>NW_023276807.1:254012407-254663308 GCF_003668045.3 Cricetulus griseus
GAAAAATGATTACTCTTTTATAAAACAGGTAAAGCAGTAGTAGGAGAAGGTCATAAACACCCTCATTTGGTTTTACCCTTTGTGAGGTCTCATAAGGTCAGAATTCCAAATTTCCTGCTTGATTTTAATGAAACAGTGATACATAAATAAAGAATAACCAGTTCTTAGAGTGTGAAAATTAGAAAGAAAAAGGTTATTTTGATATTTTATAGCAGATATTATTAATAATATTGGAATCCATTCAGCTGCACTTGCAATGGAATACGTGCACCTATGCACTCTTGTATGCCAGTGGCAAAACATCTGTAGGTGGGAGAGACCTCATATAGTACACAGTGGTGTTCCTGAAGAACATTTAAAAAAAGTTGCAGAGTGCTGGAGAGATGGCTCAGGGCATAGGAGCACCAGTTGATCTTCAAGAGGTCCTGAGTTCAATTCCCAGCAACCACATGGAGGCTCATAACCACCTATAATGAGATTTGATTCACCACCACCTATAATGAGATTTGATGCCCTCTTCAGTTGTTCAGGCAAAACACTATATACATAATAAATAAATAAATAAAGTCTTAAAGAAACACTTTTTGAAAAAGAAGTTGAAGATGTAAACAGAGTGGTCATTATTCTTGCTTAATCTTTTCAAATATGTATGAATGGCATGCATTCCCTTGTCACTTTACTTTAAATCTAAGATTTTCAAATTAAGAAGCTGCTGTAACATTTTGAAATAGTATCCAGTATTGGTAAATGTAAGTTGAAAAATGAAAATGTTGCAAATAAATTATGAGTGTATTCTCCCTACCATTAGGGAAAATAATTAGAGTAATCCCAAAAGCATTAACAATAAACATAATTCATGGTCTAATAGCTGTAGTCTAGGAAAATATGATAATAGAATAATTAAGCATGCATACAACAATTTTTGAGAAATAATGCTTACCATTTCTAATTTGTAATATGAGAAAATTGAAGGATTATTAATTATATAATCAATAATTCAGTCATAACTTAAGGTACCATAATTTAGGATACCATTAAAATGATGTTTATATTCAAACTATAGTTTTGCTTGTGTCTTTCCAAATATAAAAATAAAATATTTGTAAAATGATACTGAAGAAAAAAGGCTCTAAAACATTAAATACATAGTTTTATATTCTAAAACTGAGCACATGTATATACCAAAGAAAATATCTCTGGTATTTGATTTGATTCATTTACCGCTTTTTTACCCTTTTATGAGAAATGGTTATTTTTCTTAGGTAACATATCTTAATTATAGTTTCCACTCCTCTTATTCCTCCCAGTTCCTCTCCACCATTTCTCCTATGTGGATGCACCCCACTTGTGACTTTTATTAAAAATCAAGTAGATTCTAAGGGATAATAGTAAAAAATGAAATATTTGGAATTTTATTGGAATGGGCAGACCAAACAAACAGGGGGAAAACAGCCCAAGAGAAGGCACAAGCAACAGAGATCTACTCATTTGCACACCCAGTAATCCCATAAAAATCATGAAACTTGAAGACATAATATATACATAGAGGACCTGGTATAGACCCCTGCCTCAGCCTCCGTGAGTTCATATGTGCACTGATAATGTGGATTTAGAAGGCTTTGCTTGATCCCTGTTTCCTCTGGCTCTTACATGTCATCTATCTTCCCTTTTATGGGGTTCTGTGAGCCCCAAGAGGAGGGATTTGATGCTGACATTTTGTTTAGGGCTGAGTATTCCAAGGTCTCTCATACTCTGCGTAATGACTGGCTATAGGTCTCTCTCTCTCTTTTCATCTACTTCAGGAGGACTTCAGTTTCTCTGGTGATGGCTAAGCAAGGTACTCATCTATGCGTATAGTACAGTATCATTAGGAAGAGTGATTTCATCATTATTATTTTTTAAACAGTAATGTTTGGTTTTACCATATGTCCCTGGGCTAAGTA
The DNA here is from genome assembly GCF_003668045.3 of Cricetulus griseus. Taxonomy (NCBI): domain Eukaryota; kingdom Metazoa; phylum Chordata; class Mammalia; order Rodentia; family Cricetidae; genus Cricetulus; species Cricetulus griseus. The sequence goes on from NW_023276807.1 coordinate 254,014,351, forward strand.
GTCTCAGGTTCTTAGGCACCCAAGCAGTGTCAGTATGGGCTCCTCCTGTGGCAATGACTTCAAGACTATTCTGTACTTTCTATTCTGTCAGATTCATTGTGTCTTTGATCCATTTGAGGTTAAATTTAGTGCAAAGTGTTAAGTATGGATATATTTGACCAGCACCATCTGCTGAAAATACTGTTGTTTTCCAGTGTTTTTCTTGGTTCTCTGTAAGAAATGAGGTATCCATAAGTGTGTGGATTTTTGTCTGGGTTTACATTTCAATCCCACCAATTAATGCATCTTTTTTTGTGCCAGGACCATGCCATTTATGTTAGTATAGCTCTGTAGTACAACATGAAATCAGTGATGGTGATACCTCCAGAAATTCATTTATTTGTTTAGGATTGTTTTAGCTATCCTGGATTTTTGTGCGTATGTGTTTCCCTATGAAGCTGATGATTATATTTACAAGATCTGTAAGCAATTTTGATGGGGATTTCATTAAATCTATAGATTGCTTGGATGGCAATTTTTGCTATGTTAATCCCACTAATCTATGAGCATGGGTGATTCTCTCTTCCATCTCTTGTATTCTGTTGGTGAGGTTTGCCTCTAAGTTTCCTGTTCCAGTTTCTAATTTTTTTTTATTTCTAGATTTCCCTCACTTTGGGTTTTCTTTATTGATTCTATTTTCAATTTCAGGTCTTCAATTATTTAATATATTTCCTTCCACTGTTTGTGTTCGCATGATTTATTTAAGATAATTATTCATTTTTCCATTAAGGACCTTTATCAGATTCATATACACTATTTGAAGGACTTTTTCTTGTGCTTCTGCTATATCACAATGCTGGGGGCTGCTGTGGTAGGATTGTTGGACTCCAGTGGAGATATATTGTTTTGGCTGTTACTTCTTTTTTATGCTGGTGTCTAGGCAACTGAGTTTGTGGTGGTTACAATTTTAAGTCATGATATCCTGTGTTGTCTTTGTTGGCTGTGCTTTTTTTTCCCCCTTGGTTTCTGTTACCCTCTTTGGTTCTTTGGAGATGTGATGGCTATGTGTTGCCTGGTAGGAAATTTTTCTGGGACCCTGATAGGTAGGGCCCCTAGAGGTTCCAGATAAAATATGAGTAGGTATTTGGAACTGACGCTTAGGAATGGGAATGGGCTTGGAGGAGGGTGAGTTGAGGGGTTCCACAGGAGGGAGGGCAGCTGGATCTTCCACCAGAATCTTCTTGTTACCCTGGGGATCAGGGAAGAGAGTGTGAAGAGGCCACAGCAGGATTTCAACTACTAAGCTGGCGATGAGAATGAGGCCATTGTACTTGGAGGAATGGAGAGAGAGTTTAAGATCTGCATTTGCCTACCTGCTTGGGTGACAGGTTTGGCCTGTGTGGTCACAGTAAGTACCTCCTGGAGTTGGACTTTGAGGGCTAGAATAAAGCAAGGAGGGAAGTTGAGAGAGGTTATCTATGAGATCCACTGGAGATGAGGGTGTGTGTGTGTGTGTGTGTGTGTGTGTGTGTGTGTGTGATGAGAGAGAGAGAGAGAGAGGAGAGAGAGAGAGAGAGAGAGAGAGAGAGAGAGAGAGAGAGAGAGAGAGATCCACTGGAGAAGAGGGTGTGTGTGTGTGTGTGTGTGTGTGTGAGATCCACTGGAGATGAGGTGTGTGTGTGTGTGTGTGTGTGTGTGTGTGTGTGTGTGTGTGTGTCCACTGGAGACAAGGGTGTGGGGGGGCGTGGGGGGGCGTGTGTGGGTGTGGGTGTACGGTCTGCAGCATATGTTGTGCTACAGCCTGAAGATGACACTGGGAGATTGGATTTGGATCTGCTGAGGGACAGGTAAAGATCAACAGTGGCCAACCTGTTTTCCTAGTCTGATCCAGTTACCATTTATGGTGATATTATTACCATAATTTTAATTTTTAATGAGAATGTGTGATTGCTTCAATCTGGAAAAAATCCTCATTTTAAAAATATCAAATATTTTCCATCTGTTCACAATTCACACTACACTAATTCTTACTGCTCTTATAATTACTATCTCGCAAATATATTTCTTCCTTGCATTATACATGTTAAGCTTCACAAATGCTTCCACTAAATGTTTTACATTATTCTTAACTTATAAAGTCAAACTGTTTTAAAATTCAAGCAATGAGAAAAAAGTCCTCATTTGTGTTCCTTAAAGAGTGTACTAATAATGTGACTGGAAGAAACTGTGTATAAGCCTTTTAAACAGATGTTGACTTTTGTGGTACTCAAGCAGTCACTAAAGGTGAGATGGTATTAATGGGCTTCCAGTGCTTTTCTAGAAATGGCCAGAGGAACTGAATGCTGTGGTATAGTCACTGGATGCATGACTTACATAGTGAGATTTCAGCAAGATTTTACAAATTACATTTTCTGTTTGCTGAAAGTGCCCACAAAGTTTACTTTTATGCAAAATATTAAATTTTATCTATCAAATTTTGTTTTAAATAATGCTCACCATAATATAATCCTATGTAAGTATTCATGATATATTGCCATGAATTTCAAAATATCATGTATTAACAAATATCTCTTCACACTGCAGTGAGTGAAGAGAGACTATCCAGGGATCCCAAACATGGCTTCAGAGCAAGTAGCAGCAGAGAGACAGAAATAGAATAACCAACATGCCTTTCCCCAATGCCCCCTCACCTTAGGACAGACACTGCCCTTGAGCAGACAGCTATGTGCTCTGCGAAACAAAAATTCCATGTCCCCCTATGTAGAGATGAGCATTTAAACCTACAGTCCACGATGACAACTTCCATTTGTGTTCAAGATGGCTCTTGAATCACACTTCAATATTCCTGTTTGAAGATTCATTTCCTAATATCTACTCTAATATTAGGAGGCTTAATGAGATAAGTTCTTTGAGAGTGCAGTGGAAGTCATGAACAGTTAACTCTGACCATGAGATGGTGAAGTACACAATCTCAACAGGTATCCATCCTTAAATGTTTATCCATCAAGCATGCCTGTGTGTTTGGCACCAGGCTAGATATCATTGTATAGACAGAAGGAATTTATGGACCTGGTAGCTTTAAATTTGAACAGGTAATAGTTAACTGCAAATAAAATTAAGTGAACACTGAAAATAATAAGGTGCACCCAGACCTTACCCTCCAAATATAGGTCATATTCCCCTGCTTTAAGTCTGTGAAAACTGGGCTGAGTTATCCTTGAAATGCAATCCATCTTCTCTTGATTTATTGTTTAGAAGTGTTGATTGCCCCAGGTACAGGAATATCACCTCTTGTGAATTTCGGACACTTCTGCAGGAGATTTTCCCAGGAGTTGGGGAGACAGCTGATGACTGCATCTGCTGTCATTGTCTGTCATTGTCAAGGCTGAACTTTACTGTTTCTGTTTCATCATAATGCAATCAGGTAACCAGAATTTTAGAGGACCACAGGTATGAGGTTTCTTGAGTTCTGATTTCTCTTTTATGTTTCTTCCAATAATGGAAGTTTCTGCTCATAAGAAAAAGAAAGAGAAGAGCTGGGCATTGGTGGCTCATGCTTTTAATTCCAGCTCTCGGGAGGCAGAGACAGGTGGATCTCTGTAAGTTCGAGGCCAGTCTGGTCTCCAGAAAGAGTGCCAGAACAGGCTCCAAAGCTATACAGAGAAACCCTGTCTTGAAAAACAAAAATGAAAGAAAGAAAGAAAGAAAGAAAGAAAGAAAGAAAGAAAGAAAGAAAGAAAGAATGAAAGAAAATATTACATTCATGGTCAATTCATTCTAATCTTATCTACACTGTTTCTGGAGCCTGTCTCATTCTGCCACAGCCTTCCTGATCTGGGCCATTTTTTTTTTATTGAGAGTATATTCACTTAACCTTTAAGAAAACACCATTTATGTTATCATTGAGCCTTTACTCTACTCTCAGATCTGTTTCCAAAGAAGAAACAAATGGAGTTTAGGGAAAAAAATAAAACAAACTTTTAAATCTTCCTCTTGTTGGACGAATGTTGGACGAATTGTGAGTATAGTTGCTTATGCACACCCAGCTTTACTTATATACACTTTATCTTAGAAGTTATTGAAAGCACAGTTTAATATTCATAGAAAAGATGTTATAGATACACATTCTTCATTGATATTTTTATATAAAGAGAAGATATTAGACCTTATACACTGACTTTTAGTCACATATTTGGAAAAGTAAAATTAATCCAAAAGTATCTCTCCCTGACATTCAAGAGAGAAAACAAAACTATGTATGAGTTCTGAGAATCAGATTGTCTCTAATCTAGAACAGTATTTTGAAGAATATAAAATACCATGTAAACTTATGGTAGACAAGCAGCTTTTTCCTTGAGTGTCTAAATTTAATTAAGAATTCAAAAAACATAATATAAATGCAAATTTTTATAATATGGTAAGTTAAAGGTACTTTGCATATTTCTGAATCTCCACTAGAGGATGCAGGAACAGGTCTATCCTACCAGAAGAGAGGGACATGGAAAGGCACCTGAATACAGCAGATGATATAGAAAGCAACCTGGTGAAATCCAAATATTGGAGTTTAGATTTGTAAAAGACACACACACACACACACACACACACACACACACACACACAAACCTAGCAGGGTGTGTGACAGCATGGTAGAGAAGGGAGAGCTCCTCCTCCATGGTACATTAAACAATGGAGGAAGGGAAAGCTACATTCCCTCATTGTTGATTTTGTTGATTAGATTTTTTTCTGTTTTCTCCCTATACTCATGCAGTATTTTTTTTAAGACTTCTGTCTCCGTTTTTTTTTTTTTTCCCTGCAGCAATGGGATATATTGACTAGAAGAAGGGATGTAGAGAATCACCTAGGCAGCTATTAGAACTGACCACTCTGGCTTCTAGCAGGGCATCATGGTGATGGGGAGCACCGGATAGTAGCCCCAGAGCTGAAGAAAATGATAGGTAAGTAGCTTTTCAAGATTGTGTATTAAATTCTCCAACAATATACTAAAAGTCAGGTCAGTGGGTAAATTCACTTGTCACATATTCAGTCCAATTCTTAACTGTATACCATGGTGTGTGTGTGTGTGTGTGTGTGTGTGTGTGTGTGTGTGTGTGTGTGTGTTGTGAGAGAGAGAGAGAGAGAGAGAGAGAGAGAGAGAGAGAGAGAGTTTGTGAGTGTGTGTGTGTTGGTACATGAGCACATTAAGTAAATAAATGTGACAAAATATTTGTATAAAGGGCTGGAGGGATAGCTCAGCTGTTAAAGGTTAGGGCCACAACCAAAAATATTTGTATAAAATACAATCTAAGTAAATTGATACCTGCCTGAACCTTGGAAAAACAAAAGGGATAGCCAGAGATATTACTCCCAGTATTCTGACATGAACAACTCATTTTAATATATATATATCCAAAGCCTGAGGAGGTCAGAAGAAGGTGTTCGATGCCCTGGAACTGGAGTTATGGGTGATTATAAACCTCTATGTATGTTCTGGAATCTGGGTCGTCTGCAAGACTAGTAAGTGCTCTAACTGCAGACCAATCTATTCATCCCTCAACAATAGTCTTAATGATTATATTCCAACAATCTGGTGGATGGGTACACATGACAAGATATTCTTCATCAACTTAGAGTGCATATAAGACATGTGAATGGCAAAGTTGAGTAAAACAGTGTGCAAATGTGGGTCTCAAGTTGGAGAAAAATATCTGTGTGACTGATGTGATTGGGTGGAGGAAGTAGCTCACTGGGTAAGAATACTTGTTATGAAAGCATCAGGATCTGAGTTTTAATCTCTAATACCCACATAAAAGCTGAGCATAGCCATATATTCTTGTAAATCCAGCACTGAAGGAAAGATACCCATGGATCTCAGGAACTCACTGACCTGCCAGCATGGCTGAAATAATGAACAGTGAGCTCAATGAGGGATTCTATATAAAGGCAGTAAGGTAGAGAATAATAGAAGAAAGCACCTGATGATCTTTGCATGAGTGTGTATGGTTGTGCAGACACATATGCACCTATATACCAAATATTACAATCTATAGAGTATATACAAATACATCAACTGTTAAAATCTATGGGGCATATAATAGTAATAATTTTATTAAGATATACATAAAAATGTGTTTATCACAGTGTAAAATGCTGTACAAAGATAAACTAAATAACATAAAGTTAAAGTATTAAAATAAAGTTATGCTATAGAGATTAAATATATTAATGTTTCAAGATTTATTCAAGGTGGTTCAGCTATTACTCTGAAGAACTAAAAGATGGAGGCTATATGAATTACAAAATTTCAATGTTCACTCCCAAGAGTGCATTCATTTTAGGTTTATAAATATTCAATTATTATTAATGTGAAGTTTACCTTAGTTAACATTATTTTAGACCTTGGGTTTGTTGTTAAATTTTTCAAGTTCCTATAAAGGTATATTTTTATATTAATATTCCAAATGCTGATTCAGTAGTTCATGCATGCTTCATGGGAGGCAGGAATAATTTATAGCCTCAGATAAATTATAGGTGTGAAATGTTAGACAAATAGTAATTTTACCATATCATTTGGATTTTTGCTAAAATGTTGCTTCATAGAATTTTAGAGTTGTCAAATCAATAGATAATAAAGGAAAAATAATTTCATAGTGTCCTTTAAATGATATTTTAAAGCATTGTGAGTAAAGCCCAGGCTAAATCAATCAGTAAACATTGTATATTGTTGTATCTTCAAATGTATAGCACTATACTTGCTATTACTGGCTTCATGTCCTTCTGTAGTTGTTTCTGATCTAAAGTCTATGTGTATGCTACAATTGGATTATGTTTTATGTTTTTAGATTATCTTTGAATTATCTTAGTTTAAACTATACTCCAGTTGTAGCATATGTATAGACTTTGGATCAGAACCACAGCACACTAAGGGGCTGGGAAGTAGCACAACTCTTAGGCATGCTTTCTTTTCTATAGGAATTGAGCTCAGTTCTCAGCATCCACATCAGGCAGCTCTACACCCTCTTCTGGCTTCTGTGGGCACTGCATACATGAGTTCACACACACACACACACACACACACACACACACACACACACACACACTCACAAATAAAATAAGTAGTATACTGTGATGCTAGTCTATATGCCAACTAAGATATTATTAGAAATTTGGTGTTATAGGATATGCTTGTTTTCCTTAATGTTTGAATACATCACTACAGATTCAAGACTTATGTGAAAACAATGTATTATCTTTCATTTATGGACATCAAGTGTCCAATATAGGCTTCAAAAGTTTTCTTAGTCTAGTTGGGGATTCCCTATTAAAGTAAAGCTGAGTGTGTGACTCAGATCATATGAAGTTATTCCACATTGATCTTGGACATAGGTAATATAAAGTCAAGGTTTTAGCCAATGCAGTAACTGGTAGGGGATTTTTGTTTGTGGTTGCCAGTTGCCATCATCCTTGTGTGTCATCACATGGGGGAGGAAAAGAAAGGGAAAAAGGGAGGTGGCATTTCTGGTATTTCATTGCCCTTTTATAAAAATACTAGAGTCAGATTAGGCCCCTTGACTTGCATGTGCAGCTAACCTTACCACAGGCCTTAACTACACCTACAGTTAGTCACTTTAGGGGCTAGAGATTTGTGATGATTAATGACTACTATCATCTTGACAGAATCTAGAATCACCAGGTGATAAACCATCAGGTACACTTGTAGGAATTGTCTAGGTCAGTGGTTATTAATGTTCCTAATGCTTTGACCCATTAATACAAGTCCTCATGCAGTGGTGACCTTCAACCATAAAATTATTTCATTGCTACTTCATAACTATTATTTTTCTACTGTTGTGAATTATAATGTAAATATCTGATATGTGATCCCAAAGAGGTTGTGACCCACAGGTTAGGAACTACTGGTCTAGATTAAGTAAACTGAGCTTGGAAGGTTTACCCTACAAGTAGGCAGTTCCTGGCCTACATCCTAGACTACAATCAAAGAAGCTGTGAGAGCAAACCAGCATGCTTTGCTCTCTTTTTCCTAGAAGCAACAAGCATTGCTCTCTTCATAGCTCTGACTACAATGTAATTGACCAGCAGCTTCAAGTTCCTGAAGCTGTGCCTTCTCTCCCTTGATAGACTGCATCTTTCAACTGAGAAAAAAATAAGCCTTCTTTCTTAAGTTGCTTTTCTCAAGGCGTTTTGTTTTTTTTATCATATCAGCAAGAAAAAGTAAGATAAGACTCAACACACACACATTTGGGAGGAAAACACTTTTATTAGCCTATAACACTAGGCTACCATCCAGTGTTGCCTGTTCTAGGAAGTCTATTTCCTTTCCTTTTTCAGTTTCTAGATGGCTAAACTTCTGTAGGGCTCACTATTCAAGAGGGCTATGAATCCATCAGTGTCATGGTGGGGAGCATGGCAGAAGGCAGGCAGACAAGGCACTGAAGCAGTAGCTGAGAACTCACAAACTGATCCACAAGGATCCACAAACAGGAGGCAGAATGGGCATACTGGGAATGGCACTTTTCTGAAACTTTAAAGCCTGTCCCCAGTGACACACCTCTTTCAATAAGATCTGACCTCCTAAACTGGTCCTCCAACTAGAAACCAATTATTCAAACATGAGCCTATGGGGGGCCATTTTCATTCAAACCACCACAGTACTCTTGTCCCCTGGTTTTTGACACGCCTCTCTCCTGAAAGTTAATGCATTGATTTCTGAGGGCTGCCATAACAATTCGCCACACAATGAGAGGCTTGAAGTAAGATTTTTTTCTTATAATTTTGGGGTCCTGAGTCCTAAAATTAAGGTAAGAGCAGGTTGTTTCCTTCTGAGGACTGCAAGGGAGAGTAAGATCTGCTCATGCCTGTCTAGCTTCTGGTTGTCTGTAAGCATCTTTTATCTTCCTTGACTTGTATATCTTCTCTCCAACTCTCTGTATTCACAGAAAGTCAACATTGCATCTCAACATTTAAGTTTGTTTACCTATGTGCATGTCTGTCTGTGTCCCAGTATGCTCTCTGCTTCAGTGCATCAATTATATTAGATTAGATCTTGTGCTGGTTAGTTTTTGTCACCTGGACACAAACAAGAGTAACTTGGGAAAAGGGAACTTCACTTGAGGTTTTGTCTCCATCGGATTGACCTGTGGTCATATTTGTGAGACATTTTCTTCATTAATGATTGATGTAGTCCAGCCCATTGTGGGTGGTTGCATCCCACCAGGTGGCCCTTTGCCTGTATGAGAAAGCAGAGAAAGCAGCCTAGGCAGAGTCAGGCAGTAAACAGCTTTCTTCCATGGTTCTTCCTTGGCTTATGTTTTTGGTTCCTGTCTTGACTTCCCTCCCTGATGGAATGTATCAGGACATGTATGCCAAATAAACCCTGTCCTTTACTGAACTTTGGACACACACACACACACACACACACACACACACGCACGCACGCACGCACGCACACACACACACACAGACAGAGAGAGAGACAGAGACAGAGACAGAGACAGAGAGATGGGGAGGGAGAGAGACAGGCAGAGACAGAGACAGAGAGAGGGAGGGAGGGACAGGAGAAAGTGTTTTGAATTCTGATGATTTTTTTCTCCATAGCCAAGACAATTTTTACTTTCACCAAATATTTAAATTTTGTTTCCTTATTTTCCTTTAATTTTTATAGTTGATAATTATTTTCTTTCAATTGTCACCCATTTCCTGAGACCTTATACATTCCATTTGTAAATCCATTCTGGAATGGTCATTTCAACTCTCTGGATTAAAAGATGAGTAGAGTATCCCATCTGCTGTACCTGTCAGAAAGGAGTAATTACCTGAGATGCTGCCGGATTTGTTTTTTATCTTCTCCAGAATCACAGGTCATTACTCTGAAGATTGGGATTTTCTTGGCAAGTGTGAAATAGAAGGAAGGAATAAAACAGAAAAGAGAAAAAGCCAGTATTTGAAATAATATAAATAAGAGAAAGAATGGGTAAATGGTAGCAATAAAAGAAAAAAGCTTTTGGAGCCTGAGGCAGTAAGGAAGAACACAAAAGAACAGAAAACTAAAAATTGTAGGGAAATAGAGACAGGATTCTGCATGGAGGATACGGGAACGATGGAGGAAGGGAAAGGTACCGTGTGCTGCATAGCAACATCTCCATCAAGGTCAGGCTGTGTGGACGGTGATTGCCTGGAGAATGATGATAGGGCTGAAATCATCCCTTCCCTAGTGACATAGGAACCGCAATCACAGCACCGTGTGTTTCACCATTCGCATGTTTGCGGTGAGGGTGCCATAAACACTGTGGCATGGCCTGTTGCGTGAGTGTGGCACACACAAGTATGTCCTGCACATAGCACTTGATGATGACAATAAATGGCTGGCTGCATTGAATGGCTTATGCAGTCACTACACTATGCTATTTCTTATAAAAAAGTAAACTTCCCTATAAAATGCCCTGAGGCAATTCCTTCAGGCTGCTCTCCAGAAACCATTGTAATCTCAGGAAGCGACAGCCCTATGTGTGCAGCTGTCCCTGGAGACCTACAGTGCCACAGGGACGCTCAGACTCCTGACAGGTCAGGGGTTGCCTTATTCCTGCCTTGTGTCTTATACCTTAACAAAAATTTAAAATGTTAAGAAGGTTTTGATAAAAGTTTTATTCAGCATCATCATCATAGTCAATACTACTGTGTATGTTTATAGGATGTATTTACGTTGGCATGTGTGTCCCGTGTGCCGAAGCCCATGTGCAGATGTCAGAGGATAGCTGTGGAGTTAAGTCTTTCCTGTTACCTTCACATGGCCTCTGAGGCTTGAAAAGCTGTCATGTTTATGTGGCTGTCCTTTACCCCCAAACCATCTCATCCGCCCTCTAAATTCATGGTTTTATTTTATTTTTTTTGCCTTGAAAATGTTCGCTTTATTTTTAAGTGTGTGTGTGTGTGTGTGTGTGTGTGTGTGTGTGTGTGTGTATGCATGTATGTGTGTGTGTGGACCTGAGTGCAGGTGTTAGTGAACGTCAGAGACATGGAATCCCTCTGGAGCTGAAGTCAGTTTTGAGCTGTCCAATGAACTCAGGTCCTCTGCTGCAAGACCAGTGCATGAGTATATGTTTTCAACTATTGGGCTATCTCTTTAAGCCCTTAAAATGTATTAAAAACAGAAGAGAGAAAATATTTATGTATAACTTCACAAAGAAATATAAGTTCTAGATTTCTAAAAGGATACAAAACTATAAAATTATAAGTTTGCACACTTTCTTAGGGTACCTATTGTTGTGAATGTAAAGATACACCATGACCAGGGCAACTCTTATAAAGAAAAGCATTTAATTGGGGCTTGGTTATAGCATCAGAGTTTTAGTCTCTTATCACATGGCTGAAGCTGCCACTTTCTGCTGCTTGCTGGATCTGGAACATGGTCCCATCATTTAGTTACATCTTCACTAGCTTTCTGTTTTCCATAGTTTCCTTCATTGCCTAAGCCTTTATGTCCTGAACCTTTTCTGTAGACCAGGCTGGCCTTGAACTTAGAGACCTTCATGTCTCTGTCGCATGAGTGCTGGGACTAAAGGTGTGCATCACCATGTCTGGACATAATCTGTTCTTTAATTCATTTCATAAATTGGAAGCTTAACTGTGTGAGATCTAGCCCTTTATTCTAGTTTTCCTTTAATTTATTTATCTCTTTGAACAAAGGATTTAGCTCCATTCCACTTCCTGGCACCTCTTTTCTCCTCAAATTGTGCATTTTGTATTTTTCCTTGCTCAGCTTGCTCCTTTTCATTATAGATCTTCACAAGACTGAAGATTGATAACCATACAACAGAATCAATAGTAGGCTGTTTTGAGATTTCCTCTGCCAATGGAATTAATCCAAAAGTCTACAATTTATGCTAAGGCAACTTTTTGGACAACTTTTTCTTTCACAAAATATTACAAGAACAGTCTCTAGACCACAAACTAATATTCTTCTCTGAAACCTCTTGAGGCATGTACCCACAATTCAAATCAATACAACTGTCTTCCATGTTCCTACTACCATGGCCCATTCAACAGCACTTATAGCATTCAACTGCTTTTCTAATCCATAGTTCCAAGGTCCATATTCCTTAAAGAGAAACATGGTCAGGCCTACCACAGCAATACTCTAGTCCCTTGCACCAAATTCTGTCTTAGGTAGGGTTTCTATTTTTGTGAAGAAACAGCATAGCCATGGAAACTTGTATAAAGGAAAACATTTGTTGGGGTGGTTTATATTTTCAGAGGCTTAGTCCATTATCAGCATGACAGAAGATGGTGATCTACAGGCAGACGTGCTGGAAAAAATAGCTGAGAGGCCTATATCTTCATCTGTAGGGAGCAGAAGGAAAAATTGTGTCACACTGACCAGACTTGAGCTTATAAGACCTCAAAGCACACCTCCAATGTCAACAATCCACATCTACTCCAACAAGGCCAAGGCTGCACTTCCTAAGAGTGCCACTCCCTAGGGCCAAGCAATGATACACATAAGTCTATGGGGGCTGTACCTATTCCAACTACCATACACACACAAAAAGTTATGGTAAACTAAAGGTGTTTTTAACAAGTGACTTGTAAAACCAATTTAATATAGCCTAAGTACACAATGTTTATAAAGGCTACCTTAGTTTCTAGAAATGTCATAGTCATTTATACTATTTAGTTACTTTTCTATTGCTGTGATAAAACTTTATGACCAAGGCAACTTGAAATTTTAATTAAACGTATGGCTTCAGACTGTTAGAGTCCATGTTGGCGGACCAAAGGCATGGATACAGGAACAAAGGAGAGCTCATATCATGATCCACCATCAGGAGGCAGAGATCATACTGGAAATAGAATGAGTCTTTTGAAACCTCAAAGCTTGCCCCTAGTGACACACTTTCTCCTACAAGATCACACCTCCAAATTTTTCTAAAAATTCACCAACTGGGTAATCAAGTATTTAAACATATGGACCTATGAAGACTCTTCTCATTCAAACCACAGCATCCATTGACTTATCACTCAGTTATGGATTTATGAGAACAACTTTTCTTCTGCTCCCTTCAGATAAGTGCTGCCAACTAGCTGCCCACCAGTTTTTATAGGGAATTAAAAAAATTCATATATACTATATATTAAGAGATGTTTAGACACATGAATCTTTACACCTAGGTTACAGTAGCCTACAGTTCAATAGCATACCATATAAATCTGCAGCTTGGGTATAATAAGTGAAATTGCCCAGTGAGCAGTGGGCAACGGTATCTAGGACCATGCAAGAGTACTCTGTAAAGTTTGTACAGTCACAAAATCGCCTGACAATGTGTTTCTTGGAGTGTGTCCCTGTCTCAGAAGGCATCTCCATCGTTTAAGCCATACAAGGGAATTTCATGCATAAAAATGAAAAGAGGCAGATGAACATTTGAAACTCTGAGCAAGAAGAGAAGACAGGGAAGTGTAACCTGGAAGCTAAGATATATTTCATTATTCTATAGAGTACATTTTTATCATAAAGGGAAGAAAAAAGAGACTCTATGATTAGACTATGATAAAAAGCAAGAAATTGATGGCAGCCAGAGGGCCAGCAGCTTCTTGTGCCGTTTGGAGGACGCACACTGACTTTGATCATTGACTGGAATTCATTATTGTTAATACAAATGCAGGCGTGATGGATCTCCAGGTGCTCTACAGTGGCCCTGGATTCATAAATCACCCATAGACTTTGCACATAGGGGTTTAATAAATGATTCTCCAAGAATAGCAATCTCGGACAACTGGAGAAGAAAAGTGAGCTTACATCTGCAACAATTTCCTGAAAAGTTGTCATCCCTGAGCCTCAGAGCTGTTCCCCAAGGGAAGCTGCCTACATAAAGGGTCGGAATTGCAAAGTTGCTGAGGCCTTAAGTGACTTTGAAACATTATATTGTATCATTTTCTGAGAATTAACAAAAGGTTTAGCCTATGTAAAGATTGATTGACACATTGTTAAGAGTTGGACCAAAGTGTGTGTGGTGTGTGTGTGTGTGTGTGTGTGTGTGTGTGTGTGTGTGTGTGTGTTCACTCTGTTATGTGAATATTTAATGAAATACCCCAGTGGCTACCATCTGAATATAATATCCCTTTTTGTAAACTCTGACTCCAGAGAGAGAGATACTCAATGTGAATGAATTTACAATTGAGTATTGATGAATATTTCAGAATCTTACCTTTTTCTTCAGCAAAAAGGAGAGAGAAAGAGAGAGAGAGAGAGAGAGAGAGAGAGAGAGAGAGAGAGAGAGAGACCTGTGGCCTATGTGTCTTTTCACATGGGTCCACATGCTGTTAAGCTAGTACCCAGATCCAGGTTAATTTTATAATTAATCCTGATTTGCTTACATTTGGAAACAGATTCACAGACTGTTAAGCTTTATGCATTTCCAAATTTCTTTCCTTGAAAAAAACCTCTCTTTATTAAAATTTATAAGTCAAGTAATACTTTATTTTCCATCACTCAGATACACTGGTTGGTTGGTGCAAATAAAAACAAATGAAAAAGTGCTGTTGCAATAACTTTAGGGAGATACACCACGAAATCTTTTTGGTGAAGAGTAAAAATATATGACAATGGTGATGAGTAGGTATTCTTATGAAGTGAACAAGATGTCTTGATATTGTACAAGTTTGTACTCAGTGTTGATGTGGGTGTGATGATTAGTGGTAGTTGAATGAAAGTATAGCTTTCTTCAAGATGAATAAAATATAAATCCAAAGAATTTAAAGCATTTTTGACTAGGTGCCATTTCCATACCATTTTCTTAATCAAAGCCAACATAAACATGAACTGTGAAATACACAGCTTGTATTGCTTCAGAAAACTTTCTTGAAACATTGATCCATGGAAAAGGAAGTTCTGGGTGGCAATAGAGAAGAAAAAAGTTGAGGACCAGAGAGAGAATGGTGTGGGGTACAGTGGAAAAAGGAAGATAGGAGGGGATTGTTTAATAAATAGTCATTTGAAATTTTTGTGTTGTTATGAGTCAAGAGAAAAGAAATAATGAAAACCTCAATCACTTGCTTAACTCAATTTAGATTATTTTTTCTTTTTTTTATTAGAAAAAAATATTTTAAGTGTCATTCCCAGGTCCCTCTGCCTCCCCTCCTCCCCTGCCACCCCAACTAACGCCCTACACATCCCATACCATTTCTGCTTCACAGGAAGGGTGAAGCCTTCCATAGGGGGTCTGTCATATTCTTTGGGATAGGGCCTAGGACAACCCCCTTGTGTCTAGGCTCAGGGAGTATCCCTCCATGTGGGATGGGCTCCTAAAGTCCATTCCTATGGTAGCTATAGGTACTGATCCACTACAAGGGGCCCTATAGATTTCCAAGGTCTCCTCACTGACACCCACATTCAGGGGCTCTGGATCAGTCCCATGCTGGTTTCCCAGCTATCAGTCTGGGGATCAAGAGTTTTCCCTTGTTCAGGTCAGCTGTTTCTGTGGGTTTGACCAGCCTTGTGTGGACTCTTTGCTCATCAGTCCTCCTTCTCTGCATTTGGATTTCAGTTCAGTTCAAGGTCTAGCTATGGGTGTCTGCCTCTATGTCCACCAGCTGCTGGATGAAGGCTATATGATGACATATGAATTAGTTATCAATATCACTAGCAGGATAGGGCATTTAAGGCAGCCCCTCCATTGTTGCTTAGATTGTTAGTTGGTGTCATCTTTGTAGCTCTCCAGACATTTCCCTAGCGCCTGATTTCTCTTTAATCTTATAATGTCTCCCTCTATTACATTATCTTTTATCTTGCTCTCTTCTGTTCTTCCCCCAACTAAACCTCCCTGTCCCCTCATTTCTTCCTCACCCTTCCTCTTCTCCCCTTTTCATTCTCTTTCCTCCCTCCTCCCTCTCCCATGCTCCCAATTTTCTTAGGAGATCTTGTCCCTTTCACTTTCTCCAAGGGTCCATGTATGTCTCTCTTAGGTCCCTCCTTGTTTACCAGCCTCTCCTGCAGCCTGGGCTGCAGGCTGGCAATCCTATACTCTATGTTTAAAATCCACATATGAGTAAGTTCATACAAAGTATGACATGAGGATTCTCTGGATTTTCTCAGTGTCCATTGTTATGTCCTGCTTTTCATTTCTGATTTTGTTAATTTGCATCTTCTCTATCTGCCTTTTGGCTAGTTTGGATAAAGGTATGTGGTTGATTTTTGAGAAGGTTCCATGTGATGCTGAAAAGAAGGTATATTCTTTCGTGTTTGGATGGAAAGTTCTATAGATGTCTGTTACTCCCAATTGGGTCATAACTTCTATTAATTCCTTTGTCTGTTTGTTAAATTTCTGTCTGGTGGTCCTGTCCAGTTGTGAGAGTGGGGTGTTGAAGTATCTCACTATAACTGTGTGAGGTCTTATTTGTGATTTGAGTTTTAATAATGTTTCTTTTACGAATGTTGGTGCCTTTGTATTTGGGGCATAGATGTTTAGAATTGAGACTTCTTCTTGATGGATTTTTCCTGTGATGAATATGAAATGACCTTCTACATCTCTTTTGATTGATTTTAGTTTGAAGTCTAACTTGTTAGATACTAGGCTCATTTCTTAGGTCCATTTGATTGGAATATCTTATCCCAACCCTTTACTCTGAGGTAATGTCTGTCTTTGAATTTGAGATGTGTTTCTTATATGCAGCAGAAGGATGGATTCTGTCTTCATATCCAATCTGTTAGTCTGTGCCTTTTTATAGGCGAGTTAAGACCATAATATTGAGGGAAATTAAGGTCCATTGAGTGTTCTTGTTTGTTTTTAATTTGTTGCTGGTAGTGGTATTGTATGTGCATTTACCCTGCTTTTTCTTTTGGGTTTTTGTAAAGTGGGATTATCTATTGCCTATGTTTTTGTGAGTGTAGTTAATTTCCTTAGGTTAGAGTTTTCCTTCCAGTACTTTCTGTAGGGCTGGATTAGTGGTTATAAATTGTTTAAATCTGGTTGTCATGGAATATCTTGGTTTCTCCATTTATAGTGATTGAAAGCTTTCTTGGGTATAGTAGTCTGGGCCGGCATCAGTGTTGTCTCAGAGTTGGTAGAATATCTATCCAGGTCCTCTGGCTTTCAGATTTTCCATGGGGAAGTCCAGTGTAATTCTAATAGGTTTGCCTTTATATGTTACTTGGCCTTTTTCCTTTCCTGCTCTTAATATTCTTTCTTTATTCTGTACATTTTGTGTTTTAATTATTATGTGAGAGGGTACTTTCTTTTGTGGTCCACTCTATTTGGCATTCTGTAGGCTTCTTGTACTTTCATTGGCATGTCTTTTTTTAGGTTGGGAAAGTTTTTTTTTCTATGATTTTGTTGAATATATTTTCTGCACCTTTGAGTTGTGTTTCTTCACCTTCTTCTATACCTGTTATCCTTAGGTTTGGTCTTTTTCATGGTGTCCCATATTTCCTGGATATTTTGTGTTAAGGACTTAAGATTTTCTTTGCTTGATGAATTTATTTTCTCTAGTTTATCTTCAGCCTCCGAGATTCTGTCTTCCATCTCTTGTATTTTGTTGGTTATGCTTTCATCTGTGGTTCCTGATTGTCTACTCAGCTTTTCCACTTACAGCATTCCCTCAGTTTGTGTTTTCTTTATTGTCTCTATTTGAGTTTTCAGGTTCTGAACTGTTTCCTTCAGCTGTTTAATTATATTTTCTTGGCTTTCCTTGATTTCTTGCATCTTTTGGTTCATCTTTTCTTCCATTTCTCTGAAGGATTTTCTGATTTCCTCTCTTAGGGTCTCTATCATCTGCATGAATGATAGAGGTTTTTAAGGTTTCTTTCTTGTGCTTCTTCTGTGTTGGGTTGTTCATGTCTTGCTGGTGTAAACTCCCTGGTGTGTCATATTGGCTTTCCTGTTGTTAGATGTGTTCTTATATTGTTGTCTTCCCATCTCTTCTTCCAGTGGGTGCAGGTGGTATCACTTCCTTTCCTGGTGAGTATGGGTCCAGGGTTCTCTTCAGGTGGGTGCAATTGGCTCTGATACTCTGATGGATCTCAAGGTGGGTGCAGGCAGGTCTCAGGCACTTGCTCTCCAGATGGGCAAGAGCAGGACTGGCACAGAGATGTCAGCAGACTCTAGGTTGCTTGGTCCTCAGGGGCAGAGTCCACCTGCCTGAAGACCCCTGGGCACGAGTTTCCAGAATTGGGCCCAAGGCAGGGGCTGAAGCAGCTCACCTCTGCACTCTATGGGGGCCTGAATAGCCCAGCAATCTCAGCAGTCAGGGTCCTTAAGGACCGACTCAGTTTGCCTGCAGACCCCGGGACCAATTTAGATTATTTGAGATATTTACATTTAATATTCTTGTAATTAGATTACAAACCACTTTGGAATAAGTACTAAAGGGAATATCAAATGTTCCCCATTCCTTTTTAATATAAATGTTTTACCCACTGTAAAAATGGTCTGTAGAAGGGTCCTAAGTACTGCCCTTATATCTCCTCCCCTTTTCTTCTTCCCTTGCTCCACACTCTTTCTTCTCCCTCTCCACCCCCATTTCTCTCCTCCACGTTAAACTCCTCCCCACTTCCTCCTCCCCTCCCTTGTTCCTCCTCTCTCCATCTTCTACTGCTACCCTCCTTCCTTCTACAGTCTCTCATGTTCTCATGTTAATAATTTGATTTAACATTTTGTGTGGTACATTTGATGCCACTGATGAGCCTATATTAAAATGAATTACTACAAACCATCAACCTCCAGTTGAGTAGAGTTAGCTGTATTGTAACATTTTAAGTTACTTTGGAGAATTAAACAATAAGACAGCAGTGCATTATAATCCTAAAGGTGCAATAATAGTGCACACATCTGAGTGGTAACCAACAGTTCTCTAATTATACTTAAAGTCCCCATCAACAAGAGGAAAATCTTGCCTCGAAAAGGAAATCTAGTCAACTACTCAGTGCTAGTGAAGTCACGGATCTTGGAGGAGAACCTACAACCGTACTTTACTGAACAAGCAGAGTCCTGCATTTGAAATATTTGTCAACACACCCACAGGGAAGCGTAGTTCTCATTCCCTACCCAGGTAACTGCTCTTTGTGATAGACAGAGACCATTACAAAAAACACAACAGATCAAAATCCAGAGTTGTGGATCTCAGTTTCAACAAATGTATCTACAGCAACTCCTGCATTTAGGGTTTGGGGGCGTCATTGCAGAAGAGAGTAGCCAGAAAGTTCACAAGAGCCAGAGGAATGAGAAATTTGCCATAAGACTGTGTTTCCCAGAAGCATCAGAAGCTACTCTCATGGAATCCCACCAAAATGGTGGCCTAAAAACTCTCTGAGCCAGGATGATAGCCATATATGTATGGACATGGGAAGGGAAATCTCAGAAGGCCTTAACCCTGCAGAAAGAACTGCACCAAAGGGGTGTTGACAACGGGACAAAGTCTTTGTCAGGGGACATCCAGAAATTTGGTTATCCAATACTAAGTGTCAGCCCTGAAAACATACATACAAATAAGCTTATAAAGACTTAGCAGGTTGTGTGTAGATATCTATGAATATTCCCTCCCCATGTGTGTGTGTGTGCATATGTGTGTACATATGCATGTATACATATGAACAATTAAAGAAAAAGTCAAATATTTGAATGAGACTAAGTGGAGGATGGAGGGGTTGGAGGAAGGGAAAATAGGCAATGACGTAATTCTACTATAATTGCAAAAATATATAAAATGAATAATATAAATTGATGCTTACTGTTGATAACAAACTTAAGGTTCTAAAATACCAAACAGAATCATACATGTCAGAAGGAGAAACTGTACCATTCAGCTTCTGCTGGAATTTTTCACTGTCTGTGTCAGGTATTTCAGAGTCACTGACTCATCTTGACTGCAAACTGCAAATAATACAGGTCAGTATAGTTCTTTCTTCTTTGATCACTGTGCTAGGTAGAACATGCTATTCTCTTTTAATATAATATTTTTTCTTTTTTGTGTGTATTTTGCCTGCATGTATATCTGTGCACCCCAGCATGAAGTGCCTGTGAAGGCCAGAAGGGAGATCAGATCCCCTGGGACTGGTGTTACAGCTGGTTGTAAGCTGTCATGTGGGTGCTGGGAATTGAACTCTGGTCCCCTGGAAGAACATCCAGTGTTCTCAGTCATTGAAGCATCTCTCAGCTTCTGATATATTAAGATAGAGCTATCTTACCCCTAATCCGCTTTCTTCCCTACAGCCCTTCCCATATTACCTTTCTACCCCTCAAATTGATAGCCTCTTTTCCTTTGATTATCATTCTTACACACACACACACACACACACACACACACACACATTATGCATGCACAAATGTATAAATATAACCTGACAAGTTCATTTTGATTTTGCTTCTTTCTTTCTTTCTTTCTTTCTTTCTTTCTTTCTTTCTTTCTTTTTTTTGCTATTAAAAACCTTTATGCTCAGAATGGTGAAATGGCCGAGCAGTTAAAAGCACTTGCCACTATGCCTGATAATATGAATTATTTTGCCGAAATCCACATGGTTTCTATAGAAACTGACTCTTGCCAGTTGTCCTTTAACCTGTATACACATGTTCATTCACATATGCACACACAACAAAATAAACAAACAGTGATAAAGATTTATATCCTTATATAAAATCCTTTCATGTTCAAAGATACTATATCTGTGATGGCTGTAAAAATCTTTGAGTGGGCCCATATGGCTGTTCCTAACTTTTATGAACAGTGTGATTACTGTGAATATAAAATGACTACATGAATAAATACTCCAGTAATGTATCTTTAGTTTTGTTTTGCTGTTTTATTCTTTGAGACAGGGTCTCTCTGTGTAGTCCTAGCTTTTCTGGAACACATGCTGTAGACCAGGCTGGCCTCAAACTCATGGCCCCTGCCTCTGCCTCACTAGTGCTGTGATTAAAGGAGTACCCCACCACACTTGGCTTACAAGTGATATATCTTTGAAGTGGAGACTTACACATACAGCATTGGTACCAGACATTTTGAAATCTTAACCACCACAGAATATGACTTTATTTGGAGTTAGAATCTTTACAGAGTCAAGTTTTTAAACTGAGTTAAAGTGATCTGCATCTTTACAGAAAGGTCAATTTTGGACACAAAAAGACATTGCACAAAGGTAGCAGAGTCACAGCCAGAGAATGTCTACCAGCCAGAAAACAATCTAAAGGAGGCCTTCCCTCTGCCTCTCCGTTTCAGACTCCCAGACCCCAAGAGACAAGGCAGTGCATTTCTGGGGTAGAGCCCCCTTGTTACGATAAATCTTTCTGACAAAAGCCGCTGAGCCCCTTAAAGTTGTATCAATAAAGTATTCATTCCTATATCCTATTCCCCTTTTTTTTCTTTAAAAAGAGATTGACTATGTTCATTATCATTTATAACTAACCCCATTTAAATGAAAACAAATATTTATAAACAATATTTAGGAATATGGGCGTCGTGCTTTCTAAAATGTTTCCTGTTGATTGGGGACGATGTTCATTTTACCATAGGGATCATGATAAAACATAAAAACCTGACCAAGTCCTTGTTTTTGTAGTCTGTATCATCTTAGCTTTAGGGGGTCTTGCTTGATCAAACCATATTAGTCTGGAAGGAATCTACAGCTTTTATTTTTTGTGGAAATACAAGCAAAACCTTTATTTCTAAGTAGCCTGTCCTTAGACTTAAATTTTGAAGTCAAAGCATTTTTAAAATGTATAAGTTGGATCAATTTAGCAGCATTTATAATTAAATGTATTTTTGTAGCAGTAATTCTTTCCTCGGCAATCAAACAATTTAAAGACAACAGTATGGTATTTAGTATCCAGATTCTCTGTGTATTTTTTTATCTCTAGGTGGCTTTTTTATTATTTTACTTTTACTTTCTTTTTTTTTTTTTTTTTCTGAGACGATTTCTCTGTGGAAATCCTCCTGCCTCTGCTTCCTTTAGCAAATCCTACCGGCATTGGCCACCATAATCGGCTATTCTATTTCCTCCTGTTACTTTTTCTTTCATAAGCCTACATATATTTTTAAATGTAGTGTAAACCTTTAGAGGTTTTTCTTTATCTGGATCTGTCTTTATCATCTCAGAAGTGCCGAGTCTAAACCCCAGAAGCAAGCGCCGGGACAGCGAGAGCATATGGAAGCTGCTCCCATGCTCAGCGGCCCAACAGGGCAGGCTGTGGCGGCAGGTTTGCCTCTTTCTCTGGGAACCTTGGGGCATGGAGTCATCCCGCTCACTGACACCACCCCCTTGTTGTGGTACTTTCTTATGAATAATCTGGAGAACTAAGGAAATCATGCTTTTAAAATATGATTTTTGGTTTTGTGCCATTTACAGAATATTCTGTTTTAATATCAACCTCTTTATATTAGAACAGTAGTCTATGATATGAGTTGCATTCTTTTAACAAATATCTTTTTCAAAAATTTCCGGTCAATCACAGTTTGTGAAGCATGTGTTGGTATGTAAACATAAGGAATTTCATTATGTTCTAGAGAAAACTTTTTTTAAATTTAGAGTATAAAAACTTTTTTCAAATTTAGATGTCACTGGCATATAAAGAGGAGAATGTTTACAAGGGATTAATGTACAATATGTGATGTGAGTCTATAATTTTCTCTATATTCTTATATCTATTAGCTGGTAAGAAGTCTTGCCAAGGAGAGTTTAGGTTTTCTTCCATTTTTGGATTAATATATCTATATGACTATATTTATACCATTTGAATCCATACTATTGTTTCTATCTTTATTCTGTGATGAAAATTCATTGCAAACTTACAAACATGAGCACACATAAATGTAAATGGTCTTATTAGCTCATCACCATAGTGTTTTCAAGAAGCAACTGGATCTGAGCTGGGAAGGATAGCTCCATTGGAACAGTGCTTGAAGGCAAGCATACAGAGCAATGTGGCAGGAAGTGTAGAAATTTGGATCACTAGGGAATCCCTTGGAGACAACCTAGCCCTACAGGCAAGCTCAAAACCTGTAAGAAACCCATCTTTGAACACTCGGTGGAGGGTGCTTGAGGTTGACCTCTGATCCCTGTACATAGTTGCACCTATGGACACACACATTTACCTGTATATCATCAGCATCATTTGGGCACACCTGCATGACCTATCAGAAGATAGCTTTGCTCCTTGCCATGTTTAACATGGGTTGGATTCTCTGCTATAGAAAACACAGCTGAATAGTTTACATTTCTTTTTTTTCTCTGAAGTATGAATTTCAGATCTTCAACCATATGGTATTTTAGACTTCTGAGAAGACCTAGTTATTTGCTGACGAATGTATTAGCTTTGATTGCTGATTAGACTTTTTTTTTTAAATGAAGTCCTCTATTTTCCCATGTGACCCTTTTCATGTAAATGATAAAGTGAGAACTTTGAAATCCATTTGGCTGTTTTATTATAAGGCTCTCTTTTCAATGTATTAAAGAAAATACTTAAATTTCAGTATTTTTCTATCAATGTATACTCAAAAGATTTATTATTCTACTTTGATTAAAATTCCAACTGAAACAGTTTTTGTTCTAAAGGCAAGGGCTAATGAGATGATGCTCAAATATGACCCTTTCAGGTAAAGCTATCAGGCTTGGTAGAAAAATATGGATTCTTGGCCCTTAAAGGCTTTTTCAGTCAGACCCTCAGGCTAGCCTATATATTTATAATAAGCCCACAAATGAGTTTTGTGCAGTCAGCCTGGAACAGGCGATAGCGGGTTATGTGCAATACATTTTAGCATTGCTAAAATCCAGATGTAGGTGTGTACTGACTTCTAGTGATGTGGCTCTAATTTTCATTATTAAAATTTTGAACAGAGGTTGTCTGTTCAAACTTTTAATTTAATAAACTTGGTTAGCCTCCAGGTTGGACATACCTTAACTGACTTGTATTATTCTTCTAAGTTTCTTTGAATCCGAAGTGGGTATTATAATTACTTTTAAGGATCAAGGGGATGATACACAGTGAATACAGCAGCTTTACCAGGGAACAAAGAGTTCCTTCCTATTACTATAGAAAACACACATGGGAAATATCTCTCCCGGTGAATGAAATGACATCTGGGTTCTTCATTTGCTTTTGTGTTGATTAGGAATAGAGCAGTGCAGATAACTAAACTTTTTTTTTCTGTCTCTACAGAAATGTCTTCTTGAATGGTCATATAATAAATACTCTTGATTTTTTCCCCAGTAGGAAAATAAATCCTTGGTTATTTCCACATTTTTTTTTACTAGATTTCAAGAAACTTTCTGTTGATGCTGCTGACCCTATGTAAGGTTTCACCTATTGATGTTTAATCCTAGGAAATGAATCTATCCTGTAACATGTGAGTGTTCTTTAATTGCAGATAGTGATTGCTGTAGCACTTAATTTCCCTTTGAGTTGTCAGCACCAAGATTAGTTCTGACCTAGCGTTATTACTTCCTTCTAGGAAGACAGTGGACTCTTTCATTAAGTCCCCTCCCACTTTTCTTGTATATACGTGTGTGTGCGTGTGTGTGTGTGTGTGTGTGCGTGTGCGTGTGTGTGTGTGCGTGTGCGTGCGCGTGTGCGTGCGCGTGCGTGTGTGTGTGCGTGTGTGTGCGTGTGCGTCCGTGTGCGTGTGTGTGTGCGTGTGCGTGTGTGTGTTGCGTGTGTGTGTGTGCGTGTGGTGCGTGTGTGTGTGCGTGTTGCGGTGTGTGTGTGTGGCGTGTGTGGTGTGTGTGCCGTGCGTGGCGGTGTGTGTGTGTGGTGTGTGTGCGTGCGTGCGTGCGTGTGTGGTGCGCGTGTGTGGTTGTGCGTGTGTGTGTGTGTGCGTGCGTGCGTGCGTGCGTGTGTTGTGTGTGCGTGTGTGTGCGTGCGTGGTGTGTGTGTGTGTGCCGTGATGTGTGGTGTGCCGTGTGTGTGTGCGGTGTGTGTGCGTGGTGTGGTTGTGCGTGTGCGTGTGTGTGCGTGTGCGTGTGTGTGCGTGTGCGCTTGCGTGCGTGCGTGTGTTTGTGTGCGTGCGTGTGTGTGTGTGTGTGTGCGTGTGTGTGTGAGTGTGTGTGTGTGGTGTGTGTGCGTGTGCGTGTGTGTGTGGTGTGCGTGTGCGTGTGTGTGTGTGTGCGTGTGTGTGTGTGCGTGTGTGGTGTGTGTGCGTGTGTGGTGTGTGTGCGTGTGTGTGTGTGTGTGTGCGTGTGCGTGTGCTGTGCGTGTGCGTGTGTGTGAGTGTGTGTGTGCGTGTGCGTGTGTGTGCGTGCATGTGATGTGTGCATGCGTGCGTGTGTGTGCTGTGCGTGTGCTGTTGTGCGTTTGTGTGTGTGCGCGTGCGTTGTGTGCGTGCGTGCGTGCGTTGTGCGTGTCGTGTTGTGTTGTGTGTGATGCGATGGTGTGTGTGTTGTGTGCGTGTAGCGTGTGTTTGTGCAGTGGTGCGTGGTGCCCGTGTGGTGTGTGTTGGTTGCGTGCGTGCGGCGTGCGTGCAGTGCGTGCGTGTGTGTGTGTGCGTGGCGTGCGTGCGGTGCGTGCGTGTGTGCCGTGCGTGCGTGCGTGCGTGGTGCGTGTGTGTGTGTGTGTGAGTGTTGTTGTGTGTGTGTGTGTGCGCGTGTGTGTGTGTGTGTGTGTGTGTGTGTGTGTGTGAGTGTGTATTTAACCAAGCTATTTCAGAAGTAAAGGTAGAATTCTGACCCTCCCAAAGTTCAATGTCTTTCACAGTAAGCACCTAATCTGCCCAAGAAAACTTTCCATTGTGAAAGTGATGTGGGAAAGGAGGACTGTTCAGGGAGACTTACAACAGGGAAGTGAGGATCCGCCTCTCAGTTTAAATGAGACCCCACTGAAATCTAAGGCTGAAGTGGGGTAGATATTTAGCCAAACAAACCATCCTTCCCTTAACCTCTACCAGAGGTTTTATCACAGAGTAAAGGAAAGTAATTTAAGGGGCTGATATAACATGCTTTCTAAAATCGATGTCCAAGGACAGGGAGGTTGGGAGCTTAGTAGAAGCCAATACAATACAACAGCCTTCTTGGTCAATACACGCAGTCGAAAGACTGCGGTTGGCTGTATTTCTGATGATGGAAGGTGGGTTGTTTGTAGGCAGGTTTCCTGGATTTTGTACCAGGCTATATGACATGTAGGCCACATCTATGCTGCATTTTCCCCCACAGCACATCATCAGACAACACTGAGAAAGCAATTTAAAGTCACTAATTCTATGTCTACCCCAAACTATATTTTAGTTTCATTTTTATGGTGATAAAAATATTTGCACAAAAAGTAAATTAGGTAAAGCTCTTTTTGCAGCTTACAATTCCAAGGTACCATATACTGTAGCAGGGTGTTAACATGGTAGGAACTTAAAACAGCTAGCCACATCACACCTACAATCAAAAGCAGAGAGAAATAAGTGTATGCAGGATACATCCATGCCAACTCATGCTCATCACTTTTGTCCTTATATAAAACAGGATTCCCTGCTGAGAATATGGTACAATTCACAGAGGACTGGGTCTTTCTGTATCAACTCATGTAACCAAGACAATCTCCCATAGACATGTCCATAGGCCAACCCAATCTAGAGAGTCTATCACTGAGATTCTCTTCCTGGGTGAATTTCTATTGTGTCAATTTGACAATTGAAGCTAATCATCACAAACCTATTCTCAAAAATCAAGCATCCTTCAATCTCAAAGTTTAGGAAAGTATATTCTACCAAGTTAGGAGGAAAACATGTGGATATATGCTGAAAAATAATCTACTCTATATCAGCTATCAACCATCAAACAATACCTCATAGTTAATGGAAAAGTCAGGTTCTAGCCAGTTTCTTTTTCAGTGTAAAGACTTTCCAAAAGGTTTGAAACATTACTTCCTAATGCCCATTTTCTTTTTCGCTTTCACTGTCATTGTTAGATATAAATAAGAAAAATATACGAAAACACGACAGAAAAATATTATAGTATGAGATAAATTAAAATAGAAGGGAGACCTTTCAGTGTTTTTGATTTCATGACACGACACGTTAAATTCATGGTAGAGAGTAGGAAAAAGATCATATGAAATAATTGACTGATCAGACTCCTACCCATGGACTTTAACAAACTACTATTTAAGAATCCCATTGAAGATAAAAATATCATCTTGAGGAAAGCAAATGTGATTCTTTACTCTCTGATGAAACATACAGATGTGAAAACAGGTGGTTAACAATGATTTAACAGCACTTGAGAGGGGGGGGCTGATTTGAGCCGTCTAGAATATATAGTGAGATTCTGTCTCAAACTAGTGAACAAATAACACTTCCCCAAACACAACACAATAAAGCAAAAACATCAACTACATCCCAGAGAAAATACATTTCAAACTCCAACAGAACAGTATGATTTACTAGTAGTACACAAAACCACACACTCTGTAAAGGTAATGAAGGGAAGTTCAGTTTCAGAATGAGCATGTAAAAGAAACAATAGCAAAAACTCTCATACACAGAAAGATACTTATAAATAGTGCTGTTCAAATGTTCTAATTTAGAAATCCTTGATACTCATGAAACTGTTGGGAACTCCAAAAAGCTTTTGTTTAGTGAAATTAGCATATTGGAAATTAAGTTTAAGGTTTTTGAATATATACTTGCTTAAAATTAAATAATGCATCATTACATGCATAGCAATATAATTAATATGCTCCTGTGAAAAGTAGCTATGTTTTCCACCAATAATGTAAGAATAAGTATACTGTGCAGCCTCTGAGAAAAATTTTTATTTCTGGCTTACTGATATACCATATATCCTCATAAGTCTTCATTAATTTCTACCATTTGAAAAAACAGGGGCATACATGCATATTTAGATTTTTTAATTAAGATAGTTCTCATAGCTTTTGCCAGATAATTGCAGATACGTTTTCTTAATACCATAATAAAGATTGACTAATAGTAGTATCTTATAGGTTAATTGCATTATGGAATCTGAAATGATAGCAATGAACTTTCCATGCTCTGTTACATTAAGTTTCATTGGTCAGTCTGCACCTCAAATCTTTTATCCTGCTGTGATGTTAGTGATGCTATGTATTGGTCATTTGTAGTGGGTTTATAGCTTTCATTTTACAATGTCAAAACATCCTAATTGCTAATATTACTACTAATCTCATCAAAAATAACATATAGTGGGCAGCTTTCATAGTGACAGCATGAACATTTCCCAACACAATTTTTTTCTAAAATGCTCAAATTTTATTATGAGCAGAAAAATATGTGATTTGTTTTCTTCTAAAAGTTTTTTCCAGTTTTAGAAAAATGTAAATTTGTGAGCTGATGGCTTTAGTTTTGTGCTTATTAAAGCAAAAAGCAGTTTTGTTAAAAAAATGAAGTTAAACTCATAATTGAAACAAATTCTTGGGTTATTTCCCTTAATTATGGTTGTGTTGGCAACAGACCTGCTTTATACATATTTTCATTTCAACATATGGGTTATTAAAAATAGACGAGTAAGAGCATCAGTATCTAACAAAATGTATCCTATTTTGTGCTTCACCAAAACATTCCTTTTTATTTTTACTCTTTTAAGTTGAAAGCTGGAGATAGGGCTCGTCAGTAAAGTGTTTACCTTGCAAGCCTGAGGATTTGAGTTCAAACCCCCTATATACAAGTAAAATTCCGGTGTGCCAGTATACGCCAGAGACAGAGATAGGTCGGTCCCAAGAGCTCACTGGTTAGCTTGTTTAACAAAACTGAATTGGTAACTTTCAGGTACAGTGAGTGATCCTGTCAGCCCAAAAAGATGAAAAGTAACTGAATAGGACACCAAACTGAACAAGACAGCTCTAGTATCCATACATATGTGCATTTGTACATATATATATATATATATATATATATGCACACAAAGATACATGAATGCAATATACAACATTTTAAAAAGTTGAATGCATACTACTTGCATTTAGTTATGAGATTCAGAATGATATTTCAACAGAAGTGTACAGTGAAGTTAATTGCTACTTCATTCTGTCTCCTTTTTCATGGTGAAACTTAAATGTGCACTGGTTTAGATAATTCCAATTTTTGTTGCTTATGTTTTCTTTTATATCTCAATCAAAGTTTTCCCTCCCTCCCCTCTTTTCAGTTCCTCCTCCACAACTCCAACCCCCCCCCACTCCTTCCCCACTGTGTCTTTTCAGATACAGATAGGACTCCCAGGGACATCAGTCAATCATGGCAATGAGACTAGGTACCTCCTCTACTATTAAGGCTGGATGAGGCAATCTGTAGGGAGGAAAGGATCCCAAAAGCAATCATCAGAGTCAGTAACAGCTCCTGCTTTCATTATTAGGAGTCTCACAGGAAGACCAAGCTCCACAACTATCAGATATATGCAGAGGGCCTAGGTCAGTCTCATGCTGGCTCCCTGGTTGTTGGTTTAGTCTCTGTGAGTCCCTGTGAGCCCAGAGTAGTTGATTCGGTATGTTTTCTCATGGTGCAGTTGACATCAGTGGGTCCTACAAACATTCCTCCCCTTCTTCCACAGGATTCCCTGAGATCTTCCTAATGTTTGACTGTGGATCTCTGCAGCTGTTTCCATCAGTTTCTGGATGAAGCCTCACTGATGATAGTTGGGCTAAGTGTCAATCCACAAGTATAGCAGAATATCAATAGGAATCATTTCATTGATCTTTTTTGTCAATCATGTTTGGTTCTATCCTACTTATCTGGGGTATCCTGTCTCTGTGTCCTGGTCCTCAGGGCTGAGCTCCCTCACAGGGTGTGAGTCTCCAGTTGTGCCAGTTGCTAGTTGTCCACTCCCCCAAAACAGGGTTTGTAGTTTGGCTGGTGTCCTAGTATGTCCCCCCGAGTCTTGCTGGTTACAGGAGATGGACACTTCAGGCTCCATATATCCTGTAGCTAGGAGTCATGGCTAGGGTCATCCTGATAAATTCCTGGGAGTTTCAATTGTTCTAAGTTTCTAACCCATCCCAGAGACGCCCCCAGATTCTGGCCATCTCTCCTAGTACTCTCTCCCTCCATCCTCGCCTCACCCAAGCCCTCCGGTTTCCATTCCCATTCCCCCTTCCAGGCCTCACCTACTTCTACTGGCAATATCCATTCTATCCCCATCACAGGGAGATTTACACATTCACCCCTTGAGCCCTCTTTGTTACTTAGCTTCCCTGGATCTTTGGTTTGTAACATGGTTGTCCTTTACTTTAAGACCAATATTCACTAATGAGTGAGTACATACCATGTTTGTCTTTTGGGGGTCTGGATTGCCTCACTCAGGATGATCTT
Organism: Cricetulus griseus; assembly: GCF_003668045.3. Lineage (NCBI taxonomy): Eukaryota > Metazoa > Chordata > Mammalia > Rodentia > Cricetidae > Cricetulus > Cricetulus griseus. Next base: position 254,044,585 of record NW_023276807.1, read on the forward strand.
TTCTAGTTTCATCCATTTGCCAGTAAATTTCCTGACACCATTGTTTTTAACAACTGAATAATACTCCATTGTGTAAATAGAACACATTTTCTTTATCCATTCTTCAATTGAGGGACATATAGGTTGTTTAAAGTTTCTGGCTATTATGAATAACACTGCTATAAACATAGTTGAGTAAGTGTTCTTGTGGTATGAAAGAATCCTTTGGATATATGTCCAGCAGTGGTATAGCTAGGTCCTGAGGTATATGGATTCTCAATTTTATGAGAAACCGCCATGGAGATTACCAAAGTGTTTGTAGAAGTTTGCATTACCACCACCAATGGAGGAGTGTTCCCCTGGCTCCACATCCTCTCCAGCATGAGCTGTCACTTCTGATTTTGATCTTAACCATTTTGGCAGGTGTAAGATAGAATCTCAGAGTCCTTTTGTCTTGCACTTCCCTGATGGCTAAGGATGTTGAACATTTCTTTAACTGTTTCTTGGCCATCTGAGAGTTCTCTGTTGAGAATTCTCTGTTCGATCTATACCCCATTTTATAATTGGTTCATTTGTTGTTGTTGTTTTGTGATGTCTAGTTTCTTGTTCTATTGATGGTGTTATTTGCCTTATAGAAGCTTTTCAGTTTCATGAGGTCTTGTTTGAAATTTGTTTATCTTAATGCTTGCATTATTGGTTCAGGAAGTTACCTCGTATGTCAACGTTTTCAAGGCTATTCCCTACTTTCTCTTTATCAGGTTCAGTATATCTGGTTTTACATTGAGATCTTTGATCCACTTGGACTTGAGTTTGTGCAGGGGGATAGATATGGATCTTTTTTTTTCTACATGCTGACATCCAGTTATACCAGCACCTTTGGTTGAAGATGCTTTCATTTTTCCATTGTACAATTTTGGAATTTTGTCAAAAATTAGCTGCTCATTGGCATGTGGATTTATTTATGGGTTTTTGATTACATTTGATTGATCAACCTGTATATTTTATGCCAAAACTATTCAGTTTTTATTGCTATTGCTCTGTAGTACAGCTTGAAATCAGATATAGTGATACTTCCGGAAGTTAGTTTATTGTATATGATTGTGTTATATATCCTGGGTTATTTTTTTTACCAGAACAAAATTGTTCAGTATTGTTATTTCATGGTCTGTAAAGAATTGTTTTAGAATTTTATTGGGGATTGCATTAAATCACTAGATTGCTTTTGATAAGATGGCCATGTTTACTATGTCAATCCTGTTGACCCATGAGCATGTGAAATCTTTCCATCTTCTGATAGCTTCTCCAATTTCTTTCTTCACAGACTTGAAGTTTATGTTATATATGTATTTCACTTGCTTGGTTAGAGTTACCCAAAGATAGTTTATATCCCTTGTAGATACGGTGAAGGGTGTTATTTCCATGTTTTCTTTCTCAGTTGGTTTATCATTTGTATATTGGAGGGCTTCTGATTTATTAAATTAATTTTGTATCCAGCCACTGCAGTGAAGGTGTTCATCACATGTAGAAGTTCACTAGTAGAATTTTTGGGGTCACTTATATATACTATCATATCATCTGCAAGTAATGATACTTTGATTTCACCCTTTCTGATTTGTATCCTCTTGGTCTCCTTCAGTTATCTGATTGCTCTAATTAAAATTTCAAATACTGTAGTACTATACATTATAGATATCAAGAGAGTGAACAGCATGATCTTCTCCCTGATTTTAGTGGAATTTTTTAAAGCTTCTCTCCATTTAATTTGATGTTGACTATGGTATTGCTATATATTGCCTTTATTATGTTTATATATGTCTTTTGAATCCTTGATATCTCCAAAACTTTTATCATGAAGGGGTGTTGGATTTTTCAAAGGCTTTTTTAGCATCTGCTGAGATGGACATGTGTGCTTTTTTTCATTCATTTGATCATCTACAAGATTACATTAACATATTTTTATATTTTGAACCCTCCCTGTATTTCTTGGATGAAACCTACATGATCATGATGGATGATATTTTTAATATATTCTTAGAATCAATTTGTGAATGTTTTATTGAGTATTTTTGCATATATGCTCATGAAGGAAATTGGTCTAATTCACCCTCTTTCTTGAGTTCTTGTGTGGTTGGGTATCAGGGTGACTGTTGCCTCATAAAATGAATTTGAAAATGTTCTTTCAGTTTCTATTTTACAGTCTAATTTGAGAACTGTTGGTATTAGCTCTTCCATTAAAGTTCGGATAGGTTTACCTATCTGTCCCAGGGCATTTCTTGGGAGGTTGGGAGACTTTCAATGACTGCTTCCCATTTCCTTGGGGTTAGGGGTCAATTAAATTGTTTATCTAATTTTTTTATTATTATTTTATTAGTTCTAGTTAGGGAACAAGCTTATTTCAAGTCCCTTTTCCCTCTCCCTCCCCTCACCCCCAAACTTCCTCCCCCACTCCCAGCCCACCCCCGACCCCATCCACCCACCACTCCCCAGGCAGGGTAGGGCCCTCAACGGGGGTTCTGCAAAGTCCACCAAGTCTCCCTATGCTGGTCCTGGGCCCTCCCCCATGTGTCCAGGGCCAGAGTGTAACCCTTCATATGGGATGGGCTCTCAAAGTCCCTTCTTGCACCAGGGAAAAATACTAATCCACCACCAGAGGCTCCCTGGAGTGCAGAGGCCTCCTTATTGACATCCATGTTCAGGGGTCTGGATCAGTCTTGTACTGGCCTCCCTGACAGCATCTGGGGTCGATGTGCTCTCCCTTGTTCAGGTCAATGTTCCTGTGGGTTTCTCCAATCTGGTACAGACCCCTTCATTCTTCATTCCTCCCTCTCTTCAACTAAATTCCTGATTTCGGCTCATTGTATATCTGTGGATGTCTGTCTCTGTTTCCATCAGCCACTGGATGAGGGCACTAGGATGGCATAAAGAGAAGTCATCAACCTCATTTTAGGGGGAGGGTTTTTAGGTTATCCTCTCCACCGTTGCCTGGATTGACAGATCGTGTCATCTTTGTAGGTCTCTGGAGATCTCCCTGGTTCCAGATCCCTTCTCGGGCCTATAGTGGCTCCCTCTGATATGGTATCTCTCATCCTGCTCTCTTTCCTCTATTCTTCCCCCAACTCAGTATTTCTGCTCCTCCATTTCCTCTCCTCTTCTCCTCTTCTCTTGCTCTTATTGTAGCAGTTCCTTTCCCCCCCACCCTCATGCCCCCAATTAGTTCAGGAGTTCATGCCACTTCCATTCCTGGGGACCATTTATCCCTTAGAGTCCTTCATGTTTCCTAGTTTCTTTGGTGAAGAGCATTATATACTGGTAATCTTTTGCTCTATGTCTAAAATTCATATATCAGTGAGTACATACCATGTTTGTCTTTTTGTGACTGGGTTACCTCACTCAGGATGGTTTCCTCTAGTTCCATCCATTTGCCTGCGAATTTCAAGATTCCGTTGCTTTTTTCTGCTGAGTAGTACTCCATTGTATAGATGTGCCACATTTTCTCAATCCATTCTTCAGTAGAGGGGCATCTAGGTTGCTTCCAGGTTCTGGCTATTACAAACAATGCTGCTATGAACATGGTTGAACATATGTCCTTGTTGTAAGTACATGCCCTATTTGGGTATATACCCAAGAGAGGAATGGCTGGATCTTGAGGTAGACTGATTCCCATTTTTCTGAGCAACCGCCATACTGATTTCCAGAGTGGTCTTACAAGTTTGCACTCCCACCAGCAATGGAGGAGTGTTCCTTTTTCTCCACATCCTCTCCAGCATAGATTGTCATTGGTATTTTTTATTTTAGCCATTCTGACAGGCATGAGATGGTATCTCAGAGTTGTTTTGAGTTGCATTTCTCTGATGGCCAATGATTTTGAGCACTTTGTTAAGTGTCTTTCAGCCATTTCAGATTCCTCTGTTGAGAATTCCCTATTTAGTTCTGCACCCCACTTTTTAATTTCATTGTTTGGTGTTTTGGTGGCTAGCTTCTTGAGCTCCTTATATATTTTGGAAATCAGTCCTCTGTCAGATGTGGGATCGGTGAAGATCTTTTCCCATTCTGTGGGTGGTCGTTTTATCCTACTGACTGTTTCCTTTGCCTTGCAGAAGCTTCTCAGTTTCAGGAGGTCCCATTTGTTAATTGCAGACCTCAGTGTCTGTGCTACTGGCGTAATGTTCAGGAAGTGGTCTCCTGTGCCAATTTGTTCAAGGGTAGTTCCCACTTTCTCTTCTAGAAGATTCAGTGTGGCTGGATTTATGCTGAGATCTTTGATCCATTTGCACTTAAGTTTTGTGCATGGTGACAGATATGGATCTATCTGCAATTTTCTGCATGTATGAATCCAATTGTACCAGCACCATTTGTTGAAGATGCTATCTTTTTTCCATTGTATGGATTTAGCACCTTTGTCAAAAATAAGGTATCCATAGGTGTGTGGGTCAATATCAGGGTTTTCAATTCGATTCCATTGGTCTATCAGTCTATTTTTGTGCCAATACCAAGCTGTTTTCAGAACTATGGCTCTATAGTAGAGCTTGAAGTCAGGGATGGTGATGCCTCCAGAAGATCCTTTATTGTAAAGAGTTGTTTTGGCTATCCTGGGCTTTTTATTTTTCCATATAAAGTTGGCTATAGCAATAAGACAAGAAAAGGGGATCAAAGGGATACAAATTGGAAAGGATGAAGTAAAACTTTCACTATTTGCAGACGACATGATAGTCTACATTAGTGACCCGAAAAACTCTACCAGGGAACTCCTACAGCTGATAAACACCTTCAGCAAGGTAGCAGGATACAAAATTAACTCAAAAAAATCAGTAGCCCTACTATATACAGATGATAAATCCAATGAGAAAGAAATCAGGGAAACATCACCTTTCACAATATCCACAAGCAACATAAAATATCTTGGGGTAACACTAACCAAAAAAGTAAAAGATCTGTACAATAAGAACTTTGAGACTTTAAAGAAAGAAATTAAAGAAGATACCAGAAAATGGAAAGATCTCCCATGCTCTTGGATAGGTAGAATTAACATAGTAAAAATGGCAATCCTGCCAAAAGCAATCTACAGATTCAATGCAATCCCCATCAAAATCCCAACACAGTTTTTCACAGACATTGAAAGAAAAATACTCAACTTTATATGTTTATCCAGTTTTGATTTAATTTTGATATGTGGTACCTATTGAGAAAATTGTCTATTTGTTTTAGGTTTTTCAAATTTTGTAAAGTACAGATTTTTAGATAACTCTGATTTTGTTGACAACATTCAAAGTGTCATAACTGGTAGCCTTTTGAACATATGCCTTCTCTCCATCTCCATTCAATTTCTCTAATCATTGAAAGTCCAGCTCTATGCAGGGCACTCTTTTGAAAATATTTATGCTGTCTCTGGTGTCTGACACTCCTGGGAAACCAGAAGTTGGATGATGTGTGGCTATTAGGTGAGGAGCTGTGGGAACCTTCCAGTTTCCAGGACCTTTGGTTTGTATAAGGCTTTGGGATAGGAAGGAAATTCCCTCCTTGTGTTTGGCTCCATCTCAGAGAAAGTTGTTACCACTTTTCATTTTCAGTCATTGAAAGGCTCTCTTCTATTAATAAAATTTAATTCAGATTATTATAAACTATAAGAAAAATCTAAAGAAAAATTATCCTAGTTTGCTTTTCATTGTTGTGATAAACACAATAACCAAGGGAGACACCTGAGGCCTAGGGACTTTGTGGTGCAGATCCCAATCCAGTGGGATCCAGCCCACCTAGAGACTGCCAAGGCCCCTGTACGCCATCCATGGGAAGAGGAGAGACATCAGAGAATTGGACCTGTTTGCACCCACTAAACCCACCAGAAGAAGGGGTGGGAAGAAGACAATGTAAAAACACATTCAACAACAGACAAAAAATATGATACCATCAGAATCTAGGGACTCCACAAGAGCAAGACCTGAACATCCCACCACAGAAGATTAAACAGAAGAGAATGACCTTCAAAACAATGATAGAGGCCCTCAAAAGGATATGAGAAAATCCCTTAAAGAAATGGAAGAAAAAACAAATCAAAAAGTACAAGAAATCAACAAATGTCTTGAAGAACAGTTCAAGACCTAAAAACTGCAATAGAGACAGTAAAGAAAACACAGTCTGAGGGAATCCTGGAAAAAGAAAAGCTGGGTAAATGATCAGGAACTACAGATGCAAGCATAACCAACAAATACAAGAGATGGAAAAGAGAATCTCAGGTGTTAAAGATACACTAGGAGAAATAGACTCATCCACCAAATAAAATCTTAAGTCCAACAAATCTCTAACAAAAATATCTAGGAAATATGGGACACCATTAAAAGACCAAACCTAAGAATAATAGGTATAGATGAAGGTGAAGAAACCCAACTCAAAGGTACAGAAAACATATTCAACAAAATGATAGAAGAAAACTTTCCCAACCTAAAGAAAGACATGCCAATGAAAGTACAAGAAGCTTACAGAATATCAAATTGAGTGGACACAAAAAAGTCTGCTTGCCACATAATAATCAGAACCCAAAACATACAGAATAAAGAAAGAATATTAAGAGCAGCTAAGGAAAAATGTCAAGTAACATATAAAGTCAAACCTATTAGCATTACACCTGACTTTTCCATGGAAACTCTGAAAGTCAGAAGTTCCTGGAGAGATATTTTACTGACACTAAGAGACCACGGATACCAGCCCAGACTACTATACCCAGCAAAGCTTTCAATCAATATAGAGGGAGAAAACAAGATATTCCATGACAAAACCAGATTTAAACAATACGTATCCACTAATCCAGCCCTACAAAAGTTCTGGAAGGAAAACTCCAACACAAGGAAGTTAACTGCAACCAGAAAAATATAAGCAATAGATAATCCTACTTTACCAGCAACCAAAAGGAAATTGCCGTGGAATTCCACACACAATTATACCACCACCACCAAATCCAAAACAAAGAAGAAAGATCAATGATCACAAATATCCCTCAATATTAATGGTCTTCACTTGCATATCAAAAGACACAGACTAGCAGAATGGATATGAAGACAAAATCCATCCTTCTGCTGCATACAAGAAACACATCTCAATTTCAAAGACAGACATTACCTCAGAGTTAAGGGTTAGGAAAAGATTTTCCAATCAGATGAACCCAAGAAACAAGCTGATGTAGCAATACAAATATCTAACAAATTAGACTTTAAACTAAAATCAACCAAAAGAGATGAAGTAGGTCACTTCCTGCTCATCACAGGAGAAATCCATCAATATGAAGTCTCAATTCTGAACATCTATGCCCCAAATACAAAGGCATCCACATTTGTAAAAGAAATATTGCTAAAACTCAAATCACACACAAAAGCTCACACTTAAACTGGGAGACTTCAACAGCCCATTCTCACCACTAGACAGGACCACCAGACAAAAACTTAACAAAGAAATAAAGGAACTAATAGAAGTTATGGCCCAATTGGGTTTAATAGAGATCTATAAAACATTCCATTCAAACACAAAAGAGTATACCTTTTTCTCAGTGACTGATGGAACCTTCTCTAAAATCTACCACATCTTGGCAACATAGAAAACTTCAACAGGTACAAGAAAATTAAAATAACCCCCCTGTATCTTATCAGACCACCATGTTTTAAAGTTAGAATTCTACAACTCAACACAAATTGCAGGAAACCCACAAAGTCATGGAAATTGAGTAATGCCCAATTGCACCATTCCTTGGTCAAGGAAGAAATTTAAAAAAAGAAATTAATCATTTCTAAGAATTCAATGAGAGTAGGGACACAGCATACCTAAACTTATGGGACACTTTAAAAGCAGTGCTAAGAGGAAAGTTCATAGTACTAAGTGCCCACATGAAGAAACTGGAAGATAGTCACACTAGAGAATTAACAGCATAACTGAAAGCTCTAGAACACAAAGAAGCCAATGCACCCTGGAGCAGTAGATGCCAGTAAATAATCAAATTGAGGGATGAAATCAATAAAGTAGAAACTAGGAAAACAATACAAAGCATCAGTATAACAAACAGTTGTTTCTTTGAGAGAATCTTTACCAACTTACCAAATGGCTGAGAGTGAACAAGCAAATTCATAAAATCAGAAATGAAAAGGGGAACATAACAACAGACATTGAGAAAATCCAGAGAATCATCAGGTCATACTTTGAAAACATGTATTCCTCAAAATTTGAAAATCTCAAGGAAATGGAGAATTTTCTGGATATATTTAACTTACCAAATTAAATCAATAACAGATAAGCAATTTAAATAGACCCATAACTCCTGATGGAATAGAAGCAGTCATCAAAGTCTTCCAACCAAAAACAGCCCAGGGCCAGATGACTTCAGTGCAGAATTCTACCAGAAATTCAAAGAACAGCTAGTACCAATTCTCCTCAAAATATTCCACACAATAGAAGCAGAAGGGTCATTGCCAAACTCTTTTTACAAAGTTTCAATAACCTTGGTACCCAAGCCACACAAAGACACAACTAAGAAAGAACTACAGACCAATATCCCTCATGAACATTGATGCAAAAATGCTCAATAAAATACTGGCAAATCCAATACAAGAACACATAAGAGAAATCATCCATCCCGATCAAGCAGGCTTCATCCCAGGGATGCAAGGATGGTTCAACATACAAAAATCCATCAATGTAATCCACCATATAAACAGACTGAAGAAAAACAAAAAAACACATGATCATCTCACTAGATGCCAAAAAAGCCTTTGACAAAATCCAACACCCCTTCATGATAAAGGTCTTGGAGAAATCAGGGATAACAGGAACATACCTCAACATAATAAAAGCAATATAATGTAGGGAGACACTCTAGCCCTGCCCCAGGTAATCTGGACAGGTGTGCTGGAACACGCCCATGAGGGTGGGTTGAGGGGAAGTCTAAGGTGACATAGAAAAGGCTTCTTAAAGGACCTCGGACACGTGGACCCTCTCTTCTTCTGGCCCTTCTGCCGGCTCCCTCCACCTCACTTTGGCCTGCACTTGGCTGGTGTATCCGAATAAAGAAACCTTGCCCGATTGCCTGCTGAGTGATCACTTGACAATATACAGCAAGCCAACAGCCAACATCAAATTAAATGGAGAGAAACTCAATGCAGTTCCCCTAAAATCAGGGACAAGACATGTCTGTCCACTCTCTCCACCCTCTTCAATATTGTCCTTGAAGTTCTAGCTAGAGCAATAAGACAACAAAAGGAGATCAAGGGGATACAAATTGGAAATGAAGAAGTCAATCTTTCACTATTTACAGATGATATGATAGTTTACATAAGTGACACAAAAAACTCTATCAGGAAACTCCTATAGCTGGTAAACACCTTCAACAAAGTGGCAGGATACAAGATTAACTCAAAAAAATCAATAGCCCTACTATATAGAGATGATAAACACACTGAGAAAGAAATCAGAGAAACATCAGCCTTTACAATAGCCAAAAACAACATAAAATACCATGGGGTAAAGCTAACCAAACAAGTGAAAGACCTGTATTGAAAGACCTTTGAATCTTTAAAGAAAGAAATTAAAGAAGATACCAGAAAATGGAAAGATCTCCCATGTTTTTGGATATGTAGGGTCAACATACTCAAATGGCAATCTTGCCAAAAGCAATCTACAGGATCAATGCAATCTTCATCAAAGTCCCAGCACAATTCTTCACAGACTTTGAAAGAACAACAATCAACTTTATATGGAAAAACAAAAGACTCAGGATAGACAAAACAACCCTGTACAATAGGGGAACTTCCTCAGGCATCACCATCCCTGACTTCAAGCTCTATTATTGTGCTATAATCCTGAAAAAGGTTTGGTATTGGCACAAAAATAGACATGTAGGCCAATGGAATCCAATTGAAAACTGTGATATTAACTGACACACCTAGGAACACCCGATTTTTGAAAAATGCAATGAAGAAAGCATCTTCAACAAATGGTGCTGGCATAACTGGAGAAGGCTGCAGATAGATCCATGTCTATTGCCCTGCACAAAACTTAAGTCCAAATGGATCAAAGACCTCAACATAAATTCAGCCACACTGAGCCTCCTAGAAGAGAAGGTAGGTGGTACCCTAGAACAAATTGGAAATTGGTACTGGAGATGGCTTCCTGAACATAACACCAGTAGCACAGACACTGAGATCTACAATTAATAAATGGGACCTCCTGAACAAAATAGTCTCTCTCTCTCTCTCTCTCTCTCTCTCTCTCTCTCTCTCTCTCTCTCTCTCTCACACACACACACACACACACACACACACACACACACACACTGATATTTTCTTTATTCTTTAACAAGTAAAGCTTGCCTTAAGATCAGAGTACATAACTAGCCACACTAGTTAGCCACAGAGGGTGTACAGTGGTGGCACACCTGTAATTCCAGCACTTGGAAGACAAACGCAGATGGATCTTTATTAGTTCAAGGCCACCCTGGGCTAACAAAATTGGTCTAGCCTAAAAGAGAAACAGAGCCAAGTGGTGGTGGTTCCCACCTTTTATTCTAGTACTTGGGATCACATACCTTTTATTCCAGCACTAGGGAAGTGGAGACAGGAGTGATATGGTTGGGTGGGGAGAGGAATATCAGGAGGGAGGAGATAGGACTTCACGGCATTCAGTCTGAGGATTCATAAAGACAGGATTGCTTTTCGGTTGGAGGTAGAAGTAAGAAACTAGTGGCTGGCTGCTCTGCTTCTCTGGTCTTTCAGTTTTCAAACTGACTTATCTGAATCCAGGTTTTATTGTTAAGACCAATTAGAATTACACACACACACACACACACACACACACACATTTGTGCATACGTTGCCTATTTGTACAGTTTAATTCTGATTTTTTGGATGATCTTTTTAGTCAGAATGGCCTATTTATAGACAAGAGTAGAAGACTGAAACAAACCTTTGGTACTATATCAGGACATGGATTACTTTCTATGTCTTCTAGCATTTGCTTTATGACATTGAAAGCCCCAACATTCCATGAATTTACTTTACTAGGTCATGTCTTGATGAATTGCTTTCATTATTCATATGTAGAGACCATTTTATCTTTTCTGGCTCATTTTGGTTTGAAATATACCTTACCAAACACCCAAATAGCTGTGAGAACTTGTTTTTAGCCTCAATTCGCTTGATAAATTGACTTTCATTGTCTGACTTTCAGTCTAGGGATATCTTTGCCAGTGGGTGTGTTTCATAGTAACAACAGATAGTTTTGTCGTATTTTTAAACATAATGAGCCCTTCTGTATCGTTGTCTTATTGAGGTAATATTATATACATTTCAAGTTAGAGTTGAGAGATAGCAGTTCCTCTAATATTGCTGGTTATTTTCTGTTTGAATTGGAATATCTCACCCATTTTTCTTCATTATTATCCTCAGGGATTTACCAGTTTATTATGCTTTGTTTTAACTTCTTATGAAATTCATCTTTTTGTGTTCCATTTTGTGATGCTTTTTTCTTCCCCTTTGTTTCATATACCTTCATGTGTCACTGGGTTGGTGGTCATGAATTTTTAATTATTTATTCCCTGTGAATTTTAAAATATGACTGGATATAGCAACCTTGATTGGCAGTTGTTTACATTGGGGGCCTGAAATAAAACTCTGTTTACTTGGTTATAGGATTTCTAATGAGAGATGTGATATTATTCTGATGTTGTTGCTTTTGTAGGTGTTAGTGATTTTCCTTTATAGATTTTAATGTTTTTTTCTTTGCTTGTAGTTTTAACATCCTGACTATAATAGGTTGTTCTTTAGTCATGCCTATATGGTATTCTAAATACTTTATTCCTTTTGGATGTCAATTTCTTTCCCAAGGTATGCAAATATCTGTCATAATTTTACTGAATGGATTTTTATATAGCTTATTTTTTCATCTCAATTTCTATTCTTATCCTCTGAGATTCTTAACTTTACATCCCAGAGTTATATCCCAGATGTATACATCCAACAGTTCTTAGAAGTTTTGATTATATTCATTTTTAACTTTATTGATGGTGTATTCTGTCCATGATTTTCTTTCTTCTGTTTCTTTTCTCTGATGATGATGCTTTCTACTGTGTTTTTTATTTAATTGGTTGATTTCCACTTCTAATATGTAGAAGTTGTTCTTGGTTGATCTAAATAATAAAAGCCTAGAGTCAGATATAGAGGAAAATTCTGAGACACCAGAGAGAAGGAGCAAGCCACAGGCACACCTTACCTCCTTAGTATCATAGCAGACAAGAGAGAGTTCCTGTTTCTTTCTGCTTATATCCTCTCTCTGCCAAGCCAACTCACTTCCTGTCTGTGTACAGCCTTTTCACTTCCTGTTTCTTCTCAGTCATCTCTCTTCTTATTTGTCTGTACAGACCTTCAGACCTCTATGGTTAGCTAGTGGCAAGCTCCATTCTCTGATATTCAGACTGGCTTTGTTTGTACAAGCAAGATATCACACACTAATATTTCTACTTAATATTTTTCAAAATCACAATTTAATTGTTAATATTTTCATCTATAGTTTTTAAATATTATCAATATTTATGACCATTTCTAGCTAAATTTCCTATTTAGGTTCTGAGTTGATTTCCTTTCTTTATCTGTTTGTGTGCTCTATGTGGCCATTGGATTTGTATCTGTATGTGATTGTGTATGTATAGGTGTCAGATAGTTGTGTTTGAGCTCATGTGTGTGAGCAGGGGGGCACACACAATTATATATATATATAACATATATATATATATATATATTAGACAGATATCTGAGTTTGATGTTATGTGTCTTTCTGAATCATTCTCCACTTTCTTTATTGAAACAAACTCTCCAAACAGAACCAAAAATGCCATGGATTCAGCTAGTCTAGCCAGTTACCTTGAGCTACAGATCTCCTGTTTCTACCATGAGCATCCAAATTCTAATTCTCATGTTTGCATAGCAAATGGTTTACCCACTGAAGCATCTTCCTAGTCAATACTTGAATACTTTTAATTGTATAATTCTGATTTATTTTTTCTTACATTTGGTTTTTCCATTTTCTTTGAATTTATTTATTGAGAAGTTACAGACTTTTGGAACTGCTATGGTGACTCATTTTCTCACATTTCTTGTGTTTTTTTGTGATTTGCATATCTATTGAGATAGATAAATCTAGTTTTTTCTACTCTTTTTGTTTGTTTGTGTCTTTGCTTTATGTGAATCTCCTTGGTATGTAGCCATTGTGTGGATTTATTGTACATACTAGTAATTTAGAAAGGTAAACAGGCACCAATAACAGAAATAATGATTTGACAAGATTGATATAAAAATGCAGTAAAAATCATCAATGTACTTCAATTACACAGTTAAAATTTAGGAAACAGGATCAGGGATACTATCAGTAAATGTATATAACATTTTTAAGTGTATTAATAAAATAAAACTGAGTAGAGATTAGGATGATTAATAAGAGGAAATTATGTTAGAAGAAAAAGAAATAACATTGAAAATATCATAGAATATGTACAGAAAGAACAGTCATTCACCAAGGCTTATTGAAATATGGTAGGAGATTTGCCAGTAGGAGGTATTAACCCACCAGGTTGCATTTCTAGCAATGAAACAGGATATTTGAATGTTAGCTTCAGCTTACTTCTTATTCAATATCTTATTCCTCAGTCATCACTTACTCAGTTGGTGGAAGAGGTAGGGTGGGTTTTGAAGATTTAGTAGTACCAATATTCTGCTCTCCATGACATACAGCATCCCCTTTCTCTGCTCCAATAGGGCTCTAAGTTGGAGCCTGTTTGTTCCATTTCTAAATCCAAGGTTTATTATTTCTGCATTATATCTGTCATCTAATTTTCGCACAGTTCAGCTGTTTTCTTTCAGATTCATGGGACAACAGGAGTGCACTGGTTGTTTTGTTTCCAGAATCTTTGAGTGTTAGAGCTACCTTTGTGATAGACTGAAGAAAGTTTCATGTAGCTAGCAGTCTGAAATGGCATTGCCCAGAGCTTTGTGCCCATTGTACTTGCTAAGCCCTAGGAGAGAGTTATTTTTCAGCCATCTTACTTTTATTAGTATAAACAGATAGCTGTGTTTCCCACAATTTCCTTTCTTAATTAAATGACTTAGAAAAGGACACTAGAGACAATCTGTTGGATAAACATGAATGATGAGGGAATGGCAAACAGAGTCCCTAGAGGTTAGACCATATGCTAGACCAAATTGTAATATTCACACATCTCTTTGGCTGTTTATTCTTTACATTATATGTAATTTATATATTATAAGGGTTGTGAGCATAGTAAGACTGCTAGAGTAAAACTACAGGAGTCATTCTTCACAAAACTATACAAGCAAACATAAAAGGGATGTCTTCTACTACTTAGTTTCCAAGAATACTAAGTGTTCCAAATAACTAAATTTGAAATTTTTCCATAGAAGAATGGCATCTAGGACCCAACTTACAGAGTAGATAAATGAACATTTGCCAATACATTACTGCGTTCACCATTGAATCACTCTGTGTAATATTCAGAAGTATAATTTGTTACTGCTTCATAATTATCTGGAAAAAACTAAGATACTAGAAAACAAAGTAGCACAATCTTCATGTTGTAACACGGCTGGGAAATTGCCATATTCTTTTGCATTGAGATTCTTACTGACTGTCTGGAGTGACAATGTGAGGTCTGGAATTTGAAAGGAAGCTGGAGGGGAGTTCTTAGTGATAAACACATAGTTGGAAAGAACTTCAAACACTAAAATGTATATTCTAAAGTCTTCCTATTTATTATTTTATTTTCTAATGAGAAATTTATGTTTTTTAGGAAAAGATTAGATGTATTTTCTTTGTAGACAAATTTTATGAGATAAGTAGAAAGCATTTACATGTATTTACTTTTGTTAGCTATAAAATTATGTCTGAGAACAAAACCCAGTCTTTCTCCCAGATCTCTTCAAGAATTCCCTAATGAGAGATATTTTCTTTTGAGTTTGAAGTAAAGATAAATATGTTTTCTCTGAGAACCATAATTTGCCCCCCTGTTATCCTACAAGGTTTGATCCACCTTTTGTGATTCTCTACTTTCAATGTCTCTGGGGAAATTCAAGTCCAAACATTATGGTCAAAGGTAACAGCCACATTGTTTTACTTGTGTTTGTCATACTGACTTTTATCTCTTTAGCACACTTGATTTCTCCTTTGTCTTCCCTAGCATGATTTTTGTTTTGGGTTTTTGAGACAGGGTTTCTCTATATTGCCTTAGAGCCTATCCTGGAACTCACTCTGTAGACCAGGCTGACTTCAAACTCACAGAGATCTGCCTGCCTCTGCCTCCTGAGTGCTGGGATTAAAGGTGTATGCCACCAACACCTGGCTCTTAGCTTGATTTTTTAAACTCAATTTTACATACAAATAAGTAATAAATAGTAAGTTATTATACAATGGTAAATCATAGCAATATCGACTAGAAATATGGAGGATATAAAGAAGAAATTAGAAATTCAGCTATGAGAAATTGAGGGCCTATGTTTAGAATACTCATAACCAAAAGAGAAGTAAAATTTTTCTGCCTCAGAAAGCAATTTAGGGCAAGAATTGAAATCTTTTTTAGATGATATAGTGTGGATGAAAAGTGAATCACAATCCTATTAGATATAAAAATATCACTTCGCAAATATCGAAAATTAATAAGTTTAATATGTGCCATACTGGTGATGGTAAGAAAAATCAAAAACCAACCACAGGAATATAATTCTTCAATGTACAACAATGCTAAACATTGACTTTTTTGCCCATAATAGTTTAACATGGATGACAATTTACCCCATTATCATTATTTTAATGATTGTTTTATAGCTGTAGTTTGTAGACATTGTGGATCATAATAATGAAATTATTCACTCTATAAAGAGTAGAAGCACAGGAATGGCTGATATTAGTTACCAAGGTCATCACCAGAAATCATTTTTCCCCTCCAGTCTAGAAGTTAGAAGAACAGCTTTAAGGAGATGAAATACTCGCTTTCTCTCTAAGCTGCCTCTGTGTTTGGATTGTCATTTTTCTCCTTGCTGGAACCTCTCATGGCCTTTGTTCTATGTGTATATGGAAGCATAGTGTCTCTTTTTTTCCATAAGGACACAATTCTATTGGATTAAATTCCACTCAAAGAATCTCATTTCTAACTTAATCATCTATTTAATGTTCTCCCAAACGGCTACATGTGAGGCTCCAGGGCTTGAAATATCAACATCAATTTAAGATGATGTAGCACAGCAGACAAGGCCTCGGCTCATGCCTTCTACTTGATATTCTAGATTTCATTTCTTCTTGATGGTTTCAATATCTAATACATGCTTCCTCATAACTTATAAAATTGCTTTCTGAAACCCAAAGGACCTCAGAAAATATACTTAGGTCACCCACCTAATTTTTTTTCCATTTTCTTCTCTCCAGAGTTAATTTGTGTCCATTAGCCATATCTTATCCTTCCCTTTCACTAATGGGACTAGAGATTGAAACCCAGGCTTTGCTCATGCTATTCAAGGCTTCTTCCAATCGGATACATATCCAGCTCTCCTTCCTTCCCTTTTATAAGTAGAGGATCAAATGACCAGAAATGCATTAAGTTTAATATTATAGTTACACCCCTTTACATTTTTTCACTTTGTAAAATATTTTGCCATTTAGAAAAAAATCCCCCAAAGATAGATGAGTCTTTGATGTACCTTGAGCATGCAACTTAGTATTTCTCCATGCCAATTTTCTCCTCCATAGTAGAATAGACTAGTCACATATAGGGTTACATACCAAATACAAGGTGAAGCACAACTTGACCCATGAGTAAAGTAAGTTGAATACATTTCTGCCACTGGATTGTATTTCTCCCCATGTTCTTGTTTTCTACACCAAAGCCCAACTGTGTTCTCCATTTCACCCAGAAATCTGAAAAATCACTCCTGATAATATATTTCTTCTCATAAAATAGCAAGAGATGATTTCTAGAAATTCAGACCCACTTAGGACCTGGTAAACTCCAAAGAGTTTACAGAAATTCGGGCCCATTGAAGACCTGTTGGAATTCAAAGAAGTCATAGAAAATCTGTTGGACTCTAAAGAGGTCACAGAAGGCAGAGATTCTTCATTGGGTTGAGCTATGGATGAGTAGAAGAACAATGTCTCAATCTGGTAACTTCAAACTTGTATCTTGCATTTTTTAAGGACCACTGAATCCCTCTCCCTTGAAATGGGGAAGAATGATTCATATTGTGATTTCCTTGCTTGCAAGTCAGTTCTCAGAAAGTTTCCATATAAATAGAACTTAGGATTTATTGTGATTGTTTTTGCCTGAATTTCTTACTAAAACAAAAATTCTGCCAGGGGCCCTGGAGGAAGGTAGTTTTGAAAAGCGCCGTGAAAACTGCAATCTGCTCCCTAGGCCAACTTTGGAAAATGTTTCTATTTTCCTCTAAACTCCATTCAATTTCCCAACTCAGAAATGAAGTCTGAAAATGATGACACCTGCTGTCCACTTGTCAAAAAATTGGCCCCAGACCATTTGTGTGACTTTATGCCAAAATAGGGTTTATCTTTAAAACTTCTGACCAAATACAAAATAAATAGTCTCTAGAAAATTTAAAGCCACAGTGATGGACATCTGGTAGCTCAAATTAGTTTTGTCCCCATGAGTGAAAGCCAGAGCCCCATGTTGAGGTGTGGATCCACCTTGGCTGAGAACGCCATGACCTTTTCATCACTTTGGTTCCTAGGGAACAAAAGGCACAAAATGTCCATCTTTCTATTACCCTTTTCATCTGTGATATCCTAATTTAATGTCAGAAAGATCATTAAAATAAGAAGCACATCAAACTGATGTGTTTACTTTTGGTTATATTCTTTTTATGAGATTTAAAAATAAAATAATACACAATCCCAGGCAATGAAACACTTGTGTTGCTGTGTGTGTATGTATTCCTGTCATGGCAACCAGCAAAAGCATAGCAGATTCTGGGAGTCATTTCTCCCTGGAGATTCATGATGTGCAGCAAGAACGACTTTGGTCCTTTCTCACTAACCTCTATCCACCTGCCCAAGTTTGGTGAATCTGCAAAAGCTGCAAATTTGACTTTAGTTTAATGCCATTTTACATGGGAGTTAAGGGAGAGGGGTGAAGGTCACTCTTATTAGTGGAGGCATCTAGTTGGGACTGAGGAACCCTACTTACCCTTTCCAAAAATAGTTTATATGAAGACACAGATGGGCAATACCATGTAGTGAAATGTTTTGCAGCTTTGTTCTGAAAGGTGTGATGTTATCTTATAGGAAATCATTTCATGATATTATTATGAGCAGCCGTAGGAAAAAACTACCAGCCTAAAAGTATATCTGCCAGAGCAAGAATATATTCTGGGAGGCATCCATCTAGAGCCCTGCTGCCAGGGAAACCTGTTGGCAGGAGTCTCACTCAGGCATGCTTATAAATGTGGAGAGACCCAGCTTGTGAACCATGGCAACCTTTCGAAGATTATCAGGATACTCCACAAGGCTGTTGAGAGCCGCAAATCAAACATCCATTCAATTTTCAGGTTCTAAATGAGGAATTTAGAAATTATGATTGCTTGAATAGTCTCTTTACAGCAATAAAATCAATTTTGGCTTGATTTCTGTGAAATGCTGCTTTTTCTGTTTTTTTTTTTTTCCAAGTTACAGTCTCACACTGGAGCTCAGGCTTGCCTGTAACTCACTATGCAACTCAGTTAGCCTTTAACTCAAGACAATCTGTTGCTGGCCTTGGACTCTCTAGTGTTGGGATTATAGGCAGGAGTCACAATGCCTGGTTTGACTTCTATATTAAAAGTACAAATTTATTGAATTCTAATTTCATGCCAAATATTTATAGTATAGATCATGACATGGGATATTTTTACCCAAAATAAATTCTGAAAGTTAGTATTTTTTAAAGGCAGATTCATATCCTTATTTATTTCTACCACCTAAAAAGTAACTTGAACAAGAATAATGAGGAGGAGGAGGAGGAGGAGGAGGAGGAGGAGGAGAGGAGGAGGAGAGAAGAAGAGAAGGAGGAGAAGAAGAAGAAAGAAGAAGAAGAAGAGAAGAAGAAGAAGAAGAGGAGGAGGAGGAGGAGGAGGAGGAGGAGGAGGAGGAGAAGGAAAAGGAGAAGGAGGAGGAGTCTAAAGAGAGGCAGAAACTCATGTTGAACAGTAAAATTGGAGACATTAGTAGCCAGTATTAAATCAAATGTAGAAAGAGCCACATACATAGGTTAAATGCTGTTGAGGTAAGACATGAGAAAGCAGAGTCTAAGCTAGAGTCTCAGGCAATGGGGCTGAAGATAGCAAGTGAATGGAGTTTTGTGAATTCAACTAAGTGACCCTTGTTAATGTCAGCACTAACACGGAATTTTGACATGTGAGCAGCACTAATAGGAAATGTTGACATGTGAGGCATTTGCAAGAAAAACATGGCTTGAGTGATTCATCCTAAAAGTGTCTGATCCAGAACAGATCCTAAGGAAAGATTCAGATGGCCAAGAGTGTAGGCCATCCAGCATGAGTGAAACAGATACCCATGCCAAATGTGCTAGTAATTGTCATCCTTTGAATCTGCAGTGTCCTTTAAGGGTCCCACATGTTAATAGTGAGATACTGAGATTTTTAGAAACCTTTGAAGTTGGAACTGTGGAGAAGTTGGAACTACAGTGAGCTCTTGAAGAGGATTGTGGAATGTTGGTCTTCCTTGTCCTCTCATTTGCTCTCAGTCATAAACCTTTTCTACTTCACACTTTCTGTCATGAAAAAGTTTCTCTTCAAAGATCCCGAAGCACTGGAATCAAGTGATATGTTCTGAAACCTCTAACACTATAAGTAAAAATATCTCCCTTCTGTTTATGTTGATTTACCCAAATATTTTGTTATAGTAATGGGAAGTTGGTAGTTGTAACAGTAAAAATAAGAAATTTTTCATTGTTGTTTTAATACAAAGGGCATATAACAGAAGTATTAACCTACACCTTTCTAAAATGTCAATGCAAAAAGTAAAAGTTTTGGTTGTGACGATCATTTATGATTGCCTACATATACTGAAGCACTAAAATGTATACTTGACACACCACACACACACACACACACACACACACACACACACACACACACCAAACCAAAACATAATTGAAAAGAAACTAACATACTATCCGTGTAAAGATTAAATCATCAGTACTTTTAGAAAACCCTATGGGCCACTTGGAAAAGTTGAAACTATCTATCTATCTATCTATCTATCTATCTATCTATCTATCTATCTATCTATATTTTTCTAATTACACTTTACATTCCAACCACAGTTATCCCTCCCACCCATCCTTAGGCCCTCCTTGCTGCCCCCCAAACCCACCTCCTAACTACTCCTCACAAAGGGTAAGGACACCCAAGGGGAGTCAACATAGCCTGGCACATTAAGTTATTCTAGAATCCTTGTCTTATGATATGATATGTAAAATGTCCTTTCAAGTGCCTAAAGAACAACTATGGGAGAATTATTAATTTCAAGGTATTTTCAATCATTAACTGTGGAGTCCAAATGCAATATTTCAATCAGATACTATCTAAAGCCCTCCCTTGCTCCCTTCCACCTAAAGTGGAAAACAGAGACCACTCTTCTATAAGTGCCCCCACTTCCCCATTTTATCCAATCCTCCAATCTGATTTAAACACATAGAGGGTGTTGGCAGCATTTCTGCTGCTTGACCTCTAAGCGAGTAGAAGAGAATATCCACCCCCTTTCTTGTAAGTGCCCCTTGTCCAGGGATCCCTCTTCCTAGTTCACCTAAAATTTGTTTTGGACTATAAACTTGACACCATCCACATTCATCTTTTGTAACACGAATAATAAAAACCCAAAGACAGATATTGGGGTTCAAGCGGAAGGATCAGAGAAGCAAAACAGTCAAGTCATTAGTTCTTACCTCTACTCAGCCCAAAATGGCTGAGCCTATCTCTATGAATCTTCAGAGTACAATCCAGACTTTCCTGCTCTCAGACTGCAGTTCTCGGAATCAAATGTCCTGAGTTCCTTTCTCCTCCCACCTTATATTCCTCTTTCTGCCACATGACTCCTGTCTCTACCTCCCTAGTGTTGAGATTAAAGGCGTGTGATTCCCATGTATTGAGATCACCTTTATGTGAGCTGTTTCTCTTTTAGACTGGATCAATTTCATGTAGCTCAGTATGTCCCTGGTCTAACAGAGAGCCATCTGTCTCTGTCTCATGAGTCCTGGGATTAAAGTTGTATACCACCACCACCTTGCCTCTGTGACTAGCTAGTATGGCTGCTAGGATTAAAGGTGTATATCATCACTGCCTGGCCCTAGAGCTGTGGCTAGCTTTGCATTTTGCTCCCCAGTGGCTTTATTAAATCATAAACACTATATAACCACAGTATCTTATTTCATTTCTAGATTCTTTATACTCCATTAGTTAAAGGGAGAGTTTGAAGACATACTATGTGTAGTTATAATTTGAAAAGAAAGAGGAAAAGGATATGGAAGATGCTGTTTTATAGTTTAATTTTAAAGAAGCAGGGACCAAAATGCCATGAGCAATCATTCATGCTGCTGTAACTCTCAAACCATTCTGGAGTATATGAGAAGATAAGCTCTCCAATGACCATATAACAACGCCAATATAACAATATTAAAACCAAAGGATGCCTCAAAGAAAATGTTATCAAAAAATCTCAAGATGGCAAACAAAATTCGCAACAAAACCCAGCTAATAAGTTTGAGTAAAAAGAAGCCTCTAAGGCAGCATTTCTCAACCTGTGCATCACAACCCCTTTGGGGGTTGCATGTAGATGTCCTGCATAGCAGATGTTCACATTACAATTCATAACCATAGGAAAATTGCAGTTTATGGTTGGGGTCACCACATGAGGAACTACATTGAAGTGTCACACATTAGGATAGTTGAAAACCACTGTTCTAGGAGCTTCAAAAGTGCCCTAAGAACAGGATTAAGTGGTGAATGATAAGGAGTTATTTATCTAGTTGTATAACATCAACACAGTGATATGGGATAAGTCAAGTTCTTCATACTGTTCTCCCAGTTGTTCTTCATTATGAAGAATGAGATAGACTCTATCAATCCTCCAATACTGAACTGGTCTACTTGGGACAAAAGAACAGTTAATTTGCCAGGCGTTGGTGGTGCACACCTTTAATCCCAGCACTCGGGAGGCAGAGGCAGGCGGTTCTTGGTGAGTTTGAGGTCAGCCTGGTCTCCAGAGCGAGTGCCAGGATAGGCTCCAAAGCTACACAGAGAATCCCTGACTTGAAAAACCAGAGAGAGAGAGAGAGAGAGAGAGAGAGAGAGAGAGAGAGAGAGAGAGAGAACAGTTAATTTGATGAGATGCCCAATACCTGCACAACTGGAAAGGAACTTCTGAAATAAACACAAATAGTTATTAATCACTGGCACAAGCTAATCTCTTTGGATACAGATAGGAAATGCTATGGCATGAAATTCCTTTATACATTTGTCAAAAGCAAGCTAAAATGCAACAAAAATGATTACATCTTATTTCATACTGTTTGAACATCGAAGTTAATGTTTTTGTCTTGAAATCATGGCCTTTTTGCTATGACACCATGACCCAAAGTTCCATTAGAATGTAATGTAAAAATAAATAATTAATAAGTTATCATAAAAGAAAATTTCATTCAAGCAATGAAATGAGTTTGTCAAAGATGAAAATAGCAAGACACTAAATAACAAAAAATGTTGTAAATGATGGCTGCATTCTGGAACCCTCTGCACACATGCTGTCGGTATGAAGCAAGTGTTAACATCACATGGTTTATTCAAAAGCCATCATTTATGAGGAAAACAGAAATACTGCTAGCATCATGGTCACACTGCTTTAATTGGACTACATATACCAACAGAAATAGTTTATGGAACCACATACATTGATGAGGATGTCAGGGACAGCTCAGGTTCTAATTTATTTTTCTCTTTAATAGATGAGAGTATGGAAAATTACTATGGAGTGGATATAAATAAGTGTGCCCAATCAGTGGATGTACATTTTGGTGATTCAGGAAAGGCACTGAGGTAGGAAAAGTTGCTTTACGGAGAATGTAGTAACAAATTTTTATCTTCAAAGGGAAGTCAGTCCTCTTGCTGTAAGAGTCATCCTTGCATCCATCACAGGGAAGCATAAGTTCATTGTAGGCACAATGAACAGGAGCACAGAGCTATGAAATAGGCTGCCTGATTAGAGGAAATGCAAGTGATTTTGTCTAAAAGAGAAAAAAGGCTCAAGAAATGACAAAAACGTGAGATGTCAAAGTAGACAAGAGTCAAAGGGTCTCTTGTTCCATTCCAAGAATTAAGATCTTTATTCAGAATAAAGCATGTAATAGATAATTTTACCATGAAAGGATGTAATATTGAGGTTTAGAAAGTCAGTTTGGTGATAGAATGGAGTCTGGGTAGGAAGCATGTGTTCAGCTATTCATCATTTCTTAGAATGATTTCTTGTCAGGCTATCTCACATGCTTCCCAGTCTGACAGCTGGAGAAACAGCCTAGTACTGAACCAGGGCTCCTGAATGTGGGTGTCAGTTGGGGGGCATGGGCAGTCTATGGGGCCTCTGGCAGTGGAACCAGTATTTATCCCTAGTGCACGAATGGGCTTTGGGAGCCCATTCCCTGTGGAGGGATACTCCCTCAACCTAGATAAATGGGAAGGGTCTAGGTCCTGGCCCAAATGATGTGACATACTTTGATGATCCTCCATGGGAGGCCTTTCTCTCCCTGAGGAGTGGATGGGAGGTGGGATGGGGGCATGGTGGGGGGGATGGTTGGATGGGAGGGAGAGGGAACTGGGATTGGTATGTAAAATAAAATTGTTAAAAACTTCCCAGGTTACAAACTTGTAGGAGACTATGGTATATGTTGATAATGTACTTTCTGTCTTGAGTGATTATGAGGAAGAGCTCATCTTTTCATTAAAGTCATGTAGGTATGTGAGGCATTGGTTTCCGAGAAATGAGTCAAGGTTACCCTGCTGTCTGAACAAAAGGAAGGTCATAGAAGAATGACCCAGGCAGGGGATACCAGGCTGAGAGATTCCTTACATCACTGCCCTGGATGCCAAGTGCCAAAGCCTTGCCCAGTGAAGCTCAGATCCTGACTGTTATCTACAAGGCCCCAGTTTTCTACTCTCCTTTGTCTGAACTGCATTCCCCTGGACTTACCTTTACTCTCAGGCTTCCCCATCATTGCTTCAGCTTCAGTGATTTTCTGTTACAGAATTCTGCCTATCCTCTGTGCTTGGAATTCTGTGTCTTCCCTAGTCCCTCTCTGCCAAACCAAGTCAAGTAAAATCAAAAGCAACTCCCAAAGGGACCCAACTGAATCCAAACAAAGCAACAAAATTCTTAACTTCTACCAGGCATGTCAAATCTTTCAATGCTGTGAAATGATGTCATATACAAAGTTCACACTCAAGAACTACACACATCAATTTAGAAAAAAAAACTTCATAATATTTAAATAACTTTTCAAATTTGGGTTGGACTGAACTCACTGAAGTCCTAACTATCCTTATCCATAGATTGACCTGCCTACTGGTACTAGGCAAATGCACTCTATTGGATGTTTAAACTTAGTGTAAATTTGCACTAACTAGAATCCCCTTGATTTTGAGAAATGTACATCACTAGGAAGGAATTCTTTATTAAATTTTTCTGAATTTATACATTAACACCATACAGCAAATTATTCAAGATAACATGGAACATGGATTAAAGGTAATAAAATATTTTTTGGGAAAAATACTGTAAAGTAATTCTTTAAAGTAAACACTGAGGGGCAGTAAGAAGACTCAGTAGGAAAAGGTGCTTGCTGCCAAGCCTGATAGCCTGAGATAAATCCCTGAAAACCATATGGAAAAACAATAACTGACTCCCCAAAATTGTCTTCTGACTTTCACACATATGTAGTGGTGTGTACCATACACACATACACACAAGCACACATGCAAACACACACACACACACACACACACACACACACAAATTTCTTTTTCCAGAGATGTATGAGAGGTACTCATAGAAGTTCGAGAGAGGTAGAACTAGGTGGATATGATAAAAGTACATTACATAAATGTATACAAATTTAGAAAGTAAATTAAAATCACCATCCACAATTTTACTCTCCTTCTCAGACTCCCTTGCAGCTAGATACAGCCAAATTGTACAGTTTTGGGGTCATGAATTACATACAGCAGATATTGTTTAAGGCCTTGGAGAAGCTTTTTTTTAATGGAACAGATAACTCCAATAATATATTCATTAACTCTTTTCTCCTTCATTCTGTCCTTTATCTGGCAGACTGATTCAAGCCTAGAGGGACAGCAAACATATTGCAAGCATTAGGATGAAAGCCTCCCACTGAGGGCAGTGGAGCAGGAAGAAGAGAGGACTCTGTCTTGTGAGTGACATTCTTGAGCAGTTTCACCAGAGCTAGGCCTCAAATCTTATTTTGAGGGAATAAAAGGACTTATCTGTTTAAGCTGGTGGTGAATCTGCATTGTGTCAATTGAAGTAAAAAACCTTCCAGGTTGATATGCTTGCTGATTTTCCTACTCTTAACAAGAACTGTCCATCAAAAAGTTAGAGTGTTGGCAGAAAGCCCAGGGACAGAGATGCCTCCTAGCTTCTTTATTCCTTTGAGAGTCTGCAGGCTGTTCAATTTAGCTACTCACAATTTATAATGTAAGGCAGTGCAAGGGGGACATGGTTAATTTACTCTGGATTCATTAATTTAAAACATTTTTAGAGTTGAAGCCAGAATATTCTATTTCTTAAATCTACTTTAAGTATAATTATAACAACTAGAATAGGTACCTGAATTATCTCGTAGAGATCTGAGAGCTAGTCCTTCACAGAAAGTCTATTAGAACAATTCTGTGTCATTTGCGTGAATGGAGTGTCATATATATAAAAAGTGACAGAAAACATTTTCTTTGTAAGATTAGTTTTTAGAAGTCTCTAACATCCCACCAATTCCTGAGTGATTTCTCAGTGTAATTAAAGGTACAGTTCCATAATCTAAGACATCTCATGGGTCCAACGGAAAACAACTCCATATCATTCTGATTTAGTGTTTCTTGCTCAGAGTGTTCTAGAATCTACTTAAAAATGGTTCCGAAAGTAAGGATACATTTAATGACTAATATCTTCAATGAAATGTTTTAAGAATATTATTAAAATATCCCAATTCTCAAAATTGAAGATTTTATCTCATTCTCACAGGGCTATATGAAGAAAAAAGCAGAGGAAATACTGATGCCTCTGTAATCAAAGGCTGTCTGTCAGCTTTTCATAAGCTAGAGGACAGAATGGGAAAGATTGTCCCTGCAGACATCAGAAGGAAGCATAAATGCCAACAGCTAGGTACCAACCTTCCCAATTCTAAAAACGGTGAGCAGACTTCTGTTGTTCAAGTTACCTTGAATGTTGTGTTTTTCCCAGATTCCTAACAAACTAATATACAAAGTGTGTCTCTATATGTGAACCATGGCTTAGCCAAAAGTTTCTAGAGTAGCCCTTAGTACTGAGAGTCTCGTCCTTCCCCCGGGATGTATCTTTCTTACACCATCATCATCATGAGAATGCAATGAGGCAGGTTTTTGAGCAAGAAAGATCAATGGATAGTGTTGTTTTTCTTTCCAACTTAAATAGATCCTCTGCTCTACTACTTTCCGGGCTTTAAGAGGAAAAACTACCTTGTTTCTTCACAGCATCTTTACCTCCGAAATTCCAAACTGATGAGTTGCTTATTCACATCACAGTTCTCAAGATACTGGTGTGCAGAGCCAGTTAACAAAATACAAGAGTAATTCATCATCTGGCAGAGTGGAGAGCACACACTTCTGTGGCAGGGCCTGTTGGTTTCCTGTTCTCTTAGATTCTTTGTTGCTCTAATCCAGTTACTTGACAGGATGTCTGCCATGACAAGAGAAGAACTGTCAGCAAGCCTTCAGTAATGTACTTAATTCTCAGCTCCTTGTTGGACAAATAACTCATGCTGAGATCTCTGCACTGTCAAAAAGAGACACCAAGTGTAACAAGAGTCTAGTATTTATTTCTACTGAGTTGGAATGAATTCTACAGTAAAGGGCCTGGTGCCTTGTATCAAAGTAAAAACTGTTATAGACAAAGTTAACTCGTCAAGAAAGACCACATTTATAAAAATGGGCCCTAGAGAACAGAATTTATTTAGAGCTCTGCAAAGGGCTGGCCATTTTATAAGAGCCTGGGCAGGAGGAGTTGTTATAACTTGTCTGTATTTGCTAATAATTTTCCCACAAAGGAAAGCTACTTCCTGTGTCACCGTGACAGGCATTCAGTTTTACAACTTGGAGCAAGGGTCCCTCTGAAGAGAGGCTCCTATTGCTTCATAGAACTTGAGAGATAAGAACACTGCCTTCCTTGTTGATTGCCTCTCAATGGAAGGACTCTCCAGCCCCTGAGGTAAGGCTATAAAACTGGCAAAGGATCTTTGAGATGAATGACTTCTCAAAGGAGCAAGAAATTATTTACAGTTGGAAGCTTTTAGATGGGATTGTCTCCTGGAGGACAGGACATCATGAGTTGATGGAGAATGTTCTTCTGTATATATGTTTCTCTTATTGGTTAATGAATAAAACACTGATTGGCAGATTTCCAGACAGGAAGTGATGTAGCTGGGCAGAATCAGGATATAAGCAGGGATAAACAGGAAATCACTCTCTTCTCTGCAGAGATGCTGATCAGGCAAGGGAGTTGCAGGTCCGGCATACCTCAGTAAGATAATACTATGTGGAATTACTTAGATTAATAGAAATGGGTTCATAGTTAAAACAGAGCTAGCCAATAAGAAAAGCTAGTCACCAGAACAACAGCTTGATAACTAATATAGCATCTGCATGTTCATTTCGGGCTGACATGGCTCTGGGACCAGGCTTGCAGGGAAGAATGCTGGTAACAAGGAGTGAAGAGGGAAGTCATGCCTGTGAGAAGACAGTGGCCCTTTTGTCACTTTCTATGTGTGTAGGCAGACAGTTCATAGCACATGCCTGTGATTATAAAGTTGGCAATGCTACGAGACACTGGAGACCACAACTGTAACCTAAGCTGCGTGTTTCAAATCAGATCCAGATGTGCTTATTTCAAACAGCCCCTGGCTCTCCGGGCTTCACAACTTAATGCAGAAAATACTTAAGCTAATTTTCTATAGAGTAGGATCGTGCCTTTGTCTCTCACTAGTACAATCAGTACTGGAGACCAAAATTCAACTTTTGTCTTCAGAACAAAAATGTAGGCTCCTAAAAACAAATAGTTGGCTTTTTTTGCTGTGAAGCATCCAGTGAAGATTTGCCTTTATGTAATAATCCGATAATTGACACATTTCCTGTGTGGATCTATCATTGTCTAATTGGTTTGATGATCAAAAAACACTTTGAACATTTTTTTTAAATTACTTTTTTATTCCCAGACAGTCTCTGGATAATTTTTGTTATCCTGATTTCAAAACTTTGAGGAGACTACAAAGAATAAAAGTTTCTGTAAAACGACCCAAGTCACTAATATTCAGACATTTGGGAACTACTGAATGAGGAGAAGATGGAAATCGTAACACATCACATGAAATGTAATATGTAGAATTTGCTCTCACACATTCTAGTTTCTATAGTGATTTTTGAGATAGTCTACTGTTTAGTGAATAAATAGATTCAGCTACTTGGCACACCAAATAAAATTGAGGAGACTTCACAAATGTTCTCAACTTAGTTTTTCATTTAAGTTTTTATATTTTTGAGAATTTCATATATGAGTACTATATTTTACATCATTCCCCCCCCTCCACCTCGCCCAACTTCTGTATTATAATGGGTTTTGATTTCTTAACCTAATATTCCCAAAATAGAATTTACCGGTTAAACAAGACAACTGGTATGCCGGCTTTGCTTCCACTTCTCTACTGTCTTTTCAAATGGAAAAGTTGAGTAAGGGGATTGACCCTTCTCTCTAAGCTCCTAGCCTGGCAGCAGCAGCAGGGCAGACAGAGGCTTCCCTTCCCTCTCACAGTCTGAATTCCAT
This sequence comes from Cricetulus griseus, assembly GCF_003668045.3. Taxonomy (NCBI): domain Eukaryota; kingdom Metazoa; phylum Chordata; class Mammalia; order Rodentia; family Cricetidae; genus Cricetulus; species Cricetulus griseus. The sequence goes on from NW_023276807.1 coordinate 254,073,727, forward strand.
TAGTGTGAAACCACCACCACATCTGGCTCTCTTTATGAAATTCAAACAATTACCTAACCTCTTCCCTCTTCAGAGAAAAAGTTCATGGGCTCACATAACAGCATTTTGTGGTATGTAATGAATCTGTTAAATTTAAACTGTTTGGCAAGATGCAGCAGAGGGAGAAGAAATAAGTGGCTGCAACACACTGGCTGGTGTCTGCAGGAAGTCGCTTTCTTCCTTTTCTTCTTGTCTCCATAGTTTGTTCTGTCAGCCACTCCTCGCTTCATTTGAGTTCCTGCAGGCAGCATGATCATGGAAGAGTCCTGGCGATAGAAATGCAGTGTCTGGATCCCAGTGTGACTTCCTGTTTGGTAGAAGCCAAGCAGTACAAACCGGGAAAGAAAGGAGCCTTGACAGTCAGATTAGACAGAGTAGGGCTGTTTGGTAGACACACTGGCGACTCCCAGGGGTCTGCAACATGTCTCCATCGAAATAGTGCATGCTGTGCAAATTTGTCCAAGATTCAATTCTAGATGTTTAAGGGTGTTGCATAAACAACCTAGAGACAGCAAAGATAATGGGGAAAGATTTAGGGGGAAAATCAATGCTTTATAGTTTTAATCAGATATAACAAATTGTGTGCCAGAATGATTGAATCTAACTGTCTAACTTGCTTTAGTGTGTGTGTGTGTGTGTGTGTGTGTGTGTGTGTGTGTGTGTGTGTGTGTAAATGTCTATACAACTAAGGTGAAGGAAACAGTATAAAAACTTAAGTATAGAAACCCAGCTACTTGGGCCGGTCGGTGGTGGTCCACACCTTTAATCCCAGCATTCGGGAGGCAGAGGCTGGATCTCTGTGAGTTCGAGACCAGCCTGGTCTACAAGAGCTAGTTCCAGGTCAGCCTCCAAAGCCACAGAGAATCGCTATCTGGAAAAAGCTACTTAAACTAAAAAGCCCAGATATTTATAACTTTGTGTTTTTGAGATTAGCTACATAGAAATAAAATATTGATTCGTTATATCTGACAGATAATGCCTTTACACTTGGCAGTAAAAAAAACTGAATAAGTCAGGCAAGGGAACTATATTACCAAGATAGCTTAAATAATTAGTATTATGTAGAACATGATTAAGGGGCAGTCATAAGAATGATTTCATTTCAAAGGTCATAAAACTTAAAGATGAGATTTATAAGCTTATGTGAACTTACCTAATACTTATTGAACATCTGACATATATTAGAGGATTCTCTGACACTTCATGTTGAATGATTATAATTGCATTGCATCACAATGAGATAATCACATCCATTTTCCAGTGGAAAAAATTAAATAGCAATATGATAGCACCTGGAACAAACTGCAAAGCACAGCCTGGCACTGTAGTGTTCTGCGGCCTGAGGCAGGAAGATCTCGACAAGATCTTGTTTCAAACACAAAATAATACAAAACAAAGAAAAGCCCAAAGTGTGTAGAGAATATAGCTGGAACTTGTGCAACTAAATTCTTAAATTCTCCATCTCCTAACATGAGTCCTGAATTTGAATTACGTATGTATGTATGTATGTATGTTATGTAAATCTGGTATTTTATTTTAAGTGTTTAAACTTCACCAGACAAGGTGGGAAACAATCAATTTTACATTGTACAATATGTGTTTGTGTGTGTGAGCAAACATGTAGACATATATATGGGTGAAAAATAATTAAACATGATTTGAAATTTAACATATCTAAAAGAAACACTTGCCATTTTAAATTTTATTTTATCTTAAGTTATAGGAATGTGTGGATGTGGGTACATGCATGTAATTGTGGGTATCCAGAAGAAAGCATCAGATCCTCTGGAATGTGGTTATAGGCCATTGTGAGCCACCTGACATGGGTGCTGGGGACTGAACTTGGCTCCTTTGCATGAACAGCAAGCACTTTTAATCACTGATAGATTTCTCCAGCCCCAAAACCTTGGTCTCAAAGAATAGATGCTAGCAGCATAAGGGCAGTAAGCTGACCATTACACTAAATCCGTGGGAGATTTGGTTTGCTATGTACTCAGCATGAGACATGTGTGTGGTCTCTGTAAATTGAAAGTGTTTCAGTATACAGTAGTTCAACAAATCAGGAAAAGTTCATTCCTGATTTCCAAACTCAGTCTGTTGAAGATGTTGGCAATTTGTTACTTTATTCAGGAGCTGAGTAACAGAAATGCCTTAGTAAAGAAACAGAAGCTCTCAGAACCAAATCCCTGCCATTCCTAGTCTCTCCTTCACACTGATAGTTTTGCTCACTGGTGATGCAGAACCCATCTAGGAGTGAAGGTCTAAGCTGAGCTTTGTGACATGTAGCTTTTCCTTGCCATCACAGATACTGCTGAAGCTGACATTGGTTCCCATGCTTTGCTTCTAAATATTAGCTGTATTTACACATGACCTGTTTTTTGGTTTTGGTTTTTGTTTTCCCCCAGACCTAAGATGCAATATTTTGCACTGTTCCCATTAGCTTGTTACTTTGGAAATTAATGACAGCTTGAATAATTTTAGTCCCTTGAGAAAGGGATTTTATGGCAATCTAGATTCTAATGCTGTCTTTGCCCTTAGGGTCTATGACATATTGTGACTGTCATTAAAGTCATTTCTGTGCAAAAGAAACCTCACTAACAGTCTTGAGGCTTTCTGATATCACTGGATTCTTCTTGTTCCTGGTCCATTTGGATTCTTGGGAGTCCACATAAACTGGTAAGAGGATTAATTTTATGTTTTCCTCAGTTACTGTGGGAACAAAATGATGCTTGTTCTAAGGTACAATTTGTATCTGGAATGTGTTTGTTTTCCCTCTGGTTGTCCCACAGATGTATTTTAGTATTCTTTTCATAGAGAATATTATGCACAATTCAGTGGTTTCCCCACCCGTGACATCTTCTGAAAATATGTAGTTGCAAATTCCTCACCACGGGGTCCATTTAGAATGCCTGAAGCTCTAATTCCCAAGCTTCCCCACTCACCAAGAAACTAACATACCAGGGGAGAGCCACCTTGAGAGCCAGGGGCACTGCCCATCTTCTGCACTGCTGGTCTCTCGACCCAAGGTCCTGGGAATCCTATTCATCCAAATAAATAATAAATTTTCACCTACCAAACTCTGTGTTTTAAGCAAAGTGCCCAGTATGAAACAAAGTCCACAACTGTTGCCAAACAAATCATGATGAATAATATCCAGCCATGACTCTACAGGTCACACCCTGGATTTCCAACCATTAGGTTAATGCTACATACCTTTTTTTTTTTTTCTGTAAAGGAACATCACTGATTTGAAAACTCCAGTGGGGAAATCAAATAAAAAGGGGATCAAAGATTTACATAAATCCATGGGTACTTAAGACAACATCTTCCAGCTTTCATGCCCATGCTCTTCCAAGTTCTGGCTTTAATGGGTAATAATGATACCGTTGTGTGACATTTTGTTTGTTTTCTGACAAATAAAGCTTGCCTGGTGATCACAGGGCAGAGCTAATCACTATTTAACCACAGAGACCAAGCAATGGTGGCACACACCCTTAATCCCAGCACTTGGGAGGCTCATGCCTTTAATCCCATAACTCTGGAGACAGAGAGGGGAAGTGATGGGCAGAGCAGAGATGGGAGCTCAGCCTTTTTGGTCAGATAATTCAGAGAGGGAAGAAGTCTCTGGTAGCTGCTGCTCTGCTTGTCTGATCTTTTCAGCTTTCACCCCAATATCTTACTCTGGGATTTTATTGATTAAGATTAATTAAATTAACAATTCATGTTACTTTAATTGGATAGCCACATATTTAAAAATATCTCTTCATTTTAGAAAATTTCAAACTGAAGTAAACAGAGTAACAAAATTACATTATCAAGAGTTTGGACAATTTCCCAGCTACTTTAAATAATTGCTCTACCTCTTCGTTAGTCTCCCGTGTTAAAGATATCCCCAATTATAACTTCACTTCACATATGAGTCCTTAGAAGACATCATAAGCTGTAAAATTTTTCTGTAATCACCAATCCTCATCATAGCTAACTCATTAAAACATTCTCATTGCTATTTGCAATGTGATTCATCTTATCACTAGCTTTGTTCATTTGGTTTGTTTGAACTAACATGAAAACAAGGAACACCTGTTACATTTATTTGTTTGTAGTTCTTTTATTCTCTAGAAGTCCTTCCTTGCCTTTGATTTCATGTCATTGGTTATTAGAAGAACTCATGTTTTTTTTTTATTTTTTAGTCACAAGGATTAATCTGCCTCCCAATTTAGGTGGTGCTTTTTCAGGGTACCATTTAACTTACTCTTCTCTCAATCCATAGTTGTCATTCACCATTTTAAACATGGATTCTTACATATATGATAAGCATGTCTTAGGCAAAGGTATGTCACATAAGAGTGACATTTGCTTATTCTCCAGCTTGGTTTCTGTCCTCACTTTCCTATGCTCTTGGTGCTTTATTTTCCTGTTTAGTTTCATCCAGTGTTAATGCTTTACCAGGATAAGATATATATTCCTTGTTTCTATAGGACTTACTCTAGGTTGCCAATTGCAACTCTGCTTTTGGCTTTCTCTTGCTGAGTCTTCTGTAGCATATGTAACAATCTTTTCCCCATAAAATTTCATGGTGGCCTTTTCTGGGTGCTCACCTACAACCTGATGATAATGGAACTCACACATCTCTCTCAAGGCTAAGTCCATACATTTAGAATTCTTTACTCACGAAGACCTATGCGTTTCACTAGAAGGCAACTTTTCTTTAATTTCAGAAGATTCATCATTGCATGGAAATTTCCAGAATAAAGCCCCTTCAAACTCACAAGAGTAATGCCAAATATAATAAATCATAGTTTCTGAGGGTAGGTAGACATCTCTCTTCTTTCAGAAGAGTCTAACGTGCATTTTGATATATTTGAGATTCAAAATCATATGAACAAACTATTACGGACAATTGTATTTGTTATAACTTTCTAGATTAAGAATGAATAGCAGATGTATCAGAATGACAGTTTTCATTTTATTTATTTCTAGATTTTTGTTGTTGATTTTCTAATACACTTTGTAGTATTATGGGCTGTCATACATTTAAGGAGCACAATAAAAATTGCTAGATTATTTTTTATATATTTGGTATACAAGTCCTGTAATATCAGGTGTGCCTAAAGAAAGATCAAAGAACATTTAGATCAACATGATGAAGAATCTTGCAGATCTTTGTTTTTCTAATATTTCCAGCTACTTAAATGGTTTCCTTGGGATATTACTGACTTGAAGCAAGCTATACACATACATACTCGCAGGCTTTTTCTGGGTTTACCATCCCCATATAGCAACCTAGCAACACTTTTAAGGGAGTCGTCGGTATAGTTATTAGCTCACCTTGGTTGTATCTCATCTCTAAGGAATCTTGTCCCTTGCCAATTGTGTTAGATATCTTGGAAGACAAAAAGAATGTTTTGCTGATTTTTTTTTGTTTTATTTTATTTTTAAGACATTGGAACAAGAAGAACAGAGTCTGGGATGAGACTATAGTGTACAGAGTGGAGCACTAGAATTTTTCCTCTCAATTTTGAAAAATTTGGTTGTTTTCCTTACATGCTACATATTTGGGATTGTCAATGAAATGAAAGTAGTGTGAAAGACTTGATGGCTGGTATCAAATGGAAGCAGCTACTGAGTATCTGGAAAAAGGCACCACCATCGAAGACTGGAGAAGATGTGTGTTTAGAATGGTGGCCAGAGTTAAGTACAATACCACAGAGCTTCTGGAGTCCAGTGAACTTCTCTGTGTTCTTATCAAGAAGAGAATGACTTGCCACTCAAAGCCGGTAACTGTTCTCTAATTGGCAAAGTCATCATTTGCTACAAAATTACACACACACATACACACACACACACACACACACACACACACACACACACACACACTTACAAATTAATAGTTACATAGGGACATATAGCAGGGATTGTTATTTGTGTTGTTGTTCTGTGCTGGTGCTAAAAAATGCAATTTTTCCATCAAAGAGAATATAAAAAAGAAACAGAAAAAGAGTGATTTATGTAACCGTCAATGATATTTTAAGTTACACTGCCACATCATATAAACCTATTCGTTCAGGTCAGCTTCTTAGTTCTTGGTAACACTTTGTTTTTCTCTGAGATCTTTAAATATTTAGATTTTTGTTTAGTTTGTTTTTAGTTGTGATATTGTTTTCTATGCTATGGCAGTTACTTGAAAATAAAACCAGGAACATCTAAATTTAAAAAAAAAAAACTTTAAAAACTTAAAATACATGAAAGAGGAATGCACATTTTAATCTGTTGCCTTTGGGTAAAAATTGGATTTTTGTGATAGAACTGTTACAGATAAATTATCTTACACACACAAAAATACCGTGGGAACGGGGAGAAATCTAAAATTCAGAGTTGACAATGTTTATCTGTTGAGAAATGATGTTTATGCAAAAGGTACAATATGATGATTCAATTTCATTTGCAAAGAAAGGCATTTTCAGCTGTTGGATCAGAACTATAAAAAGAAATGTTTTCATCTGTGAGTTCACAGATTGATTTGAACAATTCTTCAGGCAGAAAAGCAAACTTGTGTAGCTCATAAACTATGGAACTGTACAGAATCTGTGATGCATTGTTTTCATTAATTCTACAAAGTGTGATGCCATAGTCACCATAGTAACACTGTCTGGCTGTCCATTCCAGGAGCATGGTCTCCCAAAACATCAGGCTGTCTTCATCAAGAAGAATATCTTCATTTCTGTTATCTGAAGAGATGACAAAGGGTTATAAGAATTTATCTACAGCAGATCAGGCTGAATTTTCATATAACAGAGTGATGGGAAATGTGATTGTTATATGGATAGAATGTTCAGTAATTTCTCCAAAAGCAGAAAAGGCAGTACAAATGCCACTACATACGTAATGCCAAGGTCAACATTCAGAGTTATGGAGAATAAAGTTCTGTCAGAAGATAGAAAAGTTTTAAGTGTCTCTGAGTTGTGGTAATTCATTATGCAATAATATCTAGGTTCATTCAAAATGACTAAGAGTATGTTTTAATAAGTTAATAAACATGACAGTTAGTATATAGGTTATTAAAGACTCTATGAGGCTACATGAGTAGGTGAGACTGCACATTAGTGAAGAGTCTTTAAACTTGAAACATTGAAAGTGATTTTAAATGATGATTTCAAGTGTGTGGTGGTCAATTAAATGAATGTCTAAATTCAGCTCATAAGTTAAAAGTGACTGTTTCCCAGAAGCATTTTGCCATCAGTTAAATTTGAGGAGCCTTCTTCTGAAGAGTGTTAAGATGAAACAACATGGCTTTTCTTTAAAATAGTAATAACTATGTAGTAGTTCAGTGTCTATAGTTAGTACCTTAAAACAATTTGATAAGCAGAAGGGAAATTTTTCCTTGATTCTCATCTCTAAATTTCAATAGTTGGAGATTTGATTTTTTCAGTGGTGTGCTATACATCAAAGAAATATTATTCAGCCTTAAGAATTGCGGATATCCTTCTATTTGTAATCATGAGAGGCCAGCTTGCAATGTGTTTGCCACAATACAGAGCAAATTATTTCAAGCGCCCTATGACAGACACAGAAGAACAAATACTCTGATCCTGCAGAGGTGTGTGTGTGTGTGTGTGTGTGTGTGTGTGTGTGTGTGTGTGTGTGTGTGTGTGTGTGTGTAGGAGAAATTGTGGCTAGCCTACCCAAGCTGCAGTCTCCCTGACCATTCTGAATGAGCATGGGCATACACAGCTGACAATTCCTCCATGAGCCAAGCCTGCCCAGAGATTGCTGACAAAGAGACGCCTGACCCACAGACACCAATGAGAAAAAGACAAAGCAGCAGAGTCAGCTGCCTGAGCCAATAGGACCTTGGGAGGGGCTATAAAGCCAGGTCTAACATTCTTAATAAATGCGCCTGCAGCACTCCAAGCTACTCGCCTACTCCCAATGCTTGGGTTGTTGATGCTGCGTCTTCTCACCCCTTCTCCCAAGGAGTGTTTGAGCAGGGTAACCCGCAACGCGTGTACTAGTAGTAGTAGTAGTAGCAGTAGGATTCCTCCAATAAAAACTAGATGCTGAAAGTGAAGAAGTATCACCCACAGGAGCAATCCATGTTGGAGGAAAAGCTTATCTCCCTGGGGAAAGATGACCTTGCTTTCTGGCTTTTGTTTCATTTGTTTCTATAACTCATGATGTTGCAGGGCCAAAGCAGAGACTCACTGAGAAAGTCTCTCCCTCCGTTTTGGCTGAAGTTCCAAATACATTTCTGTTTTCATGTATATTAGTCAATTTTCTCTTAATTTGGACTAGTGTTTGGATCCAGAGCTGGGCATTAGGTCCGGGGATTTCAGTAATTATTTGACTCTGTCTAGCAGAGTCAAACAAGTAAGGGAAAGCACAGTTGTGGCCAGAGGCAGCAGGAATGGAGGATAGACAAAAGGCACAGGTCAGTCACACAGGAAGAGGAAGTACTGGGAACTGGACTTATGACTGATGACTGCCATTAGCAAACCACACGGTATACTTGAAATTTTTATTGTGACAGAACTTACATTAAGTATTCACTCATAGTAAATTTACAGCAAGGAGAACAAGAGGAGAATTCAAAGATCACAGATAAGCTTATGCCACAGAATGAGCCAACAGTTTCACAGCTATGGAATGATATCAGAACTCATCCAGACCCACCACTATAAATGCAAATCCTGTCATGCCTGTTATAGCACCACAAAAAGTATTCCCTAAAAATCTTACTTTTTACTAGACTTTGATAAGAAAACTTTTTCTAAAGAAATTTAAGTATTTTCTACATCAAGTATCTTTGATTCCTAAAGGAACTACATGAAATTTGGATGCATTTCAAGACATAACTAAAATTTCTTCACTTCTGAGGGGTGTCAGAGTGTGCTGTACTGGCCAGCTTCTACATAAGCCTAGAAGCTTACTTTTTATTTCCTGCCAGTAAAAAATGTCATTCTCTAATACTAAGGCAAAAGAGAGATTTTGTGTTTTAGGATGGAGGATTACTGAATAGAAATTGATAAGCCATTTGTTTGGCTTTTAAAGATTCCATTTGTAGATGAGGTTTGCAACACAAGTTTATCAAGGATAATACCACAGTTTTTAAAAGCCAAATGATAAAAAGGTACAATGCATGTGTCCAGCCAATAAATATCTAGCTTTTAAGCATAGATTTAATTCCTCTATCTTTACTTTTAGCTTTGCACAGTGGTTGCTCTTAGAAGAAGCCACTGGAATTATGTTATTTTATAAAAAAATCTCCATTGTCAAAATAATATGTCCAAAAAACTTTATAATGGCATATTGGTGAAGCAACTAGACCAAAACCAGCCAATCTTGGGTAACTTTCATTACCTCTCTGCAAAACTTAAGAGTTCAGCTACCACTTCGCTAATGCATTCTCCAATGATTGGAAGCTTCACAGCACAAGGGATTTTCACATTTTGTATGCCATATAATCACTAGACTCTTCAAGTCAGACTTATGTATGTAAAATGCAGATAGCAAGATTATATCTATTCAAAGTAGATATCAATTGTAAAATGGGAAATTATAAACCAAGTAAAATAGTATATTTGTTTTTTAACTTAATAATTAGATGTGTTTTCTCAATTTAGAAAACTTGACAATTTTTATCCTTGGTTTTCATTTTTTAATGAATCCCATGGTTCACTCTCTGAGCCCCCCCCACTTGTCTTCGTCTCTAGATTATCCTAATTAACCTTTACTTAACAGCTAATGTCCACTTATAAGGAGTCTCTGGGAGATGGGGTGTCTCTGACTCTTTTGCCTGTTCTTTGTATACTTTTCCACCTACTGGGTTGCCTCATCCAGCCTTGGTATGCATGTTTGAGTCTAGTCTTATTGTATGTTGCTATGTCATGTTTGGTTGATATTCCCAGGAAGCTGGCTCTTTTCTGAAGGGAGGTGGAGGAGTAGTGGATCTGGAGAGAGGGGAGGTGATTGGCAGAAAGGCTGGGAGGAGTGGAGGAAGGGGCAATCATGATTGGGCTGTAATGTATAAAAGAAGAATAAACAATGTTTTATTATGAGATTTAGTTCAAATGCACTTCTCTTAATACTCTTATTGGGAGAATATTTGGCTTTGTGCCAAATACTTAAAGAAAAATCTCATGTTTTAAAATAATAACCTAGCCTCCTGCCTCTGTCTCCTGCCACTCTGCACACCTCTGCTTTGCCTCTGCTTTCTGTTTCTGTCTCTGGAATGCTGAAGTTAAAGGTGTGTGACTACCACACCCAGAAATAACTAGATTAAAACAAAACAAAACAAAATACCATAAAAATAAATACTTAGTCTTTTTATGCTTTTATTATGTGGCTTTCCTAATGCCCCAAATCATCCGAGTCTGAGTCTTTGTTTTTATATGGATAGGAAGGAGGTTTCCCCTATTATGTCTCTAATCACAGCTGATATTATAAATAATACATGCAGCCAAGCAAGCAGACACTTCTGTTACCATTTGCTTTGAATGGCATTGCTGTGGTAGAAAAAAAAACATAACTAGATTGAGGACTCCAAATTTATCTATAATTTGCATATATAGTTATAGTTGTATTTCATAGATGATGGTACACAAGATAAAGAACCTTATAGAGAGCAAGTAAAAGAAGGGAAGTTTAGAAATGGCTTCTTTCTGTTTCCCTGGATGCAGACAGTCAATTCTATTCCCTATTACCTTAATGCTGTTTTCATTTCCCCCTCTTAAAATGAAGTTCCTTGACTCCATCCCCTGGGCTCCATATTCTCTGCTGCTTCACCAGAGGCTAGGCCTGTTCTAAGGACCCAGGGAAGATACTACTGACCACCCACTAATACTCCTTAAAGTCCTCCCAGCTGCCTCACACTGAACACTACCAAGCTCCATATTCAGGCCTACAGATACAGCAGAAGACTTCTTTACTGGATACCATGCCAGTACTGGGGACCTCAGGTAAGACACCACACACCACCAGCTATCACCTCCTGAAGCCTGCACCAATCTGCATCCCATCCCCTGTGCCAAATATATCAGCCCACAACTTATACAGAAGACCTCTGCTTTACTGGCGGTCACACAATACTAGGAACCCCAGAGACCAAGCAGGTACCAAAACCCCAGAGGCCACAAAGGGTCTTGAAAATTTAGAAGCAGTATTGGCATCCAAAACCTAGAGGTCACTGAGGCCACAAAAACTTCAGTGAAGATACCCTACTGGACCTAAAGAGTCACAGGTTCACAAGAACCCTGGCCACACATGCAAGAAGACCAGAGGAAACGGAAACCAACCAAAAGAAGAAACATCCATTTCTGAGGTAAACTCAGAAATCAGCATGTAAACCTAAAAAAACCCAAACACAGATGACCAGAGGCTAACAAAAGAACATAGTCAACAATAGCCAGGACACTGTGGCACCACCAGAGCGCAGCTATCCTCCTACAGTAGGCCCAGAATATTCCAACACAGCAGAAGCACAAGGAAATGACCTGAAATCAAATCTTATGAATATGATAGAGGCCCTTAAAGAGGAAATGAATAAGCCCATAGAAGAAATCTAGGAAAGTACAAATGTGTGAAGAAAATGAATAAAATTGTTTTATTGTTTCAAAAAAATTGAAACTGGAAACAGAAGCAATAAAGAAAACACAAACTAAGGGAATACTGGAGATGGGATATCTGGGTAAGTAAACAGTAACAACAGAATCAAGTGTTACCAAAAAATACAAGAGATAGAAGACAGAACCTCAGGTATAGAAGATATGATAGAAGAAACTGATACATTAGTCAAAGAAAAGCTTAAATCTAAAAAGTTGCTAACACAAAAATATCCAGGAAATCTATGGCACCATGGAAAAAAAACTTAAGAGTAATAGGAATAGAAGGGGAAGATTTCCAGCACAAAGTCTCAGAAAATATTTTCAACAAAATCATAGAAGAAAATTTCCCTAACATAAAGAAAGAGATGCCTACAAACATACCAGAAGCTAACAGAACACCAAACAGATTGGACCAGAAAACAATATACCTACTTTCAGCACCTCAGGGAACACCCTCTAAAATTGGCCATGTACTTGTTCACAAAGTAAGTCTTAACAGATCCAAGAAAATTGAAATACCCCTCTGTATCTTATCAGACCACCATGGATTAGACCTGCATATCAACAACAGAAACAACAGAAAAACTTCAAACTCAGGGAAACTGAACAACTTTCTACTGATTGATCATGGTCAAGGAAGAAATAAAGAAATTAAAGACTTCCTAGAATTTAATGACAATGAATCCACAACATAACCAAACCTATGGGACAAATTGAAAGAAAATTCATAGCACGCATGTCAACATGAAAAAAAAATAGAGAGATCTCATACTAGTGACTTGATGGCACTGAAAGCTCTAGAACAAAAAGAAGCAGCCACATCCAAGAGGAGTATATGACAAGAAATAATTAAACTGAAGGCTGAAATCAATAAAATAGTAACAAAAAGAAAAATAAAAGGAACCAGTGAAACAAAGAGTTGGTTCATTGAGAAAATTAACAAGATAGACAAACCCTTATCCAAACTAAACTAAAAGGCAGACAGAGATGATCCAAATTAACAAAATCAGAAAGAAAAGGAAGACATAAAAACTGCCACCAAGAAAGTATAAAGAATTATTAGCTCATACTTCAAAATCCTGTACTACACAAAATTAGAATCTAAAAGAAATGGACAATTTTTTGATAGACAGTACTTACCAAAACTAAATCAAGATTAGATAAACAATATGTGTAAACCTATAACCCCCAAGGAAGTAAAAGCAGTTATTAAAAGGCTTTCAACCAAAAAAAAGCCAGAGCAAGATGATTTTCGCACTGAATTCTACCAGACTTTGAAAATAGAGCTATTACTAAAGCTCCACAAATTATTCCACAGAATAGAAACAGAAGGATCATTGCCAAATTCATTTTATGGGGTCACAGTCATCCTGATACCCAAACCACACAAAGACTCAACAAAGAAAGATAATTACAGACAAATTTCCCCCATGAATGTTGATACAAAAATACTAAATAAAATAAGGAAAAAAAATGTAAGAGCACATTAAAAGGATCATCCACGATGATCAAGTAGGCTTCATCCTAGAGATGCAGGGATTGTGCACTATATGAAAACCTTTCAATGTAATCCAGCATATAAAAAACTGAAAAAAACCACATGATAATCTCAATAGATGCTGAAAAAGCCTTTGACAAAATACAATATACATTCATTATAAAAGACTTGGAGAGATTGGGGATACAAGGGATATACCTAAACATAATAAAGGCTATTTACAGCAAGCCTACAGCCAACATCAACTTAGATGGAAAGAAATTCAAATCATTTCCACTACAATCAGGAATAAGACAAGAATGTCCCTTCTCTATATAGCTATTTAATAGCTATATAAAAGGATGAACTTTTAACCAGAGCAACAAAACAACTAAAGCAGATCAAGGTTACGAATTGAAAAGGAAGAAGTCAAAGTGTTGCTACTTGCAATTTCTTCAGAAAAGAAATTGGAGAAGATATTAGAAGATGGAAAGATCTCCCATGCTTGTGGATTGCTAGGATTAACATAGTAAAAACAAGATGGACATCTTACCAAAAGCAATGTAGACCAATCAGTACAATTTCCACCCCCAGTAGTGAAGGCAAGACTTCCTGTGGAGGGTCACCAACCCATCCACAAAAATACTTGACCTATAAATTGTTCTGCCAACAAGATGTGCTAGGGTAAAGGTGGCACAGAAATTGTGGGGGTGGCCAAACAATGACTGGTCCAGCTTGAGACCCATGCTTGGAGAGGGCGACCACCCCTGACATTGCCTGGGGAGTGGATAACCCAGAGACCAGGATAGAACCAAGCATGAATGGCAAAAAATGTCAATGAAATGATTCTAATGATATTCAAAGACCACATCTAGCCCAATTGTCATAGGAGAGGCTTCATCCAGCAGCAGATGGAAACCGATGCAGAGACTCAGAGGCAAACATCAAGCAGAGCTTAGGGAATCCTATGGGAGAGGGGGAGGAAAGAATGTAGGAGCCAGTAGAGTCAAGGACACCACAAGAAAACCCACAAAATCAAGCTAACCTGGGCTCACAGGAGCTCACAGAGCCTGAACCACCAACGAGGACGAATGTGTAGCTTGGTATTCTTTTTTTTTTTCAGATGTTTTTTATTTCAATTAGAAACAAGATTGTTTTACATGTCAATCCCAGATCCCACTCCCTCATCTCCTCCCCTACCACCACACCCCTGCAAGGAAAACCCTACCTATCACATGCCCTTTCTGCTCCCCAGGGAGGGTGAGGCCTTCCATGGGGGGGGGGGTCATCAGAGTCTATCATATCTTTTGGGATCCGGCCTAGGTCCACCCCTGTTTGTCTTGGTTCAGGGAGTATCCCTCTGTGTGGAATGGGCTCCCAAAGTCCACGCCTATGTTAGGCATAAGTACTGAACTACTACAGGAGGTCCCGTAGATTTTCGAGGTCTTCTCACTGAAACCCATGTTCCTTGGGTCTGGATCAGTCCCATGCTGGTATCCCAGCTAAGCTTGGTATTCTTGTGGGACTCCTAATAGTGGGAGCAGAGACTGTCATCAATTCTGTTGTCTGCCTATGGGAACTTACAGGTTTCCCTCATCCAGCCTTAAAAGGAAAGGAGGTGCCTAATCTGTCTGCAAGTTGATATGCCATGGCTGCCTGATATTTATGGAAAACCTGCCCTTTGCTGAAAATAAATGGAGGAGGAGTAGATGGTTCCAGAGAAAAGGGGAGGTGAGAAAAAGGACTGTGAAGAGAAGAGGAGGGGAAACTGTGGTAAGGATGTAATAAATAAATAAAGTTTCTCTATAGTAAGTCCTATGCAGTCATTTGGGTGGGCCTCACCATCGGCCATGGTTCTTCTTTTAGAGTAAGTTTTCACAAACCATAGTATCAAGGTCATACCCAGCCTGCTATTATTCTGGAAGCATATTATTAGGGAAACACAGGCCTCACTTTTATAAATGTCTTTTATCACTAGAATGACAAAGTTGAGTAATTGCAACAATCTTTGGACCACAAAGTCTGAAATGTATACTCCATGGCTTTCAAAATAAAATAAAAATGTGCCCATAAGACATGGAATGAGAAGGTGCTGGAGAGAAACACTGCCGTCAGAATATCATCAGGGAAGAGTAGATCCAAAAGCAAAGGCTACAATGTCTGAGACAACTTCCACACAACTCCCATTGACCAAGTGGGGGCACATAGGGCCTGCTTCACATTATCCTCTGTGTGAGGTATGTTTCTCATTGCTGTGACAAAGTACATGACAAGAAGCAATTGCACGAAGGAAAGATTTATTCTGCCTCACAGTTTGAAGGTACATCAGGGAGGCCATGAGAGTTGGACTTTGAGCTGCTGGTCACATCATGTCTACAGTAAGGAGCAGGGAGAAATGAATGCTGAGAAATGAAATCTCAGCTGAGCTGGCTTTATCCACTTAATCAGTCCAGTGCCTACCCCATGGAATGACGCCACCAACAATGAGGGTACACCTTCCAATCTCAATTAACCTCAGACAGAAACTTTTCCATAGACAGGCCTAGAGGTTTCTTTCCTCAGGGATTCTAGTTCCTGTTAAGTTGACCATGTTAGAAAGCAGTATCCTGTGTTCTCAAAAGTGCCTCTGACTAACAGAGGCTTAGCAGCCCCTGAACACCGAGTTCACAGAGAGATATTTAATTTTATTGACTCGGAAATTCACCTCATTTAAATGCAAGAGAGTCACTAAAACCACAAGGTTTACTAATCAAAGCTCTTGTTGAAAGGGCTTTTAAACTCATATTTGTGTTAAGACCAGATGGTATAAGTTTATAAACCTAACATGTCGAACTGTTCCTGCTTCCTCCTCCTTTTCAAGATGAGAGGATGATAGCAATATAGTTTTCAATCAAAGTAGACTAATAATTGTTATTTTCTTATTTTCTAATGGGCTGAAGTCTCAAGCAATATTTTAAGAGCCATCCTAAAAACCTCTGGGTCAAATGATAGTACAAGAGAAATTAGCATTCAGGAAGAAAGCCAAAACAAATGAATTTGAGTTAGGAGTATTTCATTCTGCAGCTTGCAATTTAAGCCTCCTTTCATGCCTCAAACAGCAATTTTGCATGACACAAAGTTTAGCAAGAAAATTTTGTACGGAAACTGACTGCTGAGTAGTAATTCACAAAATACTCTGCAAGTATTCTCACTTTTCAGTGTACAAGGCAAGCAGTTCACAGATTTATTACATTTCTTCTGCACTACCAATGAGATCTGCATTGGGAATCCCAATTGTTCAACTCAGTTTACTGGATATCTGGAGTTTTCACTTATTTTTGAGGCTAGCAAAGCTAAACAGCCTTTGTCTAGGCCTGGAGACATGGATCAGTGGTTAAAAGAATTTGCTGCTCTTGCAGAGGACCTGAGTCTGTTTTTTCAGTAAGTTGATCCCATAAGGGCCTGTAAACCCAACTTCAGGAGGATGCAAAATCTCTGAAAAAAAAACAAAAGACAGACAATAAAACACAAGCAAGAAATCAAACAACGGAAACAAAAACACACTGAAGAATGCCAAGAAATCAATTCACTGTTTTACAAATTATTTTAAATACGGAGTTAATGCTGATAGTAAAAGTGAGGGGGTCATTTCCTGCTTACCCTGCCTCTCTTGTAAGAATTTTCCCTTCACATAAACAAATACGTGATGAGGAAATTTTGTTAGTCAGCTGCTCAAAATGAATGGGTTTGTCTCCTTCAACTATTGTCAATTTTATCTTAGGCTTTAAGAGTTTCCTTTTGTTTTTAAGAATATAAACCATGATTAATAATACAAATGTCTATTTATCCTAATTGAAAGTTGTTAAGTTTACAATACATATGGCTGCCGATGTGCGCATGTGCACACACACACACACACACACACACACACACACACACAATCACCCCTCCTCCCTGGCCATCAACTCTAGGACATTTTTGGCATCATGTCTTACTACTCCATCCCATTCAAGGACCTCAGCATATCTTGGTGTATTTGATGATTCCTCACTGTTATTGCTATTTATTATTTTGTGAGTTTTCTGTTCTCTGCGTCCTTTCCATTGTGAACATATGAGATTCTGTTTCTAGATTATTGTTTCCTTTCTCAAGTATTGAAACTGCTGCTGAAACTACATTGGCATTTTTGTTTCAGAGATTATCCTTTCAGCTCTGAAATTTTGTTTAGTTCCTTATGGAGTTCAGTTCATAATATTTGTTAGGATTTAGGATTTGCCCTGCCACTGTCCTCATACAAGGGCTTCTTTAGTGTGTTTATTTATCCAAGTTCGTTGCCAAGAGGAGTGAGCTTTGATTGTCCTGTCTATTCCTTGCCCCTCTGAATACCTAAATGTATTTGGTTAAAAACTGGAAACTTGTACTTAATATAGTTTAGCAAACATGCATTTTATGTTTATTTTATAATAGTTTGTCTTCCTTTATTTTGTTTCTCTTTCTTTTATTTCATTTATAATTTCTCTAGATTTAATGTTTGGAACTACAATATTTACTTAGAAATGTCACTGCCAATTTATAAAACAAATGACATTTATATTTGTTAAGCCTGACTTCCTGTGGTCCACCCTTCTGTTTGTGTAGCTCAGCACTCAACTTGGATAGACCTTATGACATTCAGGGTTTCAGTCCTTGTAAGTGAATCTGTGTAAACTATAGCAGGTCAGTTTAACTTTTCCTCAGTTTATAGATGCTTTTCTTTTTCTTTGACCTATCTAGGGCCTTCTGCAGGTTAATGTATAGTTTTCCATTCTTCCCAGGAGTTATGAAGATATCATTTTGTTACAAGGATTCTTAAGGTGAAGCCTGGGCCCTGATAGCCCCAGCAAGCTAAGCTACACCACATGCCCTCTCTTACAAACACATAATAATGCAAGAAGAAGGATATATACTCAATGTGGCCACACTAGAAAGAGTAAGGAGTTCCAGCAGCCTCTCATTTTATTTGGTAAGGTGCTGACATGAGGCAGAGGTTCAGATAAAAGAAGTAAAGTGTGGCCAGCTAAGAAGTCCTGTCAAAGCGAGGTGTTGCCCATCATCACTGTCTAGGCTTTGACCTCTCAAGCATAGTTGTCTGAGAAACTGTGGGAACAGTCCAAAATCTCTTTCTGGGAGACAATGCCCCCTCTGGAGGACATCAGGGCCCATCACTTTCCTTTCTCCAAAAGGGGACTTTTGGGGGAAATTTTGACTTCTTAACGTTTGTTATTTTAATGATTAAATAGAGAAAAGGGCACGAATGTCTCTTTAGGATATCTTAATTCCTGGCAGGAGTGTGGCAATCTGCCTTTCCCATGAATCATTTTCCAGGTTTACTGGGACCTTGAAAAGGAATAAATTTCCCCATTTGTTTTCTACTAGGTTTGTACATTTAGCTCCAAACCTGGCTGTCCTCTCCCTGCTGACATGTCTGCTGCTCTTTTGTGATCAGACCCATGCAGGAAAGCCACAGCTTTGACACTGGTCCAGAGGGAAGAGGGCAGATCCGCCCCAGGCAGGAACACAGACACCTGCTGTCTGATCTAAAACTCCAGCAGTTTTTAAATAAATGATGCTTCTCACTGTTTGGTCTGCTTGGTTGACTTCCAAAGACTCATTTGGCAATTTTGTTCCATTTTCTCCTTTTTGCTTGTTTGTTTGTTTTTGAAAAGAAGGATTCTCCAATCTCCTTATGGTGCCATAACCAGATTTCTGTATTTGGTTGTTTATTTTTTTTTCAAAAATTGATTGATAGGAGTATTGATAATGTTTTGGTTATGATTTTAAGAAGTCTTTATCTGAACAGGATATATTAAATAATTATGGCAGAATTACAGGATTCTGGCAGTCAATTTAAAATTATTTGCATCAGGAAGAGTGAGTGGAGACAGAGATGAAACAAAACTGGAAGTGAGTTATTGAGCCATAGTAGCAGACACCTGGAGAGTCATCTCAATTTTCTTTAATTTTTAATGCTTTGAAATTATTTATAATTAAAAGACAGAAATTATTAAATACTGAAATCATATCTATTTCAGCATCAGAGTTAGCATGAGATGAGTATAATGTTCTAACTGCATATTTTGGAGTAATTTACTTTCCTTGATAAGGAAATTGTACTCATTCACAGGTATCCTATTGGGTTTTTAAGTTAGCAACATAGACATAAATTTCTGCATTTACTCCATCCCCCTTTTGAAAGTTATTATATCATAGATATGATAGCTTTTCATGTTGAATGCTAGCTTGAGCAGGCTCTAAGTCTAACATGTGTCACGTGTCACTGAGGGATGGTGCTTGGTGTTCAGGTTCTAATGTGCCTGTGTCTCATCCCTGCTTCCCTTTTCATCTGACATTTGCATAAAAAGTAGCACACTCTAAAAGCATAACAAATGTCATTAATAATCTTGCATCAAATCCCTTGTATCAGAGCTTTTTGGCATCTTTGAAGTGAGGCAGCCTCAGGCAGGTGAATAACACAAAAGTGTTTTGATGTCACTGGCATAGAGATTAGATAATAGAAGCTTGTGTTAAAACTAAATCTGGGGACTGGAGAGATGGCTCAGAGGTTAAGAGCACCGACTGCTCTTCCAGAGGTCCTGAGTTCAATTCCCAGCAACCATATGGTGGCTCACAATCATCCATTATGCGATCTGGTGCCCTCTTCTTGTGTTCAGATATACATGGAAGCAGAATGATGTATACATAATAAATAAATAAGTAAATAAATAGATAAATGAATAAAAATCTTTAAAAAAAAAACTAAATCTTGTTCCCAGAAAGCAATGAAATCTGTAGAAAGGTTCACTCTCTCCACCTTCATCTAAGAACATTTTCAGGCTTGATATGTCAACCATGGTGTCCTGGCAATGCTATACACACTACACACAAACAAAGGATTAGCTGTTGGCTGACCTTAGAACAATGTGACAGTTTGAACACCCATGGGAGAGTTGCAGGGCAGAAATTCTCATGGCCACTGGTTTGTAAACCAGGTCTATTTTCCCTTATCTTAAAAATTGTTTCTCCTCCCCTCCTCTTTCTCCTACCTCCCTCCCCCAGGCTCCCAATTTACTCAAGAGTTCTTGTATCTTTCCCCATCTCAGAGGGTCCATGTTTGTCTCTCTTAGGATCCTCTTTGTTTCCTAATTTCTCTGGGGTTGTGGATTGTAGATTGGTTATCCTTTGCTCTATATCTAATATCTACCTGTGAGTGAGTGTATACCATGTTTTTCTTTCTGTGTCTGGGTTACCTCACTCAGGATGGTTTCTTCTAGTTCCATCCATTTGCCTGTGAATTTAAGATGTCATTTTTTTTAAACTACTGAGTAGTATGAGGGAGCAAGAGGGTCAAGATGGTGGAAGAACAGAGAATGAGAGCAAAGAAAGAGATACCTTAATAGAGGGAGTCTTTATGAGTATAATGAGAAACCTGGCATTGAGAAATTCCCAGGAATCCACAAGCATGGCCCCAACTAAGAATCTAAGCAATAGTGTAGAGACTACCTTAAATGTCCTTCCCCTAAAATGAGATTGATGACTATCTTAATGCCATCATATAGCCTTCATCCAGTAGCTGATGGAAGCAGAAGTAGAGATTCACAGCTAAGCACTGGCCCGAACTCCTGAAATCCAGTTGCAGAGAGGGAGAAATGATGAGCAAAGTGGTCAAGACCATGTTGTGGGAACCCACAGAAACAGCTGACCTGAGCAAGTGGAAGCTCACAGACTCCAGACTGACAGCTGGGGAACCTGCATAAGATTGAACTAGGCCCCCTGAACATGGGTGTTAGTTGGGGGCCTTGAGCCTCTGTCAGTGGAACCAGTGTTTATCCCTAGTTCATGGACTTTTGGAGCCCATTCCCTACAGAGGGATACATGGGACAGGGTCTAGGTCCTGCCCCAACTGATGTGACAGACTTTGATGATCCCACACTGGGAGGCCTCACTCTCCCTAAGGGGGGTAGGATGGGGAGATGGTGGGGTGAATTGGAGGACTGGAGGGAGAGGGAACTGGGATTGGTGTGTAAAATAAGATTGTTTTTAATTTAAATAAAAAATAATTAAAATTCAAAAAAGTGTTTCTTTTCTTCTTATCACAATTTAAGTCCCCTACAGATTGCTTTAGAAAGAGCCACCTTTAAAAACTGTTTCTGTGCTGAGACAGACCATGAGTTACCAGTCTGTGTGAGGAAGACATTCTTGCTGTTGTCAAGGCCATATTTTGTCTTTCAGTTTGACAATTCATATTCTTTAGAGTTATTTAACATTATTAGCTTCACTTGTGGAAAACTGAGAATTGGTACATTATGAAATATTCACTAATACTCAAGAGGAAATTCCTGAGCATCTGACAAGACCCTGTAAAAATCATAGTGGGTCTGAGGGAGCAGAAGCTGTGGTTGGGATGTATTGTATGAGAGAAAAACAAACAAACATTAAAATAAAACCATAAAATGAACTCAATGTGAATGGGAACTAGAGGTAAGCTCAATCAGGTCAGATGTCATAATTATTAACTCTAAGATGACTTCCTTGCCGTACATCTCATGATGGGACAATATTTCCCAATGACCCAGATAATGTCAATCCTGGGCTTCAGAAGAAGGAACACAGAGGGATGTAAATGGAAGACAATTAGGCTTGAAATCCTTAAAGCCTGTATAGTTTCTGCTGTTTATCTGCAACATGTTCAATAGCACTCTCTCTTAAAATGGAAGAATGCTTTTATCATTATTTTCAGAATAATTGGGCATTGCATCTTTATTGTATGTGCTCTGAGTTTAATATTTAATAATATTTGCTCATTGGAGGGTTGTTTTATTTTATCCCAGCTGAAAGGTTCAGGCATTATGCTGGTCTGCCCCTGTCACCTGGTGGAACAGGCAGTACCCTGGTCAGCCCAGGGTTCCATGGGAACTAAGTCTGCACGCAGGTGCAGAGGACCCCTTTAAAAGACAGATCCCTGCCTACTTACACTCTCTCTACTCTTCTCTGTTTGCTTCTGCTTCTGCTTCTCTTCTCTCTCTCTATGGAGACTGGCCATGGCAGTCAGCCATTTACCCTGTTTCTCAGCTCTCTTAGTCTCCCTACTCTGCCAGGCCTATAATAAACTCCTTAATATGTCTAATATGTCTCATCCTGTGTCTCATCTTGTGGCCCTTCTTTTCTTCTTTTTTTAAATTTAAACAAAAATTTAACACCATCTACATTCTTAAGACCTATCTGAAAAAATGGTTTCATCATATCTCATACTTTTTGTGGGATAGTTTACATTAACCTCAAATGTACAGGAGAATCAAGACAAACCAGTTTCTTTCCTTAGTATCAAACAGGTACCACTAAACAAAAAAACTCAAAAGGATAAATTATGGAAAGAACTGATTCTGCTTTTTGAGTATGGTATTTATATAATACCATGATAAGATCTGCAGACTGGAGCATGAGGATCTACTACTGAAAGCATACCATATATTATCTTCAGAGTTTAATTTAGTTGAGTGTAAGCATCAAATTATCTCCAATTAATTGTTAGAATACCTCAAGGAGGCACAGAGTAAACCTGATCCTGCTTATCCCGGACCCACTTTTCCATAAGTTTGCCACCTTTTCAAAGATATGTAGTTTATATTTGTTTTATTTTACGAGCATTTTGCCTGCATGTGTATCTATGTGAGGATGTCAGATTATCTGAAACTGGAGTTACAGACAGTTGTGAGCTGCCATGTGGGTGCTGGAAATTGAACCTGAGTCTTCTGGAAGAGCAGTCAATGCTCTTAACTACTGAGCTATCTCTCCAACCCTGTTTACATCTATTTTAAATGTGTTACTATTATTTTATTTCTCTCCCCTGTTTAGAAAGAAAATTTCAAAAGAGAAAACTATTTGTTGGCTTTGCCTTCTGAAAAAAAAATGATTGGTTTGTAAACAGTATCGTGCATGTAGCCTTAGCAATCACCTGTTTTGTTTTGTTTTGTTTTGTTTTTTGTGCAAGAACTCAGTTCAATCTACCTTTGATAAAAATACTTTTCAAACCAATATTATTTATAATGCAGACACACAAAGGTGATTTCCTGTTGGTATTGATGGAAATTGAAGTTTAGTGGCACCAACACCATTTCATGTCTCTTATTTCATAGAATAAGGGTTTGGACAGAGACACAGAGATGGTGCAAACCAACAGTTTATTGAGAGAAAATATAGTTTTAGGCAAAATATTAGATCCCAAAGGTGGTACCTTGAGTCATATGCCTACTGCAGGCTTTTTTCAAATATGTCCAAACTCTGCCGTGTGTGTGTGTGTGTGTGTGTGTGTGTGTGTGTGTGTGTGTGTGTGTGTGTGTGTGTGTGTGTGTTCCAGCCTTTCTATTGCCAATAGGTGTTTTTAACATGTTAATTTTGTAGACAATCCACAGGCATTTCAGACTTTACTCTGTCCTATACTCCTACCTCTTTATTGTTTAGCAGTTGCAAATATAGTTAGGTTCACACAATACACATGTAAAATCAACCGAGCTTCAGTCTGGATGACCTACCTCTTTATGATTTCCTCAGTAATGTTAACTTATACAAAGTGCATATAAGCTATGTGTCTCACACAGAAGGTTGCTCTGTGGAACTTCTAGTCTTGTCCTACCTTTGAACTTAACTATTTTAAATCTTAGTGAATTTTAACAAGGAAAATCTCTAATCTCCAAGGATATGTATTCTTTTCATGTTCTATCTGAATTTTCTTCAAAAGTGTATGTGGCCCATTGGTATATCTACATGTGTGTTTAACAGTGAGTCATCTGATAATGTCTCCATGCTGGGATGGCTACTAGATATCCAATGCTCCAATATTAAGCATAAGAACACTGAATCATTCTGCTTTCCTGCTAATACCCATCTGTCTCCCTTGGCCACTTGGGATACTGATTCAGCAAAATGGAGTTCAGGTGATAGCTTCAAAGTTCTCAACCATTCAGCAACTGGCTGGCTGTCCTTCTTTTATACTGATGGAAATCGTGAGCAGAGAAAGTGTAGCTCCCTTTGTGTCAACCTTTCTGAACTTGGAGAGATAGGAAGATCCCTTTGTTCTTCATGTTAAAGCTTGGAGCTTTGATATGTCGGTGGCCTAAATCCTCAGAAGCTTCTGATAAGAGTTCTATCTCTAGGATCCTCAACTCCAACTATAAGAAGATCCTTTACATCTCAGAGAGGGCAAGGCTTCCCATGGGGAGGGGGATGTGGAGGGAGCAGGAGGAGGGGAAGGAGTGGCAACTGGGATTGGTACGTAAAATGAGGAAAGATTGCTTTAAAATATAAAAAAGGTAAAAAAGAAATAAGATAAATATAAGCCAATACTGAGACAGTAGATTTCTGATGATCTTTTTAAAAGTCTTAAGAAGAAGAGGAAAAGAAGGAGGAGGAGGAGGAGGAGGAGGAGGAGGAGGAGAAGAAGAAGAAGAAGAAGAAGAAGAAGAAGAAGAAGAAGAAGAAGAAGAAGAAGAAGAAGAAGAAGAAGAAGAAGCAGCAGCTCATAGTATAACTGCTTTGGGCTGCTGTGGTAATTTTCTCATCATCTTTCTGGACTCTTCCTGCTGTTGGTTTGTTGCTTTTCTGTAGTCTCTTCTCTACAGAATACATCACCTTCTTAATGCTTTTATAGTCTTTTTCATAGTCTTCTCATCTTAGATTTCTGCTTTTGCCGCTCCAACTGCTGTCTGTAACTCCTTTGTCAGCCTCTAACAGTTGCTGCTGAGTGAGCTCGGGTTAGAAGCCTTGGCAGTCATCTATTGTTTGTGCAACCACATCAGCCCATTCTATCCTTGAGAAAAGACCAGAAGTGGTAACCACTGGGGTACAGATTGAGGGCCTATTCAGAGACATCTCCAGGAATGCTGGCCTAAGGTAGGAGGAATGCTCTTATAGCCAGCCGTGTACCTTTGGCTGCAATGGGAAATGAAGATGGTAACAAGGGTGAGAATTGTTATAATATGGTCTGGAGCAAATGTGGGTTGTGTTGTCTGGAGTGGCTTTGACAAGATCATGGAATTATGAGCAGACATGGCCAAAACACAGTCTCCTGAGGCAGAGCTCAGTTGAATGGGTGAAGACCTAGTATTTTTTAGTATCTTCTGAAGTCTCACCTTTAAGCCAATGGCTAATCTCAGTGTCTGCTGGTAAAAACCCAAAGTTTAAACAGTCTATGTTATTTGATGACAAATTAAGGAAGTCCTGAAGAAATGACCTCTTTACCAAAAGCCTTGTTATCTCTGCAGAGGTGCTAGGAGCTGAAGCTGTGGTTGTAGCCTTCTGGGTGGACTTTCTTGAGTAGCAGCAACATGCTTCTCAGCCTTGCTGTGTTCTTTGACCACAGAGACAACGGTTGCTCCGGGTCTATCTTCTCTTCTTGCCAGCCACAAGGCAATCATTTGGCTTCTATCCAAGTTACCTGCCTCTGAGCTGGGATGTCAGTGAAGCAGTAAAAAGCTATTCGTGTCTGTTTACCCATAGGAAGGGAGGGAGGGAGGGAAGGAGGGAGGGACGGATTGAGGGAGGGAGGGAGGACGGAGGAAGAAGAAAGGAAGCAGTACAATAAAGATCTATCGCGAAAGTAACATTGTTAATAGTGTTTAACTCTCTGTTGGGGTAAGATCCTTCTCTGTTCAAGCTTGCTCCTTTTAATTCAAATTACTTAGTCCTTTAATATCACTGTCTAATGGGTTCTTTCTACAACATGACTTTAAAAGTGCCTTCAAAATTATCTGAAGAACGTTTGCATAGCCAGAAGATGAGAGAACATGCGTGTTTATGAATTACAAAGGATGACAGCTCCTCATCTTTTGTTCCTTCAATTTTTCTATAAAGTTGTGATTATTCCCAGTACTAATACATTTTAGCAAAATGAGCTATTGATCTACAACCACGGCACATGTAACAATATTAATTAGAATTTGAATCACAATATCTAAGACTAATATAGCATTTATATATTTAATACACAGTCACTGAGTTGTAAATATGTAGCCAGCCTTGCCACACAGATCTCTTCCTGGGATAATGTGAATATTTAAACAAGTTCATTATTCTACTCAGTAAGAATTCCTAACACCAAGGAATAGTTATTTGACTTTAATGGATAAAAACTGTCCTAGACTTTTGGAGATATGAAAAGTAAACCATCATGCTAATTATCCATGAAGATCATATAACATAAAACTGGAAGGCAAATATTCACTGATAATGCTAAAGTTGGTATCAGGATCTCATCTGAAACTAAGAGTAAGGAGTGGGTAACTAAAACAGAATGACAATAAAATGTCAAGTAAAGAAATGTGATTCTCTAACTTAAATACTTTATCAATTATTTTTGCTGTGCATATTTTGACACAAGAACAGAAGCAACCAGAATGAGTCATAGTATAAGCAGGTTGATAAATGTGCCCTTGTCATTTGTCTTATAATCAATTACTGAATACAGGAGACAAGCACAAGTCTCTAGTTTAAGCAAACATAATTTAGCTGAAACTGATCACTTAAGGGAGATAAAGTACTACTGAGTACAATTGCAGCTATCTACACTGGCTGAACTACCAGCAAACAAAAACTACAAAGGCAAAGAATGGAAAGAGATCAACATGTGTCCAAGTTGAATCCTGTGAATCTGCTGCAGATCCAGAGAGAGAGAGAGACCAATTTTATAGTACTTAAAAATCGCTCAAGTTTAAACCTAGACAGAAAGAAAAGGATTAGCAATGCGCACCATCAAGGTAAATGTTATGTATTTAACGGCCTTAAACTGCTGAGATAAATGTCACTGTAGACTAATTAGTCAAAGTAATATGAAAAGAACACGAAATTAATAGGAATATTTTGTGTGAATGTAGCAGTACTCTCACTATGGTTGCAATTGATTGCTTTATCAGATACTTAGCTTTGCTTTTCAGATTAGATTTTTGTAATTCTAAAGCAATGTTTGGGTTTCTGTTACTTTATCAAAATGGCAATGCCACTCCAGAGTCTGCAGGGGATTAATTACAGAGATATGGAACAAAGACATCATTGGTTCTATTTGCTTTGATGAAAGAGCCTTTTACTTCAATATCACCCCTCCACATAGAGCAAAGGGGTGGTGACAGACTGGACAGGGCACTATAGATGTGCCCTGAGAGTCCCAGTTAAGAAAAGAGGCAGAACATTTCTAAACCTTAAGAAAGAGACATGGCAGAGGAGAAAGTTATGTAAGTGAGGTGCTGTACAGAAGGCATAAAATCATCCATGCAGAAGGTTTAATGACAGACACGGGCTGTTGCTATGAACAAACTGCTAACTGTTTTCCTATTCATAGTTTCGTTGAATTTAAATTAAAAGAAGCATTGCCTCTTCCCACATGTATTTCATTAAATGCTCATCAATGTTTCATTTCTACCATGACGAATGTCTGATTCACGGTCAGATGTTATGTTGTTGAATATTCTATAAAAGAATCTCATGTCTTGTCTAGGAAGACAGATCAGACAATCCTCAAGTATTTCTTTGGGTAGGCAATGGGTTTCTGAATCATAAGAAAAGACAAGCGGTACCCATTTAACAAAAGGAAGCCATGGAAACTAGCAATCAATCAGAATCCCAGAACAGCCTCAACAAAGAGGAAAGCCCTCAGAATTATCTGATGCCTCCCTTGCCAGCTGTCAGAACATCACCAGGTGTCATTTCAGAACCATTTATCCTGTTAACAGAATGCTGTTCAGGCTCAGGATTATTACAAAGCATTTTGTGAAATTAATTTTTCTGAAGTTTTTAATCACAAAAAAGCCAGGATTTCCTTTACCTCACTGAAAGATAAAGCTTATGATGCTCTAGTTTGGACAAAAGCAATATTTACTGATTTTTAAATGAGTTCCTTTTGCATCTCAGCTGTTCTATCTGAAATTTTTCTTATGGAAGAATTCCCTTGATATTCAATAACGTCTTGTGGACAGCAATCATCATGCCTCTGTTATTTGGGTTCTACGTACGTGAAAGCTTACATCTTTAAAAATACTTCATTCATTTTTGAGATCAGGATTAAATTACATCATTTTCTTCTTCCCTTTCCTCCCTCCAAATCCTTCTTCCTTCCTCTTTTTCTTTGTTATTACATATATATACATGTGTATATATATATACATATATTTATACATGTTGCTCAATCTGTATCATACTACTTGCATGGATGTTTTCAAGGATAGCCATTTGATATTGGTTAACTAATTGGCATGTTCTTGCCCGAGGAAGACTGTTTCTCCTGCTTTCAACATTCCTTCATTGCCTGTTGGTCTTCATAGGATTGAGGCCTCGTGGGCTTCCCTGTGCTGTCTTGATCTCTGTCAACTTTAGCACGTCTATTGCTATTATCCTGTTCAGCTCTTGTATAGGCAGTGGAGAAGGAATCTCACAGCAAACTCCATGTTCCTCTGGCTCTTTAATTTTAAAAATAATTCTTAAAAGAATCTCTGTCTTTCTCCTCCCCTTTCTGTTCTTGTATGTGAGTGTATGAATGCTCATCACACAGGGTGTAAGTACTCATCAGAGGGACCGTCTGCCTCCAGTTTGGGGCTTTGCTTTTTGTTTCCCACAATGCTTGACATGGAGTCTCGTTTGTTACCACTGCCCACAGAAGGTATCTGGGACTTCTCCTCTCTTCAACTCTCATCTCACTGCAGAAGTGCTGATACTACAGACACGTGATATTGCTTCTGGCTTTCCATGTGGACAGGAGCTCAGGACCTCATGTTTGCACGTTACCTTCTATGGTTGTCTACCCACTGGAGCCACATCTTCTAACCCTTAAAAACAGTATTGTTATTTTGCTTGATAATCTTCTGATTCACCCTCCAGCTCACATGTTTTTCTTTTCAAGTATTTTTAAATGGCTGACACACCTAGTTAGCCATTTTCTCGTTAATGTTAGAAACTCATTCTATTTTTAAACCAATCAATAGTCTTTTCCTATGATGCACATGATTTTTGGCACTTTAAAGTTTTTTAAATGTTGTGAGAATAACTTTTATGGATTTTAGTATTTCCAATATTGGAAGTGTGTGTGTGTGTGTGTGTGTGTGTGTGTGTGTGTGTGTGTGTGTGTGTGCAACCATTATAGAAAAAGAGGCTATGAATTTGAAAGAGAGCAAAAGGAGAGGATATATGAGAGGGGGTTTGGAAAGATAAAAGAGAAAATAATTATGATCTCACAATATATTTTTTCAAAGGAGTTAATTTCAGTCAGTATGAGTTGAACAAATAGGTATTCTTTGGATAAATTGTGCCTATCACAGTAAAGAAGTAGCAATGAGCCTTGTCCTGCCTAGGGATATTCATAATCATCATTTGGCAACTGATTGGAATTTGCATATCTCAAAAGAATAAACTCACTATCAATTTAGTAAGGAAAACCTAATCTATAGGGGAAAAGTAATGCACCACTCTACAGGAAATACAAGTCAGAGTTTCTGAGTAATCTGACTATATCTCAGTTTTAGGCCCTCAGTCTATTGTACCTTGCCACCCAAACAATTTACCTTTTAAACTTTATCTAATACTTTTAAATAAACTTTTTTATTGATTCTTTGTAGATTTCACATAATGTATCCTGATTCCATTCATCTCCTCCTTCCTTCACATCTGCCCTCTGCCCTTGCAACCTCCATGCAAAAATAAAAATAGAAAGAAAAACACAAACAACTAACAAACAAACAAACAAACAAACAAAAAAGTCTCAACATGGAAGCTGCAGTGTGATACGGTGAGTCACATAATACAGCCTTTAGTCCACACGTCTTTACTCATAAGTGTTCGTTGCAAGGCGTCATTGGTCTTGTGTGATGCCTCTGGCTTCTGCTACTCCCTCTATACTGAGCCATCACTGGAATTCCTCTTAGATACCCCGTTGTTACTTTGTGCCATTGAGATCCTGCAGCATTTGTTCCTGCAGATCTGAACACCTTCACATGTTCCACAAGTTCATAGATGAAGTGTGTATTGGGACGGGATACCTCATAGCCCTGGTTATGGGCCTGGGTGCTAGGTGGGTTGGTCAGCCTGCCGGTTTCCCCTTATCGTCACCACCAGGGCAAGCTCTCTAGCATTGCCCCAGATAGCTCACCCACAGTAGTAGGCAGCAAGGAGTGGATCTAGTCCTCTTGCTCTCAAGCTATGGTGGTCTGAAAGAAAATGCCCCCCCCCCAAAGGTAGTGGCACTGTTAGGAGGTGTAGCCTTGTTGGAGTAGGTATGGTCTTGTTGAAGGAAGTGTGGAGATGGGCTTTGAGGTAACATTATATAATAAAAATACTGCCTAGTGTCTCAATCTACTTCCTGTTGCCTGTATATAAGATGCAACCGGCACTTATATACTACCCACCATGATGATAGTAACTAAACCACTAAACCTTTGAAAGTATAAGCTGCCACCTCAACTAAATGTTTTTTTTTTTAAATAGGATCTACTGTAGTCATTGTGTCTCTTCACAGACATAGAAACTCTAAGATACATACCCTTATGGCCATCACACCTGCACCCACGCTACCAGGGCCAGTCCTACTGTTTTATCTAGGCAAGATTCAGGGCCTGCTCTCCTAAGAACTGTGGTTGGTGAGATGCTGGGCAAGCTCTCTTGGCTGCCACAGGTGACAAGTAGCAGGAGGGGCTGGCATCTTTCTATCGCCAGAGATACCACAAGGCAGAGAAGGGGGTTAGGTTCAGCTCTCTTGCTCTTACACACTCAGGCCTGACTCACCTGTACTCCTGGAAACAGGGTCAGCTCTAGTGTGCTGCCCAGGCAAAGTGCAGTGTTCACACTCCGGTGTGCTGCATCCAGTGAGAGACAGAGCCAGCTCTTGAGACCAGCTCTCCCACCCACCACAGGTGGCAAGGGGCCATGGGAGAGGGCATTTCTCCCTCATCCATGACACCATATGGCAGATGGGGGGTGGGATCAGCTCTCCTGTTTTCATGACCAGGGGACGGTTCACCTACAGCTCAACCAACAGCATCAGTTCCTCTGTATTACCCGGCTGAGGTGCAGGGCTTGCTCTCCTGAGTGCTGCAACCCATGAGGGGCATGACCTGCTCCCGCTCTCATGAACTCAGGACCAGTTCCACTACAGGTGGAGAGGGGTGGGGGATGGAGAAAAGCATCTCACCAACTTGACCATATGACAGCTGAGGGGTAGGGACAGATCTTTCATGCACATTCACAGCGTACATCACCTGTGCTCCCCAACCCTCCTGTCAACAGAGTCAGCTCTACAGTGCTTCCCAGATGAGGTGCAATACCTGCTCTCTTGAGGACTGTAGCAGGTGAAGGGCAGGGTCATCTGTTCCACTCCCATGTTGCTTTTTCAATTCAAGTGACATTTATTAGGGAAATACAAAGTCCCAGGAAAGTCCAAGAGCTGGAGATTCGATGGCTATATAGACTGAAACCATTCAGGATGAGCGAGTTTTCTGCTATGGAAACAAAAAGAGAAAATGAGATATGAAGCAACAAATTAGTAAGATAATTTTAAAGAGGGGAAAAAGCAATGCTAGATACAGACTATATAAATGAAAATAAAACCCTAGCAAAGAAAGTCAGGGTGATAGTGGCAGAGAGAGGGCTTATGAATTTGGCTATAAGAATCACAAAAAATTTCTATCTGAAGAGGAAATTTCTTACTTCAAATTATTGTGATATGGAGGAGACAATTATGCAAGTATTGACTTAGACATCACATAGAAACAGCTAAGCCCAGGTCTATACATGCAGTATAGACCACCTAACCTCTTCTCCCTTACCCAATAACTGGTATCTCTATGTCTACTTAATTAATAGACCATGAGATGAAATAAAGAAGGGATCAGAGATGCAGGAGGCTATGACATGATTCTTTTTGATTTAAAAGAAAATCTGTCCTAGAAAGTGGGAAATGTGTAAGAAAAATCAAGGTGAATAGTAAGATATAAAATTAGTTTGAGATGACATCCCAATAAAATGATATGACTTGCCCCCAAATGAGCTTAAAATGAATGCATGGATGAAAAAGATGTGTTGGGCTGGAATGTGTAAGTACTAATGACAGAATCTTCTTCCTATTTTTTACCTTGCATTTGTAGTAAAGAGCATGTCTTGGCTGAGCGAACCAACATATATAGGAATCAGTCATTAGATAAGGAACATTCAGGGGGACTGTGTTGTAAAATCATATTTTGAATTATTAAAGGCCTTAGGACTATTTTTGCAAAATGCCAGAAAGGTTATTGAAACTACTAAACAAAAAAGATTAGTGTCATAATTTTAACTTATTTGTTTAAGGTTAGACTACATAGCCAAATTCACAGTGAGATATTAGAATAAATATACTGGGACTTTCTGAGAAAGCTTGTCTTACTTTGTTAAAATTAAAAGTTTCTGGTGGAGAAAAAAAAAGAGAAAAATAATTTTCCACATACAACTACTCATTAACTGTCAAAACTGAAGATAGAAAAGAATTAACATGGATTAAAGCAACTGGATTAAAATTTTAGAAGAGTTATATGTGGCTTTTGAAACACAAGCCTGTAGGGAATATTTTAGGCTCAGACCACAACAGATAAGATACATGCAATTTTGAGCTACACAGCTCTTTGTTGCGAGTAAAGTGATAATGGATCAACAATTCATTTAAATAATGTGTTCTAAAATAACAATATATACACAAAAAACAATCATTCTTCATCAGCTGATTAAGATGTAGCCAGAGACTCACAGAAACAAAACTTTGTATTTTTCCTAGTGACAACAGTTTAGAATCCACTAACGCAATGTTCGTGGCAATATTATAGAAAATACATTTTGTAAAATTGTTGTATTTCCCACCTGTTGACTATTAACTGTTCAGGGAAAGTGCTCAGGGAAACTTTGATTAGCTACTCAATAGGCTGGGCATAATACTACTAACTCACAATCTATATAATTTCAAAAGACAATGAGGGATATAAAATGACAAATTTAGCATAGCAATAAAATGACTCCTAATGATATATTGCTATACCCATTCATTAGTGCCTCACACAACCCTCATCAGAGAAGTATCATCTCACAATAGATGATGATTCACATGGAGACCCACAGTAGCACACTTTGTAGTGACTGAGACTTCCAAGTACTCTGTCCTGAATGGGATGTCTTCATCAAACCCATTCCTTTTAGGCTTGGGGATCTATGAGCAAGAGGAGATAGAAAGGTTGTAAGAACCAGGGATGGTGAATAACTCCCAGGAAACCATATCTGCAGTCTTCTACATTAGAGCACGACTAATACATGAACTCATGCAGATCTGCATAGGTTCAAACCACACAAAATTCAAGCACTGAGAAGAGGAAGCAGAAACCAAGTCCCACTCTTAACCAAGAGGCTCTTTGTGATTGATACCTGCTAGGAAAGAAAAAGATCATTTTTCTCCATCTAGTATCACTGTGTGTAGTAACCACACTCCAGGGCAAACCCCACACCCAGGAATAGCTGACCATCAGAAAACTGATTCAACGGTCTGTTTCTCTGTCCTTCCTTCCTTCTTGCCTTTTGTTTTGAACAAGTGGGGTGTGTGTGTGTGTGTGTGTGTGTGTGTGTGTGTGTGTGTGTGTGTAGCTTTTGTTTTGTTTTGGTAATTTTGTCTTATTGCTTTTCTTTATTTTAATTTCCTTTGATTTTCATTTTTGTATGTGTTTTCTGTAAGAAAGAGAGGACAATGAAGTTAAATAGGTAGAAAGGTGGGAAGGAACTGTGAAAAATGGAGAGGGGAGGGAAATTATAATAAATGCATGAAAAACTTTAAATGACACAAATGTATTTCTTACACCCTTCCTCAAAAGCTTATACTTTACTGTGTGAGGCAAATACAGATTTTTTAAAAAATAATTTCTTTTTACATTCCAACCACAGTTCTCCCTTCCAGACCTCCTCCTACCATCCCTCACCTTCCCCCCAGACCAATTCCCCATCCATTCCTCCCAAAGGGCAAGGCCTCCCATGGGAAATCACCAAAGCCTGGCACATTAAGTTGAGGCAGGACCAAGTCTCTTCCCCATGCATTAAGACTGAGCATGGCATCCCCACCCGGGAATGGGCTCCCACAAGCTAGCTCATTCACCAGGAATAGATCCTGCTCCCACTATCAGGGGCCCCTCAGATAGACCAAGCTACACAACTCTCTCCTACATGCAGAGAGCCTAGCTTGGTCTCATGGAGGCTCCACAGATGTCAGTCTAGAGTTCATCAGTTCTCACAAGCTTAGTTCAGCTGTTTCTATAGATTTATTATAATGTGGATTTTGATGAAGTCCTTACTTAGAATTTAATAAACTTTTATATACTTAAGTTGGAAAAAAAGAAAAAAGTGGGTCTGGTGTATTTCCTCCTCTTTTTTTTTTATTTGTTTGTTTGTCTTTAAAACTTACTTTACATGTTTTCAACAAAATTTGCCTTTTTATTGAGGTTCACGTTACCCACACATTATGAATGCTACTCATTGTTTAAGAAAATAACTCAATTGGCATACTCTGGTCTTTGAACTTTAGACATTATATAGTTGTTTGAAAAAAAACGGCCCCCAAAGGGAGAGGCACTAATGGAAAGTGTTGCTTTTTTGGAGTAGGTGTGGCCTTTTTGCAGGAAGTGCATCCTTGTGAGGGTGGGTTTTGAGGTCTCATATATGCTCAAAATACCTCCCAGTGTCAGGTTGTCTTCTGATCAACATATAGCCAGCACCATGTCTGTCTGTGCTTCAACTTGATAATAATGGCCGAAACTATTTGCAAGCCACCCCAGATAAATATTTTCTTTTTAAGAGTTGCCATGGTCATGGTGTTTCTTCACAGCCATAGACAACTAAAACAAACATTGAGCAAACTTTGAGTTCTAGTACTGATTTGTCAAACTCTTCCTTGTTAGACCATGAGATCTCTGACTCCTCCACAGTTTTCCTTTTGCACTTATTTATTGTTTGTGACACCCACTTGTTCCAGATTCTTTCTTATCCTTCCTTAGAACATCAGCAGAGGTTTGTATCACCTCAGGATAGGAATTTACTCATGCGAACAATCCTGCAATCATCAGAGACTGCTGTTGCTCTTGGCAACTTGATCTTTTACATAATCCACCAAATGTCACACCTTCACCATGTGCCATCCTAGAGCTTTTCAACTGTATTCCTCAAATGACAATTCTACAGACTTCCAGTGTATTTATGCTTCAGCTTTTAGCAGAACAAGTGAGCTAATATGTTTACCCTTATTCCTTCACTGCTATTAAGAATTTCTATTGGTAATTTGCACGATGTAACAGAAACAAAATCTCTGAACAAGCAGTGGTCTGACATTGCTGTGTTTCAAAGTCAGCCAGACTAGGATAAAAACTACTTCCCAACCAGTAAGCCTTACTTTCTGGATTTTTTTTTCTTGTTTATGTCTTGTAGCCACATGAATGCCTAACTAAAAAGCACATTTATCTGCTATTAAGAGCATCATATACCCTGCTCCAAATGATATGACAGACTTTGAAGATTCCACCATGGAAGGCCTCACCCCCCTGAGGAGCAGAAAGGGGATAGGATACGGGGTCACTGGGGGGCAGGGGAGGAGGGAAGGGAGAGGGAACTGGGATTGACATGTAAAACAAGCTTGTTTCTAATTTAAATTAAAAAAGAAAAAAGGAGTCATATTTTACATAAAACACAAGATAAAAATTCCATCAATGCTACGAACATGCAACTTTTGATCTAATTTGATGCCCTGTTTTCCTTGAACTGTTAGAGTCACAAGTCCCATGACCTCCATCCAAATGTCTGCATTGCTAAAGCACAGGATGCCATTTTTGTCAAGCTGCCTCACTGTAGAAGCACCAAAGAGTTTTCAGAGACAGAACTGTAGAGACAAAAGATTCTACCATGGAGCAATGATGACACACACCGTTGAAGGGTAAAAATGAACAGACCATCTTTCCAACTGAACTCAACTATCAGTTCATTGTTTTTCCAAGCTTACCAGAAGCACACATTTTGTTTTTCCCTTGGTATCAGTGATTCTAGCTGATTTTGGCTCATCTGTGGACTATTTTACCTGACGAATTCTCTCCTCAATGTCTTTACCCAATTTGCCTCAAATCCACATGCTGGTCACTGTTTTCTTAACTTTGCATGGAGAATATCATTAGGACTCCTTGAGTGTGCTGATTATATGATTCTTAAAGGCAAACAAACATTGAATGATTTGTTTATCTTGCTATCTAGAGTGGAGCCTCTGGGAATTAGTTTTTGTGAAGCCATTTAACAAAACTTAGAGAAAATGTATTTTGACAGTAGACCCTCTTTATATATTTATTAATTAGCATAACTGTTGGATAAGCACATTCCTAAAAATTCAGGCATGGAATAAGTAGCTAAGATCAATGTTAATGAAAATACAGAGATGTACTGGACTTCTTCATCTTTCCTTTAAAATAAGCTTGTTCACAGAAACTTGCTGAAACTGACCTACAAATATTGACCAACTGGGTCCCATATGTGCTTCTGTGGCCAAAGGAAAGAAGATAAAGGACATCCTTTAAGCCAGTGTGTGTCTCTCCCTCCACCACAGTTGTTTCTTCATCTAACTGCTCTTCTGCTGGTTTTAGTTTGGTTTTTTAGCGGTGGGGGTGGGGATGGAGATCCATTTCCTTATAAGTTCCATCTACATAATTGCTTTAAATTCTGTTTTTCTCCTTGTTAATCTACTTTCACAGCAAGAACACCAATGGTTTCAAGTTCTTCCAGGCCCACAGAAGAGCTTCTTTCCTCCCTTCAGTGTATCAGGCATGATTTTAAGCCCATTGAGTTATTGTATTGTGTCTTTTTATATCTGGAGTTTTTGTATCCCCATGCCTCACAGAAAATGTACAGCTTCAGCACTCTGTGTGTGTTTGACTTTGCAGGGGTCTGACTCTAGAATAACAGCATTACTATTGATTTTTTATTATAAAACATGGGAAGAATAAAAAAGAAAGGACAGTATATTTAAAAGTTGATAGAAAAGTTAGCTATACCTTAAACTTAAGTGAAAAGCTAGTTCACAATGAAAAGTTAAGGAGTTTTTTCTTTTCTCTGTAAACATTAAAAATATACATATTCTTTTAAAATAATTTCATGAAAGTGACAAAGTCGCCTGTAAGTTCTCTTTTTATACAAACTCTTGGTTAGATATTAATATCATTTTTATATAATCAAAAGTATCAACTATTTGCAGTTTTCTTTTGAAATATATAATTTAAAATGTTTTAACAGATGGATATATTGCAAAGATGATTTTTATTGTACTTTCTTCATAATATTTTCCTTTATGATTTGGTATTTATGGCTTCTAGATTTTAAGTTCATTAATGGTTTATTCTACAAAGTTTTATTGCAACAAATATTTATCTTAGCAAGTATTTTTCATGCTATGCATTATAGTTTCTCTCTCTGAAGATTGACTTGGGTCATATTTTCATATTTGTCTTCCATGTTGTATTAGTTACTTTACCTGTTTCTGATACAAAATACTGGCAAAAATAACATAAGGTCAAGTTTGAGGATGTAGTCCTTCATGGTGGGAGTCATGGCAGCAGCAGGAGCTTAAGGCGACTGCTCACACTGCATCCAGTGTCAGAAAATAGTGTGAGATGGAGAAAAGAGCTCAGATCACATTGTCCTCCTTATGTAGTCTGGCTCACCAGCACAGGGACTGCCCCCACCCCATGATTGAGGTAAGTCTACCCATTTTCAATTAACCAGTCCTAGTGAAGCCCTTACAGACATCTACATGATTTCTTGTTTGTCAGGTTGACCATTAGTAGTCACCATCTCACATGTCCCTATGTAAGAAGTCCAGGTTATGTTTTAGCTTTCTGGATACATGTGTGTAACTGCCCTATGTCCTTGTTTGCTGATTCTATGATCTGTATCATTGTGGAGTCATTTGCAGTCACTTGCATGTGTTTGCTTCTTGTAGAAAGTGACATTTTCTGTTCATTTGTATGTCCTGTAATTTATGATGAGGTACCAGACATTGCGATTTAACTCTTGTTAGATACGTTGGTTTTGTAATCAAAACAACGCTTGAACATATTATATTTTGATCCCATCTTAGTCCAGTGCAGCATTTATTCTAGTGTTTTTTTTTTTTTTCCCGTTACCAAGGCAGTATTTCTGTTACTGAAGCTGGTGATTCCAATGATAGTGACTGTCTGAAATCTTCTGAAGACTGTTAATAATCTTGATTTTTACCCTTTGTAACTTTACTCTAGCTCTGGGCCCTTTCAACGTGTCCTGTCCCTCAGCCTGAGTGAGTTAAACATAACCTTACTGAATACTGGTGCAGGGCAGCTATAAATCCCCCAGCATTACTTCCGTATCTCACTTCTTTTTCATGGCACTCTTTACTATGAACTCTTCCCCGACTTCTGGCAACTTCTTGCTTAGTTTCCTCATCTTAGAGAAACATCTAGTTTCTGTTTGAAGTTCTTTTCCTCGGCCACACCTGGAAACTTGCTCCAGGCAGCAACTTGAAGAAATCTTCACGTTTTTCTTCTTGACTCCCAATACTCAAAAATCTCTACTTTTTATTGTCCTCTGCCCTACATTGACCCATCATTGTTTTGCTCAGTGTCTTAGTTGGTATAAGCAGATTCGTACTTTCTCCTTTCTTATAAATTTTATTTAAATTATAAACAATCTTATTTTGCATATAACTCTCAGGCCTCTCCCCACATCCTCCTATTCCTCCCACCAACCCCCCCCATCCCATCCCATACGCATTACCCAGGGAGGGTGAGGCCTTCCCCTGTGTGTCTAGGCTAAGAGAATCCCTCCATGGGAAATGGGCTCCCAAAGTCCCTTCCTGCACGAGGGATACATACTGGTTCCACTGCCAGAAGCCATATAGACTGCCCAGTGCTCCTAGCTGACACCCACATTCAGGGGTCCTGGTTTGGTCCTATGTCAGTTCCCCAGCTATCAGTCTGGGGTCAATGAGCTCCCACTTGCTTCAGTCAGCTATTTCTGTGGGTTTTGCCAGTGTGGTCTTGACCTCTTTGTTTGTTACTCCTTCCTCTCTGAAACTGGATTCCAGGAGTTTGGCTCAGTGCTTAGTTGTGGATCTCTGCTTCTGTTTCTATCAGCTACTGGATGAAGGCTCTAGAATGGCATATAAGGTAGTCAAATCATTCTCATTATAGGGGAAGGGCATTTAAGGTAGCCTCTCCACTATTGCTTAGATTCCTAGTTGCGGTCATCCTTGTGGATCTCTATATAATTCATTAGTGCCAGATTTCTCTTTAACCCTATAGTGGTTCCCACTATTGATGTCTCTTTTCTTGATCTCCTCTATTTCTCTCCCCACTCAGTCTTCCTGATCTCTCATGTTATCTTCCCCCCTCCTCTTCTCCCCTCCACTTTCTCCTCCCTGCCTCCCTTCCTCTCACCCCATGCTACCAATTTGTTCAGTGGCTCTTGTCCCTTTCTCTTTCACTGGGGGACCATGTAGGTCCCTCTTACAGTACTCCTTATTTCCTAGCTTCTCTGGAGGTATGGATTGTAGGCTGGTAATCCTTTGCTCTATGTCTAATATCCATATATGAATGAGTACATATATGTTTGTCTTTCTGTGACAGGATTACCTCACTTAGGATGGTTTCTTCTAGTTCCATCCATCTGCAAAATACAAGATTCCATACCCCACACCCCCACCCCCGCTAAGAAATACTCCATTTTGTAAATACACCACATTTTCTGTATCCATTCTTCAGTTGAGGGACATCTAGGTTGCTTCCAGGTTCTGGCTATTACAAATAATACTGATATGAACATAGCTGAACAGACGTCATTGTTGTAGGAACATGCATCCTTTGGGTATATGCCCAAGAGTAGAAATGCTGGAACTTGAGGTAGACTTGCTTCCACTTTCTGGAGAAACCAACATACTGATTTCCAAAGTGGCTGTACAACTTTGCTCTCTCACCAGCAATGGAGAAGTGTTCCTCTTTCTCCACATCCTCTCCAGCATAAACTGCCACTGGTGTTTTTGACTTTAGCCATTCTGACCAGTGTAAGATGGTATCTCAGAGTTGTTTTGATTTGCATTTCTCTGATGGCTAAGGATAGTGAGCAATTTCTTAAGTGTCATTCAGCCATTTTATACTCCTCTATTGAGAATTGTCTGTTTAGTTCTATACCCTACTTTTTTATGGAATTATTCGGTGTTTTGGAGACTAGCTTCTTGAGTTCTTTGTATATTTGGGAAATCAGCCCTCTCTCAGATGTGGAGTTGGTGAATACCTTTTCCCATTCTGTTGGCTGCTGATTTATCTTGTTGACCGTATCCTTTGCCTTAGAGACGCGTCTCAGTTTCAGGAGCTCCCATTTATTAATTGTCAATCTCAGGGTCTGTGCTACTGAAGTTATGTTCATGAAGTGGTCTCCTGTGCCAATTCGTTTAAGGGTACCTCCCAATTTCTTTTCCAAGAGCGTCAGTGTGGCTGGATTTATGTAGAGGTTTTAGATCCATTTGGTATTAAGTTTTGTGCATGGTAATAGATATGGATCTATCTGCAATCTTCTACACGTCTGAATCCAGTTATGCCATCACGATTTCTATTTTTCCATTGTATAATCTTAGTTTCTGGCAAATTGAATCCAAGAACACATCAGAAATATCATACACCATGATCACAATCAAATAGGCTTCATCCCAGAGATTGAGGTATGGTTCAACATATGAAAATCCATTAATCCACCACCCACACCCACCCCCCCACAAAACCTACAAAAGAAAAGCCACATGATCATCTCACTAGATGGTGAAAAAGCCTTTGAGAAAATTCAACACCCTTCATGATAAAGGTCTTGGAGAGATCAGGGATAACAGGAACATACCTAAACATAACCAAGGCAATATACAGCAAATTGACAACCAACATCAAACTAAATGGAGAGAAACACAAAGCTATTTCTCTAAAATCAGGAACAAGAGAAGGCTGTCCACTCTCTCCATAGCTCTTCAATATTGTACTTGAAGTTCTAGCTAGAGCAATAAGACAACAACAGGAGATCAAGGGGATACAAATTGGAAAGGAAGAAGTCAAATTTTCACTATTTGCAGATGATATGATAGTTTACATAAGTGACCCAAAAAAATCTACCAGGGAACTCCTACAGATGATAAACGCCTTCAACAAACTGGTAGGATACAAGATTAACTCAAAAAAAATCAGTAACCCTACTATATACAGATGATAAATGGACTGAAAAAAATCAGAAAAACAACACCTTTTACAATAGCCACAAACAACATAAAATACCTTGGGGTAACTAACACTAACCAAAAAAAGTGGAAGACTTGTACCATAAGAATTTTGAGTCTCTAAAGAAAGAAATTAAAGAAGATACCAGAAAATGGAAAGATCTCCCATGCTCTTGGATAGGTAGGATCAACATAGTAAAATTGGCAATCTTGCTGAAAGCAAATCTACAGATTCAATGCAATCCCTATCAAAATCCCAGAGCAATTCTTCACAGACATGTAAAGTACAATACTCAATTTCATATGGAAAAACAAAAGACCCAGGATAGCCAAAACAACCCTGTACAATAAAGGAACTTCAGGAGACATCACCATCCCTGACTTCAAGCTCTACTACAGAGCTGTAGTAATGAAAGCAGCTAGGTATTGGCACATAAACAGACAGGTAGACCAATGGAATCGAATTGAAGACCCTGATATTAATCCACACACCAATGAACACCTGATTTTTGACAAAGAAGCTAAAACTATACTTTCTCTTTCTTAACCAAAAGTGGATATCTATCTTTTTAAAGTTAACATTTTAAAATAGGTTTTTGCTTGTGTCATCAAATATTGATCCAAATATATTTTTAAATTTTTATGAAAATTTACCCTAATGATGCATCACTTTAAATTTTTTCCCAAAAACTTCCTTTTTCTTTTCTTTTTTTACTGCAGCTTATGGAAAAGTTATTTATCTCAAATTTATCCTAAGAAATGGAGTAGGTGAAATTATATTAGTTTTCAACCTTTAGCAACATTAACAAGCAGAACCTTGGTGACTTAAGTGACATAACTCATGTATAGTTATATGTGTGGAGTCCAGAAACCCTAAAGCTAGGTGCCCATAAATTTTATTCCTTCTGGAGCCTGAAATAGAAATATTTCTCTATGCTTCTGCCCCAGCTTCTGCTGATATACTGTCAGTCTAACAGTGTGTGCTAGATCTTTGCTTTTGTCTACATATGGTGTCCCCACCACGTGGGAGTCTGTGTCACAATTTTCTGGAAGAAGTAATGAGAGTGGGAGTCCATCCTACAGCAGAATGACCTCATTGCACAAAAAGACACCTGTACTTTTTTTGCCCTGAATTCATATTATGAGTTTAGAGAATTAGGATTTCAATATGTAAATTACCTCAAGATACAATTCAACTCATAAAACACACACACACACACACACACACACACACACACACACTCCTCAACTGATTCTAGAGTGTTATAGCAACAGACCTATTATGAATTAAATATGACTATCTGCAGAGAATTTTAAAAATCGACATAAAATTTTAAAGACTTGAGCAAAGCACCATGCTTTTTCACCATAATAAAATCTTGAAGCTCAACAGCACATTGCTAACTGTGCCCATGCTTCCTTATGGCTTTTATATGCTTTAAAATACATTATGCACCGTGCCACTCCTGAACACTTGAGGTTCCCTCTGAGTTCATCTGGATTAGATGAATGTTTTCCTTTGTAATTCCTCATTGGTCTTTCTTTCTGAGTAAACTTTAGCTTTATTTAATCTGTTTCTATTTTCTAAAATTATTTTGTGGGAAATGCTTAAAATGCATGTGTGCATTTTTTCCAAAGCAGAAGGAATCTATCAGCAAATGTAGTGTGCATGTGACTTATCTAAATTGAGGTCAAGTCTATCAGTAACTTATTTTATGAGTGTTTGCTCTGGTGTCTATAAAGCCATTATCAAACAAAGGAAGTTCTATTAATTCAAATAACTGAATATTCTGCGCCATATGTCTGCTGAAATATCAGGGGTGAGGTATAAACTAAGCTGGAACTTACAAACATAAATTTTTGCAATTACCTGTAAGGACTGCTAACAAGAAGTGACTTAGATAAGGATTTGTACCTGAATGTGAATGGAAATATTAATCCTGGTGATGAAAGTGGGAAATATGTGGAGACAGCACCATCGTACATGTGTCACATACAGGCTTCCAAACTCTTTTTACTTCAGCTCCGAGCTGAAGTAAACTGCCAGTGTATGCATATTAATATTATCCTGTCACCCAGGCTAAGGAACATTGGATTATCTCGACAAACAAAAGTAGTTCTGATTATCCATTCAGCCATGTTTAATAATTACTCTGTGCCCACCACTGAGATATTTACTAAATAAATAATGAAAGGGGGCATGGTTTGCTTTGAAATGCAAAGAACTGAGAATAAATTTAGGAAGGGTATAATAGTAATAATGTCTATTGTTAAGTTCATGTTTAAAAATTAGGTTTCAGGGACTAGAGAAATGGCCCAGTAGTTAAAGATGTTTGCTGCTTATCCAGAGAACCAGAGTTCAATTCCCATCGCACATATTAAATAGCTTACAACTGCCTGAAGTTCCAGTTCTGGGAGATTAACACCCTCTTTTAGCCTCTGTAGTCATGTACATACACAAACCCATCCCCCCACCCCCACACACACACTCCCTCAGGAGTAAGGTAAGGTAAAAACCTGCTAAATTAGAGAGGACAAGAAGCAACCAGCTAACTTTCCTTTTTGGCCAAAGATCCGGCAAGAGACCATCTTTCCATTCATCCCCAACCAAAAAGGCCCATAGATCTCTAAGTCCCTCTATACTCACTCCTGTGCATCTCCACACATATTCCTGGCTCCTCTATGGCTAATTCCTATCAGCTAGTAGGTGGCTCCACTCCCTGATTCAAGGTTGATTTTAGTAACACAGTCTAAGGATTTCACAGTGCAATCAACAACACTACTTATCCTCTCTCTGTGTATGTGTATCTCCCTGTGTCTCACTCCCCCTTCTCTCTCCCCTCTCTCTCTCTCTCTCTCTCTCTCTCTCTCTCTCTCTCTCTCTCTCTCTCTCTCTCACACACACACACACAAAAAAAAAAATGAAGATAAATATTAAAAATAAATGGTGTTAATCGGGATTTTGCTGCAGAAGGAAACTCAGTGGGCAAAGGTACTTGCTTCTAAGCCTGAATTTGATCCCTGGGTCTCACATGAACAGGTGCTATAAAATTGTTTTTCTGACCCCACATGCATGCCTTGGCACACATGCACCACACACACACACACACACACACACACACACACACACACACACACACAATGAATGAATAAATGCTATTAAATAAGTGAAAATTTGAGATTTTAATCTAAAAGTAATGAATAGCCTAAAAGTAAGATAAGAAAGTATATAACCTGATGACTAGGGTGTTTTAAAAAGGAATGGATCCATACTCTCTCAGCCTAGACACACTGGGAAGGGTCTAGGCTCTGCTCCAAATGATGTGACAGATTTTGACAATT
Source organism: Cricetulus griseus (assembly GCF_003668045.3). Classification (NCBI taxonomy): domain Eukaryota; kingdom Metazoa; phylum Chordata; class Mammalia; order Rodentia; family Cricetidae; genus Cricetulus; species Cricetulus griseus. The sequence continues at coordinate 254,118,488 of NW_023276807.1, forward strand.
CCCCATGGAAGTCCTCACCCTCCCTGGGGAGCAGAAAGGGAATGGGATAGGGGATTGGTGGTGGTCAGGGAAGGAAGGGAGGGAGAGGGAACTGGGATTGACATGTAAAACAAATTTGTTTCTAATTTAAGTTATAAAAAAAGAAAAAGAATGAATGGCTTGGTAGCAGATGCCTTTAATCCCAGCACTTGAGAGGCAAAGGAAGATGGATCTCTGTGAGTTAGAGTCCAGCCTGGTCCTCAAAGAGAGTTCCAGGACAGTCTCCAAATCTACTGAGAAACCCTGTCTAGAAAAAAGGGTATTGTTTCAGATGAGACAATGACTTAAAATGCAGAGTGTGTTCCATTGAGCATCTTTCCATCTAGGTTCACATGACAAATGGGTCTGTAATTATCTGTGTTTAGTCTTTGTGTGGTCTGGGTGTCAGGGAAACTGTGATCTCAGAAAAATGAAGTGGGCAATGTTCCTTCTGCTTCTATTTTATGGAATAATTTGAAGAGTATTGGTATTAACTCTTCTTTGAAGGTCTTGTAGAATTCTGCACTAAAATAATTTGTTCCTGGGGTTTGTTTGGTTGGAAGATATTAATGACTGCTTGTATTTCCTTAGGAGTTATATGTCTATTTTCATCTGTTCTTGATTTAGCTTTGGTGAGTAGTACCTATAAGGAAACTTACTCATTACTTTTTTATTTTCTAATTCAGTGGAGTACAGCTTTTTAAAGTAAGTCCCTATGATTCTCTGGATTTGCTCAGTGTTTGTTGTTTTATCCTCCTTTGCATTTCTGATTTTGTAATTTGGATTCTCTCTCTCTCTCTCTCTCTCTCTCTCTCTCTCTCTCTCTCTCTCTCTCTCTCTCTCCCTTTTCTTTAGTTTGGTTAAGGGTTTATTATCTTGTTGATTTTCTCAAAGAACCATACCTGTCTTTCATTGATTATTTGTATGGTTCCCTTTGTTTCTTTTTTTTATTCCAGCACTCAGTTTGATTATTTCTTTTTGTCTACTCCTCTTCGGTTTACTTGTGTCTTTTTGTTCTAGAGCTTTCTGCTAAGTTGCTAGTATGAGATTTCTCCAACTTTTTGATGCTATGAACTTATCTCTTAGCATTGCTTTCATTATGTCCCATAAATTTGGGCTTGCTGTGTGTTCATTTTCAATGGTTGGTCTCAATTTGTGAATTATTGTTGAGTTACTAGCTTTCTTATACAGCCCAGGACCACCTGCCTAAGGAATGGTGCCAATCACAGAGGGATAGACTGTCCTACATCAATTAATAATCATTAATTGATGATGATATTAAAGGAATGAAGACATTACTTCACAGACATGCCCACAGGCTAGCCTGATTTGGGCAGTCCCTCTATTGATAGAAGACTCACTTTTCAGGTGACTCTAAGCTGTGTTGACAGGCAAATATAATAAGGACACCATATTTGTTTATCTTTATATAAATTTATAAAATTTTATAAAGCATTTTTCTTAAAATTCAATAAATGTAATTAAAATTACAGAAAATTCAGCAGTGGAATTTTTCCCTTTTCTGCTTTGTTTTATAAAGCATTTGGTAGTGTTCATTGTATAAAACTTAAATGGCACTCCCACCTTCAATTATAAGGACAGAAATAAATGCTGCTCTCGTATGAATGTCTGAGTGGACAGATGATGAAATATGCTGTTAGAAACCATCAAAAGCTGAAGGGCTTATGGCTCTAATATAGAGCCAGCTTTATTCCATCTGTAGAAGTCTGGTAATACATGCAATAAAATATAATAGTCCAATAAAGCCTGTTGTTCTCAACTGTTTTGCTCAGCAGTGTTACGTTTGTAGTGGATTTTTGTTCTACCTCCTTTGTTTAGAAAAATACTCTGGCAGGGGATTATTACATCCTGTTTGCTTATTATGACAAACCAGAAAGATTTTCTTCCTCCATTGTTTAGACATGTGTTCTCTCCTCTCCAACCATACTCTCTGTCTCAACTCTAAAGTACAGCTTGAGCTTTGTGAGGAAACAAATGACTCAACAGGATTAGGTAGCATGCTTTGAGTTCTCTCTCTCCTTCTGTCTTTCTTTCTTTTCTAACTGCTTATATCCTTTGTTAAGCTTTCATTCTTTTTCCCTTAATTTCTTTATTGACCTGCCTTCTATCTTTGCTAAATATTTAAGGATGAAAATGTATTGGTGCAAAATATCTCTTTGATTCAAACTGTTATGTATCTATCCAGTGAGCCATCGATATCTTCTGGTCACTTTTATTTCTGTGCAACAGTAAAATTGTAAAGTGATCAATATCTTCATAAACGAATTTAGCAATAGAGAAAAGTATAAAAATCTGTCAGTAATCATGTGTGTAATCCAATTAGGCAAGTCTACTTCAGTACCATCCATGTGGTTTCCTGGCTGGCATTTCTTCAGAAGGCCCATAACTAGCCTTAATTTGAAGTTACATTTGGAAGGCTGCCTAGAGTAGAAATTATAATTATAGATCGAATGGCAGTGGGAGTACTGTGGGCTTCCAGGGTACTCAGAACAAGGGAAGAATACATTTGCTCTATGTTAGCTTATTTGGAACTTTTAAAGAAACTTTAAATAATAAGTAAATATTTGTTTTAAATAGAAAAATTCATATTTCAACTTCACAAAATTAACATCTAATCAGTATCAAGTGACACTAAGAAAAGATAAAAAAATTTTCAAAAGTTACCTGGCCCCTTCTATTTAAAATACATTAATTAAACTGTATCACCTATTCAAATTGAAATTGAATTTTTAAATTACAATATCAGTAGTCTGAAACATTTTCACAAGCAGTAATTATGCAATCTTCTTTCCTTTGCTGTTCTGGAGACTCACAGATAATATATTTCTCTCTTTTTTTGTTGTTTAACAAAGGATTGCATGTTGCAAATTAAATTGACTTCTTTCTTGCCTTAATGATGGCCTGGTTTGTAGAATCTCATCAGAAAATGATCAAAAGTCCAAATGAATGCAATCAACCTGTTTCTAGAGATGTGCACAGGAAAAATTCTTGACGATTTCCCCAATTATTATAAGAAGTGCACTTAATAGAAATTTCAATAACTATTAACATGCTAGCATGTGTGATGTTATCTCTCTAATAAAATAATCTCAATCTTTGAAATTGTTCTTGCCATTGAATGGATTTGACTTTGGAAAAATTACATTTTAAGTAGAATATAGGTTTCAGGAACAGAAAGACCCTCAAACCAAACTTTAAAGAGTGAGAGTTGAGAAGGCAGGAATATGGAATGCCAATTCCCTTCCATGGAACCATGATGATCTGGAGTTATTGTAAATATCACATTTAAACTCATTCATCTATTTCTGCTACTGTCCCTGAATTACTCTGCATGTATCTTCATCTTTTGTTTCTGTTTTATTTTCCTTGTCTTCAATGTCAGTCTACCAGCTTTCTCAATATTATCTATTGGGGTATTTGAAATGAGATCATTTTACAGATTCCTATATGTTTTAGGCTTTCCAGTTTAGAAATGTTACTTTGCTATGCTTGTCTATGCATGATGTAATTCTAGAATCCGAACAATCTGTGTAAAAGTATAGTAAGGGAAGAAGAAAAGACCAAAAGAATAATGATTTTTTTCCTCTTGTCATACTAAACTTACCTGTATGCTACCATTTTACCAAACAGCTTCATTTAAATTACCTACAATAGCATTTTATTAGTTAGGTAGGATTTTGATTATGACATGTAAATTTTGCTAACTGAATGCATTAGCAAAAGTAAAACCATCATTATAATAAATATAAATAGTATAATATGCAAATAACATTATACACAAAGAACTCTGTGACATATATGTCCATGATAACTTAAGCAATTATCATTAACTCTCCTTTTCTACCATGAATAATTACTTCGCCTTTTAAAATTAAATACAGGGAACAACTTTTTTTCTTTCTCACTCAAAACAGAAAGTATTTTGCATATAATATCCCAAGAGAGAGTCTTGGAAACGACATGCTGAATCGAAACCTACAGCATGTGGTAATTATCAACAATTTGATTTCTGACCATTCATGCCACATAATAAACAAAATGGCTGCTGTTGACTGGCTCTCTGAAGCAGAAACCAGCCATACAATTTTTGGTTATTCATTGCATTTTAATTATTGTTCAATATTTTAATAGACAATTAAAATTGCTACAAATTTTTGCTAATGAATGCAAAAGGTGACAAACACTTTATTCTTAGAATCATTTTAATGCAAAGTATTGTTGAAGTAAGAAGACAATGTCCTTTGGATAGAGTCTATTAAAACCTCATTAAACAATTTTACCTTGGTCTGTATTAGCACTGAAAAGATATTCTGCCTTAAAGTTAAAGGATTATGTTAATTCTGGCATATTTTTGACGCTTCCAACATAAAGGTCTCTGATGTATGTCTCATCAGAAGGCACTCCAACTGTTTAAACCATCTCACTGAAGAAGTCAAATTGAGTTTTCATGCACAGGAAGAAAGCAAATTACCATTGGAAGAATCTGAGATGTGTATTAAAAGGAGTGATGAATCATATCATATGTAGTTTTGCCTTTCAGAACCTGAAGAGTGATCAAGGTCTGCTTTACTTCATTTGCCAGGACTGTCACATGGCCAGCTGATAATCCCATTGGGTACTTTTATTGCCTCTTTTTATGTGATTTTTTTTTAAAATTAGAAACAAGCTTCTTTTACATGTCAGTCTCAATTCCCTCTCCCTCCCCTCCACCCCTGCCCCCACTGGCCCCCTATCCCAACCATGTTCTGCTCCCCAGGGAGGATGAAGCCTTCCATGGAGGATCTTTAAAGTGTGTCATATCATTTGGAGAAGGGCCTAGACCCTCCCCAGTGTGTCTAAGATGAGGGAGTATCTCTCTATTTGGAGAGGGCTCCCAATGTTCATTTGTGTACTAGGAGTCAATACTGATCCACTACCAGTGGCCCCATAGATTGTCCAGACCTCCAAACTGACTTCCTCCTTCAGGGGATCTGGAAAAGCCCTAGGCTGGTTTCCCAGCTATCAGTCTGGGGTCCATGAGTTACCCCTTGTTCAGGTCATCTGTGTGTCCTTTTTTTTTGAAGTGTGAAATGATTTGAGAGAACTTTTGTTAAGATAATACTAAAAGTAACAGGCACTAAATAAGTTCACAAGTGTGAATCCACTCTTTCTGATCCTGACTTTGCTGTGGATCAGAAGGGAGAGTCCTTGCATTAGCATTTAGACGTGATTCCCTAGAGAAAAGCCAGACATCCTGCCCTAGTATAACGTGCCAGGTATAGTGTGCATGAAGAACGATCCTTAGTCCATAAGGCTAAGATTTCTTTATTGAGATAAACACCTGCCAAATGCAAGCCAGAGCGTGCCCAGAGGCAGCAAGCTAGCAAGGCCAGAGAGAGAAGGTGCTCCCCACGTGTCCAAGGTCCCTTAAGAATCCCCCTCCCCAGAGTCATCCTCCACTTCCCCTGACCACGCCCTCACAGGCGTGGCCAGGCACACCTGTAGCGGCTACTCGGAGGCGCTAGTGTCTAGCTACAATTCCCCTTTTAGTCTAAAAGAGGATTAAAACTTAGTAGTGTAAAACATCCAAAACTAACAATCATAAAGGTGAAATACAAAAAGATACAATAATCTGCTATTGTACATCTTAACTATGTCTATTCCGGCTAAGCCCTAAAGTCATGTGGAAAGGGTGTCTAACTTGAACACCTCCTTCCAATCCCAACTCTAAACAATAAGAAAGTTATTCCTAACTAGGCTTACACTACCCTAATAGACAATACTGGGGAACAGGGGCGTAGCATCTTCTAAGTTACTTCCTGCTGAAACGGGATGATGACAGCCTTGAGGGGTCCTGCGGAGGGGGGGGGTGTTAGTATAGTGAATGTCTCTAATGGGTTATCTCCAGTCCATGTCAGATGGAATTTGCTTAATTGAAGATCTAGATTGAAATCCTCAACTTGATTGAAGTCAGTACTCGAAGCTGTGGTCGGAGTGTCAGTTGAAACGGAGTAAGTTGGATCCAGTGCAGTCAAAGAGGTATGGCCCAATTCCTTTTTCGGAGCATCCAGGGATTGTTGTCAGGTCGGTCTTCATTGGCTGTATAGGACTCAAATATAAGTGTTAGCAGAGAAATGTTTGCTTGCACATGTATGTTTGCTGGGAAAGGCAACCATGGGAAAAATAACAATTATGAGAGGGTGTAGGCCTTGAAAGAAAGAGACAAGAAAAGACAAAAGATAGTCTTCAAATTCTTCATTTATTCTGTATTACATAAATTGGCTTCTTGATACAATACAGAAACTCTAAAATTCAGTTAAACAACATGCTTGGATTTTAGGGGAGGAAAGCCAAATCCAGCTCTAAATCCAGCTTGATTTAATTGAATAGGGACTAGGAAATGAAGAGAAATAAAGTTATTTGAGAGACAGCTGTAAAGTTTACTATATGGTGCGATCCTTTTGTTTGACGGTAATAGCTACCTTCTTTCCTTTAAGTATCTACCCATGCAATGTCCTTGGACTTCTAGAGGTGAGTTTTTCTGTGAAGATAAAAACAAAGCATTTCCCATTCCTTTGGGAGGTTTTCATTTAGTTCATGAGATATATCTCAGTAAATACCTGTCAGTTGTCCTTTTCAAGAGGGTTGTCTTTTTCAACTCAAATCTTGATCAATTTTGACGGTATCCAAAGTTTTTCTTCTCCTGTGGAAACAAATGCAAAACCCATACTCCAAATGTAACGTATGTCCAGGTTTCCATACCGAGGTCAGTACATCTTTGGAGTACATTGGTTGATTCAGTTAAGCAGTTTTTTCTGTAGTCCAGTGTCTTTCCACAGCTGTTTGTCCTTTGTCATTGGCATTAAGAAAGTTTAGTGTCAATAAAGCATTATTCAACCTATGTTTGGGGGGTTTTGATTTACCAGCTTGCCTATGGAGCATCTCCTTAAGTATCCTATTAGATCTCTCAACAACTGCTTGTTCTGTAGGATTGTGTGGTATACCTGTGATATGCTCTATGTTATAATATTTTAAGAAATATTCCATTTTTGTGGAGACATATGCTTAAGCATTGTCAGATTTTATCTGTGCAGGTAAGCCCATAACTGCCATCACCTCTAGTAGGTGTGTAATAATGGAATCAGCTTTTTCAGAGTTGAGAGCCCATTGGAAACCTGAGAATGTGTCAGTGGTATGATGCACATATTTCAAATTTCCAAGTTCTGTAAAGTGAAAGACATCCATTTGTCCGATCTCATTCCTCCGAATGCCTTTAGGATTATAGCCTGCTGGCAGCAGAGCTTGGTTATAAAAGGAACAAGTAGGACAGTTTCTCATTATCTCCTTAGCTTCTTGCCAAGAGATGGAGAAGTCCTTCTTTTAACCTTTGATATTTATATGATGCTTTTTATAAAATTCTGAGGCTTCTAGCACAGTGCCAATTAATAAACGATCAATCTCATCACTGCCTTGTGCCAGTGGGCCTGGCAGACCCATATGGCATCTGATATGTGTAATGTACAGAGTATTATTTCTGTTTCTGATTGTTTCCTGTACTTGTAAGAACAACGAGGTTAATTCAGTATTATCAGGGACGAATTCTGTAGTCTCTATGTGCAAGACGACTCTCTCTGCATATTGAGAATCAGTAACTATATTAAGAGGTTCTATGAAATCCATAAGCACCATGAGAATTGCATATAATTCTGCTTTCTGTACAGATGTGTACAGACTTTGAACTACTTTATTTACCTCACCTGCTTTATAACCAGCCTTACCTGATTTGTTAGCATCAGTGTAGAAGGTCCAGAAATGTCTTTTGGAAGAATTACTGATGAATTTAATTCTGTCGGTTTGGGGATAGTTGTTGCTAATTGTCCCCAAAAAGTCAGTAAGAGCTATTTGCCAATATTCATTATCCTTCCATAATGAGGAAATTTCATCATTAGTTAAAGGTACTATAATTTCTGTTGGATCTTTTCCAGTCAGCTGACGAAGTCTTAATTTGCCCTTTAAAATCAAATCAGAAATCTTTTCTATATACATCTTTAACTTTTTATTCTGTTTATGTGGCAGAAATATCCATTCTAATATAGTGTCTTCCCTCTACATCAGAATTCCAGAAGGATATTGTCTGGATGGCAAGATGACCAGAATGCAGTCTAAATGAAGGTTTATCTGATTCACATGTGCATCCAATATTCTGTTTTCTACCCATTGTAGTTCTTTTTCTGCCTCAGCAGATACTATTCATGGACTGTTTAGGTCCTTATCACCTTTCAGCGCCATTTTTAAATGTTTTAAGTCATGTCCTTCTACATCAATAATTGTCTGTAATTGAGAAATTTCTCCTAGTAGCTTCTGAAGACTATTAAGAGTTTGATAACATCTGGAGTCCCACTTGAGAAGCAGAATGGGTCATGGGTGTCAGGGCGCCAGATATAACGTGCCAGGTATAGCATGCTCAAAGGATGATCCATAGTCCGTAAGGCTAAGATTTCTTTATTCAGATAAACACCAGCCAAACATAAGCCAGAGCGTGCCCAGAGGCAGCAAGCTGGGAAGGCCAGAGAGAGAAGGGGTCTCCATGTGTCTGCAGTCCATTAAGAATTCCTCCCACGCTTCCTTCCCTTTCCGCCGACTCATCACAGACCAGACCAGGTGAGCGACCCCCTGCTTTTACCCAACTTCTGTCCTAAGTGCCATTCACCCAGATCCCTCCAGGCTTGTCCCTGCTTGAAACAGACACGCCCAGGCAGGGAGGAGCTCCCTGAATCTGGGTACAGGCCACTCTTCCTTCCGTTCCTGGCGACCGATCCGCCAGGAGGTGAGTGATCCACCGCTCTTAACTCCCTATCAAAGCCCCATCCATCCCGAGCTCCCTGGGCCTGCTCCTGCTTGGGGTAGACCTGCCCAGGCAGTGAGGAACCCCCAGAGCCTGGAAACACCCCACTCTTACTTCCTGTCCCACCCACAAACACCCGATCCCTATGGAGCCCTAACTCCTTCAGAGTGAGGAGACTACGAGGAGAGGCAAGACCATCCAGAGCTTCGGACATTGAATTCCTGGCCCACACACACTACAGAGTAACAAGAGGAGATAGAGAGATCCTACCTGCACTCACTGGAAAAAGATATGGGAAGAAGACAGAATAAGAACTCGCTCAACAACAGAAAGACCAATATGACACCACCAGAATCTAGGGACTCCACTCCAGCAAGACCTGAAAAGCCCAACATAGTGCATGAAGATGAGATGGACCTCAAAAATTATCTCAGCAAGATGATAGAGACGTTCAAAGAGGAAACAAGAAAATCCCTTAAATAAATAGAAGAAAAAGAAAGCAAAAAATTACACGAAATAGAGGAAAAGACAAACCAAAAAATTCAAGATATAAACAAAGCTCTTAAAGAAGCTAAAGAAACCCAAGATAAAACAACCAAACAAGTGAAGGAAGTTCTTGAAACAGTTCAAAGCATGAAAACTGAAATAGACACAATAAAGAAAACACAGAATGAGGCGATGCTGGAAATGGAAAGACTGGATAAACGATCAGGATCTAAAGACATGAGTATAACTAATAGAATCCAAGAGACAGAAGAGAGAATCTCAGCTATTGAAGACTCGCTAGAGGATATACATTCATCAACCAAAGAAAACCTCAAGTCCAACAAATCCCTAACACAAAATATCCAGGAAATATGGGACACCATGAAAAGACCAAACCTAAGAATAATAGGTGTAGAAGAAGGTGAAGAAACACTGCTCAAAGGTACAGAAAACATATTCAACAAAATCATAGAAGAAAACTTCCCCAACCTACAGAAAGATATGCCTATGAAAGTACAAGAAGCTTATAGGACACCAAACAGACTGGACCACAAAAAGAAGTCCCCCCGACACATAATAATCAAAACTCCAAATCTACAGAATAAAGAGAAAATATTAAGAGCTGCAAAGGAAAAAGGCCAAGTAACATATAAAGGCAAACCAATTAGAATCACACCTGACTTCTCAATGGAAACTCTGAAAGCCAGAAGGTCTTGGATAGATACCCTACAAGCACTAAGGGAGCATGGATGTCAACCCAGACTACTGTACCCAGCAAAACTTTCAATCATTATAGATGGAGAAAACAAGATATTCCATGACAAAAACAGATTTAAACAATACATATCCACAAATCCAGCACTACAGAAGGTTCTGGAAGGAAAACTCCAACCCAAGGAACATAACTACATGCACAAAAACACAGGCAATAGATAATCTAATTTTGCCAAACACAAAAAGAAGCAGGAGGGCAAAATCCACACACAATGACACCACCAACAATAAATCCAAAACAAACAAGAACCAACGAAAAATGCACATTAATATCCCTAAATGTCAATGGTCTTAACTTACCCATAAAAAGATATAGGCTAACAGAATGGGTACGAAGGCAGAATCCATCCTTCTGCTGTTTACAAGAAACACACCTCAACTTCAAAGACAGGCGATACCTCAGAGTAAAAGGATGGGAAAAGATTTTCCAATCAAATGGCCTCAAGAAACAAGCCGGTGTAGCAATCCTAATATCTAACAAATTGGACTTTAAACTAAAATCAATCAAAAGAGATGAAGAAGGGCATTTCATACTCATCACAGGAAAAGTCCATCAAGATGAAATCTCAATCCTGAACATCTATGCTCCAAATATGAAGGCACCCACATTTGTGAAAGAAACATTACTAAAGCTCAAACCACACATAAAACCACACACACTTATAGTAGGAGACTTCAACACCCCCCTTACACCATTGGACAGAACCACTAGACAGAAACTTAACAAAGAAACAAAGGATCTGAAAGAAGTTATGACCCAACTGGGTTTAACAGATATCTATAGAACATTCCATCCAAACACAAAAGAATATACCTTCTTCTCAGCGCCACATGGAACCTTCTCAAAAATTGACCACATAGTTGGCAGCAAAGAAAACCTCCACAGTTACAAAAGTATTGAAATAACCCCCTGTATCTTATCAGACCACCATGCATTAAAGCTAGAATTCAACAGCAATACGAATTGCAGAAAACCTACATTTGCATGGAAAATGAATAACTCCCAATTGCACCATTCCTGGGTTGAGGAAGAAATAAAAAAAGAAATTAAAGACTTCCTAGAATTTAATGAGAATGTGGACACAACATACCCGAACTTATGGGACACCCTGAAAGCAGTGCTAAGAGGGAAGTTCATAGCACTAAGTGCTCACATGAAGAAACTGGAGGAAAGTCACATTAGAGAATTGACAGAACAACTGAAAGCTTTAGAGCAAAAAGAAGCAAACACACCAAGGAGGAGTAGACGCCAGGAAATAATCAACCTGAGAGCCGAAATCAACAAAGTAGAAACTAGGAAAACAGTACAAAGAATCAATGAAACAAAGAGTTGGTTCTTTGAGAAGATCAACAAGATAGACAAACCTCTAGCCAAACTAACCAAAAGGCAGAGAGAGAGCATGCTAATTAACAAAATCAGAAAAGAAAAGGGGGATATAACAACGGACACTGCTGAAATCCAGAGAATCTTTAGGTCATACTTTGAAAACCTGTATTCCACAAAATTGGAAAATCTAAAGGAAATAGACAGCTTTCTGGATAAATATCACTTACCAAAATTAAATCAAGATCAGATGAACAGTTTAAATCGACCTATAACCCCTAATGATATAGAAGCAGTAATCAAAAGCCTCCCAACCAAAAAAAAATCCCAGGGCCAGATGGCTTCACTGCAGAATTCTACCAGAAATTCAAACAAGAGCTAATTCCAGTACTCCTCAAACTGTTCCGCACAATAGAAGCAGATGGGATATTGCCAAACTCTTTCTATGAGGCTACAATCACTTTGATACCCAAGCCACACAAAGATAAGACTAAGAAAGAGAACTACAGACCGATATCCCTCATGAACATTGATGCTAAAATACTCAATAAAATATTGGCTAATCGAATCCAAGAACATATCAGAAAAATCATCCACCACGATCAAGTAGGCTTCATCCCAGGGATGCAAGGATGGTTCAACATACGAAAAACCATTAATGTAATCCACCATATAAACAAACTGAAAAAGAAAAACCACATGATCATCTCACTAGATGCTGAAAAAGCCTTTGACAAAATCCAACATCCCTTCATGATAAAGATCTTGGAGAGAACAGGAATAACAGGAACATATCTAAACATGATAAACGCGATATACACCAAACCAATAGCCAACATCAAACTAAATGGAGAGAAACTCGAAGCTTTTCCTCTAAAATCTTGTTTGAACAAGTGTCCACTCTCTCCATACCTCTTCAATATTGTACTTGAATTCTAGCTAGAGCAATAAGACAAGAACAGGGGATCAAAGGGATACAAATTGGAAAGGACGAAGTCAAACTTTCACTATTTGCAGATGACATGATAGTCTACATAAGTGACCCGAAAAACTCTACCAGGAAACTCCTACAGCTGATAAACACCTTCAGCAAGGTAGCAGGATACAAAATTAACTCAAAAAAATCTGTAGCCCTACTGTATACAGATGATAAACTCAATGAGAAAGAAATCATGGAAACATCACCTTTCACAATATCCACAAGCAACATAAAATATCTGGGGGTAACACTAACCAAAAAAGTGAAAGACCTGTACAATAAGAACTTTGAGACTTTAAAGAAAGAAATTAAAGAAGATACCAGAAAGTGGAAAGATCTCCCATGCTCTTGGATAGGCAGAATTAACATAGTAAAAATGGCAATCCTACCAAAAGCAATCTACAGATTCAACGCAATCCCCATCAAAATCCCAACACAGTTTTTCACAGACATTGAAAGAACAATACTCAACTTTATATGGAAAAATAAAAAACCCAGGATAGCCAAAACAACTCTTTACAATAAAAGATCTTCTGGAGGCATCACCATCCCTGACTTCAAGCTCTACTATAGAGCCATAGTTCTGAAAACAGCTTGGTATTGGCACAAGAATAGACAGATAGACCAATGGAATCGAATTGAAGACCCAGATATTAACCCACGCACCTACGAACACCTTATTTTTGACAAAGGTGCTAAATCCATACAATGGAAAAAAGATAGCATCTTCAACAAATGGTGCTGGCACAATTGGATTCAGACATGCAGAAAATTGCAGATTGATCCATACCTGTCACCATGCACAAACTTAAGTGCAAATGGATCAAAGATCTCTCCATAAATCCAGCCACACTGAATCTTCTAGAAGAGAAAGTGGGAATAACCCTTGAACAAATTGGCACAGGAGAACGATTCCTGAACATCACGCCAGAAGCACAGACACTGAGGTCTGCAATCAATAAATGGGACCTCCTGAAACTGAGAAGCTTCTGTAAGGCAAAGGACACAGTCAGTAAGACAAAATCCCACCCACAGAATGGGAAAAGATCTTCACCAGCCCCACATCTGACAGAGGACTGATTTCCAAAATATACAAGGAGCTCAAGAAGCTAGCCACCAAAACACCATACAATGAAATTAAAAAGTGGGGTGCAGAACTAAACAGAGATTTTTCAACAGAGGAATCTGAAATGGCTGAAAGACACTTAAGAAAGTGCTCAAAATCCTTGGCCATCAGAGAAATGCAACTCAAAACAACTCTGAGATACCACCTCACACCTGTCAGAATGGCTAAAATCAAAAATACCAATGACAACCTATGCTGGAGAGGATGCGGAGAAGAAGGAACACTCCTCCATTGCTGGTGGGAGTGTGAACTTGTAAGACCACTTTGGAAATCAGTATGGCGGTTGCTCAGAAAAATGGGAATCAATCTACCTCAAGATCCAGCCATTCCTCTCTTGGGTATATACCCAAATACTGCATGTCCATACAACAAGGACATATGTTCAACCATGTTCATAGCAGCATTGTTTGTAATAGCCAGAACCTGGAAGCAACCTAGATGCCCCTCAACTGAAGAATGGAAAGAGAAAATGTGGTACATTTATACAATGGAGTACTACTCAGCAGAAAAATGCAATGGAATCTTGAAATTCGCAGGCAAATGGATGGAACTAGAAGAAACCATCCTGAGTGAGGTAACCCAATCACAAAAAGACAAACATGGTATGTACTCACTCATATATGATTTTTAGACATAGAGCAAAGGTTTACCAGCCTATAATCCTCTTCCCCAAAGAAACTAGAAATCATGAATGACTCTAAGGGATAAATGGACCCCAGGAATGGGAAGTGGCATGAACTCCCGAGCTAATTGAGAGCATGAGGGTAGGGGAGTGGGTGCTGCCACAATAAGAGCACAAGAAGAAGAGGAGAGGAGAAGAAATGGAGGAGCAGATATATTGAGTTGGGGGAAGAATAGAGGAGAGAGAGCAGGATGAGAGATACCATATCAGAGGGAGCCACTATAGGTCCGAGAAGAGATCTGGAACTAGAAAGATCTCCAGAGACCTACAAGGATGACACGATCTGACAGTCCGGGCAGTGGAGGAGAGGATGGCCTAGAAGCCCTTCCCCTAGAATGAGATTGATGACTACTCTCTATGCTATCCTAGAGTCCTCATCCAGTGGCTGATGGAAGCAGAGACAGACATCCACAGAAATACACTGAGCTGAAATCTGGAACCTAGTTGAAGAGAGGGAGGAATGAAGAATGAAGGGGTCTGTACCAGGTTGGAGAAACCCACAGAAACAGTTGGCCTGAAAAAGGGAAAGCATATTGACCCCAGACGCTCTTTGGGAGGCCAGTACAGGACTAATCCAGCCCCCTGATCATGGATGCCAATGGGGAGGCCCCTGCACTCCTGGGAGCCTCCGGAGGTGGACTGGCGTTTTGCCCTGGTGTGTGGGGGGGACTTCGAGAGCCCATCCCACTTGAAGGGATGCACTCTGTCTCTGAACACATGGGGAGGGGCCTAGGCCCAGCACAGGAAGATTTGGTGGACTTGGTGGAGCCCCGGTTGGGGGCCCTACCCTGCCTGGGGAGTGGTGGGTGGATGGGGTGGGGGGTAGGTTGGAGGTGGGGGAGAAGGAATGGGGGTGAGGGGAGGGAGAGGGAGAGGGGAATTACATGTGAAACAAGCCTGTTCCCTAACTTGAATTAATAATAATAATAATAATAATAATAATAATAATAATAATAATAATAATAATAGAGAAAAAAATTTAGCTACCAAAAAAAAAAAGAATTCCTCCCACCCCGAGTCATCCTCCACCTCCCCTGGCCACGCCCTAATGGGCATGGCCAGGCACACCTGTAGTGGCTACTAGGAGGCAGGGCTACAGTGCTCCCTACACCCTAGTTTGGAGAAATAATTAGGCCCTTCTGAGTAAGATTAGTAGGCCTCATTCTGAGCATGTGTTTCATTAATTTACTATCTCAATGTATTATATCTATGTTTTTTTGTTTTCATTATTCACTTAGATGTGCGTTTATATTTGCTATACTGTTCAGGTTCTTAATAAACTTTTAATTTGAAATGTTAAAATGTTCCCTCCTACAGGTGGGGTTATCTTTGTGACAGCAAATGTCAATCTGTGTATTTGCATTATACTGGCTAACATAAAATTGGTAGTTTGTTCATCCTTGTCTTTTTAATTAAATCATAGAAAGTTTGGGTCCAAGAGATATTAATAATTCCATAGTCCACTTTCTTATATTACAAATAATATACACCACGAGGTTTGATTGATGTACTTGTTATTTGTTTCATTGCTATGTCAAAGTACCATGACAAAAGCAATTTAAGGCAAAATATTTATTTTGAATCATATCATGTTTCATTATAGCCCATGCTGTTAGGATAGTCATGGCAGCAGGAGCAGAAGCATCTGGTCTTACTGTGTGCACTGAAAGGAAGCAGAAAGTGATGAATGCTAATTCTCAGCAAACTCTCTACTTTTTATTTAGAATCTCAGCCTATGAGATGGTGCCATGTACAGTTAAGGTCTCCCTACCTCAGTCAACATAATATAGACAATCCATCACAGGCATGTCTGATGGCTAAAGTAATATAGATATTCTCTCATTAGTGTGCCCAGTAGTTTGTCACCTAAACAAGTAGATTAGGTCAAGTTGACAATATTAAATATCTGCACTGGCTTATAAAGGAGATACACAAGGAGGAGCAGCAGCTAACACCTAAATGTAACTTCCAGTAGGTTTCTATTACTCTGCAGCATTATTCTCTTGAAGTCACTCTTTAATAAATGTAATTACTATTTAGTAATTATTAATAAGTTTTACATATTACTAAATATATTAATATTATATGTGGATCCAACATCACCCAGTCAAATTATTTTACTGAGCCTTTTATATGCTATGAAAGTTCTGAAATCTTTGGATTTATCTCCTGACAGAGTTTAATTTCACAACAAGATAATAGTCATCCCAAAGTCATCCCAAAGGCAGATGAAACTGCCTCTCATTAGAATTCTCAGTGTGGTATTGTGTAAAGCCACTGGTTACAATGAGGGTCTATAAATGACTACAAGACATTGTCACGACTTTCAAGAGTGGGGCATTTTCTTACATCACAGACACCTTTTGTCACAAAGATTAAATATAAACCTTCAGATGAATATGAAGTATATACTTTGATCTACTCCAAATTTTAAATTGCTATTTACAGACCTGTGCTATGAGATTTTAGTAATTTAATTCAACTGTATGCATTAAGGTCCAGCAGGTATAACGTAGATACAGGAGAATGCAGACAGTGTCTACAGGAACATTAGAAGATTAAATATATCATTCTGGGTGAGTTGTTCCCTACTAGTAATAGTAGTAGTAGTAGTAGTAGTAGTAGTAGTGTGTGTGTGTGTGTATTAATAAGAGTTGAAAACTGTGATAATTCTTAACAACTCCTTCAGAGAGCTGAAATAATAATGAAAAGCTTGTTATATTTAACCTTTGGTCATGTATGATCGTTGTGGCATGTACTAAGATGCTAGCTGCACATATGTAAATCTATTACAAGCCATTTTAACAGAAACAATGCTGCCATGCCATTCATGTTTCATGAGGAGATTTGCATATATTACTGTCTTTTAATACCCAACTGTAAATTAAGGCTACAAATAGGTTCATTTGTTAAATAAAATAATTTCTCTCCTTTTCATGAATTTGAAAATGCTGGTTTTGCCTGTTATCAAACAACTCATAGACACTGCTGTTCTTCTTAATTTATCTAAATACACTACTAGAATCATTAAAGATATAGTAATTAAAAATGAATTATTTATCACAAGGTAATAAAATGAAATTGAAGTTCCATATATGATAACCACATACATTTTTTAAAGTCTTTTTAGTGGGTTCTTGCCAATTTGAACATTAAGTTAACTTCATGTGGTCTACTATTTATTATTTCCAGTTTTAAACCTAAATTTCAAACATGATGGAACACACTCAAAACATTAAGTGTATATAAAATAAATCTGAAAATATAAAATATACAATACACAAGAAAGAAGTAAGATGCTAAGCATAAACTTGCATTCCCAAATGAATTCCAATTGAATACTACTTAATTTTTCTTTAATTGCTCAGATAGTAAAAGAGCAAAGAAAACAATTTCAGGAGTGAGAATTCTCCCTGCAATAATCTCAAAATTCTATACAACCAGATTACATACTAAGTAGCTATAGGCTTGAAACAATCAAAATAGATAATCCCCCTGGCTCAGACACATCCAGGCCGGCAATATCCAAGGGCAGGTAGCCCTAACTGAGTGAATACCTGAGGACTCAAGAGGTAGCTTGGGAATAAACAACAGTCAGAAGGCAGCCCATAACACGCTGTCAGAAAGTTGGAGAACCAGAACGTCTGGTAATATAACAGAGTTGGGGCATTCTTGCTAACATCTCTCTGAATGCTCTAATTTGATTCAAAGGCCAAAAAATATTAGAGACAGCAAAGTGCCCCTTCCTCCAGCTTTTTGTTCTATTTAGATACCACAGTAGATTGGTGATGGTCCATCTTCTTTATAGTTTGCTGACTCAATTGCACATGAGCTGCACCTGGAAACACTACTTTACCAGGATCTGAGCATTATTTAGCACAACAGTCAGCACAGTACACAAACTGCACGTGACACATGTTATTTTAGAGCTACACACAGACAGGGAGTTCTTCTCTTCTCCTGCTCTTTAGAACTCATACTGTTAATGAGCATTGCTCCACCTGCAATATGACCATCCAGTCTCAGGAAGAGGTAGAGGGTTTGGAGCTTGGGATGTATACCTTTGTATTAATACTCATCTTACTACTTCGATTGATATTTTATGCATGTCATCTCTATAATTCTTGTCTATTTGACACAATAAAAATACAGAAGAGACCAGCAATGGAACTCAGCAGGTTACAGGCACTTTCTACCAAACCTGATGACCTGAGTTAGATCTATTGGACCCATATGACACAAGAATAGAAATGACTTTCAGAAGCTGTCCTCTGAACTCCACATGTGTGCTGTAGCACATACACATATATACATACATACACAAATGAATAAACACGTGCCATTTAAAAATAAGACACATTTTAAATAGAAAAGTTCAGATATTGTTTAGAAATAATTGAGTTTGAATAAACATACATAAAATAAATAAATAATACAGGTAATTTGAGATAACATACATTTTAATAGGAAAAGAATTCAGGTATGATTCAAGAGTAATCAAGTTTGAAAGGACACTAGCTAAATCTTGCAAACCAGCTAAGATGGGAGGCATAAAGAATTGACAGGCAGAGGTAGCAGCATGCCTGAAAATCTGCAAGCAAAAATGAGCATGGGGTATATCAAAGAGAAAACACTTCCATATGGAAACTTAATGCTCACTTCATCACATATGTATTATGAACCATATGGTCGTGGAATTTGCTAGAAAGTAGCAGATAAAAAGTGGAGGAGCTAAGGATTGTAACAGGCACTTCTGGCTGCCCATCTAGTAGCCATTCCTCCTTCTAACAAAACTCTGACTTCAGAAACCCATTTGCATTTTAATCACAGATTCAGGGTTTGCTTATTCCAAAGCACAGGAGGAAAGGAATGGCAGGTACAGTCCTGGGTAAGGAATACAGGTGCATGCACTGCTTCTTCCCACACTGGCATAAACATGAGAATGGTGTACAAGTCCTGTTCTTTTGTAAAAAAATGTGTTTATTTAATTTAGAAACTATCTTATTTTACATATCAATTCCTGTTCCCTCTTCCTCCCATCCTCCCATCCCATCCTGCCCCCACCAACCCCCACCTAAGAATTCTACCTGCCACCCACTCTCCAAGGACTGTGAGGCCTTCCATGGAGGATCATAAAAGTCTGTCCTAGGCCCCTAGGCCCTCCTTGGTGTATCTGGGCTGAAAGAGTATCCCTCTATAGGGAATGGACTGACAATGCCCATTTGTACACTGGGAATAAATAGTGGTTCCACTGTTAGAGGTCCCATAACCTTCCCAGGCCTCCTAACTGGCACCCACATTCTGAGGGCTTGGTTTGGTCCAATGCTGGTTCCCCAGCTATACAACAGAGCTCTGTGTGCTCTACTTAGTCAAATCAGCTTATTCTGTGGGTTTCTCCACAGTCTTGACCCCTTTGCTCATCCCTCCTCCATCTCTACAACTGGATTCCAGGAGTATAGTTAGGTGTTGGTACCTGCTTCTGCTTCCATGAACTACTGGATGAAGGCTCTAGGATGGCAATTAAGGTAGTCATCAATCTCATTATAGGGGAAGGACATATAAGTCAGCCTCTCCTCTATTGCCTAGCTTCTTAATTGGGGTCTTCTTTGTGGATCTCTGAACATTTCCCTAGTGCCAAATTTCTCTTGCTCTCCTCTATCACACACACACACACACACACACACACACACACACACACACACACACACACACACACACACACACTCAGACTGATCAGACTCCCTCCTCTTCTGGCCTTCTCTTTTTCCTATCTCCCTCCCCTCTCACCCCATGCTCCCAATTTGCTCAGGAGTTCTTGACACTTTCCCATTCCCTGGAGGATCATGTATTTCTCTCTTAAGGTCCTCCTTGTTTCCTAGTTTATGTAGTGGTGTGAATTGTAGGCTGGTAATCTTTGCTCTATGTTAATATCCATATATGAGTATGTACATACCATGTTTGTCTTTCTGTGATTGGGTTACCTCAATCAGGATGGCTTCTTCCAGTTCCATCCATTTGCCTGTGAATTTCAAGATTCCATTGGCCCCCCTCCACTGAGTAATACTCCATCATGTAAATGTACCACATTTTTTCCATCCATTATTCAGTTGAAGGCCATCTAGGCTGCTTCCAGGTTCTGGCTATTACAAATAGTGCTGCTATGAACATAATTGAACAGATGTCCTTGTTGTATGAATGTGCTTCTTTTGGGTATATGCCCAACAGTAAATTTGCTGGATCTTGTGGAAGACTGATTCCCATTTTTCTGAGGAATCACCATACTGATTTCCAAAGTGCTGTACAAGTTGGCACTCCCATGAGCAGTGAAGGAGTGTTCCCCTTTCTCTACATCCTCTCCAGTATTAACTGTCATTTGTGTTTTAATTTTAGCCATTCTGACAGGAGTAAGATTCCCAGGCAAATGAATGGAACTAAAAGAAACCATTCTGAGAGAGGTAACCCAGTCACAAAAAGACAAACATGGTATGTACTCACTCATATATATAGATTTTAGACATAGATCAAAGGATTACCAGCCTACAATCCACACCACCAGAGAAGCTAGGAAACATGGAGGATCCTAAGAGAGACATGAACAGTCCCCCGGAGAAGGGGAAAGGGACAAGATCTCCTGCGCTAATTGGGAGCATGGTGTGAGGGGAAAGGGAGCTGGGAGAATGAGAAGGGGAGGCTAAGAGGGGTAAGGAGGACATGAGGAAGCATCAAGTTTGAGTCGAGTCAACAGAAGAATAAAGGAGAGCAAGATAGGAGACACCATAATAGAGGGAGACATTATAGGTTTACAGAGAAATCAGGCAGTAGGGAAATGTCCAGAGATCTACAAGGATGACACCAACTAACAATCTAAGTAACAGAGGAAAGGCTACCTTAATTGCCCTCCCCTGTTAATGAGATTGATGACTAACTTATATGCCGTCCTAGAGCCTTCATCCAGCAGCTGATGAAAATAGAAGCAGACACCCACAGCTAAACACTGAACTGAACTGAACTGGTATCCAGTTGCAGAGAAGGAGGAGTGATGAGCAAAGTGGACAAGACCAGGGTGGAGCAATCCACAGAAACAGCTGACCTGAACAAGAGGGAGCTCTTAGTCCCCAGACTGATAGCTGGGAAACCATCATGGGACTAATCCAGACCCCATAACATGGGTGTCAGTAGAGGCCTGGGCAATCTATGTGGCCTCTGGTAATAGATCAGTACTTATCCTTAGCATAGGAATGGACTTTGGGAGCCCATTCCACATAGAGTGATACTCCCTTAGCCCAGACACACAGGGGTGGGCATAGGCCCTATCACAAAGGATATGACAGATTCTGAAGACCCCCCATGAAAGGCCTCACCCTTTTGGGGGAGCAGAAAGGGTATGGGACAGGCAGGGTGTTAGCTGGGGGGACAGGGAAGGTGGGGAGTGGGAGGGAACTGGGATTGACATGTAAAACAATCTTGTTTCTAATTTAAATTAAAAAATGGGGGAAAAAGATTTACATACTACATTAAGGTACACTTAACATTTTCCTTTCTCTTTTATGAGCTTGACTGCCTCCAGCACATACAAGATTTAAGTGGTGGAAAGAAGACTAGAAAGATGGTTCAGCATCATAAGAGCTCATACTGCTCTTAACAGAAGCCATGTTTGTTTTTAGCACCCACAATTGGAATCTCCAAGCTGCTTGTAACTCCAGCTCTAGGGGAATTAACAATCTCTTCTGGCCTCTGCAGCAGCAGGATCCTTCTCTCTCTCTATCTCTCTCTCTCTCTCTCTCTCTCTCTCTATCTATCTATCTATCTATCTCACACACACTCAATCACTCACGCATGCACGCACAACATGAATAAATAAATGGCTCAGAGACTGATATTGGGGTTCAAATTTCAAGCTGAAGTTCAGGAAAGCAAAGCAGCTGCCTACTAGCTCTCATCCCCAGCTCAGGCTGAAAGGGCTGATCCACATATGAGCTCTTCACCAAGTCTCCTCAGTGTGGCTGGAGAGAAAACTGCCTCTCTAAGTCATTGCTTTTGTCTTATATACTTGTCTAATGTTGGGATTAAAGGTGTGAGCTATAATTCTCTTTTAGAATGATTCACTCTTGTGTAGATCTGGGTGGCCTTGAACTCAGAGAGATCTTGAGTCCTAGGATTAAAGGTGTGTAACACCACCTCCTAGCTTCTGGATGCTGAGATTAAAGGTGTGTATCACCACTGCCTGACCTCTGTAGCTTGAAGCTGACTTTGCTTTTCTGAATCCTCAGTCAGGCTTTAATAAATCATAAATATTATATTGCTACATGCACACACACAGAACTAAAAATTTTAAATAAATATTCAGATGTTAGAAATGAAGACTTGTGATATGCAAAAAAAAAAAAGAAATGTTTTACTCAACTCTAGCACTGGCCTGACACTTGTAACTTCTGAGCTTGGTCTGCAGTGAATGGTTTCCCTTTTCCTCGGGGAGTAGTTGTGGTTCCTTGGGAGAAGAACTTTAACTGCTGAGGCTATCTCTTTACAGACCCTGAAGTGCAGGAAAGGCTTTGGTTAACTATGAATCTCTACCTTATTGTTGAATTTTTTATCAAAAGTTGTTGCCTCATCCTCTAGAAAGCTTACTTGAATTCTCTTTTTAAACATACTGCTTCAGCCTTCATGAGAATTAGTTGTGGTAGTTTCACACTGTGGACTAGCTTCCTTGCAACCTGAAAGAAAACACCAAGTAAACCTATTGGAGTATTCACTGTGGAATGCTGCTCAAATGCTGTATCCAGGTAAACATGAAAGTTCACTGATTTCTGAAAAGCTCTATAATGTCTACCCTGTCTCCACCCACCACTGTCCTTGCATTGGCCTTAGACTTCACTCTGAGTCTGAATTGTGCCAAGAATATCCATCCACTCTTGCCCAGCACAGAGCATAGATATGAGTCATTATTTTGCAGGGCTGGTGGATATGACATTGAGATCACTCTGTTAGCTACCTCATATCATGCATGTAAACTTACTCTATCATGCAAAGTGATTCTGCTTCTCTGTGACCCCTGCTCCCTAAGATGCCCACAGAAAACTAAATTTCTCAGAGCAAATAAAGCCATTTTTATAAAAAGAATCCATCCCCAAAATAGCAGTAATATCTATTAATGCTAAAATTTTCTTCTGCTATGCATGATTATGCTTGTCCTTGTTTACTATTTTTATTACCGAAAGTTGCATGTGGCTGCATTGTTTGTATCTTAAGCTTAACAATATTGAAAATACAAAGAATTTGAAGGTTGACCACAGGTCATCATTAAATATTATATGTGTATGCATGAATCCACATACATGTACAGTGGAAAGACACAGAGAGAAAATGTCCATCTGATCCCCCACTGTACCTTAAACAGGATAGCTTTAGTAATTTGACACACTACTAATTTTTCTAAGTTAGTGTACTTATTTTCATATATACATAAAATATATATGCAATTTTTATACTAACAAAATCATGTGAAACATATTGGTCTGTAAGATTTTTCCATTTAACAAAAATATATTACTAACACACTTCATGGACAGTCCTTACATCTCATTTATTTGTGGCTAAAGGGTTTTCCTTATCATGAAAGCCATAGTATTTAAGCCATACATGAAATACCACCCTAATCACCACGACAATCCTCCTACCCTTTGGTAGTGTATGATCCATGGTGATCATTTTCTTTGAAAGTGATTTGGCAACATTATCTTTAATTTTTTACATGGACTTTCAAAGCTGAGAAGAATCAATGCTTAAGTGTCTCACAAATTGCATCACAAGAATGGTAGATATTAACTTGAGGATGAATTACAGAGTTAAAATAGAGTCCTTTCATACAGGATCATGACACAGCATAATTTTGCTTTTGTCCTTGCTCAGGTTACTTGTTTGATTGACATTATGTTCCCCAATATCATTATCTAGTCTTTATCTTCAATATGAGCCATGAGCAGTGACAAATGGCTGCTAACATGTCAGGAGAAAGTTGTACAAATCAGCCCACAGCCCATTTTCTATGCAAGAGAACATAAGAGTTGCCTTTCTGCTCCCACTTCTCAAATACTTCATTACTAACATTTTTACAGCTTTAAAGTTGTGCAATATTTTATTCCACAATGCAAATAATCAACATTATAAAAATGTATCTCTTTCCCTTTAAAGCCTCAAGAAAGTGATTAAAATTTCAATGAAATACTTCATCTGAAATATACATATTTTTTCTCAAATTGATTTTCTGGAATAAAATTAGAAGTCTTAAATATTTCTTATTTTGAATTGAGTCTTAATAAAGTTAGAATTCATCTACCAAAACACTGATAAAAACTTCCCCTTTTCAAATATTTCTTCATGTTCTCGGTCGTTGTGTTCATAAATGTTCTTTTGGAGACAGAAGCTGGCCACTTGTCACTCACTCTATGACATAATATTTTCCCACTGTATCTTTGATTTTGCCTCTGGGTTTCAGGTAGGGCAGAGTTCTCTAAAATTATCTTTACTGAGGTTAAAAGAGGGAAGTATAAGGCCTTCAGTAAAATTTTCTTCCTTGTCCATCTCCCCTTCTGGAACATCAGTATAACCATCTAATTATGCCAGGTAAATGTCAAAAATTGTCAGTAATTTAGACATGTATTCCAGATGATTTTTACCATATCTTATTTTCACACAGAACACACCTTTCCAAAATGAAAAGTCTGTGCCATGAAACAACTAGAATTGGGCCACTGTCTATGCTCTGTCAACTATCAATACAGGAAATTAAGCTAAAAATTCTACATATGAAACTTAAAAACATATATAGTATACAGAAACAAAAAGTTTCCTAAATAGTCAGCCCATTTAAATCATGTATCTAGTTTCACAGGAAATCAAAAACCTCTCTCAAGAAGGTATTTAATAAGGAAGCCGAACATTATGAATATGTTCACAGGCAACATGGGAAATACAGGTATTAATTTGTGGATGAAAAAGAAAATTAAAATTTAGAAATATAAATGTGCTCCATGGAGACCTAGCAGTAAAAGAATACCACTGCTGATCTTCAGCTAATCAGAATAATCAGGGGTATTAAGGCTCTGGGCCACTCCAACCCTGGAGCTCAGCTGGAAGACACCATACACGTTCTGTCCATGTCTTCGGAGTCCCTTGCCCCTTGCTGCCAGAGGAAAAATGACTTCAATCCTCCATTTCAGGCCTTTTGTGGATGGGAACTTGCTGGGATTAAACCTAAATCTTGTAGCAAAACTTTAGAAAGTGTAGTCTCCCAGCTCCTGACCATGAAACACAAGGAGATATGGGTCAGAATTGGGCTGGACATCAGAACAGGTCTCACTCAAATGCTCATTGGCATGGTTTTCAAGATCACGGGGTCTCTTCAGATATCATGCATATATTTATGTTGAATTTAGCTGACACTTTATTTCCCTTTAAAATTCATTTGGATGTCCCAATTTGCCATTCACAAAAAAAGCTAAATTGATGCTTATGAACATGGCAGCCATGTCAGAATTATATTCTTAGATCATAGCTTAAACCTGCTTTAATAACTGGACTCAAGAGGGTAGACCTATCACCTCTTTATTTTTACTTTCTTGTACTATGAGAGTACTGGGAGAATGAATTATATAACTTGGCTAGCACTTTCCTACTGCCAAACCAAATTAATACAGCCTTCTTTCCCTTAGGTCATATTTCCATAGAAGATTAATGTGCTTTCGGTCTGGTTAGGTGGTTTTGGATAACCAAAGTTCTTGTCAGTTTTATTGAATCATTCATGAAATTGATTTGAACTTGTAGAAGAGTCTCTTCATCTTCAAAGACTAATTTGGTTATTTAGGGAATGAATTTTATGCAGTTTTCAAAATATATTATCTACCTCCATTTTAATGAGCCTGGGGTTTACATAATCTTGGTTAGTTTCCAGAAGTGTTATTCTCAGTGGCTATTGATTTAAGAAATTTAGGCACCAAATTTTCATTTATATCCCTTGATTTTTAGCTCCAGTCTCCTTATAAAATGTCTGTCTTAAATTATAAACATTTCTTAATGTCAAAATTGTGACTGTGTCAACCCAAAATATATCTCAATGCTACTTATCCCTTCAGCATATGAAAATTGAAATGGTAGTGAGATGCAACTTCACATACACTAGAATGACAAATTTAAAAATCTTACATTAAGTTTTGGCAGGGATGTGAAAAACATTAAAACTTTTTAGAAATATAAAATGATAAACTATTTGGCAAACCATTTGACAGTTTTAAAAACATTGAGTATATGCCTATCGTGTAGCCCAGCCATTTTCTTTGCTAAATACTTACTGAAGAGGACTGAAAGCAATTATTCAATAAAGATTTATGCGTAATCATAAAATATGTATTTGTAATATCACAAAACATTAAAAACCCCAATGCCAGCCAACAGATGAATGGGTAAATAGATGGAGTAAATTATTTAACATTTACCTTAGCAAACAAATGTTAAGGTTAGTTAGACTAAGTGAGTAGAACTAAATAAAATGAATGTGTTCGATTGACTCCATTACACATAATCCTAGAAAATATATGGCAATCTAAATAAAAAGGAAGCAGATAGGGATTGATTTGGGATAAAAGATATGAACAGTCGGGAGGGACATGTTCAAACTGGGGACTTAGGAGCAGTTTCAAGTGGTGGATGTGATCTTATATACAAATACTCATGCATGAAATTTCTGAAGAATAAATAAAATTAAAAACAAAAATATTTAGAGTCATAGCTTAATTAGATTTTCTGTCTTGGGAGTTGTATTAGTTACTTTTCTGTGGCAGTGATAAAACTTTTTGACTGAAGCAACTTACAGAAGGAAGAGTTTGTTTGAATTTATATTTTAAGGAGGATGAGTCCATCATTCCAGGCATGTTAGAAGGCTGACAGTCATGGCACCTGGCAAAAGAAGGTGGTAGCTCTCACCTTTATGGCAAACACAAGCAGAGAGCAAACGGGAAGTTAAGCAACCCCGATGACTTATTTTCTACAGCAGAGTCATGCCTCCTCAAGCACCATTACTAACTTGAGACCTAGAGTTCAAATGCCTGGCCCTGTAGGAGACATTCCTCATTCAAATCACTACACCACATTCCTGGTAACAATTTTTGTTTCAGTTAGGTTTCCATTGTGATAAAACATCAGGACTAAAAGCAATTTCAAACATAATGGTTAATTACCATTATGTTAATTGCCATATCTTAAAACTCTACATCATAATTCATCACCAAGAGAATCCAAGACAGGAACTCAAACAGGAACTATGAGGAAATTTTGCTAACTTGCTTGCTTCTGGGCTTACTTTCAGCTACTGTTACGATAAATCTTTCTGCCAAAAGCTGCCTGAGCCCCACCGCCACGTGTGTGCTTTATGCCAGCTGCCTGCCCGAGTTAGGCCCAAATAAATACACAGAAACTTGTATTAGGTTCAATGCTGCTTGGCCAATGACTAGGATTCCTCATCTGTTAGCTCAGTCTCAATTATCATACATCTATATATTTTATAAGACTTATCTTATCAGGACGCCTTATTGGCATCCCTCCTTGTTGGTGGATCACATCGTGCCGCTGGAGCAGGTGAACAGGAAAAAGAGACCCTTCCTGTTTCTCCTTCACTTAAATATGAGTCTCCTTGCTATGTCACTTCCTGCCTGGATCACACTTCTCTACTACATTTCCCAGAATCCTTTTTGACTCCTAGTCCTGTCTACTTGCTGTCTCATTGGCCAAACAGTATTTTATTTAACAATCAATAAGATAAATATACACAGTAGTACATTCCCCATCAAGCTACTATTTTTATGTCTCCCAGGATCCCCTCTCCAAGAATGGCAATATGCACAGTGGCCTGAGCTCTCTCATATCAATCAACAGTGAAAAAAATATAACACCAACATGCCTATAGGCAAAGTGAGGGTAGTGTTTCCTCAATTGAAGTTCCATCTTACCAAGTGATTCGAACTTGAGTCATGTTGAAAAAAACTAGCCAGGAGTGGGTTTCTTTTGATACATAGTCAAAAGTCAAACAGGGCTATAGTTATATGAAAGTAGCTGGCTAGTCGCATGGTTGACAGCAGAGGCTCTTGATTCCTTTCCATGGATTTTTACATGAAGCTGCTTCTGTGCCTTGGACACAATTCAATTGAAGGAAAAAGAGGGGAATGATGTATTTTAATTAATCACCTCATAAGTGCCATGTCATCACTTCAGTCTTACCATTCTTCAGAGACCAATCCTGCAAGAAAATAGGAGGGAACTACATAAATCACAGGAATTCCATGTGAGAGTTCCTGAACTAATTACTTTTAATCATGAACTTTTAACCTTTCCTCCCCAACGTGCTTTTGGTCATGGTATTTCATCATAGTGATAGTAACTCTTATTATAATTTTTGCCTAATAATTGATGTGTTACAGGAAAAGCTTAAATCTACTATGTGAAAAGAATTGGAATCTGAGTCCAGTCTCTTCAGAACTCTTTGTGCTCTTTACTGAAGGTTTCAGAGATCATATGTTGGTATTATTTGAGACAGGTGAAGGTTCACTGAAACTTCCAGAGAGGAAGAAATAATAGGAAAACTCTTGCCAAAATATTTGATACTTACAGAGTATTTGTCACTTAAGACTTTTAAAGTAATATTCTAAAAAGTATGTTTTTAATGAAACATATCACTATACTGTATATGAGTTTAGATAAGATGAAATGTCAACCTTGATTTTATTTCCCGCACACAATTTGAACAATGAACTGAAAAAATAAGCAAAAATACCTCTTCAAAGGCAGATGGAAAGACTTTTTCCTCAGCCAGCAGATCCCACAGGCACTTCCTAGGAACCCACTGGCCAAAGTGGGCAGGGAGTCAGCCAGGGAGTCAGCCAGGGATTCAGCCAGGGAGTATTTACTCTCATTCATCCTTCCCTTCAATTCCAGCCCCACAGTATTCTGTGGAGCAGACCATCTGCTGTGCCCTCCTATTCCTCTCTGCCCCCACTTCCTGTGGTCTACAAAGATCCTAGTGGCACACCCAGCTTTCCCCCCTCGAATGGACCTTCTTCTCAACACTCCACCTCTTTCTTATCTATCCTCATTCCTTGGTGTCAGCTGTCACTACCTAGAAGCAAGTTCTACCCTAGACCCCCCAGTGACCACACCTAGCATAGTCTCAGAAGCATTCACTGCCAGGCAACACATGGCTACCACAGTATCCTGAGAATCAGAGAGGGCAACAGAAACCAAGGAATGGAACACACACCCAACAAACGTAAGACCAGATATCTACACCTACAGTTACAATGATCACAAATCCAGATGCCTAAATGCCAGTGCAAAAACACATCAGTGACATCCAGATAAATATGTTTCCACTACAGACCATATTTACCTACTACAGTATAGCCTAAAATGCAATATAACCTGTACACAAGACAGGGACCTCAAAATAGCTATTATGAATATGATCAATGATCTTAAGGAGGATATGAGTGAATTCATTAATGAAATTATGAAAACAAAAATAGTGGAAAAATTTCAAGAAAACAATTCAAGAAATGAAAGCAGAAATGGAATTAAGAAAGAAAACTCAAACAGAAGGGAAACTGTTGCTGGAGTGTTTCTTGTCTCACCATATCCCACTGCCCTACTGAGCCACAAATAAGTGCACAGGGATATATTAGTTATTAAACCATTGGCTGGTGACTTGGGCTTCTTCTTGACTAGCTCTGTCTTAATTATTAATTCATTTCTATAGATCTATGTATTTCCACATGATCTTGCCTTACTTGAGAAAGCCTGGACTTATTACTCCTTTGGCAACTACATGGCATCCTTTCTATGGACCCTCTCTGCCTACCTTTAACAGAATTCTCCTCATCTCCTAGTCCTGCCTATCTTCCTGCCTCTATTGGCTATTGGCCAAACAGTGTTTTATTCATCAATAAATAAGAGAAACATATATAGAAGGACATCTCCCATCAGAAAACTGGCAAACAAGAAATGAAAAATTTAGGAACTCAACCAGGAAAGTCAGAGACAAGCCTTACTAACAGAACACAAGATATGGAAGAAAGAATATCAGGCATTGAAGACAAGATAGAAAAAAATGGTTACCCCAGTCAAATAAAATATTAAATCTAAAGGAACCAGGCACAAAACATTCAGGTACCCTAGGGTACTATGAAAAGACCAAAAATACAAATAATAAAAATAGAAGAATGAAAAGAAACCCAAGCCAAAGGCACAGAAACTACTTTTAACTAAATCATAGAAGTAAATTTTCCTAATCTAATGAAGGAGATGCCAATAAATGTACAAAAAAATCATAAAGAACACAAAATAGACCAGACCAAATAAAGAAATCCCCCAGGATACATAATAATCAACACATTAGACATACAGAACAAAGAAAGGAAACTGAGACCTACAAGGAAAAAGGACCAAATAATATATGAAAACAGACCTATTAGAATAACAGCTGATTTTTCAGTGGAGACTGGAAAAGTCAGAAAGGCCTGGGTAAATGTTCTACAGACTCTAAGACACAGACGCCAAAGATGGAAAAAGAAAGACATTCCATGTGTGTGTAGGGGGTTCTTATGAGTAGGAATACACATGATTCTGCTTCTAAATCTATATCTCACGCTTTTTCTTTGGTTCTTTGTCTCCTTTTTGTTTGTTTTGTTATTCTGGCTTGTTTTTGTTTTATCTTTTTATTTTATTTTATTTTATTTTCATTCTTTAGATTTCTGTTTGCTTTCTATGTCAAGACAGAAATGGTGTGGATTCTGATGGAGGTAAATAAAAACAGAATCTCAGAGAAGTTGTGAATGGAGAAAATGATCAGAATAATGTAAATGGGGGTTTCTTTCCCACCTGCCAGTTCCCAAATAATTACTCAGAGGCTTAATTATAATCATTAGGCCAATGGTTCAGGCATATTACTGACTAGCTCTCACAATTAAATTAAATTAACCCATTTTTTACTAATTTGTGTATCACGGCCATGACTTACAGGTAATGTTTTGACATCTTACTCCTTTGGCAGCTACATAACACCTCCCTAATTTCACTTTTTTTCTCTCTGTATCTTTGTTTAGACTTCCTGCTTAGTTATATCCTGCCTGACCACTGGTCAAATCAGTTTCTTTATTAACCAATAGTAATAAAACAGAGAAACCTTCATTTACAGAATATATTGAAAGAAAAAAGCATGTTTTCAATAAAAAATAGACTGAAGAGAATATTAACATAGCAAAGTGATTTAATCTTTATTTTCCTTGTTTTTTATTTCAGTCATGAGAATTTTTCAAAGGTTTTAATGTTTAAAGTTAATCATTAAGCTTCTGTGGAAACCTTTCTTTTACTTCTTTGCAATTAATTTTATTGTGACAAACTGTTGCTTTCATAAGCACTCACTAGGACATGCTAGAACTGATTGGAAAAGCACAGAATCATCAAAGTACTTCATCTACGGAGTTGGAGGGTTGCTCAGTGATGAAACAGCTCCTACTGCTCTCACAGATAACCAGAGCTTCTAGTAGCTCACAATAGCCTGTAACTGCAGCTTCAGGGAAATTGATGCCATCTTCTTGTCTCTATTGGCAGCTGGGCTCATATTCACATGCCGCAGAAAGATACGAATGGACATAATTTTTAAAAATCCTAAGTAATTAATCCAGCCCCCCTTGTATGCAGAATGTAAATTAAGTGACTGTGAACTACGTGTTGGAAGCTTTGTTCTGTGTCACTAGCTCTAATTCCCTCCAAAGGCCTGATGACAAAGGGTCAAAGAAAATGCTAATGAAGTTCCATATCAAGCCTAGTTAGCTCCACAGTAAACAACAATGCAAGTTCAAGTCACTTGGACATTTAATATCTCTCTGAGTGTGTCTCTGTCTCTGTCTCTCCTCCCCCTCTCTCTCACTATAAAATGGAGTTGATCTTTGGTATTAAATGGAGTTACTTGAACTAGGCAATCTTATTTATTATGATTTTTTTATTATAACAAAAATGACTTAACAAAATAACTTAAATATTTAAAGGTGTGTTGGGGACAGTTTGTCAACCTGGGAGTTCTTTCTCTTTTACATAGTAGGGATTTCTGGCAGCTGAGATGTTAATATTCCTTAACTGGCACTGACAGCAGTCCTAAAAATAATGTTTTATCATACCTGACCATGAAATGAGGAATTGAGTTCAGAAGCATGTAATATTCAGGTGATGTACCATTCATCCATTCTTTTATGTTGGTTGGGCATGGTAGTGGGAGAGGCAACCACTCCCTCCAAATTCCATGGGCTTGTCTTTGTTGTAAAAGTTTTTCTTGCTGAAATGGAAAATGGGATTTGGGATACATAATATTATCTGGCAGCCATTTCCATATGTTAAAGATCATATTCCACATATCAAAAATTATGATTATACCTGATTCTGTTTTCAAGACTTAACACATATTATTAAATAATCCATCCTTGTGATTACGTTTTTCACATGGTGTCAGTCCTCTGTTAGTTTGGCATGCATTTAATGTGAAGGTTGCTAATATTAAAATACCATGAACAACTGTGAGTTATTTTATAGCATGACAGTTTATTACTATAAACAAATGTTATAAGAAACTTAAGGAAAGCCACTTTGCTATATAGCATTCCTATACAATTCCCATCAACCAGTGTTGATGAAAGCTCTAGGGTACTGATTCTTAGTTTAACTGTAACTTCAGAGACAGGCATAAGGCTAGGTGCTTCGAAGCATTGTTCACAGGAAGAAACTCTACACTACCTGCTGTCCATACTGCCACAGGGAAGGATAGAGCAGAAACTTGAGTTTGCTTTTATGGGAACTTGGATCATTGTTGACTGAACATGGGAGAGTAATGCTTATGCTTTCATAAGTTCAAAGACAGCCAGAGCTCACTTTTGAATTACTACACTGTCTGTTTTAGTCACTTTCAAGTAAAGTAGTTTTTAACATCTGCATGTTTTGAATTCAAGTGGTGAACATTATAAATGATGTTTTCAAGTATTATTAAACAATATTATTACTTCAAACAAAACAAACGAAGGGGTGGAAGTATACCCAGAAAACCATGGAAGCGTCAATCAGACCAAGTTATACTGAGAAACTCATCGTTCCTCAAACACAGTCTAAAATCATTTCTGATGATTTTGTCAGGGTTACTTAGGCTAGATGAGGAAAAGGTGGGGCAGCTAAATCTTTTTCAAACATAGAGAGGGATTCTATAAAATTGAAACTTTTATGATTTCCTTTTTTTCATGGTGAACTGAATGGAAAAAATAACATTAAATTAAATCGGAAGCAACTTAGGTTGGATATAATGAAGATCCTTTTGGGTCTCAAAATAATAACAGGGCATATGCCCTCCAGTGGAACACTGTAAACTCTGGCTTTCATGATAAACAAAATGAAGGAGGAGGAGGAATAGGGAAAAAACAAAACCAAACAGTGGAGGAGGAGAAGGCTGCATCCCCAGTTCAGAGCTAAAAGTTGTACTGTTTCACTGCCATTCGCATCACTTCAACTATGTCGATCACCATTTCCACCCTGTATCCCTTTCCCTTGTTAAACCATAAGGTCTCTAAACTGTTGCTGAGGAGAGCTGAAAAGGAAATGAAATAGGCCATGCAGGGCTGGTGATCTCTCAAATGTGGTGAAACATAAGGCCAAATAACTTGGGTTTTAGGATGTGGTTAAAAAAAAAAGAAAGAAAAAAAGAAAAAAAACAGCCAGACAATTGTATGATTAGGAACTGTACAGTGATGTCAAGTGTGGAGTCAAAAGGGATATTGGAGAGAAGTAAGGGAAAGAAACTTGAGTTTGCTTTTATGGGAACTTGGATCATTGTTGACTGAACATAAAAATATGAAGACAGTATGGTATTGCTAACACTAGGAAACAGGACAGAAAATCTTCATAAATGTTCCTCACTGTTTTAAGACTGTAAGTAAACCTGGATACATATGCAAATACTGTCAAAGCTCCAACCCTATGACCTTAGCATGAATTTTTAAAGAAAGAGAAGTGATAAGCATGGAAGGACAATGAGAAGAGGAGCCAACACAGCAATGGTCTATAACTACAATTTTTAAAAGGAAAAGCAGTTCGGAAGGAAGTCCATGATCTGGCAGTGCTTAGAAACCCCAAATGTATGCCCCACAAGAAACAAGGCAATCAACTCCCTAGGGTCCAGGACAGATGAATGGCTGCAGGAAGATGGTGTGGCTCAAAGGGGGCAGGGCTGGCTGACTCTGAATGTAAAATGGGCAGGTCATCTTAGTACCTTTGCTAACAAAGTGATAGACATGTTTACTACCATGAGATCTACAAGATGCCTATTGCTTGTAGAAATTATAGGACAAAGGTATTGACCCAGAATGAGGTGGTCGGAGATGAGTTCAGCTTTCAAAAAAGAATAAGTCGCCTTTATCCCTTCTTCCTTCTCTCCTGTCTCCCCCTCCCTCCATTCTGTCAAACCTTCAGATATAGTTGCTTTGTCTTGAGAGAACTTGAGAAAATTTCAGAACTTTTGGTATGTTTCCCCTCTGTTCATTTCTGTGCCTTATTTAACCAAGTCCTTTGGAAATCAGAAACTTGGCATTGTTCTTGTCTTTCTGAAAAGAATCTTCCCTCCCACAATTGTTCTTCTGTTAGAAATGCTGATTGTGATTTCTCTAAAGAGGTTTTATTAAATGTGTCTTTTCATAGCTTTTTACAGATTCCCCAAACAAAAATAACATGATTTGATATAATAATTTCAGAAGGAAGGCATTTAGAAAGTTTGACTCATGTGAAGGTAGAAGACCATTTTTTAAAGTTTGTTAGGCACTTGCTAGACATATTTTCCACTTGGACATCATTTTCCACTTGGAGGCCATCGATCGCAAAAAAAGCAAGATTTGCCCTGGATCTCTCTATCTGTAAATCATTAATCCATTTCATCTTTTAATCACTTTTAGTTCACATTGCAGACTAGAATAATTCTCTGTGTTTAAAGAGTGGTAAAAGTCTATCTGCAACAGCAAAACCTTAGACTTTCTCCTGTGAAACTCTGTATACTGTGAAACTTGGCTACAGGTCCCACATCTCACAGTCCACTAGCCAAGCAACCTGTGTCTCTTTCTAAAGGGCCCTTCTAATTTTCTGTCAGAAATTTCAGTACTTTAAATCATATGTGGTCACAGTCATCTGTATTCTTGTACTCAGTAAGACTAGATTAACCTGATATTACTGGGATTTACTCATAAAAAATGGGCCACCATCTTCCACCTCAATAATACTATGGATACATAGTAAATAACAAATACATGTTTAGAATATGCACCTTAATTAAAACTCCCTGGTAACACACAAACACACACACACACACAGAGAGAGAGAGAGAGAGAGAGAGAGAGAGAGAGAGAGAGAGAGAGAGAGAGAGAATAGAGGCAGAGTCATCATACAGATGATCAGTAGCGTTTTCCACCTGTATGGCTCACTCTTTCCTTTGGGTTACCAGGCTAAGAAAGGCTCAGCCACACTGATAGGCAGACAAACAGTAAGCCGTTCTTTCTAGTTGTCCCCATTGTCATTTCCTACTCAGAGAAAACCAAAATGATAGAATGGGAAAGAAGAGGTGCCTCCTAAAAATCAGCTCAATTATCCTGCACTGGGAGCACAAAACATACCAACTGCCCCCTTTCAGGCTGTCTCTCTTGTTTCTAGGCAGGAGAAACTCTTGCAATGCTGTATGTTACCATGTAAGTGTTTAAGGGTCACCTCTTATCTCCTATGCTGGCATTCACGTGCCTCTAATCCCATACCCCGCTCACATTACAATCCCATCAATGCTGAGAAAAGTGTCTCAGTACATCAGCTTACACCCCTGCATTCAAGTGCTTCTAATCAACTTTGGGGGTGTGCCTTAAGTATCTTGGGATTCCCATTGATGTTTTGATTAGCACTTTGCTCATTGCAGAGTCTCAGCAATTCTGTGTGAAAAATTAGGAAGACACAGACAAAGGATATTGATCCACTGTAAGTGGGCCTGAATCTCCCTTCTCTTGAGCCAAGAGTGCTTATTTGTACTTGAAGGACTGGAGTTACCTAATAAATGATACTTTCTTCAGTACTTGCTGAGACCAAGTAAAGGTGCTAAGGAAATAGATAAATCATGTTAGTGGACATGGATGTCTAAAAGGGACACTCGGGTGTTTGAAACAAAATGCCTCCCAAAGAGAATGGCCTTGTTGGAGTAGGTATGTATGGCCTTGTGGGGGAAGTATGTCACCATGGAGGTGGGCTTTGAGGTTTCTATATACTCAAGATACCACTGAGTGTCTCAGTTAATTTCCTGTTGCCTGAAGATGAAGATGTAGGAAGGACTCTCAGCTCCTTCTCCAGCACCATGTCTTCCTCTGCAGCCATGTCCCACTTTGATGATAATGGAGGAAACTTCTCAAAAAATGTAAGCCACCCAAACAAATGTTTTCCTTTATAAGGGGGGCAAGGGAGGAGGAGAGGGAACTGGGATTGGCATGTAAATGAAATTTGTTTCTAATTTAAATAAAAAAGGACTTGACAGTTGCTGTGATCATGGTGTCCCTTCACAGCAATAGAAATCCTAACTAAGACAGACACCTTCACATTAAGACAGATATTTTCACACTGTGCCGCCAAGTTGGGCAGATTTACCAGAAGGTTATTTTAGGAAAACTTGAAATTTATTAAATCATTTTCAGTTTTGACAAGAATTGATGATGATGGCATCTAAATCAATGTATCTTTGCTAGGGTATTATTGTTGTGATGTTGTTTCATGACCATGGAAACTCTTATAAAGAAAAACATTTAATTGGGTATGGCTTACAGGTTCAGAGGTTTAGTTCATTATTGTCAATGCCGGGAGCATGGCAGCATAAAGGCAAGCATTTTGCTGAAGAGGTATCTGAAAGTTCTACATCCAGATCAGCACTCAGCAGGAAGAGAGCATGACACCAAGCATGACTTGAGCATTTTAAACCTCAAGGCCCACCCCCAGTGACCTACTTCCTCCAAAAGGGCCCCAACTACTCCAACACATCCTAATAATCCTATGGGGGGCATTTTTATTCAAAGCACCACATTCTACTCCCTGCCCCCCATAGGAATGTATCTATATGAGAGTGCAAAAATATATTCAGTAAAACTTCAAAAGTTTCTACCCATAGTCTATCACAGACTCAACAATGCTTAAGGTCCAAAGTCCAGTCTCTAACGAGACTATGCCAATCTCTCAACTGTAATCCCCTGTAAAATCAAAATGAAAAAGTAAACCATATACTTCCAACATACAATAGCACAGTATATATATTATCATTCCAAAAAGGAGGAAGTACTGAACCAAAGCAAGACTGATAACCAGCAGGGCAAAGTCTAAATTCTGCATCTCCATGTATAATGTCAAAGTGATCTTCAGATATCCAACTCCTTTCAGCTTTGTTAACTGCAACACACTGTTTTCTCTTGGACTGGTTCCACTCCCTGTTAGAAGCTTTTCTCAGCAGGCATTGCACAGTTCTGGCATCTCCAACATCTTGGAGTCTCCAAGGCAATCGAAGCTTCATCCTCACAGCTTCACACAGTGTCATCATCTGTTTAGGTCTCCATGAACAGACACCAATAATACATTCCTGAACTCTGAACTCAGTGGCATTCCTTAGGCAAGGAGACAATTTCCATAACCCAGTTCTTCTATGCCTCACCTAGAGTCAGAACCACATAGCCAAAGCTGCTAAGTTCTGCTGCTTGCTGGGGTTAGATTATGGTCCCCTGATTCAATTACATCTTCACCAAATTTCTGTTTTGATGGTTTCTTTCAATGGCTAAGCTTGGTTGTCCTGGAACATGCTTTGTAGACCAGGCTGGCCTTGAATTTAGAGACCTGCCATCCTCTGCCTTCTGAATGCTAGAAATAAAGGTGTGTACCACCATGCCTCACCCTAAGTTTTTTTAGTTCCTTTACACAAGTTGTAAGCTTAGCTGCCTGAGGTCTTGTTCTGAGATCACCACTACCTTTATTCTACTTAGTGTCAGACTTTCCTATTTATACTTACTCTAACTAGTCTTTATTATTCCTTGCTCAACATGCTCCCTTTCATTATAGATTTGCATAAATGTGGCCACTAATAACCAAACAGTACAGTCAATAGTAAGCTGTCTGGAAATCTCTGCCAAAGCTGTTTATCCATACACTTTCAATTTAGCCTTAGGCAGAATTTTTTGGTAAAGGGCAGAAAAAAGGCACATTCTTCACCAAAATATCACAAGAATGATCTCTAGGCCCCTTTTAATATTTTTCTCCTCTGAAACCTTTTAACCTGGGCTCCCATGGTTCAAATTACCCTCATCACTACTGTCTTCCATACTCCAACTGGTATATCCCACTAAACCCCACTTAAAGCGTTCAAATGCTTCCTTAATCCAAAGTTTCAAAGTTCATATTCCTCCAAATGAAAATATGGCCAAGCCTATCATAGCAATAATTGTGATTCTCCAGTTAAAGTAGGTGCTTATGGAGGTCAGGTGATTAATAGAGTATTCTTTGAAGACTGACTCACATTAGATTCAGTCAGTCCCAGAACTGATACTTTTTCCTATTCCAGATTGTGTAATTGGAGTAGATGTACTTAGAAGTTGGCAGAATTCTCACATTGTTTTCCTGATTTGTGAAGAAAGAGCCATTGTGGTTGGAAAGACTAAATGGAAGCCTTAGTTGTTGCTTCTGCCAAAGAAAATCATGAATCAAAACCAGCACAGCATCC
This sequence comes from Cricetulus griseus, assembly GCF_003668045.3. NCBI lineage: Eukaryota > Metazoa > Chordata > Mammalia > Rodentia > Cricetidae > Cricetulus > Cricetulus griseus. Next base: position 254,157,569 of record NW_023276807.1, read on the forward strand.
CTGGAAAAACTGCAGAACTAGTGCCACCATCGAGGACTTGAAAGATCTGGAGATGATGGTTCCCACCACATCTCCCGTTGACTATAGCGTTTGGCCAGTACAGAAGACAGGTGACAATAAAAATCTCAATCAGGCTGTGACTCTGATTACAGCTGCTGTGTCAGATGTGGTGTTCTTATTTGAACTGATTAACATATCTCCTGGTATATGGCATGCACTTATTGATTTAGCATTGAAAATGCTAAATTATTGAAAATGCCTTTTTCTTGGTGCCTACACACAAGAACCACAAGAAGCCATTTGCTTTCAGTAGGCAAAGCCAGCAGTATACCTTTACAGTTTTACCTCAAGAATACATTAACTCTCCTGCCCTGTGCTGTAACTTAGTTTGAAGGGATCTTGATCAGCAGTCTCTTCCACAAAATATCATGTTGGTGCACTATATTGATGACATTATGCTAATTGGACCAAGGAAGCAGGAAATAGCAACTACTCTAGGCTCATTGGTAACACATATATATCAAAGGATGGTAAATTAATCCAAGCAAAATCCAAAGGCCTTCTACCTCAGTGAAATTTGGGGGGGTCCAGTGGTGTGGGGCATGTTCAGATATTCCTTGTAAGGTGAAGGATAAGTTATTGCACCTGGCCCATCCCACTACCAGGAAAGAAGCACAACATTATTGGGCCTATTTAAATTCTGCACATAGCACATACCTCATTTGGGTGTGTTACTCTGGCCCATATACCAAGTGACTAGGAAAGATGCTAGCTTTGTTTAGGGCCTGAAATGAAAATAGCCTATTCAACAGGTTCAGGCTACTATTCAGGCTTCTCTACAACTTGGACCATATGACCCAGCAGACTTGATGGTACTTGAGTGTCAGTAGCAGTTAGGGATGCTGTTTGGAGCCTCACAAAAAATACATTTGGGATTTTGGAGCAAGAGTCTACAATCATCTGTGGACAACTATTTCCCCTTAGAAAGATAGTTCTTGGCCTGCTATTGGGCCTTAGTAGAAACTGAACATTTGAAAAGTTGCTGTGCAACCTGAGCTACCCATTATGAGCTGAGTGTTATCTGGTCCACCAAGTCATAAAATATGGTGTGCACAGCAACATCCTATTATCAAATGGAAATAGGATGTACATGATCAGGCTCAAGCAGGTTCTGAAGGTCCAAGAAAGTTACAAAAAGAAATTGCCCAAAGGCCTATAGTTTTTTCCCCATTATAATGTCATCTGTTGCCAGGCATTCACCTATAGCCTCGTGGGGTGTTCCCTATGATTGTTTCACTGGGGAAGAGAAGACTAGGGCCTGGTTTGTTGATGGTTCTGCATGTTATGTAGGCACTAACCAGAAATGGAAAGCTGTAGCATTGTAACCCATTTCCTGGGGCAACACTGAAATACACCTGTGAAAGGAAATCATCAGAGTGGGCAAACTTTGGGCAGTACACATGGTCATATATTTTGTTTGGAAGGATAAATGACTAAATGCATAATTAATTGTTTACTGATTCATTAGCTGTGGTCAATGGATTGACTGTATGGTCAGAAACTTGGAAAGACTATGATTGGAAAATTGGTGAGAAAGACATCTTGGGAAGAAGTATGTGGACAGACATCACCAAAGGAGCAAGAGATGTGAAGAATTTTTGTTCCATATAAATGCCTATCAAATGATGACTTCAGCTGAGGAGACATTCAGTAGTCAAGTAGACAGGATGAACCATTCTGTGGATAGTCATCCTGTTGCTCCAGCCATTCCTGTCATTGCCCAGTGGGCCCATGAACAAAGTGGGCATGATGTCAGAGATAGGATTTATGCATGGTCTTGACAACATGGATTTCCACTCATCGAGGTTGACCTGGCTATGGCTACTGGTGAGTGCCAGATCTGCCAACAGCAGATCAACATTGATCCCCAAATATGGCACAGTTCCCTGGGGTGACCAGCCAGCAACCTGGTAGTAGGTTGACTCCATTGGACCACTCCATCCATGGAAAGGACAATGCTTTGTCATACTGGAGTAAATATTTAAATCTAGTCAGGGATTTGCCTTCCAAGCATATAATACTTCTGCCAGAACCACCACCTAAGAATGTACAAAATGCCTTATCCACTCTCATGGTATTCTACACAGTATTGTTTCTGACAAATAAACTCATTTCACAGCCAGAAAAGTGCAACATGGAGCCCCTGATCATGGAATCCACTGGTTTTACCAGGTTCCCCACTATCCTGAAGCAGCTAGCCTGACAGGAAGATAGAATAGCCTTTTGAAGTCACAGTTGCAGTGCCAATTAGGTAGCAAAATCCTAGGGGTCTGGGGCAGGGTTCTCCAAAGGCCAGTAAATTCTTTGAGTCAATGTCTGATGTATATTATTGTTTCTCCCATAGCCAGGATCCATGGGTTGAGGAATCGAGGGGTGGGAAAGGGGAAAAGTTCCACTTCTAGTGACCCACTAGGAAAATATTTGCTTTCTGTTCCCATGACCTTAAGTTTTACTGGCCTAGAAGTTTTGGTTCCAGAGGGAGGAGTACTTATGCCAGGAGCCACAGCAAACATTCCATTGAGCTGGAAGCTCAGACTTCCCCCTGGCCACTTTGGGCTTCTAATGTCCTTAAACCAACAGGCTAAGAAAGGAGGGATGACTGATCCAGATTGCCATGGGAAATTGGATTGCTTCTCCACCATGCAGGTAAGAAAGTTTATGTCTGAAGTGCTGGATGTCCTATAAGGTGTTTTTTAGTCCTACCATATCTTGTGACTAAAGTCAATGGGAAAACACAACCACCCGATCCAGACAGGATGACAAAGGGCACAGACCTATCTGGAATATAGGTATGGGTCACTCCTCCATCAAAAGAGCCAAGACCTTCTGAGGTTCTTGCTGAAGGTGGACAAAATACATAATAGGTAGTAGAGGAAGGTAGCTATAAATACCAGCTAAGACCATGTGACCAATTGGAGAAATGAAGAGTATAATTATTAGTGTGTTTCTGTTGTATTCTCTTAAGAATGTATTTGTATGTGTTGCATTTGGTTTTCTTTCAGTTTCTATACCATGTGGTATAACACTAATTAAGAAAATATCAGTGGTTATTGTATTTAAGTTTAAGATACTGAAATAATTTCCCCCTAGGTACATTGTCACTTGTACTAAATGCAGTTGTACAAGGGATAGTTATATCATGTTAGGTATAATTATGATCTGGTTAAATATATAATGCATTTGTGATTGTGTGTGGGATTGTTACATTTAGGCATTACTATGGCCTGGTTATTGTTTTCATCTGGAAATTAATCATGACATAAGGAGATATAATTATGTGTCAAGTTGGCAAGGGGTGGACTTGTGATGGCTATTACTGGTTGGCAGCTTGACTACATCTGGAATTGAAGTAAAATACAGAAATGGAATGTACACCTGTGAAGGATTCTTTGCTTGGTTTGAAGGTGGTGAATAATACACTTCTATTCCAGACATTTGAGATTGGAAGACATGTGCCCTTGATCTGAATCTTAAGGCAAAAAGATGCCTTTATTTTGGATCTTGGTGTGAGAATACACATGTTAAATGTAGGCTGTACCTTCTGCCGGAAGGCTATATAAGGACATAGAAGAAGGAAACCTTTGTTCTTTGCCTGCTTGCCTTCCATTGCTAGCACATGCATTTCTTCACTGGCATTAGGACTTACAGTTTGGGGACTCCAACATATACAGAAGACCAGCTGAGACATTCAGTCTTGTGGACTGAGCAACTACTAGATTCTTGGACTTTATTTCACAACCAGTCACTGTTGAATTAGATGGACTGAGACTGTAAGTCATTCCAATACATACCATTTACTCACTTAGATAGATAGGTAGATAATTGATAGAGAGAGAGAAAGATAGATAATAGATGAAAGTGATATATAGATAGATTCATTCTACAAATTCTGTTACTCTAGAGAAGTTGTTCTCAATCTATGGGTCATGACCCCATTGAGGGTTATATAACCCTTACACATGGGTCACCTAGACCACTGGAAAACACACATATTTACATTATAATTCATAACAGTAGCAAAAATTAGTTATGAAGTAGCAATGAAAATAATTTTATGGGTTGGAGTCACCACAATGTGAGAAACTGTTTTAAAAGGTCACAACATTAGGAAGGTGGAAAATTGCTGCTCTAGAAAACCCTGAATAATACAAGCACTTGGGAGGCAGAGGCAGGTGAAGGCCAGTCTAGTCTACAGAGTGAGTTCCAAGGGAGCCAGGACTGCTACACAGAGAAACCCTGTCCTGAGTAAACAAACAAATTATCAAAATTGAAGAGATGGATTCATGCTTAGTTGTTCTTTCAGAGGACAAGGATATGAATCTCAGCACCCACACAGTGACTCATGACTATCTTTAAGGGACATGATGCCTTCTTCTGGCCAAGCAGGCACTGCATGAAAGCAGTGTGCAGACACACATGAAGTCAGAATATGCAAATAAATAAATAAATAAATCTTTAAAAAGGAGGAGAAGGAAGGAAAGACGGAAGGGGGAAAAGAGAAGAAGGAAGGAAGGAAGGGAGGGAGGGAAGGAGGGAGGGAGGGAAGAAGGGAAGAAGGAAGAAGAAAAGAAATTCAAAATTCTCTGCTCTTGATTGAGCCAATTATGGGAGAATTTTGAGATATACCTTTGTGTGGTACAAGGGAATAGTACTGTTACAATAATATACAGAACACATATTATTCTCTGTCTCCATATATGAGTTTGCCTTTTCAAAAAGAAATAGCATGTCTAAAATTCAGTGAGTGATTTGTGGCAATAAATTAATCATTGCTAGTTGTTGGGCATGAGTTTGTAACCAGCCTGTGTTCACACTGCTTCATCAAGCTTTGTTATACCTGTGGCACTGTGTATAGCATGGCTGAAAAGCACACATCTATGCTGAGACTCCCTGCAATATGGGTATGTACTCTGGCTTGAGAAACACTGAAGCTATGCTGCATTCTTCCCCTTCCTGTGGCTGGTGAGCATAGTATAAGCCTCTCCCTCTCATTCTCCCATGCCCCCCACCAACCTGCACCCCATCCCTCTTCTGCTCCATAGAAAGGGTGAGGACTTCCATGGGGATCATCAAAGTCTGTCACAAAGGCCCTCCCCCGTGTGTCTAGGCTGACAGAGTATCCCTCTATGTGGAATGGGTTCCCAATGTTCATTCATACACTAGGTATAAATACTGTTCCATTACCAAGGGCTCCATAGACTGCCCAGGCCTTCTAACTGACACCCACAGTTTTTTCAAATTTTCCAAGTGAAAATCAAAAGCTTTCTAAAGCTACTTTGTGAAAATCCTTAATATGTATGGAAATGGTCTGGAAGAGAACTGACGGAGGGCAGTAATTCTGCAGATGCTCGGTGATGAATAGCAGTGAAGAGTTCTTCCACACTCAGCTCTCAGAACATAGTTGGTGCTGGCCACAAGGCCCTCCTGATATCTTTGCTACCTCTAGCAGTTTGGACTTCTTCTCTCACCTTACCTGCCTATGTGAAAAGTTACTGGGATGAGAAAACTAATCATTCAAGAGAAAACCCTTCTTTTTAGAAGGAAAAAATGAAATGAAGTGCAAATACTATGTTTATTATAAACATATTTTGAAAGCAAGAAGGGACTGCCCAGGAAGATGAATTCTTACTTTGTGTTGAATGTGGCTGCAGACCCTTAGAATAATGGTTGTGAAACTTTGGGATGTTGTGACCCTTTAGTACAGTTCCTCATGTGGTGGTGACCCCAACCATAAAATGCTTTCATTGCTACTTCATAACTGTAATTTTGCTTCTGTTATGAATCATAATATAAATATCTGATATGCATGTTATCTGATATGGGACCCCTGTGAAGGTTAATTTTGTCCCCAAAGGAGTCACAACCCACTTGTTGAGAATGACTGCCTTAGAAGAAAGTAAGAAGTTAAACACCAAAGCAACTCACTGGTTAAAAACATTATCCTAATGGAGACAATGTAGCACTTGATTGATTATTTTTCTATAGACATTAGTCATGTCATAGTGGCTAACTTTTAAATTAGCTGGCAAACGTTTCTCTTTCTAATTGTTACTGTTAAAGATAAAATGCTAGCTAATTTCAATAACAGAGAAAAGCAATTAGACAAATCAGTGCATCTTTCTCTTTATACATTCATCTTGAAAGCTCTGTCTGTTAGTTTGAGTAGTGTTTTATGCTTTGATCAGAACGATTAGCAGATGGCCCTATTTTATAAAAGACAAGAGTACATCTGAAATGCCAACATGTTTCTGAAGCCCATGTCCAAGTTGTATTAATTAATGTCCTGTAGCACAAAAATATAAAAGACCCAGAGACAGATATTGGGGTCCAAGCTTTAAGCTGAAGATCAGAAAAGCAAAGCAACCAAGCCACCAGCTCTTTCCTGTACCTCAGGCTGAAAGGGATAATCCTGTCTCCATGAGCTCTCACCAAGCCTCAGACTGCCACCTCTCCTAAGTGTGGCTGGAGAATCTATCTTCACAGGAGACCCTTTGATTTTTATACCTCCATAGTGCTGGGATTAAGGGCATGTGATCCCAAGTGCTGAGATCATCTTTGTATGGGCTATTTCTCTTTAGGACTGGATAAATTACATGTAACTCAGTGTGGCCTTGAACTAATAGAGACCAGTCTACTGCTACCTTCCAAGTGGTGGGATTAAAAGTGTGTGCCACCAAGTCCTGGCTTTGATAGCTAACTAGTGTGGCTAGCTTTGCCTTCTGTGCCCTCAGGAAAGGTTAAATAAATCATAAATAATATATCATCATAATTCCCCCTCTTGTCTAATACAAAAGTAAGGCTACAACTAACATAAGAAAAACTATATACAGTAAGTACAATATTCATATATAATATATACAGACAATAATTACATCAATGATCTCTAGTCTATTTGAATTTTCCAATTTTCCCATTTTACATTCAAATTAGAAATGAGAGTGTTTTACATGTCAATCCCAGTTCCCTCTCCCTCCCCTCCTCCCCTGCTCCCCAATGCATTTGCCAATTTCAGAGAAAATACTTAATTATATATCCTATCTTGGTGAGTCCAAAGTCTAGTACCTAATGTATTTTCTAGTCTGTGGGTGTCTGCCTCTGCTTCCATCAGCCACTGGATGAGGGCTCTAGGATGGCGTATAGAGTAGTCATCATTCTCATTATAGGGGAAGGGCATTTAGGGTAGCCTCTCTGCCATTGCCTAGATTGTCGGTTGGTGTCATCCTTGTAGATCTCTAGAAATTTCCCTAGTGCCAGATCTCTCCTTGGACCTATAATGGCTCCCTCTGTTATGATATCTCTCATCCCGCTCTCCTCTATTCTGTCCACAACTCAACCTTTCTGTTCCTCCATTTCCTCCTCTCCATCCTTCTTCTCTTCCTCACATTCTGCAAGTTCCCTCTCCCTTAACCTCATGCTCCAAATTAGCTTAGGAGATCCTGGCCATCCCCATTCCCCAGGGACCATGCATTTTTCTCTTAGAGTCCTTTGTTTCCTGGTTCCTTTGGTGAAGAGGATTGTAGGCTGGTAATAAGTTGCTCTATGTCGAAAATTCATGTATGAGTGAGTACATACCATGTTTGTCTTTTTGTGACTGGGTTACCTCACTCAAGATGGTTTCTTCTAGTTCCATCCATTTGCCTGCAAATTTTAAGATTCCATTGTTTTTTTTTTCTGCTGAGTAGTACTCCATTGTATAAATGTACCACATTTTCTCTATCCATTCTTCAGTTAAGGAGCATCTAGGTTGCTTCCAGTTTCTGGCTATTACAAACAATGCAGTTATGAACATGGTTGAACATATGTCCTTGTTGTATGAATGTGCATTATTTGGGTAAATGCCCAAGAGATGAATTGCTGGATCTTGAGGTAGACTGGTTCCCATATTCCAGAGCAAATGCTCTACTGATTTCCAGAGTGGTCTTACAAGTTTGCACTCACACCACAAATGGAGGAGTGTTCCTTTATCTCCACATCCTCTCCAGCATAAATTGTCATTGGTCATTTTGATTTTAGCCATTCTGCCTGGTGTAAGATGGTATCTCAGAGTTGTTTTGAGTTGCATTTCTCTGATGGGTAAGGATTTTGAACACTTTTTTAAATGTCTTTCAGCCATTTTAGATTCTTCTGTTGAGAATTCTCTATTTAGTTCTATGCCCACTTTTTAATATCATTGATTGGTGTTTTGGTGGCTAGCCTCTTGGATTCATTGTATATTTTGGAAATCATCCCTCTGTCTGATGTGGGGTTGGTGAAGATCTTTTCCCATTCTGTGGGCTGTTGTTTTGTCCTACTGACTGTGTCCTTTGCCTTACAGAAGCTTCTAAGTTTAAGGAGGTCTCATTAATTAATTGTAGATCTCTGTGTCTGTGCTACTGGTGCTATGTTCAGGAAGTGGTCTCCTGCACCAATATGTTCAAGGGTATCTCCCACTTTCTCTTTTAGAAGTTTCAGTGTGGCTGGATTTATGTTGAGATCTTTCATCCATTTGGACTTAAGTTTTGTGCATGGTGACAGATATGGATCTATCCTCTGCATGTCTGAATCCAATTTCTTGGAGAGAACAGGAATAACAGGAACATATCTAAATATGATAAAAGCAATATATAGCCAACCAACAGCCAACATCAAACTAAATGGAGAGAAACTCAAAGAAATTCCTCTAAAATCAGGAACAAGACAAGGCTGTCCTTTATCTCCATATCTCTTCAATATTGTACTTGATGTCATAGCTGGAGCAATAAGACAACAAAAACAAATCAAGGGGATACAAATTGGAAAGGAAGAAGTCAAACTTTCACTATTTGCAGATGATATGATAGTCTACATAAGTGACCCAAAAAACTCTATCAGGGAACTCCTACAGCTGATAAACACCTTCAGCAAAGTAGCAGGATACAAAATTAACACCAAAATATCAGTATTCCTACTATACACAGATGATAAATGGGCTGAGAAAAAAATCAGAGAAACATCACCCTTCACAATATCCATAAACAACATAAAATATCTTGTGGTAACCCTAACCAAAAAAGTGAAAGACCTGTACAGCAAGAACTTTGAGTCTTTAAAGAAAGAAATTAAAGAAGATACCAGAAAATGGAAAGATCTTCCATGCTCTTGGATAGGTAGGATAAAATAGTAAAAATGGCAATCTTGCCAAAAGCAATCTACAGATTCAATGCAATTCCCATCAAAATCACAACACAATTCTTCACAGACCTTGAAAGAAGAAATCTTAACTTTATATGGAAAAACAAAAGACCCAGGATAGCCAAAACAACCCTGTACAATAAAGGAACTTCTGGAGGCATCACCATCCCTGACTTCAAGCTCTATTATAAAGCCATAGTCCTGAAAACAGCTAGGTATTGGCAAAAAAGTATAGACAGATATACCAATGGAATCAAATTGAAAATCCTGATATTAACCCACACACCTATGAACACCTCATTTTTGACAAAGATGCTAAATCTATACAATGGAAAAAAGATAGCATCTTCAACAAATGGTTCTTGCCTTTGTTTTTCAAAACAAAAACCTTGAATCTAATCCCCTTCAACTTTCTTCCTGACAATAACCAACAACATTTTGTTACCAATTCCCTTAAACAATGACAAATATCCATAACCCAATGAGTGATCAATAACCACCCACCCCACCTCTGGGGGATGTGGGCATTATGTTTTAAAGGTATTTCCTGCTGTTGGGGGTGATGGCATCTTTAGGGGAGCTGAGAAAAATATGGGTTAATTGTCAAGCTGTATCATTCTTATCCAGTCTCTTCATAATGGAAAAGTGTAGAGCTTGTCTCAAGTCCTGACTAAAATAGTCTGTGATCTGATCATCTCAGCTGGCCATCTCAAAATTGTTCTGAGCAGTTTATAGTCCTAAGTCAATCTTTAGTTTTTATTGTTCAGCTTAATGGTGTTATCATAGTCCTGGTGAAATTGTTGTGGAGCCCCATCCTCCTTTTGGAGACTTCACATGTTGCTGTTAGGTGTGGTTATAGTTCACTGCAGAAAACTGGTAGAGACTCAAACCTGAATTCATGTACAGGAAGGTAGATAAAAGCTTTTTATAGAGTTAGTCAGTACTCTATGTGACCATTAACATCATTTCACAAAATTTAAAGTACATAAATACATACATATATATGTATATATATATATATTCCTATAAAATTTTATACAAATAATATTTATATTTTAAGAACAACTGTTAATAGTCAATATAAAACCAAAGGACTATGAGATTAGTAGCAATGAAAGAGTCTTTAAATATTTGTTTTTCTTCTGTTCCATATCAAACGGATCTTCTGACATGAAATAGGGATTTTTGATTTTTCTTTAACAAGTATTCTTGGGTTTAGAGAAGGAAAGAGTCCCATTGTAACTCCAAAGCCAGTTTTAATCTTTAGTTGCCCTGGGACTAATAAAAGGCCATTTGCATTATATGTCTGTAGAGAAAATCAGACACAAACATTTGGTAAGATTTATGAAAATTTATCCTGTTGGAAATATATCAATTCACCAATTTACTCCTTTCCTTGGGACAATTTTTCTGGATTATTTATCCCCTTTCTTCTGATGCCTAAATTGTCCAGTTGTCTGCAGATTCCTTAGTGGGATACCTTTATTCTCCAAAAAAGACAAAAATAAAACCCTTTCCCAATCCTAAATTTTGGGGAGGTTCTCCTTTTGAAAGTTATATCTGACCAAATAAAAAATGTTTCTGGTTTAGTATTTTTATTTTAACAAGAACACTGAATCACTTAGTTTGGAAGATTTTTCCCCAACTTCCTGGGTTTCACTAATTGTATCCCTCTGAGAATATATTAAATTGGAAGCTTCAATTATTTTCAGAAAATAAATTTCTGATTCATATTTCTATGTTTTCTATTTTGAAATTATTATCTCCTAACCTATCTCCTATAGATCCATTATAATGAAACACATCTTAAAACTATTTATTAAGCTTTTGTTATCAATACTACATTATTTCATATGACAAATCAGTTAACTTTTTCATCAGAGAAAGCAAAGTACACAACACTCTTTGCTTGCCACAGCTTTCTCCTGCATCCAAAACCTCTCACTGCTCTGCCTTCACATACTGCAGTAACGTTTGGGTCATAGGCATTCCAGAGTTGAACCACTCTGGAATGTGATGGTATTCTTATTACACACAAATACTTGCACTACCCTCAGTGACTCCTTCATCCCTCTTGTGCTAAAAATACAACCACTGGTTTTGCCATTTTCCCTTAAGGATAACCTGACTAACCAAACCCTTGGGCAGGAAAATCTGACCGCACTCTCTGAACTCACTGATGGCTTAATGAGTTGAGTCTGCATGAAGTCAAACTTTAATCATATGTTTATAAAACACTTTTTCCAGACCTCAAATTATTTCTTCTGTACATGATTTTAAGGAAAATGAAATCAAGTCTTCCAAAGATGGATTTTCAGCACAAGGGAATTGTGTGGTTTTTATGAGAAGCATTAAAATTTTTTATTCAGCAAGAGACTCATCTGTGTGGATGCGTCACACTCTGGGCAGGAACATACAATTTCAGTTGTTGATTGAATACACACTTTCATTTAACACAACTTCGGCTGTTGCTTTGGTATTATAAGATGTTGTCAAACTTTTGTCTAGTCAGGGGGTATCCACCTCCACTCTGTACTTAAAATTTTAACATAGAGTGTGATGCCCACATAAACTTTCCCATATTTTGTCCCCACAGCAGGATTTTCTTTTTCAAAATGATCAAAAGGATTTATTTTATGTGTGTGTGTGTGTGTGTGTGTGTGTGTGTGAGAGAGAGAGAGAGAGAGAGAGAGAGAGAGAGAGAGAGAGAGAGAGAGAGAGAGAGCTCACATATGCTACAGGTATGGAGGTGCCCTCTGAGGCCAGAAGAAGTTGTTGAATTCCCTGGAGCTAGAGTCAGATGTGCTTGTGAGGTGCCTGACCTGTGTGCTGAGAAATGACCTCAGATCTCTGCAATAGAAGTGCAGTATCTTAACCATTAACTCATCTCTGCACCTCCAAGAGTATTTTCTCTATCATTTTCTTTCTTTATTTCGACCAATAGATCTCATCCATTCATAAGTTAGGTTAAATGCCAGATGGTTTACTAGACATTTTGTAATGAAGCCTCCTTTTCTTTGTACCCAGATTCACACATTCATTAAGAAAAGTCTCAGGTTGGCTGCAATCGCTCAGGCCTGAAAAATTCATCTTTTCTGGTTTTGTATTGTTTTTGCCTCTTGCATTTTTATATCCCATAGCACAGCTCTGGGCTGCTTATTTCCTGTGCACATGTTATCAAATATATCTTTGAAGCTGCCTGTTATTATCCTTAGGAGAAAGGGAGAAGGAATACTGATTAAAATCCATTTCTGGAGATAGAAAATAACTTCCAGGTAAATTCTGCTTAAGAGGAAACACATTTCTGGTCTTTAAGACAAGTGAAGCAAAATCCAAAGATTAATTTAGAAAATTCAGGGTAAAGTCATATTTGGACTAAATAGCCCATCAATTGCCTGTGCACAGCACAGAGTCTGCTCCTCCCCTGTAGAGCTCACTTTCTGTTGATGACTAATTGGTCAATACAAAAGCAGCCTCTAAAATGAACATGTGGCAACTGCTGAGTCAGTTGAGTTAATAACACAGGAATGGTCTTTTGGGAGATACACTAGATAAAAGGAGCATGAGCAGATCAGCAATTTAAATACTCAAATATGTTATCCTGATTAATAGATGGGCATCTACATGAATATAGAAAACTTGTTGGACCAGAAGACAGGCCATGGGAAAATTTCAACTCTATTCTTCAAATTTTTGATTGTTCCCAACTTTACTCAAAAGGAGGAAAATAAGCAAACAGCCTTAACTGGTCTGAGGTTTCACAATCAAAGGGAGAAGATATCAGCCACTCGCCTTCCTCTTTTTTGCATACCTGAAAGCTACACTGGCTGCTGCTGCTGCTCTTCAGAGTTGTCACAGCACCTAAAACTGAGATTCTTTGCTGTGTTTTATGACGGATGAAGCACTTCAATAAAGAAGAGACCACAAAGCTGTCTGAGCTCTCTGCTCTCATAAAGGAAACTTCATATTGTATGCTTCTTATTGTCTGCTAAGCTGACATTTCGTATTCACCGTATCTGACTTTGCCTTTATTTATCATGCTTCTTGAAGGATATTGTTCATATATAATCTTGATCTGTCTTGGCATTGATGAAGAGCATCTCTGTTAATCCCATGTCCTGAAGTCTTTGTAAAACATTCTAGACAATGAATGAAAACCAATCACCAGACCTCATTAGGCATTTATCTCCAGATATCCTAGAGATGTGGAAGCTCAAAAAGAAATATAAGTATTTCCAATAGGATTGAAATGATAAATTGCAGTCATTGCTTCTCTTTACCTCAAGTTCAGATATTTGTGCTTCTCTGAGATGCTTATCTAAAATGCAGTTTCTGAACCTCTTTGCACACAAGCAGAAACTGGTGTCTCACTGATGCTGTCAAGAATTTGGCATTGCTGTCATAGGGACATCACAACCAGAACTACATATCAGAACTGAAAGGTAATCTTGAGCCAACTGATCAAACTTCTCATCTTTTAGGCACATTTCCAAAGAAGTAACTTTCTTACTTATTTGAAAATAGAGACATATTTAACTAACTCAGCACTCTTTGGAGACAACTAGGCTAGGTTCTGAATTTTTCTTAAATCACCCATTGTTTTGTTGTAGAATGCAAAAGATTATCTGAAAAAAAGAATACTAAACAAAAACTGAAAACCTAAATATGATGATGATCAATATCTAACAAAACACACCTATACCCACTTAACATCCACTATCTTAGTTTCTTTGATGTTGCTGTGATGAGAAAATATTTTGACAAATGCAACTTAAGAGAGAAATGGTTTACTCTGACCCGAAATTCAAGGGTATAGTATAACTTAACCAAGTAGTCAAAGGAGTAGGCAGCTGGACACATAGTACACAAAGTCAGCAAGCAGAGAGAGAATAACTGTATGATGCTTCCCAACTCTGATTCTCCATTTTACATAGTTCAGGAGCCTCTACCCACAGAATGCTCCAACCCAGAATTTCTATGAGTCTTCCCATATCAATTAACATAACCAAGATAATCCCCACAAGTATATCTAAACATCTATCATAAGGCAATTCTTAGTTCTTCCAAGTTTACAGTCAGCACTATTTACCATATCCATGTGGATTGACGTAAGATATGAAATAAACGTTTAATTTGGGTAAACATTTGGCCATTCATAATGCTCCTAACAAGAACCTACTACTCACTCTTTGCAACAAGTTTCATCTTGGTAAACTCCTTTTTTTTTTTTGTTTTTCAAGACAGGGTTTCTCTGTGTAGCTTTTGGAGCCTATCCTGCACTCTCTCTGGAGACCAGGCTGGCCTCGAACTCACAGAAATCCGCCTGCCTCTGCCTCCCGAGTGCTGGGATTAAAGGCGTGCGCCACCAACACCCGGCTGGTAAACTCTTCTTATCACCACACAATACGAGACAGTGCTCTGCTTTTCTTCATGATGTGTTGTTTCTTCAGGAAAACATATTTGTATAATAGTTTATTCACCATAAGTTAAGAAATGTAGGATACAGAATGATAATCATGTTTTTGTTCATCTGGTTTCTTTAATATGCTATCAACACAAGCAACAGGATGTCTAGACCTATCTCAGGGCAACAAAAGGACTACCTTCCTAAAATCTACTCTTGCACCTCACCATCAAATAAACCATCTTACTCTAGACCCCCAAACAATCCTAATTTGCCTGTTGTCTCCATCTCTCTCACTACAGTTCCAGTCAAAGTAACATGGTCTTTCTCTGCTTTAACTTCCTAACTGGAACCCATGATTTCTCTTTTGTCTTCTCATTGTCTGTCTATCTCTGATCAGCCATATTCCTCTCTTACACATAACTAAATTTGCCTTTCCTGGTCAAAATGCTGTCCAACCCACTCATAATGAATCCAAACTTGTTAAGCTCATGGGGACAGGAGGTGGCAGTAGTCCATGAGGAAAGGAAGAAGGAACAATGGTCACAAAGATGATTTTATTCACTTCTTTTGGTTTGGAGAAATTTAGATAGAATTAAATGGGGCTTGTAAATCCAGGAAATAAACTCTGTCTTGTAAGTAATATTATTGGATCCTTAGCAACTCTAGTGCTTACTTCCCTTTGCTGTCCCAGACCTTAACCAACTGTGTCAGAAAATACAAAGGAAATGCTTTATTTGCACTTGATGTTGGACAATATAAGGCAAGCACGACATATCCAGCATAATGAGAGACAGTTATTGCAAAGAAAAATTTACTAAAAGGTGCCATATGTGACCTAGAAAAAGGAGATGTTTTCTAACTACCAACAGTGCATTCCATACAGATACCAAAAATATAGTAAGGAAAGGTAAGTCTAATGAACTTATAGCACAGTGTGAATGTCTCTAACCTTTTAGATGCCCAAGCTACTTTTGGTATCTTTTTATCATATGAATAGAGAATATAAAACCAAACATCCAGATGAGCTCCTGAGACCACTGTGATCACAGGCCACGTCTCTGAACTTCTCTAGAATTAACCCATAGGAAAGCAGGCACCATCTTAGGGATGAGTTGTGTCCTCTACCCACCACTGAGAAACCCATTCTGTCATCTTCACCTTACTATTTGCCTGCATGAGTGCAACCAGAGTGCCTGACAAGCTTTGGCCCCTCCTCTAGGTTATAATTTTGGGTCCCAGAATCCAGCCCAATAACTCTGCACCCATTCTGATCACCACCCTCTAAAATACCTTGTAGCAGAGCTCAAGACTGGTTGTAGGTTGACTGTACCCATCCTAATTGGTAAAACCAGTGCCCAGTCTTGACATCCTGCAGCCTCTGGTGCCCCCTGGTGGTACCTACTAAAGGAACCTTCCCCATCACTGGAGTCAAAGTTCTACAGTAAAACTCAAGAAAAGCTATTGAGATTACCTGCACATGGGGGAGGGTTTAGGTCTTGCTCCAAATGATATGACAGACTTTGTCTGCTCCCGGAGGAGCAGAAAGGATTTGGGATAAGGGGTGGGAGTGGGAGCAGGGGAGGAGGGGAGGGAGAGGAAACTGGGGTTGATAGGTAAAAGAAGCTTGTTTCTAATTTAAAATTGGTCTAATTACAATTATAAAAATGAAAAAGCAAGTGTGTAGAGAACTGCAGCACAATGTCATGGCATATGTTTCTTCAATAAATATTTAAAAATTCAGGAAAATACCCATTCTGTTTAAAAAGAAAACCTCCAAATATCTAACCAAACATGCATGGAACTACCACTAAAATTTTGATTAGAAACACAGAATAAACAAAAGTACCATTCTCTGATGTCAGAATTTTAAAATAAAAGCTATACAGATAATTTAAAATAGTTAAGATGAAGTCTATTATTTTTATGTAAATGATAGTAATTTTCCCTTCTTTAGAAAACATAATATTTGATTCTTTAAATTCCTTAAATGAAAATATGTGGGTACCTCTGTATATCCCAAAATAAACATACTAAAGCCTGAACCTGAAATAAAAAAGAATAAAAATTGGGGATGCTTTATGACATCTAATTTTCCCATCAACTGTATCTTCTTATTCCTCAAAATGTCCACAAAATCATGAGTAATTAATGAATTAAGGTTTTTTCCAAGTATCCCAGAAAAATGGCCTCTAAATTGCCACTGTCTGCTTATGCAATTCAAAGATCACGACATACTTCTCAACTTGTCTAATATTTCTTTGCCTTTGGCTGGGCATCCACTAGAGAACTATATTGACTTGTTCTGGGGTTTCATTTATAGAAATGAATAAGATCATATTCACATTCTAGGAGGGCATCTGTTTCTGATTCTATTCCTGGAAGCCAGGCAGAATTTGAACAATTCAGATCCATTTGACAGTTTACCATCTTTGTTTCTACTGGTGAAATAGCCTTAAATGTTCAACTTTCGCCCAAATGAATTAATACCCATAATTTGTGTTCATGTCTAATCTAATGTTCCCCAAGCTGGGATAATTTCTACTCTAAAATTTTTCCACAGCTGTTGGGTAGTAAAGGTGTTCTGTGTATTGTTTTTTATGTGGCTGCATATCACGACCAATGCAGAAACCACATTTTAATGTATCTGAATCTGTCTTCTTTGGATGCTCATAAATTGGGTATGTACTCAGGGCCATGTGGGTAGCTTTTTTTCCCTCTGTAATAAACTGCAGAGAAATTTGAAGACATATGATGAACAACCTTGGGCTACAAGGTGGTACTTTTGACACTCAAATGTCTCCAAGAGATGGAAAATTCAATTTATTTTATTGCCCATCTTAAAAGTTCTACATGTTTTGGAGAATTAAAAACTGTCCTTCATACTTCTCAGAAGTCTTAAAATTTGCATCTACTAGGAATTAAAATGTCTCTACCTTGTATAACATATAGAGACACTAAAAGTAAATTATTTGTGCTCAAGCCAGGATAAGACTAGGACTAACACAGACAGACAAGAATCAGAGAGTTGACTTCTGATGGTCTTGGTGTTTGCTTTTGAGTTCTTCTGGGCACCAAATGGGTGAACTCTTCTTATTTTCTGAATATTGCTAATATTTTCAAAACTGAAGTTGTCTTTTTAGATTTATTTTAATTATATAAGTATTAGGATAGGAGGATGTTATGTACAGGAGAGTACAGAAATAGGTGAAATATAGAAAAGGACACACAATCCCCTGGAGCTGGAGTTATAGGTGGCTGTGAGTCACCAGATGCAGAAGAGCAGAATTACATTAGGTCCTTTGCAAGGGCAATAAGTGCTTTCAATCAATGAGCCATCTCTCCAGCATGCAACTTGTTGTTTCTTTGCTTTTTTAAATTTTTTTATTAGTTCAAATTAGGAACAAGCTTGTTTCACATGTCAATCCCTTCTCCCTCCCCTAACTTGTTATTTCTTAGTGAGTGACTTTGTAAGTCCTTCTGCTTAACGTGATCTAGCCTCTCACAGTCACTCATGACACAAATAGAGTCCTTCTACTACTTTCTTCATGATGAACCCTTAATCATTTTTCAACCCATCTGAGAAATACGTGGCCTGTTAACTGTTCTTTAACTTCCCAGTTAATGACTTTTACTCCTTTTCAAAGCATATTGAAAATGATAGCTCTTTACTTTTATATTATCTTAATTAGTCTAATCAGCAACATGGTAATTTAGAATTGGTTTAATTTTTCAATCTCCAGCATAGAACTATTGCTCAACACCATAAAGACAGTCAATTTTCTCTACACATAAAATTAAAGATTATTTCTGGAATCTTAGATTTTATTGTAATAAAGAAATATGCATTTTGTTTGATTTTTGCAATCTTAATTCTGGGAACAATTTTGCTTGTACATATATTTGCTTCTATTGTCAAACTTTAGCTAAAACATTTTTTTTAATCTATGACTCTTACATAAAACTAACCCTGGTAGTAAGATTAATTAAATGGAGTTCACCAAACTTTTTCTTTTTCTTTTTTCTCTCTTTTTAAAATGGGTAACATTTCTAATTCTGATTAAAAAGCTTAGATCTATTGTTTTCACTAGAGTTAATTTTCAGAACTTACCTATTTAACTACAATTCTTGATACACAGTGAATGTTCAAGTATTTATGAAGTATTTAAAGTAATTGAAAAGAATAGCTTCAGTGAATTAGTTTATTGAATCTAACCTATAGCAATTTTGTCTTACTATGCCAATTAAATAAAATCTCTCTAGTACCAAATGCTATAAATCTCTGGACTATTCTGTAATATTATCCATTCTCCAAGGTTCTTGACATACAATGATCAGAATCATACATTCAAGTCTTATTTATATGACCAAAGATTTACCCTCATTAAAGTGAGCAATGACATAAGAAACATTAAAATAATCTCCACTAAAACACAGCTTTAAATTTAACCGTTACACTAAAAAAACCTCACCCTAATCTGTCTTCCCAATTCTGGGAATCCAAGACACCTAGGCCAAGATCAAGAGAAGAAAATGCAAATTATACCATGGAGAAGGAAAAGAGCTCATAGAATATTCATCAGAAGGCCATGGGGAGTTTGTGATTAGAAAAACATTTACTTGATGGTTTGCAAAATCTAGGGAATGATCTATAATTAAGTGGATTTATTAAGTACAGAGCAGAGATAAGCAAAGTAAAAGAATAAACAGCAAGAGAGATAGATACATAGATAAATAGATATAGATAGATAGATAGATAGATAGATAGATAGATAGATACAGACAGACAGACAGACAGACAGACAGACACATAGAAAAATATCATCAATTCAGTTACTTCTAACAGCCATCAGAAATCAAATGGAGGAAGAACTTTAAGACAGACAGGCCAAGTCCCCAGTAGATAGAGTTCCCACCAGAAAAGGGTGTCTCCTTGTGTGAGGCTTCCAAATAACTGAAAAAAAAATGCAACTAATAGAAAAAAAATAATCAAATGGAGCCCTTAGGGAATTCAGCAGAAACTGACTGGGGAATTGAGGTAGTAGCTGAAATTTTCAGTTGAGCTTTCTCTCCATGGCTACGCTTCCTATGACTGAACTTCTGTCTTCTTACTCCCACTGTAGACACTTTAATATCATGGGGGTAAACAATAACAATATATGTCAGAAATGGTTTAGCTTCCAGTTCCTTTGAAGGACATAGTCCCTTTACTCTTGGGTTGTTTGTCATTCTCTTTTCTCTGTCACAGAGTTGGGGGAAGGGAGAGGAGAGCAGTTTATCTCCAGGCAAAAACCTTGAAGGACATTTGGTGTGAACAGGCTCAGCCTGAAATGGAACAGGGCAAACTCTGCTTCCAAGCAGCTCCCAGTGGTCTTAAATAGTGCATAGTAGGTGACCAGCATGATGCATTTCACACTTGATATTACAGTGAGATGGATTGAGACTAGCCTGCTGTCTGCAGGTAGATCACACAACTCCAGTTGCTGATGCAAATTTGATGGGCATTTTCTATGTTCTGTGAGCCATCATGCAAACCTACCATGGTATAGGTGTGTTTTGTTTAATTTTCATTTTTTCAAAATATATTTTTAATTAAAATAGAATAACATCACTTCCCTTTTTCCTTCCAGCCATCTCCCAGGTACCCTCCCTCAACCCACTCTGATGCCCATCCACTCTCAAGTTGATAGCCTCTTCTTTCATTGTTATCCTTACACAGATGCAACTGCACACATATGCACACACACACACACACACACACACACACACACACACACACAAACACAAACACACTGTTACAACCTTCTGAGCCTGTTTTATTGTTTGTTATTTCTGGACTGATCACTATGAATTGGACAGCCAATGAAAGGCTCATCCCTGGGAGAGGATAATTCTCCTCCCAGCAGGTCTACAAGTTGAACTCCATGGGATTTTTCCCCATCCGCATTAGCCTATTATTGATATTGCCATTGTTGCTGTCTTGTCAGTGCAGTCATTTCTAGGAGAGACTGTTCTTCAGTAAATTTCCAGGTATTTTTGCTCTTACAACTTATCTGGGGGTATCTTCTGTGATATTCCTGAGTCACAGAAACAGGAGCTGTGGTACAGACGTATCCATTAAGGGTTGGCTCCCCACAATCTGTTTATTGCCGCATTATGTCCAGATATGGTTCTCTGTGATGGTCTCCGTTTTCTGTAAAGAGAGGCTTCCTTGGTGTGTGTGTGAGAGGGGTAGCTATACTTATCTGTGGGTATCAGATTTGAATATAATATGGAATGATGCTGGTCTAGCCAAATGGAAGTAGTAGAGTCTTTTCTAGAGTAAATAACCTCCCTAACTCTGGGACGCTGTTTCCAGTACCAGGCATGATTTCTTGTCTGTTGAGTGGTCCTTAAGTCTGACCAGATGGTTATTGATTACCACCACCATGTAAATGCCACTTACTACCCCTTTAAGGATGCTCATCATTGTCATGGTTCATAGGTGTTGCCACTGGGTAGCAATGTTTAATTGCTTCCCTCCCTTGGAAGCTTTCATAGTAGAATATTGATATCTGGAAGGAGGCTTTTGGGCCAACTCCTCCTTGAATCACTCAAGTCCTATGTCCTAAGTGTGCAGTATCTTCAGCACAAGAGGCCATTGCTCAACTCCTGAGAAACAACCAAGAAATCATGTTGACAGTCTGTATTGTTTTCAGAGTCACTTGGAGGATTCTAACCAATCATTTAAAAGGAAATTTCTCATGCCTTGTCATGAAGTTTTTTGCTAGTCTTTGGTTCTTTTGAGGAGCATTGTCAGCCTGAGTAACTAAGTAGTGTATCTTCCTTTAAGGTGTGTGTGTGTGTGTGTGTGTGTGTGTGTGTGTGTGTGTGTGTGTGTGTGATGTGTGTGTGTATTATATATATTTTGTGGCAGATACAAAGACTATGATTCCTCGAGGCTTTATAAAAAACCCTTGATGTTATTATCAAAGATCAAAAAGTAAGTTCTTTCAGAATCAATTGTCCAATATATTACACATAGATCCATGCCTTAATACTTCAGTCCTTCATCCTGGGTTCCTTACTCTCTTGTTATAGGAGATTTATACATATTTGTAAGTAAACCCTTGTTGTAAGGTTGTCGCCTCTTCCCTTATTCCAACAAGTCCTCAGAAATCCACTTTAGTCGTCCATCCTGGGTTCCTAACTTTTTTCTTATAGTAGATTGGTCCAATTTCTAAGCAATCTTTGATAGATGATAATCAATTCATCCTTTATTCCAAGTCCCAAGAAATTCCATTACTAATTTTTAAGCTATTTAAAATTCCACCTCACCCATACTATAATCCCAAGGCCTCATGTTCTTTCACTTTTTATCAAATACTCCAATAGACACTCCAGCTTGGGCAGAAAGACAGAACCCTGGCCTGGAGGGATTTCTCTGAGAATATGGTGAAGAGTCCATACCTTAGAGGTTGAAGTATGCACAATGGGCATTAAGCAATTAGTTCAATGAAAAATAATCTATTTTATATTATGAGCCGTGGTCTAATAGGAGGGAGAATTATTTCAAAAAGTGGGTGGATTAGTAAGATTTTAAATACTTCAAAGGCAAATTACCATGACCATCTGCTTTTAAATCTTTGAGCACAGTAAGTATGATTTGAGCTAATATATTCCATATTTCAAATTCTCCTAGTGAAGAGAGGCTACTTATATATCTTATTCCCTCGAACATACATAAAATGCAGCCTTGGCTTTTGGGAAGATGCCCTGGGCAGTTTAGAGAGAGAGAGAAAGCAGAAGCTAGATAAGATGATTTTTGCAAAAGTCTCTTCATTAGTAATCAGCATCATGGCAATGCTGATTTATGTCTGTCTTCTGAGTGGATGGAGCAGAATTCCAAACTAATGCCATTTCTGCTTTCAAAGGACTCTATCTTCTAGACCTCATTTAGCATGAGGATAGAGAAACACAGATAAATGTCTTATCAGGCGAAAAAGTAATTTCATGTTCTTGCAGTTCTTTTCTCTGTCTATTCAAATGCTAGATGCCCTTTCATCTCCTATAAATGGTTTTCTCTTAATCCGCAAGAAACTAACCCATTCTTCCTAACAACATCATTATATTTTGAGTGAATTATCACAGAACAATTAAGAGCTGTTCTCATGTGGCACACACTTATCTTAGGCTGTTTGTTTCAAAATTTCATTCAGCTGCGTCTTCCACTATTTCCTCATTTTGTTGAATGCTTCTGTCAGCTTCCAGCAAAGAAAAATAACACAGTAGGGGGCAGGGCAGAAGTCACAGTAGTATAAGACATCACTGCCACTCCAAACAATGCTCTCCATTATAGTTCGCTGAGCTAATGACGATGCATCATTTTGTTAAAAAGTGTTACTATCATTGGAGCAAAACATCCCATTATATTAACCAAGCTGGTGCTCTGACACTTCCATATATAAAGAAAGAACTGTTTATAAAATCCTGTGTTGTCATGGGTTATAATTTCGAGATGACCTTTACAAATATGTTTAATGTGTTTTAAGGAGGTATATTACAAACAAGAATAATGACTTTGGAATAAGTCCCGAAGCTACATTCTTATTTGATTGATGGCAAATGATATGGCTTTAGACAACATGAATTAATTCTTCTAATTTCCGATGTCTGTATCAGAATGCCGATTTGTGAAGTTTTTAGTACTAAAATTAATGTGTCTGACTTAGGGATCCACATGAGAAGACACTGTAAAAGAAGAAAGTAGAACTACTAGTAGACACAATTAAGGCATTTCACCTCAGAATTCCGTTAAGCCCATGGTTGCAGTTTCATGTCTGTTGCAGTGATAAAATACCTTAACTAAAATCAGTTTAGGAAGGGATGAGTTTATTTGGCTTGCAATTCCAGGTTATAGCCTACTACTGCAGGGAAGTCACAGAGTGGAAACTAGAGGCAGCTGATCACTTCCTGCCTGCTTGCTGCTTCTGCTCTTATCCAGCTATCTCCTGTTCTGTATACTTCAGAACCTCCAATCTAGGGGATAGGGCTTCCAACAATGGGCTGGATCAGCCCAACTAACAATAAAGACACTCCCTCACAGACATGTCAACAGGCCAATCAGATCTAGGTAATCTCTCATTTGGGATTTCTTCCCATCTGATTGTTGGTTGTAGAATGATGACATTTAAATATATCACACATGACAATAAAAATACAAAAGTGTGTGTATGTGTGTGTGTGAGAGAGAGAGAGAGAGAGAGAGAGAGAGACAGAGAGAGACAGAGAGACAGAGAGAGACAGAGAGAGACAGAGAGAGACAGAGACAGAGAGACAGAGACAGAGAGAAAGAGACAGAGAGAGAGAGGTGTTGGGAATAATCCTTCAGCTAATTCTGGAGGTTTGTTGTTTCCATAGGCTTACCTATTATAACAGAAGTACTGTTTCTTGTTTTCTCACTGAAGGGAAGCCTTGAGTGCCATAGCTGTATTTAGACCATATTCTAAATCTGTTGAGAAAACATTCGGGCACTCAAGAGCTCGCTAATATTTATGACATGGCAGCATGAAGCATGCTGTTAGCTACAATAGTACAAGTAATTTGAAAGGACAAATGCGATATCAGTTATCTAAACACAAAACACTCATAGTTTTACAATTGAGTTGAATCCTAATCTGGCTGTTATTACTGCTAAATAGCATAGAACTCCCTTTCTCACTGTATGGAAATATACTTACACTATATTCTGTATAGTAGTCCTTTGACTCATTGTATAGTAAGTTCCTTCTAGGTTAAGAGTTGTAGTTAGCCACTGGAGACACCAAACAAAACATGCTTCATATGCATAAGAACTCAAAGCTTGGTGCCGAAGATATACATGCAAAGAGATAACTAGATATCTACTGCAGACTAGAAGATCTAGACCCATTTTCCCAGATCTCTCTAGCTGAGTACAAATATGAACTAGAGAGAAATGACATGGAGCAATCTGAAAGTGGAAAGCAAACCGCTTACCATCACAGAAATTATATTGACAGAAAGTACCAGAATATGCACTCAAGAGGCCCCAACATACCAAGTCCCCATTTGAACAAAATAAGGTAGCCCAAGTAGGCATATTCCACTCTGAATCAAATAGAAGTCTTGCTTGACAATACCAATCTCTCTCTCTCCCTCTCTGTCTCTCTCTGTCTCTGTCTCTCTGTCTCTCTCTGTCTCTCTCTGTCTCTCTCTGTCTCTCTCTGTCTCTCTCTGTCTCTCTCTGTCTCTCTCTCTCTCTGTGTGTGTGTGTGTGTGTGTGTGTGTGTGTGTGTGTGTGTGAGTGTTTATGGGAGACTCCAAAACCCATGCTGAATAGGAAACAAGCTGCTTTTACATCATGTTTGACACTTGGCTCACTTTCTGCGGAGCCCCAGTAAGCAACCTGGCAGGTTTGTCCCTGCATATCTAACACTCTTTTTTTACTAGAGTAAAAGAGAATCACACCAGGAAAAAGGGACCCATATAGAGCGAGATTGTCCCCTGAAGCACACTTTATTCTCTAAAGAGAAGGGAGACACCCTTTTCTCGTGATAGAGATCAAATATCCGAGTTCAAGGAGACTCTCTACTTCTCAGGCAGCACCATCAAAGTCTGGTGGGATTGCTAATGACCTGGGAATAAACTGAGATGAAAAAAAAAAGGAGCATTGCAAAGGCTTAAAAAATTAAATTGTTTAAAAATAATCCTCTCCCCCCACAAATGATAAGTCTTTGTTAAGGATATGGGATAACTGTAGCCCTGTATCTTACTAGTGGGTCTTCAGAAGTTAAGCACAAATTACAATACTCAGATATTCCACTCATACATTTATGTGCAAGAGAATCAAAGGCAAGTGTTAAAATTCAAACTATACTTGTACATAAATATCCATAGCAGCACTGCTGAGATTAGCCAATAGGAGAAACAATCCAAAAGGGTCATCAACAGATGACTAGATTAATTAAAATACTATATATTAAGGCTGGAAAGATGGTTCAGTGGTTAAGAGCACTGGCTGTTTTTCCTACATGGGAACTTCCAACTGCCTATAATTCCAGTTCTAGGGGGATCCAACATGCTCAAAGAGACATACATACAGTCAAAACACCAATGCACATAAAATAAAAATAAATAAATCATTAAATTTCCATATATTCTCTTTTTTTTTTTTGGTTTTTCATGACAGGGTTTCTCTGTGTAGCTTTGGAGCCTATCCTGGCATTCACTCTGGAGACCAGGCTGGCCTCGAACTCAGAGAGATCCGCCTGCCTCTGCCTCCTGAGTGCTGGGATTAAAGGTGTGCGCCACCAACGCCTAGCCCCCAAATTCCATGTGTTCTTTTTTCCATATATTCTTACAATAGAAAATTATTCAATTATAAATGTAAACAAAATACTCATGATACAATGTGGATAAACCTTGAAACTATGCCTACTGAAAAGAAACAGTCATAAAAGGTCACATTTTATGAACACAGGATTGATTATAAAAATGCTAAACATAAACAGGGCTGAGTGGTAGGAGATAGGAAGGTGATTGCCAACATATAGAGGGACTCTATTGCTCATGATGGAAGTGATATAAAACCTGTGACTGGTCACTGAAATCATACCCAAACCTAAGTAGTCACTGGCACTTGTTCCCTGTACTTGGACAATGTGTCTCTGTGTTCCCTCACCTACTTCACAGAGATGTTTTTCTAATGAGGACTGGGAAGTGCATTCATCTATAGGTACAGAGACAGTTATTTAGAAAGCAATTTGCTCAGCTGGGCGTTGGTGGCGCATGCCTTTAATCCCAGCACTCAGGAGGCAGAGGCAAGCGGATCTCTGTGAGTTCAAGGCCAGCCTGGTCTCCAGAGTGAGAAACCCTGTCTCGGGAAAGAAAGAAAGAAAGAAAGAAAGAAAGAAAGAAAGAAAGAAAGAAAGAAAGAAAGAAAGAAAGAAAGAAAGAAAGAAGGAAGGAAGGAAGGAAGGAAGGAAGGAAGGAAGGAAGGAAGGAAGGAAGAAAGAAAGAAGGAAAGAAGGAAAGAAAGAATAAACTTGCTATGAATGAACAACAGGTCGAAATGTGACATTCATCACAATTCTTAAGCTATCATCACAGAGTTTTTTCCTGCAATGTATAACTGGATTCAGCTTTAAAAAATTAGTGCATTTCTTGAAGTTGTCACCACTTGGAAGAAACCATTGTCTAGTTAATGGTGTGGAGCTAGAAGTAAAAGCATAACTGGAGATTGTCTATATACACCCAATTGCCCTCTCTAAAGAGGCATGGATGCTGAATTCTGCTTTTCTAACTATAATAAGTCACATTGAGTGAATTGCTGGATAATAGTGCCCCTGTCATCATCCTCCCTTTGGCTGTCTTAAGACAAGTCTTAAGACATTGGACTCCAAGAAACTGAAATTTCCTCAGGAGTCTTATACTGGGATGAGGAAGAGGATGGGGCCTTAGTGTCAGCCAGGAGGGGACTGATCTCTGCAAAGAGACTTCACAAGTTCTTATAACTTGTCAGATTATCTTGCTGAAGGTTCTGCAGCTTAGACAATGCCAATGTGTAGGACTATATCTTGACCAGGTATGTTTAGCTATCCAGGCCTTTTGCCTTCTATTTAAATTTTAGTCTCATGTCAGGACCCCAAAGATAGACCTGCAGTCACATTGAATAAATATCTATTGTCTGTGTTTTACTATTACTTCATCTGTTTAACTGGACTACAGAGGATAAGAGGCCAACCTTGGCTTATTAAGATTTCCAGGTGCCCCACCTAGCAGCACTGGTAACACACAAGAGAATAAAGACAATAGAAAGAAAACCTGAATAGTTCTCCGCAAGTTTTTATTTACACTTCTCTTCACATCTTCTAGTTTTGACTCAACATAATATTCAGCAGTTCCTCACCTTATTGGTTGCACCTGTAATTACGCTGGTCAGAGCCATGTTTTCTGTGTTCAGCAATTAAAGTTCATAGTACAGTCACACTTCTCTCTCTCTTTTTTAAATTTCACCAGGGGAGAATGATAATGTTGTAAAATCTATTTTTTCTGCCAAGCCCAGAAGGAAGTGAAGAAAGGAAAGGACTAAGAAAAAGCATTATGCAAGCCATGCAAGAATAAATGGCTCTGCTCACTGCCACATCCATCGCTCCTGTCACCGGCATCCTTTTCTCACTGCCACAGCCAGAGCCTGGGCCAGAACATCCCCGCTGGAACCAGCACATGCAGACTGCAGCATTGCTGTCAGTGCAAGCTATAAATACCAACATGAACCCCAAAGGGATTTGTCGCACAGGGAGCATGAATATTCCAATTTCTGAAACCACCATATACCAGGAAGACACATGGTGTCTTAAAACAAACAAGTTATTCCTGGGTATGTGTCTCAGCCTAAAGTGACAGAGGTAAAAAGAGTTGCCATTTTAGGAAAAATAAATAAAATATGTTAGCAGATTTCAGCCTGATTTATAATGCCAACACAAATAATGCAGCAGCTCAGGTGGTATTGCGTTCTGGCCATCCCCAGCCCACTCAGTCGTCACTGTATGGAGCTGACATATTCACCTTTCTGCCTGCTTTTCTGGAAAATGTGTGTCTGTGTTCGGTGTGTAACTCTTATTTTCACAGACATTTCTGTTTTGTGGTTTTAATGGCCTAAAGGTCATTAAAATTGCCCATTTCTAAACAGTTGCAGTGTAGCACAATGCATGGATCACATACATTCTTTTCCTACAGACGCAGTTGCATGCTCCGTACATCTCTACACAAGTATCTTGTAAATTTACAGGGCCAAAAACTGTGAGATAAGGTTTTTTAAAGTGGGAAATGGAGATTTCTGCATGGGACTTTCAAATTGTCTTTCAATACAAGTTGGAAGTAAATGCTTCTTTTTGCTAAGTCTGGCTATTATTAAATGCTGTATTTCTGGAATCCATAAGTAAAATGATGTCTCAACATTACTTAAATTTCCATATTTAATAAATTTTAGCAATTTTCATTGAAAAGCTTCTTGCTTTTTGTAATTATTTTCTAGGAAACATTTCTTTAAATTCTGGTTCATTGTTTCTCTTGAGAGATTTTTTTAGTGTTAAGAAAACATGATATTTTTCTTATGTATTTTATATTTTCTTAAGTTGCCATTTTCTTTTGACATTATGACTCTTTTATGTAATAGAGAAGTTGTAGATTTTATGTGGATCAATTTTAAACTAATTTTTGCCTCCTGGCTTATGATTTTGGAGACTTTTCCATGGCAGATTTATTTTAAAAAGAGAATGTACATACAAGCCATTGTTATAACCATAATTACCAAACTGTATGTTGTGATATAATGTTTATGATCTAATAAAGCTTACCTGAAGATCAGAGGCAAATCTAGCCACAGCCATAGAAGCTGGGCAGTGGTGGCACACATCTTAATCCCAGGATTTAGGAGACAGAGGCAGATAGATCTCTGTGAGTTCAAGGCCGCTCCGGGCTACATGAGAGTAAATCAGTCTAAAAGAGAAACAGAGCTCATTCCTTCATCCCAGAACTAGAGAGAATATAAAGAGCTCAGTGCAGTCTCAGGAGCAGTCTGGGATTTGGTGAGGAAATGCAATCAGAGGACATGATCTCCCCTTCGGTCTGAGCATTGGTAGAGGTGATAACTCTCTAGTGGGTAGTTGTTTGCTTTTCTGATCATCAACTTTAACCCCAATATTTGTCTCTGTGTTTTTATTATTCATGCTGCAATTGTATACCATAACACTAGAATTCACTCACTCCTGTCAATGTAAAATAAAATAAAATTTAAGAAAACATTTTGTTAATGCTTTTAATTTTGTATTTGAATTTTTGTGTTTATGTAATTATTGAAAGAATATCAAGTAGGGCTCTAGTACTATTAAAAAACCCTAACCAGATGATTTATTTGAACTTTCTGTATAGGCTACCAAATCTTCAATAATTTTCCATACCCTCTCTAGCAAATTCACCTTTCCACAATTCCATTTATTTATTTTCTGATAGTTTTTGCTCACTTTCACCTTCCTTTAGCTCTTTAAATACTTGTATAAAATTATTTTAGTGCAGTTGCTTAGGAGATTTTTATTTTGTTCTGTTGATGTTTCTTTTTGAGACAGGGTCTCATCATGTACTCTGGCAGGCCTGGAACTCACTACATAGACCGATGCTTGTGAGATTCTAGGATTAAAGGCATCCAAAATCATGACCAGTCCTCCCTAAGATTTTTTATGTTAATAAAAATCCTCTAATACCAATGACATTTCAGAATTCTCGTATGTATGTTCATATTTGAATATTCACCTGAGTTTTGTAATTGTAAAAAACAATCTATTGCTAGTTGACTTGAGATGCAAATAAGTTTGTTCTTTAACTTGGGGAGAAAACTTTCCCTAGAACCCCTGTGTTCCTTTTTAAAACAGAGTATTGTTCCTCCTATTTACTTACCAGCTTATTTTTTTTAATTTGTATAAGGAATGAACAGCTTCTATTGTAATTATGCTTAGATATTTTGAATCTCTGTTTTGTGATTATTTTTCTTTGTGAAGTACTGATAAAAAGAAATGAAGAGGATATAACTGTTTGCTCGGCAAGCTTAACTTCTGATTAGGAACTTGATAATCTAAAAATCTATCACTGAATAAAAAAGCATGAATGCAAAGGTATGTAGGAGTTCAGGTTAGATAGGAACAACTGTTGCAAAATAAATTTCCTCATAGAATGGATAGGGTCTTTAAGAAGGAAGAGACCTATAACATCAGCACCAAGTGCCCGGACATCCATTTCCTGGACTTTGACCTACATAATTCATCATTATCATGGTCACTGTAAAGAATTTCAGTAAAGAATTTCCTCATATGTTCACAAATGAAAAAACAATATTAGAATATGCCAGTAGCTATTCATTGTCTCCACCATTCACTGCTAGGCCTGTATCTTCAAGTAATTACCCTGGTTCCTTGGCCCTACTCTTTTATTCAATGAGTACAGAGACCTATCTGTATTGAAACCACATGAAGTATACATGTTAAAAAATAATGAGTGTGCTTTTTTAGGTAGTAAAAGAGGATAAGTCATGTAAATATTGAAAGGACAAGTGCACAGGATGAGTGAAGAAAGGAGGGCACTGGAGCTGGGTAAACCCATGGGAATTTCAAATGGCTTGAGATGGAGTGAAAGCAGCTTAAAATTCCACTCTCTGGAAATTAGTCCTGGCCACACATATATAATAAATGGGCTTGAATGCCAAGGTAAAAATGTGGAGTAGATTAAATATATTTTTATTTCAAGTTAACTTGGGCATCTATGAAAAGGTTTATCTAAAATGGAAAGAGACACATGTGCCAGGGAATCCCAAAGTAGAAAGAAAGGTCATGTTTAAGCATAGAAAATCTGAGGTCCAGCAAACATCCCATTGGTAGCACAGCTCCTTACATATAGAAGGTTCACATTAAATATTGAATGAATTAATAAAAAATAAATGACTTGCAAGTTTTTTTTAAAACAGGTATTTCTAGAAGTTCATAATTTATAACAGCTCTGTCTCAAGGTTGAAGACACAAATTCTTCTCAAGCACAGAGTTTCTCCTGGAGGAGCAGTGTTTTGCCTAATGAGTATGACAACATTAAGGAACCAGAATCTGGAACACAGCTCTGTTCTGCCGCAATTAAGTAGAGGAATTAATGTTTTCTAAGCACTTGAGATACTGCTTTGCACAATTAAATGCTGCATAAGTGATAGAGCTATTTGTTAAGTAGGTAATGAAGGCTAGGATACAAGACCAAGATAAAGTTATAAAACAGTAAATTTTAAGTCAGACCTTTCCCTCCTTTCAGTGTACCTGGTTCTCAATTAATTCTCCCCTGAATTTACTTTATCAGTTTTGAAAGACTCCAGAGATGTTTATTAAGCAACATTTAACATAAAAACCTTTTTATAATTAAAAATGGGCAGTGTTTCCCAAAGCTTCATGTGTAAGGACCAGATTCCAGAGTGGTTCTTTGGGGTGGGTGCTGTAGACCATTTTAGTAGGTAGGAACTCAAGAAAAGTCTTTGGATCATTGGAAACATGCTCTCAAAGGGAACTTGGAGATCCTGGTTCTTTTCTAAATCTTTATTCTTCTTGCCTCATAATATGAATAGTTTTTCTCTACCAGATGCTTCTGTTACATTATCCTTTCTAAGGATCCAAAATATTGGGATAACCCAATATTCAAATGGAAACTCCAGAAGTATGAGCTTTATCTGTTAGAACGTGATTCCCTCACATAGTAATGTGAGGGCATGGTGGTTTGAAATAAAATATCCCACATAGGAAGTGGTACTATTATGAGGCGAGGCTTTGTTGGAGTAGGTATGGGCTTAGTTGAAGGAAGTATGTCACTGTAGAGGCAGGCTTTGAGGTCTCATTAATGGTTATGCCATGCCCAGTGTCTCCTCTTGCATTCAGATAAGATGTAGAACTCTCAGCTCCTTCTCTAGCTCTATGGCTGTCTTCACAGTGCAATGTCCCACCATGGCAATAATGGACTAAACCTCTGAATATAAGCTTCCCAATTGAATATTTTCTTTTACACTTGGTCATAGTGTCTCTTCACACTAGTAGAAATCCTAAGACAGTAGCTGGTAGTAGAGACTGGGGTATTGTTGTGATAGGCCTAACCATGTCTTTGTTGGAGGAATTTGGACTTTTGAGTAGGTTAGAAAATCAATGGAATGCTCTAAATGCTATTTAGTAGGTGATATTAGTAGGTACATGGAAGACAGTGGATCTAAGAGTAATTTGAACTATGGGGACCTGGAAAAGACATTTCAGAGGAATAGAATTCTAGTATGTTGCCTAGAGATCACTCTTACAATATATTGATGAAGAATACAGCTCCTTTTTAGTCTTGTTCAAAGAGTATGCCTGAGCCTAAAGTGAAGGAGTTGGATTAACTCTGTTGGCAGAGGAAATCTCAAAGCAGCCTAGTGTAAACTGGCATGTCATTATTTGTGTTCATACTTACAAAGATTTATAATGAAAGGGAGAAAACTGAGAAAGGAAAAATACAAAATGTACCATTTGAGGAGAAAAGGAGCACCAGGAAGTAGAATGGAACTAAGTCTTGTGTTGAAGGAGATAACCAGATTAATAAATGGAATAAAGAGAATAGTGGCCTCAGAGCAATATCCCACCTGGTTACTTTCCAATTTATGTAAGGAAAATTAAGAAAAGCTTAAAGTAGGGTGTGATGGTGCATACCTTTAATCCCAGTTCTCCAGAAGCAGGTGGATCTCTGAGTTTGAGGCCATCTTGCTCTGCAGATTCATTTTAAGAACAGCTAAGCTTACACAGTGAAGGAAACTGTGGAAAACAGAAAGCTGAGAAAGATGTAGTTGAACGAGGGGATCATGTTCCAGCCACAGCAACCAAGAGAACTCGGTAGCTTTGGCCACATGGTTCTGGATTTAAAGTTTAAGAAAAGAAGAAATAGGTTATAGAATATTCCTCTGTGCCTAAGGAAAGCCACTAAGGCCAGGCACTTATGTCAGGGCTGTCCCTGAATGGAGGCCGAGAGGCCATTTTGTAAATCTGTGAAGTTGAAGCCTGAATGTCCATGGAGACAACAAGATGTCAGAGATGCCAGACTTGTTGGTTACTTGCCAAGGAAAGCTGTTAACAGGGAGTGAAACCAACCCAAGAGAAAGAAGTATGTTGCAGTTAACAAAGCGGAAAGGAGTTGGAGATCTTTTTATTTCAATTTTATAGGGGATAACAGTTAAGATATTACATGAATCTTGGAGGAGATTTTGACCTTTAGACTTTTAAATAAGTTTGAGACTGTTACAGACTATGGGGACATTTGAAGTTAGTTACCAGAATATGGGGGCCAGGGAGTGGAATGTGATAGTTTGAAAGAAAATGTCTCCCATAGGGAGTGGCACTATTAAGAGGTGTGGCTTTGTTGGAGTAGGTGTGGGCTATGTTGGAGGAAGCATGACACTGTGGGGATAGGCTTTGAGGTCTCCTATATGCTCAAGTGTTGCCCAGTGTCTCAGTTCACTTCCTGATGCCTTCAGATCACACTGTGGAAGTCTCAGCTCCTTTTCCAGTACCATGCCTGCCTGCATTCTGCCATGTCCCACAAATTAAATATTTTCCTTTATAAGAGTGGCCATGGTCAAGGTTTCTCTTTACAGAAATAGAAATCCTAAGTAATATAGACATTGACTGACATAATATCTCACTGAAGAGGGTATATTTGAAGTAAGGTGTACATAGGCAGAGAGGATGAAGCTTGTATCATTCTATTCATGACATAAAGCTCTATGCAGCTGTTAGATAAGAGTATCCAGAGATGCACAGGGTCATCCAGGTTAGAAGGAACTTGTTTTAAGGAGTGTTGAGTTTAAGTTAAATGCAGTAGAAAGCCAATAAATGTATTTAACATGAGTGTTACCTGTTTATACCTTGATTTTTTAAAAGGTATCCTTTTCATTTACAGTAAAGAATATATTTGAAAGAATGAAGAAGAAACATTGGGTATCTGTTAGTCTATTAGAAATGACTGTGGTTTATACTGTGGGTTTTGGGTAAATAATGAGTCATTAGTTTAGTACATACTAACCATGAGAAGCCAGGATTGCATCCTCCCACTAGAGACAGTGAGGTGGTTATATGAATCTGAACTTAAGTAAAATCTGGGCCACAGAAATATGTGTGGGGATTGTATCAGACTCTTATATGAATCTTTTTATAAGCTCTTCTACCTATCTCCTACTCCAGCCAAAACAGCCACGACTTCTTTTGTTGTCTCCTACATAAGTCAAAGCAGATTTTTACAAGTTTAGTATTATAATGACTCCCTCTGGACTTAGCATGTTTCTGTGGTCTGCTGGCTAATCCTTGATTTTATACATCCCAGAAGTATGAAGGAGCTAAAACTTTCCATTAGGTCTCAGTCTGAAATGTTCTACCACTTCACAAAGCACATCCCTGGAGGCCAAGCATTCAAAAGGTGGGCCTTCAGAGAACATTTAAGATTTACAATATAGTTTATGTCTGAAGGCATTTTTTACCAACACGAGATAGAAGCTGATGAATGAACATGTTTTGTTCCCCTAGGAAGGTAGAAACTAAGATGCATTTCTCAAAGGTTCTCTGATGCTCCAGGAAGGATCCAATATCAATCACCTACAGAACTGATCACCACATCATCCATCCTTCTCCAGTCCTTTCTTTCATGCTTGACTCACTTCCCCTGTGCATCATTGCCACCATTGGCTAAGATAACTTCCTAAGTAATGATTGTAGGCAAGCTTTTTTTCTCATTAGTATAATATGTGGTTATATGGCATTTATTAATGAGTAAATGAACTGGAACGATATATAAGATCACAAAGAGAAAGAGGAAAGATACAAAATGTTTCAATTTTACTATTTTACTGATCATATATATCCAAGAAATTTTAGAAAAACTCTAGTTATGAAGAATTTATAAGAAAATTGAATATGAATGTTAAAGCATGATTGATGGAGAAAGAACAGAAGAAAGTGAGGTAAATGAAACAAGAGAAGAGATTATTTAAGTCAGCTACAATAAGCAGTCCAATGATTTGAAATATTATAAAAAAACCAAACAATTTTCAGTAAATTTGGCATCATGGAAGTCCATTATGCCTACAGTTAGAATGTACCATTTTTCTTTTACCAGACACACTCATGCTTAAAAGAACCCATGGAACTAAAATAAACAAATGTTTTGGTTGAAACTGTAGGTATTGATAGGTGAGACAGACAAGGATTACATCATCCTAGACTGCTATGGTTCTCTATATGTGAGGCCAATTGTGAAAGCTTTTGTTTCTTTATTATTTTGTTTTGTGTTCTTTCTCATATGCAGACCCAACATATAATGTTTTATATTTCTGTGTTTAAGTTGGAGGGATTATCTGTAGAAGCCAAAAAGCAAGAAAGGGGCCATGGGGAGAACAGGGAAAGAAAAAGGAAGGAAGGATAATGTAATATGAAGGAATATGGGAATACTAGAGATGGAGGTGATGAAATGGGAATGGACCCTGGAGGAGAGAAATGTTGGGGTGGGGGAGGAGCCAGCCAAAACAGGACTGTGAAAATCTCATAGAAACCTACTGATTCGTAAGCTGACTAAACATTACATTTTTTTTTAAAGAACTTAAACTGAGTTATGTTTCATGTGTGGATACTTCTCCCAGGACTCATAGATGACTGGACCAAATTCACAGTGACAAATATAGGATAGCTATCTATATGTTTTTGATCAGGAACCACACAAACGTACTAAAACAATTTGGACTATTGCCATTTTCTTGTCTGCCCACCAAAACCAAGTAAGAAGAATATATTAATGAAGGCAACACACACCTTGGATATAAAGCACAGAGAAATCACTGTAGCTGACTGGAAGGTTCCTTCCTTATTGACTAACATTCATAGTACCAGAAGATCCTATACAAGCTATAGGGAGGAAATGTTATCAATGTCCTGTAGACTCTGTGTGCTACATTACTAACCTGACAGACAAAATATGCCCTCTAATATAGAAGTGGCATGACTGCTCTCTGAGTAACTGTTTTCCAATGTAAACTGAGGCCTACTCCATGAGATAAAATTTATGTCAAACATTATACACCTCATTAAAAGCTGGTGAATAGGGAGGCCAATAAACATATTGAAGAATCTACTTCTAATGTTTTTCTTAATGGATTTATAATTAACTGCCTTCCAAATATTTATGTTTATACTCATGGACTACATTAACTCTCAGTCTTAGAAAAGCCTCATTCGGCAGAAGTGACAGTCTAAACAGAGACATGTGTCCTATCAAAGTGCTAACAATAAGATACCAGTATTTCATCCTAAATAAAACATTTGTGTGTGTGTGTGTGTGTGTGTGTGTGTGTATCTGTGTTTCTGTAATGTATCTGATTCAGATTCTCAGTATACATTGCAAAGAGAGAAAGTAAAACATATAAGAGACAAACAATGAGAAGCACTATAACAATAACACTTTCTGCCAGCCTCCTGAGTTCCACTGCCACATTAGGGCCCCCAAAACACACAGAGATTAATATTAGTTACAATGCTGCTGGCCAATGACTAGGATTTCTTATTTGCTAGCTCTGTTTTAAGTATCAACCATACCATTAATCTATATATTTTATAAAGACTTATTGAGGACTCCAGTGGCATGTGTCATCTCTTCCCAGGATCACGTGGCAACTCTTCTTTTTACTATATTTCCCAGAATCCTCCTCGACTCCTCGCCCTACCTATATTGTTTCCCTATTGGCCAACAGTGCTTTTATGTATCAACCAATAAGACAAACATATACACAGAAGGACTTCCCCCATCATCTTTTCTTTTCTGTCTAAATAAAAAGTAGGATTTTAACATTAACATAGTAAAATATATAACAAAACAGTTACCAAGTATGAACTATAGTTACAATATTTAGTTCATTAACATTTAACAAGATTTTAAAGAAATATTCTATCATCTATCCTCTCTTTGTGAGTCTAAAGTCTTATATGAAGCTTATCTTTTATAATAACTAAAGAAAACCATAACCATAACTATCTGCCTTCAACTCCATGAAAACCACAGAAGGATAATATACAAACTCTAGATCTGACAGAGACATCTTGCTACCTGGACAGTTACCCAAATTTCCTCTGTAATGTTGGGGCACCCATATTCAGCCTATGGTATGTGCCACCATAGCCTGGCTACTCTTTCTTTCTTTCTTTCTTTCTTTCTTTCTTTCTTTCTTTCTTTCTTTCTTTCTTTCTTTCTTTCCTTTCCTTCTTTCTTTCTTCCTTCCTTCCCTCTTTCCTTCCTTCCTTCCTTGTTTCCTTCCTTTCTTTCTATTACTTTATCTTGTTTCTTCTCTCTCACAAGCCTACATAGATTTTTAACACATTGTAAACCTTTAAAGGCTTTATTTTTTCCCTCTGAATCTGTCTTTAATGTAAATCTTTATCTTTTTCTTACCATGAGCCTTTTATCTACTAAACAACACTGCTGAAACTAAAGCCATGTCTTTACAAGATGGTAGGGGTATGTTTACCGCCAAGACTGAGAACTATGCTTACCACCTTGGTCTATGCTACCATCTGTCATGGCCCAGTATGTCTCACCCCCAAACCACAGAAGCCACGAGGTCTGGCCTGAGTGGGGGAGCATGGACTTGGGGATTCCTAGTAACCCAATGATGATAAAGACCAGACATAGGCATCTTGTCATCTTTAGAGAGCTCTCAGTTCTATGCTGCAAAACTGGAGTCTCTTCTATATTCTACAGCTTCCTGGCTCTTTCCTAACCAGTCTTCCCTGACCCTGAGGCCATTTCTCTCTCCTCCACTCGACCCCTTTGCCTGGTCGCTCCTAACTCCCTGTGTCCTCACATGTCCCATACACTTAACCCTCCGCCCTAGTGCAGGACTATTCAAATGCTTAGTTCTGTAGAGATGCAACACTAGAGGACATTCTCAACTGAGGCTATGCCATTCAATAGCAGATTAGCTAGCTTCTGCAATACACTTGTAGACTGGAGCTCCCAGTTACTTGAACCAGAGGTTTGGACCTCAAGAAATTCTCTAATGGAATTTTCCTGGCTCCTGACAATTCCTGATGATAATTGCATGCCGAGTGTGCTCAAAGATGATCCATAGTCCGTAAGGCTAAGATTACTTTATTCAGATGAACACAAGCCCAAACGCAAGCCAGAGCATGCCAGGGGCAGCAAGGCAGCCAGGCCAATGAGAGGGGCCAGAAAGAAGGGGCTATTCAAATGTGTGTGATCCCTTAAGAATCATTCCTGCATCACCTTAGACCTCCCCTGACCACGCCCTCACAGGCATGTCCCAGCACACCTGTTGGGGCTACTAGGAGGCAGGGCTACAGTGTCTCCCTACAATTCCCCTCTCTTAAATTAATAAAAGGAAACCCGTGCTTCTGCAATGGTACAGATAATTGTGCCTGGCTTAGGTGGTTCCCTTCAACCCACCAGGGGGGCCTGTCATGGAACCATGCATTCCATCATGAGTGTTCTGTCTTAGGATTCCC
Organism: Cricetulus griseus; assembly: GCF_003668045.3. Lineage (NCBI taxonomy): Eukaryota > Metazoa > Chordata > Mammalia > Rodentia > Cricetidae > Cricetulus > Cricetulus griseus. The sequence continues at coordinate 254,196,278 of NW_023276807.1, forward strand.
TGAAGGCAAGGAAAACTGTACCTGTCTCTGGCTGGAATCAGTCTCTGTAAAACAAATAAGGTTAATGGGGAATGGGCCTGTTCCAGTTCCAAGAGTTCCTGAATCAGAAAAAAAAAAAAAAGAAATTCACTAGGAGGTAGCACCTAAGCTCTCACAGCCTGAAACATTCTCCTGTAGGATGGAGACATGTAAAGGTTAAAATGGCCATTTAAAATCTGTGAGGGAATGCCTCCAGTGCCTCTGGTACAGACACTACTTAAGTTTGCTCTCTTAAACATACTTCTATCCTAAAGCTTATAAATTACACATTACATTCCTGTTAGAATGAACTCTGATTTCTAGTATCTAATAACATTTGCATAACACATATAGCAAAGTTACAGACATTAACAGTTTCATCATGAACATACATTAGGGTGAGTTACAATACAATCAAAGAACAATGTTTTCACAATCTGTGGGGTGTGAACAATTTCACTTTTTTCCTTTATTCCCTGCCTAGGACTCAATGCCCTTTAAAACTTTCTATTTCTTGCTTAAAATCTGTAAGTTCTAAAATCTGTAAAGTTCTGAAATCAGGTGTGTAATATCATACATAGTCTTTGAATGTTAACTGAAAAGTCTTTTGTCCATATTTCGTTTAAGCATTGTGAAGGGGCTCCTGCCACTCTGGTTTATACCAGTATCCAACTGTCCTAAATGGATCCTTTTTCCCATGGGAAAACTGGCAAAACAGTTTTGTGTGTCTAGGTGTGGCAAGAAGGCAAACTGTTTGCTGTCTGGCTCTTAGTTTGCTCTGGAATGATCACTCACAGACAGAGAGGTGGAAGTAGTCCATCTGTAGGGAAGCTGGGGCTCTGGAAAGCATCACGAAACTCCTCCAGCTGTATGTTGGATGTCCTCAAGGTTCAGGAACATGGGTTCAGTGTTTTACTCCAGCTGGTTCAGATGGTCTCCCAAGGCCTCAGGTCCAATTCCTCTCTGCCCCATGCATCTCACCAACAGCTCGGGTAGGCAGTGCGCCTCATTCTCCACCTCTGAGAAAACACAGACATGTTATCTTGACTCCAGATAATTATGGGATCTGGTCCCCTCTATTGATCTCTCCATGTGACCTGAGTGAAATTCACTCGAGTTCTAGGCATGCCAGAATCTGACTGCAGCAGATTGCTCACTGGCATCCACATTTAAAAAGTTTAAGATAAACAGTGCATGGTTTAACCCATCATGTGGAGACTGGGGGCACAGCTCCCCCCTTTTTATCTTAGAAGATGTGTTTTTAAGGAGCTATGAGCATGTTCTAAAATTTGTTGTCCTGGAGGATCACAAGGAACATCTCTCTTTTGATCATTTTCCCAATGAGTGCAAAATAACTGGCATGTCTCATCATAATATCCATCTCTATTGTTTGTCTTTATAATTTTGGGACTCCCATGTAAGCAATAACATCTTAAAACAGTGACTTGTAACATCAAGAAATCTGAATACATGTCAATTGTCACGTGTACATATTTTTAACTTGCCAAACTCTGCAGTGAGTAACATCCATTTACCATAGATGGTTAGGGAGTAGACCTTGAGGATTCACCCCTAAATTAGCCATAGGTAGATACTGTGGACACGATCTACATTGTTAGATGATTTGACCAGCAGACTGTCTGGTTAAGCCAAATTGTTTTCTTAGACTTTTGTTATTTTAATGATGAAAGTTACAAGACTGTAGAGCTTTCTCTATTTAAGGCAAATCAACCAATTTTGTTAATTAATCTGTTGACTCATTTCATTTGGCTAGTAATCAGGGAAAGGCCTTATTAAATAGGTTCCCAGTGTGACCCATAAACCATGCCAATTCTCTTAGGTGAATAGCATTTTCTCAATATTCTAACCTGACTGTTACTGGATCCTATGCATGGAACTGTCTCTATTACCTGAAGAGTCTTAAAGACATAGTGACTGTCAGTACACAAATTAAATGAATTATTTACTAGGAACTGAAAGACCATTGCAACAGCTCAAAATTCAACTATTTGAGCTGAAGCTGTCTGCTCCACCTATTCCTTTCCATCAATAGCATATGCAAGTGGCTCTCTCAATACAACCACCAGTAAAATTAACATAGATTTTTTTATAGGACTGCTTTTTGCAATTTTGGGGAGTGTAAGGATGTATCAGAGTAAATTGTAACAGCCTATGAGCTGCAAACTGATTGTCAATTTTTCCAGAAAACAGAGCATAGGCAATGTTCTGAAAGAGTCAACCTGTTGCTTGGAATAAGGAACATGTATCATACTTGGTTCTCTCCTAAAATACCTCCTAGAATCCACATGGCATTTCTGCACCATGCAGGCTACTGCTTTAAAATAAGGGTATAATACTTTGGCTGGTGAGACGTGTATGTGTAACCATGGTAATGGTTCTTCCTGACATAGAACAGAAGTTGGACTATGTTTTGTGGGGAGCATATAAGCTTCCAATTGTTTTGCATAATCAATATAATCCTCTAATTATAGAAGGACTTGTCTACCTTCTTAGTTAGCAGTCTGGGTAAATTGTGATCACCACCTCCTTATAGAATCTTATTTAAAGGATTTAAATCATCATTAGATGCCCTCCAAAAGGGTCTCCACCATTGAATAGTTAACAACCTCTAAGAAAAAAAAATCCTCACTCAAAGATTGTAAACTATCTTTTGTAATTGCTATCTATTAAGCCTTAATCTTTAGAATACAACATATGTCCCAAACAATTTTTGAGATTTACTTAAAGTTTCTGATTAGCCTTTTCTAATCTAACCTTCGAAGCTGACAAGCTGATAAGACCTCATTTGCATCTTAGCTGACCTGGCCTAATTTATATTTACACAGACACATTCAGGTTCTGAATCTAACAGGTCGGCTGTCTCCTGTGGCTTCTTCTCACAACCCTTTTTAAAATCATGTATCAATTTTTACTTTCTAGATTTTCCTTTTTTTAACCATAAAATTTTAGGAGGATCTATATCCTCTCCTCTGCCAAATTTTACAGAATCATCCACAGATTCCTCATGCCCCTAAGCTAACTCTTTTGCTTTTTCATTGACTATCTCCTAGGACTTAAATCATTAATTTTTTCTGTTAAGACATTGAATGACTGACCGACTGACTGACTGTCTGACTGACTGACTGACTGACTGACTGACTGACTGGATGGTCTTTTTGACTATATTTAAAGCGATTCTGGTAGCTTTTAAACTCTATCCAAGGCAATGTAAGCATCTCCTTAATCATATCCAAGGCAAATTAGGCAGTTCCTTTCGTCTGCACTCACAAATTCACAATCACATCATGCATCCAGGTGTGGCCACAGTGATCATAACTTGCATACTCACATTTCTCCTTTTGCCTAGGTTATGATCAGCTTGTTGAAAAGAAAAATCCTTGATTGAAATTTCTCCTAACACAGTAGCTATAGTCAATCCTTGAAATATGAGCATCCCAAATTTGAACAGATACAAATTTACCTATGTTGCCTTTCTTTCTCCATAATATCTTAAAACAGTTTCTGACTAGTTGTATCAATAGCATTTTTATACATTTGATTGGTGTCAGCCATAGCAGCATATCCCTAGGCTGTAAGTTACCCCGAGGAGCTCCAGGCCATCGGCTGCATCGTCAATGCTGTCGCACTGACCCAAGGTGGCTGACTGGGGGGTGGGGCAGACTGTGGCCACTGCCAGGACTGACCTTGGCCTTAGCTTAACTTTTGCCCTCTGGACCGCTGGAAAATTTGTAACTGTATTTCAGGCATAAGCCTGATCCCCCTATTTCCTCTTTTGTTGGGACTCTGTCTGACCCAGTGCCCTTCCTGATCACGTCCAAAGTAACCTCTAGAAGGCTCTGTGCATTTCTTCCTCCCTATGCCTTGCTTTCTCTGTAGGAATAACATATTTTTAACTGAAGTTCCTGTAAGGCACTCACCATCACTAATCCCTGAGTGTAAGCTAGGTCCATATCTGAAAAATTCTTAATGAACTAGCCTAAGTCAGTCCTCTTCCTGTGAGGCCTTAGTGCGGCCTGGCATGCAGTACCAGCATTCTCATAAGCTAGCTGTTTCAAATCAAAGTTTCAACACCTGTATCTCTAACTTTTTTGGATAATGTCCACACAGGCCTAGAGACAAATTCTGAAATAACTTCCTAAGATCTTGCCTGGTCTCTAAAACAAATAATCTCTTCCTGACTGGCAAGCCTTGGTTACCTGCTTTCAATTTCCTAGGGTGAGACTTCTACAGCAAAATTCCCTATCAGCATCTGGGTAAAAATTGCTGTTGATCTATACTGGACATAAGCCATCTTCAGTTCCTTGAGCTGTTTGAATGGTATTGGTGCATGATCCTGCTTATGTTCCCCTGAGCCTCCCTGAGACTCCCTCTCTAATCCGAGGAAACCTGTAAATTTCTTATCTCCTGTAAGCGATTTTGCTAAAACTTTCAAGTCTCTTAGCTCCTGCTGAATTTTACCAACTTGAGGCCACACCTATGTTTTCCCAAGCCCCGGCACAACTCAAAACGCTGACAGAGTCATCACAGTGGCTTTTGTGAGCGTGAAGGATCCTTTTAAAACTCTTATACTCTAAAATCTCCTGTACTTGCTTTTGCTTTGTTTCAGCTCTCCTGGCTATTAAACTATACCCTAGTAAATATACAAGCATCTGACTAACAATTATCTGCCTGATCTCTCTAACTATATACATTTTACTTTCAAGGCTAACTTACTTTTCTTTATCATCTGGCTAATATTCCTGTTTCATATTTACAATTACCTGCATTTTTCACTCTGGAGTTTAACTCACTATATTTTACTGCTTTATCATCTGACTGACATTTCAGTCTTGTGCACCTTCTCTTACTTTATGGGTTAAATAACCTGCTTTACCTTTTTGTCAGCTGCTGGCTGACATTTTCGACTTATATACACTTTTGTGCACATTTTTGCTTTAAGGGTTAAATATCCCAATTTATCTTTTTTTTGTCGGCTGCTGGCTGTCGTCTTACTGTTTTATATTGCAAATATCTATTTCCTATTTGTACAATTATATACAGTTTTATTCCTGACTTAACGCTTTTCACTCACCACACTCGGCCACTTCTTTTCTGCGTGCCCTTCTCCAACCAGCTCACCTGTGATGACTATCTCTTCGGAGTGTCCACACCTCTGCCTTGTCCATTGCTTCTTTGGTGTTCCTTTCTTCGTGGTGTCCATGGCTTCTTCCCCCATTCTCAGGCCCCACGTTCGGGCACGATTTTGTTGAGCCCCGGCATGTCTCAGCCCCAAACCACAGAAGCCAAGAGGTCTGGCCTGAGTAGGGGAGCATGGACTTCGGGATTCCTAGTAACCCAATGATGATAAAGACCAAACATAGGCATCTTGTCATCTTTAGAGAGCTCTCAGTTCCATGTGCAAAACTGGAGTCTCTTCTTTATTCCGCATCTTCCTGGCTGTTTTCTTACCATGCTTCCCTGAACCTGAGGTCATTTCTCTCTCCTCCAGTCGATCCCTCTGCCTAGTTATTCCTTACTCCCTGTGTTTTCACTTGTCCCATACACCTAGCCCCCTGCCCTGGTGCAGGACTATTCAAATGCTTAGTTCTGTAGAGGACATTCTCCACTGAGGCTATGCCATTCAATAGCAGATTAGCTAGCATCTGCAATACAATTGTAGACCGAGCTCCCAGTTACTGGAACCAGAGGTTTGGACCCCCAGAAATCCTCTAATGGAATTTTCCTGGCTCCTGACAACCATCAAGGAATATACTGCCAGCTTGAAATATCACTGTCACTGACAGCTGCTGGTACACACCATTCAATTGTGAGCAGGGCCTCTTCAAAGAGCCCTGCATTTTTTTCTGCTTATGCTGAGTCAGGAAACCTCCCTTAAGGGAGCCACTCGAGACTCTGCTTGTCTCTAGCAAAACAGAGACCACCTGAGAAAATGCAGCTACCAAGAAGTTGTGCTTGTCTCTGTCCTTTTTCTTTGTAAAATCCTTTTTTAAGCTTTTGTGATGTTTTTCTGTGAAAGTTCGTAAAACCACATGAGCGCCATTTGTAACGATAACTCTTTCCCCCAGCTGCCTGAGCTCTGCTGCCACGTTAGGGTCCCCAAATAACACAGAGTCTTATCTTTTTTCTCCAGTTTTAAAATTATATTAGAAACAAGATTGTTTTACATGTCAATCCCAGTTCCTTCTTCCTCTCCTCCTCCTCTACCCCCCACTAACTCCCTACCTATCCCATACCAAATCTGCTCCCCAGGGAGAGTGAGGTCTTCCATGGGGGGTCTGAAGAATCTGTCATATCCTTTGGGATGGGGCCTAGGCCCTCCCCCATGTGTCTAGGCTGAGAGATTATTCCTCTTTGTGAAATAGGCTCCCAAAGTCCATTCCTATGTTAGGGATAAGTACTCATCTACTACAAGGGGCCCCATAGGTTTCTGAGGCCTCCACACTGACATCCACATTCACGGGGTCTGAATTTGTTCTATGCTCATTTCCCAGTGATCAGTCTGGGGGCCAAAAGCTTCTCATTGTTCAGGTCAGCTGTTTCTGTGGGTTTTACCAGCCTGGTCTTGACCCCTTGCTCATCACTCCTCCTTCTCTGCAACTGGATTCCAGTTCAGTTTAGTGTTTAGCTGTGGCTGTCTGCTTCTACTTCCATCAGCTGCTGGATGAAGGCTCTAGGATGGCATATAAGTTAGTCATCAATCTCATTATCAGGGGAGGGCATTTAACGTAGACCCTCCACTGTTGCTTAGGGGGTTAGTTTGTGTCATCCTTGTAGATTTCCAGACATTTCCCTAGTGCCTGACTTATCTCTTCAAGGACACCAGTGGCATGCATCCTCACTTCCTGGGATCATATGGCGACTCTTCTCCTTACTACATTTCCCAAAATCTTCCTCAACTTCTAGCCTCACCTATCTTGCTTCCCTATTGGCCAACAGTGCTTTATTTGTCAACAAATAAGACAAACATATATACAGAAGGTCTTCCCCCATCAGAGTATGATAAAATGTGGTCCTCTAAATATAGTGTGGCTATTGCAATTGTGAATGCACTGTAGCTCTGACTGCCCACACAAGACTTGGTCAAGACATGAAAATGAAAGATACCAGATAGGTTGAAGGTACCAGTAAAAATGGAAGTGTAATGGGCAAGATATCACAGTTTATTGTAGAGAAGTTAAAAGCTGCCAAAGTTTTAACAAATAACTCCCCAGCATCTGGTGGCTGCTATTCCATTCTTAACTTTCATGAGAGCCACTTTTCTACAGTCCAAATATGAGTGAGATCATTCATTACTTGTCTTCCTGTACCTGATTTATTTTACACACCATGAAGATCTCCAGTTCTATCCACATTCTTATAAGTGACAGGAGTCCATTTTCTGTATGACTAAATTATATTCCATTGTGTATATACACCATAATTTCTTGACATCATAAGCTGATGGACACAGCTTGCTTTCAATATCTATTTTTAACAATTCTGCAAGAAACCTAAGAGTAAACCTCCCTTTAATCTTATTTCATGTCCTTCACATATATGTCCATCACTGGAATTGATGGATCACATGTAGTTTTATTTTTACATTTATGAGGACACTCCAAACTGTTTTATATAATGGTTGTACTCATTTACTTTTTCTAGAAGAACTTTCCTCTAACAAATTCTAGAAATTATTGTTATGTTTACTGAGATGACCTGACATTATGGTTTTGGCTGGCATTTCTCTGATAAATAGTAATATTAGGAATTTTTATATACCAGTAGGCATTTATGACTCATTTTGAAAGATGTCAATTTAAGACAATTGCCCATTTCTCCATAAAGTTGCTACTACTAATACTATCATTTTTCTACTTAGGTTTCAGAGTGCTTCATAACTTTTGGACATCAACACCTTGCCAGATCTATAAGGCTCAAATATTGTTTCCTATTTTGTAGCTATGTTTTCACTGTGTTGATTGTTTATTTTTCTGTACAGAGACTTTCTAATTGATGTAATCCTAGTAATATATCAACCTTTGCTTTGTTTTTGGTGATCTGCAGGTCTTATTTATCCCACTATTTTATTGTTCTTTGTAGAAGTGTCTTGTCACTCATTTATGTCTTTATTCATTTTCTGTTGATATTTATAACTGATAAAAGAAATGGATCTAATTTTATGCTTCTTCATGTCAATATCCAATACTTCTAGCACCAGTCATTGAACACTGTCTTTTCTTCTTGTTAGGATCTTTATAAAATTTGTTATAGATTCATGAGTTTACTTCTAGTTTCACAATTGCATTGGTCTGTGTATCTGTTTCTTTGTTGATTTTTTTCTGCCTGTTGGTCTATTGTTGAAAGTTACAATCTTCAATCCCATTTTCCTGTAGTTTGCCTCGAACTTTTGGTCTATAATATTTGCTTGTCCATAGCAGTTTTTAGAAGCATTACTACTTGGCTGCAGCTGTGAAAACCATAAAAAAGTAGTATTGATGAGTTTACCATTGACACATATTTCTCAGGGTGCATTCACCAATAGCTAGACAAAATCAATATTTTTTTATTGGTTGCCATCATTGATCCTGGAAACATGTTTGAATTTAATCTTTAGGAGATTAAACTGAAATTGTTTCTGCAACGCTTTCTAAAAGACAGTGTTTGCTCACCTTTTGTTCATATAAAAATGATTTTTGACAATTACCTTAGGCTTGAACTTCTAGTTTTAAATGGATTATTAATAATAAATACTTTCTATAAGAGAAAAGCAATAGAAAATTATGGAATTCCCCAGTTTGTGTGTCCGTGTGATTCTGTAGCCCCCAGTGATTAAAACTGAAACCCAGCACCATGACAGAGATGCCTACTCTTTTTAAAAGCCCTTCTTGAGTATCATCTCTAATTGTTGATAGCAATTTTTCCATGACTCCCACTAGCAGCTTGCAAATCACTGGCTGGGAGGCAAATCACAGAAATGCATATGTCTTGAAATGAAACTAAACTGAGAGGAAGAACTTCAGCCTGTGATCTACAACTCTGATCACAAATTCAGTGAAATATCATGCTGATGGAAAACTAAAGTTGAAGAAATAAATTACTTTTATAGTTTTCCTGAAAATGTCAGTAATATTATTCAGTTCTTAAATCCAAATGCTTTGCTCCCAGACAACTATACATATCGATATCCTCAAACACTTTAAAGAGTAATAGCTAATACTGTGTACCAGGTATGGTTTTAGTGCATGATATGTACTACTAAGTCTAAATATTTAGATCACTACAGAGCAGTATCATGTCTGTTTCAGGTAAAGAAACTGAAGTTCAGTTGATGAATTAGGTTAACAAAGCTAAGAGAGATGGCAGAGGCAGGATCCAGATCTTGTTAACTCTGCCTCTTACCCAAGGCCCTGAAGCCTTAAGAGTAAAAGTATTCTAAAAATATAATTAAGCAAGTGGACTTCCTAATTTCTACTTTACTTGACTTTTCACATTCTTACCTTAGCAGTGCTAACAGTCAAAAGTAGGAGATGCTCAAAACTCTTCTAAAGTAGTTCATCTCTGCAAAACATAGACACGAGCCTCTAAAGGACTATTAACTGATGCTTAATTACTGCTGATAATAAACCCACAAGACACCACAAATATACAGACCAGAAAAATCAAACTTTGTATCCTAAAATGCACCCTCTCCTCATGCCATTCTTCACTGGATTCAAAAGCCTCCAGTGAAAGGAAAACTCAGGCAGGCAAAGAATCAAACAAAGAGGAGAAATTACAAGTCAGAAAGAGTCGTGTTTGTTTTTGCCCTGTCAGCAAGGCTGGGAAGCCATCCTGTCATGAGCTGCCTGCAATGAGCCTCCCACACTCATTCCCAGAGTCAGAAGCCCAAGGCTGACAGAAAAACTTCTGTATTGTACTTGACTTTTATTTCTTGAGATTGAAAAGGCCAACTAACTACTAAAATTTGGCCATGTCAAAAGAAAGAAAGAAATAGATTCAAGGTAAACATACAATGCAAAGAACATTTAATGGAGCACCAAACAAGTTGATCATATTTCAAGGGAAATATTCATATTGAATATCTCTGCCTATTCTCTTGTACTTGACAAGGCCAGTGATTTCTGAAAGAAAATATCACATTCTTCTGTGCCTCCAATTTGAATGTTTTGTACATGATTTCCTTCAAGGATACTATGATTTTCAATTGATTTGCTATGATCTGATAGTTTGTGCCTCTCCTCCAATTCAGAAAAATTCAGATGTGGGTTTTTACCACCCATCCCCCAAGGAATGATATTAGGAGGTGGAAAATTCTGGATAGTGAATAGGTCACAAAGGTACAAAGGAAGTGCCCAAATTAATGGAATTAATGTCTTCTATGGCATGAATCTGAAATATCACTGTCTTAGTTACTTTTCTACTGCTGTGATAAAACATCCTAACCAAGTTAACTTATAAAAGAGTGAGTTCACTGGGAGCTGCTTACAGTTTCAGACATTGAGTCGATGTCCATTATGGTGAGGAGCATGGTAGCAGGCAGGCATGGTGCTGGAGAAGCTTACATCTGATTTACAAACATAAGACAGAGAGAGAGAGAGAGAGAGAGAGAGAGAGAGAGAGAGAGAGAGAGAGAGATGAATGATATGGTCTCTTGAAACATCAAAGTCCACCCCTTGGGACACACTTTCTAATCTTTCTGTCTTAGTCAATGTTCTATTGCTGTGAAGAGACATCATGACCACAGAAACTCTTACAAAGGAAAATGTTTAATTGGGACTGACTTACAGTTCAGAGATTTAGTCTATTATTTTCATGTAGGGAATCATGGCAACATGCAGGCAGACATGGTGCTGGAGAGATAGCTGAGAGTTTATTAAGAACTGTATGCAACAGAAAGAGAAAGACACTGGGCATGGACTGATCATTGGAACTTCAAATCCCAACCTTAGTAGCACAAGTCCTCTAACAAGACCAGACTTGCTCCAACAAGGCATCCTAAAGACCAAGCATCCAAACATATGAGCCAAAGGGGGAGCATTCTTATTCAAACCACCACACCTTCCCAAACAGTTTTACCCTCTTGGGACCAAGGATTTTAATATATAAGCCTATGGGACCATTCTCTCTAAAACCAGGCATTGAGAGGATAATAATTTTGTATAAGGCCCCCAGCTAGTGGGTTTTATTGTCTTTGTTAATTTTTAGGTTCTTGAAACTTCAGCAGGAATGACCAGCTGGAAGAAGTAGGTAACTAATGACAGACCTTTTCGGATTATACTATGGCCTGGGTTACTGCCTCATTCTCTGTGTCCTGGTAACTCATGAGGCTAAGAGCTTCACCTTCTTAATGAGTTGAGGTGCTCCACCAGGATCGACATAAACCTTCTCATACTGTGAACCAAAAGAAATCTTTCCTGCCGTAAATTGCTTTCATCAGGCATTCTGTAATAGTGATAGGAAAGCAATGAATACAGAAAATTGATATTGATACTAAGAGTGGGGTTGTTTCTTTTTCTAAGTCTCACCACAAGGTGATTAAGACCTTTGAATGTGGTTTGGAGAATGGATTTGGAAGAATTTTAATGCACAATCTAGAGAAGCCTTAGAAATCCATAAATATGCCTTCATTAGTAATTCTGGTAGTAGTTCAGAAGAATGAGAACAGGGGTGAGTACAGTAAAGACTGTCCTCATAAGGTTCTTGCTGTGAATAAGGACTCTATTAATACTTGTCTTATAATATGGCTAACAGTTTATTCTACATAAGTGATCTGAAAAACTCTACCAGGGAACTCCTACAGCTGAAAAACACCTTCAGCAAAGTGGCAGGATACAAGATTAGCTCAAAAAAATCAGTAGCTCTACTATACACAGATGATACATTTGCCGAGAAAGAAATCAGAGAAACATCACCCTTTACAATTGCTACAATCAACATAAAATACCTTGGGGTAATGCTAACCAAAATAGTGAAAGACCTGTACCATAAGAATTTTGAGTCTCTAAAGAAAGAAATTAAAGAAGATACCAGAAAATGGAAAGATCTCCCATGCTCTTGGATAGGTAGGATCAACATAGTAAAAATGGCAATCTTGCCAAAAGCAATCTACAGATTCAATGCAATTCCCATCAAAATCCCAACACAATTCTTCACTGACCTTGAAAGAAGAATTCTTAATTTTATATGGAGAAACAAAAGACCAAGGATAGCCAAAACAACCCTGTACAATAGAGGAACTTCTGGAGGCATCACCATCCCTGACTTCAAGCTCTATTACAGAGCTATAGTCCTGAAAACAGCTTGGTATTGGCACAAAAATAGACAGGTAGACCAATGGAATAGAGTTGAAAACCCTGATATAAACCCACACACTTTAAAACACCTGATTTTTGACAAACAATCCAAATATATACGATAGAATAAAGAAAGTGTCTTCAACAAATGGTGCTGGCATAACTGGATGCTGGCATGTTGAAGACTGCAGATAGATCCAAGTCTATCGCCATGCAAAAAACTTAAGTCCAAATGGATCAAAGACCTCAACATAAATCCAGCCAAACTGAACCTATTAGAAGACAAAGTGGGAAATACCCTTGAATTAATCGGTACAGGAGACTGTTTCCTGAACATTACACCAGTAGCACAGACATTGAGATCAACAATTGATAAATGGGACCTCCTGAAACTGAGAAGCTTCTGTAAGGCAAAGGACACAGTCAGCAAGACAAAATGGCAGCCCACAGACTGGGAAAAGATATTCACCAACCCCACATCTGACAGAGGGCTGATCTCCAAAATATACAAAGAACTCAAGAAGCTAGTCTCCAAAACACCAAACAACCCAATTAAAAAGTGGGGTACAGAACTAAATAGACAATTCTCAACAGAGGAATCTAAAATGGCTGAAAGACACATAAGAAAGTGTTCAACATCCTTAGCCATCAGGGAAATGCAAATCAAAACAACTCTGAGATACCATCTTACTCCTGTCAGAATGGCTAAAATCAAAAACACCAATGACAGTTTATGCTGGAGAGGATGTGGAGAAAGGGAACACTCCTCCACTGCTGGTGGGAGTGCCAACTTGTACAGCCACTTTGGAAATCAGTATGGCGACTCCTCAGGAAAATGGGAATCAGTCTACCACAAGATCCAGCAATTCCACTCTTAGGCATATACCCAAAAGAAGCACATTCATACAGCAAGGACATCTGTTCAATGATGTTCTTTGGGGGCTCTTATGATGGTATTATGTGGTCCAGATGCTGAACATGTAGCTTTAGAATTTGACCTTTGTTCTCACCCAACCTTTTCTACGGCCCCATTCCTTTTTCGTGGAATGGGGTGTTTATTATCAGACTTACAAAATGGGATAAATAACTTTCTTCTTATTTTACAGGTGTCACCAGTGAAAATTTGCCTTGAGTCTGCCAGGAAACTGAATTTGGACCTTTGAACAGTGTTGGAACTATTCACACCATGAAAGTTCTAGAAGTTGGACTAGATAGAGTAAATGATAACCATGAACATTTAGGGTGCAACAACAAATACTTTCTTTCTTTCTTTCTTTCCTTCTTTCTTTCTTTCTTTCTTAGTTTTGATTTTATGTGTATTTATTTAAATTACTTGTTGTTAGAAGTTGAAAGCATATTTTTCACAGAATAGGTTCTATTATAGATTCACCTCCTCCGACTCCCCCCAGATCCTTCCCACTTCCCCACTCACTCACCTCCGTACCCTTTCTTTCTCTCTTTCATTAGAGTAAGAAAGCATCTAAAAATAATAAAATAAGATAAAAGCAAACACGCTGGTATGGAATAAACAAACAAATGGGGGAAAAGCCAAAGAAAACACACAAGAAACATACATACATAATGAAACATAAACATTCACGTACACAGAAAACCAATAAAAAACAAAGTCGGAAACCATAGAACATAAACAAAAGATATAGGGTTTTAAAAATATGTGTAGACAAAGCATTGTGAGGTGCATAAATCCTCCAAAAATACCATCGAGTTCATTTTGTCTTGGCCATATGCTATTGAACATGGAGCCTGCTCATAAGTGTGGTTTATGTGCCCAGTGAGACTTCTTTGGAGAAAACTAAATTTTCCTTTGAGAGCACTTACAGTGATAAGCTTCTGGGTTAGGAACTGGGCTTGTGTCTCAGCACTGGGACTCATTCTGGCTTAGATCTGTGAGGTCCTGAACATGTTGGTAGTCTGTGAGTTCATGTGTGCATCAGTTCTGTTGTGTCTAGAAGGTTAGAATATTTCTGCTTCCTCTTTTGCAGAGTTCCCTCAAACCTGATGGGAGAGATTTGATGGAGACATCCCATTTACAACTGAGTGTTCTTTAGTTTCTCACTCTGTGCATATTGTCCAATTGTGAGTCTCTACATTTGTTCTCCTAAACTGCAGGAGGAAACTTCCCTGATGATGGCTGAGTAAGATACTGATCTGTGAGTATAACACAAAGTCATTAGGAGTCATTTATTTGCTACATTCCTTTAGCAGAACAATGGTATTTTGTTTCCCCCAGGTCCTTCACCTATCTAGTCTCAGGTTTTAGCCAGTTAGGCAGAGTTGGGCATGAGTTCTATCTCGTTGAGTGGGGCTTAATTCCAATCAGATAATGGTTGGTTACTCATACAACTTTTGTACCACTATTCCAACAGTATGTCCTGCACACAGGTCACCACTATAGATCTCAGGGTGTTACATTGCTATTTATATTTCCCCTTTGATAGTGTGCAGAGTACTTTCCTGCATCATGAACACATAATCAATAGGAGTGAAGGTTTTAGGTAAACACTGGCTCATGAGAAAGTGAATTATATAGGTGTTGTCTTTAGCAATAGGACCCTATCATCAGTTTATGGAGAACCATCAGTAGCCTGAGTAGGTTGGGTGTTTCATGGTGCCACTCTGGCCAAGAATTTGACTGGATATAACATATTCCTGGCACTGGAGGTTTAATTTGGAGGAAAGAGATGTCTAGTCAGTGCTTTGCCTCCCCCATTATTTGGCAATTCCAATTTATATCAACTTCATATTGTGTATATATTTTAGGAAGATTCTGCCATACTAGGTTTCCTTACACCCCCTCAAATGACCTTAGTTTTAGCTGTCCTCTTCTGTATTCACTCCCTTACTCACCCCACCCTTGCCCAGTCCCATTTCATCCTCCCAGTCCAGATCCCTCCACCTTCATCCATCTGAAGCTATCTATTCTATGCCCTTACCTCACCCCAGTACCTTTCTCTACACCCAACCGCTGTTGTAGGAATTGTAGACTCCTTAGCAAAGACTTTATAGCTAAAACCTATGCGTAAGTGAATACATACCATATTTGTCATTTTGCCTCTGAGTTACCTCACTCAGAATGATTTTATTCTATCTCCGTAATTTACCAAAAGAAATCCCTAATTTCATGTTTTTGAATGGCTGAGTAATATTCCATTGTGTAAATGTCTGACATTTTCTTTATGTATTTATCCATTGATGGACATCTAGGATATTTTAAAATTCTGGCTATTACAAATAAAGCAGCAATGAATATCTTTGAGCAAGTGTCTCTGTAGAAGGATGCAGAGTCCTTTGGGTATATGCCCTAGAATTGTGTAGCTGGATTTTGGGGTAGATCTATTCTTATCTTGCTGAGGAACTACTACACTGATCTCTATAGTGGCTGTGCAAGTTTGCAATCCAACCAGAAATAGGTGAATGTTCCCCTTACCCTCAATCTTCACCAGCATGAATTTCCATTTGCTTTTATTCATTTTGGCCATTCTGTCTGGTATAAGATGAAATCTCAAAGCAGATTTATTTGTATTTCCTTGATGACAAAGTGTGTTTAACATTTCTCTAAGTGTTTCTCACCCATTTTCATTTCCTTTCTTAAGAATCCTCTGTTTAGACCTGTACCCCATTTGTTTTAATTTGGTTATTTGTTTTCTTGTATAGTTTTTTGAGTTCTTTGTATGTTTCAGGTATTATCCCTCTATTGAATATCCCTCTAGATTCTAGCCCCCACAGAGTGCAGATGGTGAGCTGCTTTGGCCCCTGCCTTGGGCACAACTTCTGCCTGTCCACTCTGGGAAATCACACCCCTGGGTTTACAGGCAGACTGAATGGGTCCCTGAGGACCTAGGGAACCCTGACTCTGCTGAGATCACTAGGCTATTCTGCCCCGAGGCAGTGCAGGGTGCAGAGAGTGCAGAGGTGGGGTGCTTTGGCCCAACTTCTGCCTGCCCACTCTGGGAACTCCTGCCCAGTGGTCTGTAGGCAGGGTGACTTGGCCCCTGAGGACCAAGCAACCCAGAGTCTGCTGACATCTCTGCCCTAGTCCTGCTCTCGCCCACCTGGAAAGTGAGTGCCCCAGACTTGCCTGCACCTTTAGTGGGAAATTACCAATACGGAGTCAGGTAGAAATATAAGGGTATTTAATAGGGAAAAGCCTTACTTACAGAGCGACCTAGCCAGCCGGTGGTAGCAGTCTGTACAGCAAGAAGCAAAGAGAAACCGAAAGCGCAAACACAGTCACACTGCATCACTCTGACCACGCCCTCACAAGCGTGGTCAGGCACACCTGTAGCCAGCCCCTAAGTAGGCATGGCTACAGCTTCCACTACATGCACCCACCTTGAGACCTATCAGATTACCAGAGACAATTGCACCCACCTGAAGAGAACCCCTGACCCATATACACCAGGAAAAGGAGGAGACACCACTTGCACCCACTGTAAGAAGTGATGGGAAGACGACAATATAAGAACACATCCAACAACACGAAAACCAATATGACACCACCAGAGTCTAGGTGAAGCAAGACATGAACATCCCAACACAGCAGAAGCACAAGACAGCAACCTTAAAAACAACTTCATGCAGATGATAGAGACCCTAAGAGAGGAAATCAGAAAATCCTTCAGAGAAATGGAAGAGAAGACAAACCAAAAGATGCAAGAAATCAAGCAAAGCCAAGAAAATACAATTAAACAGCTGAAGGAAATAGTTCAGGACCTGAAAACTGAAATAGAGACAATAAAACACAAACTGAGGCAATGCTGGAAGTGGAAAAGCTGAATAAACTATCAGGAACCACAGATGCAAGCATAACCAACAGAATACAAGAGATGGAAGACAGAATCTCAGACGCTGAAGATAAACTAGAGGAAATAAATTCATCAAGCAAAGAATATCCCTCTATTGGTTTAAAACAATAACAATTTGGGACCTAACTAGGCCCTCTGCATGTGGACAATAGTTGTGTGGCTTGATATGCTTTAGGGGCCCCTAGCAGTGAGACCAGATTCTGTCCCTTGTGCATGAGCTGGCTCTTTGAAGCTCATTCTCTATGGTGGCATGCCTTACTCAGCCTTGGTGCAGAGGGGAGGGACTTGGTCCTGCCTCAACTTAATGTGCCAGGCTTTGTTGACTCTCCATGGCAGACTATACTCTTTCTGAGGAGTAGATGGGGGAATGGGTTGCAGGCAGAATGGGGTGAAGGTTGAAGGAAGAGGGTAAGGAGGGAGAATTATGGTTGGTATGTAAGATGAATACAAAGTTTTAAATAAAAAACTGAATAGCCTTTTCTATTCTGAAGCCTGCTGCTTTGTCACAATGATGGTGTGCTTCAGCAGCAAATATTTTCAATATACAATGCCCCTGACAGGGCTGAGTTTTGAATAGTTAAATTCTGAGTGGAGGTGCTATCTTTGGAGGTTCTAGGAACTTTTCGAGGTAGGGCACAGCTATCAAAGGTAGGTCAGTGGAGGTGGTTCTTCCAAGTTTATAGTCAGACTTGGTTTTTGCCTCATTCTTCATCTTAGACATGTTCCCTATTGCTGTGATAAACTACCATAAGAAATGCAGTTTAAGGAATAAAAAGTTTATTTGGCTCACAATTTCAAGTTGCAGTCCCTCATTGTGGAGAACTCAAGGCAGCAGACACTGGAGGCAGCTAGTCATGTTACTTGAGAGTCAAAATAAGAGGGCCTAGCATTTAACTGCTGAGCCATCTCTCCAGCTTGAGGGGGAAGGGAGGACTGAACAGCAGTGGAGGGAGAAAGAAGAGGGGCAAAGAGAACATGCAGGAACAGGGGGAAGGACAGAGAGGGAGAGCAAGGTAAGAGATATCTTCATTGAGGCACACATTACAGGACTAGAGAGAAACCTGGCACTAGGGAAATTTCCAGGAATCCACAAGGATGACCCCAGCTAAGATTCTAAGTATTAATGGATAGAGTGACTGAACTGACCTGCCCCTGTAATCAGATTGATAACTACCTTAATTATCATCAAAGAACCTTCATGCAGCAACTAATAGAAGCAGATGCAGAGATCCACAACTAAGAACTGGACCGAGCTCCCAGAGTCCAGTCGAAGAGACGGAGGAGTGAATGGGGGAAGATCATTTTGGGGATACCCACAGATACAGCTGATCTGTTTCTGGCAGGAGCCCACTGACTCTGGACTAACAGCTGGGGAACCTCGTGAGACCGAACTGGGACCTGTGAATGTGGATGACAGTTCTGTGGCTTTGGTAGTCTGTGGACCACTGTCAGTGGGACCAGAATTTATCTCCAGTGCTTGAACTGGCTTTTTGGAGCCCATTCTCTTTGGAGGGATACCTTGCTCAGCCTAGATATAGGTGGGAGGGCCTTGGTCCTGTCTCAATGATATGTGTTAGACTTCCATAGGAAGTCTTACTCTCTCTAAGGACTGGAGGGAGTGGGAAGGGGAAGTGGGGAGCAGGAGGAGGGAAGGGAGTGGGATTGGTATGTAAAATGAGAAAAGAATGTTTTAAATTTAAAAATTATTAAAAAGCAGAGGGCAAAGAATTAGTGTACACATGCCATTTCTCAGCTTATTGTTTTCTTTTCATTAATTCCATAGTACAGCTACGTAACAATGCCTCCCACAGTTAGGGTAGGTCTCATCCCAAATAGCTCAATGCGAAAATTATAGGCTTGCCCAATGGTCAACCTAGTATAGACAATTTCTCATTGAGACTAACTTTTGAAGGGATTCTACAATGTGTCAAGTTGACAGTGAAAAACTAATCATTGACTTTCTGCTTCCTTATCTGCTGTGATGTAAACAGCCTCTACCATGTGTTCCTTGAGGTGATTCAACTTGCCTTCAATGTTATGGAACGAAGCCCTCTGAAATCATGAGCCAACATAAATCTGCCCTGCCATAAGTTACTCCAAGTAAGGCTTTCTGTCACAGGGATGCAAATATAATTAACAGGAAGCTTTTATTACAGGGATCCCTTGTAATATAACTGTCTTGTCCCATCCAGTATGTGAGAACACAACCAGAAAATTAAGAAAGTCATGCTTCACCAGATTCAGAATCTTCAGCTGCCTCAATTTTGGATTTCTCAGCTCCCAAAACTTTGTTTCTAGTTCTTTCAGTATGTGCTACTCTGTGGTATATAAGTTACCAAATAGAAGAGGTGGTTTATACAAAGAATAGTCATCTCAAAATGCAGGTATGACAGTTTGGCAGTGGCGGGTTACCAACACCGACCACCCAGAGGCAGCCCGGTCTCAATCCACCAGCACAGTAGGCCAGGGGCTGTTTCTAGATCCTGCTTGTCGTAGCT
This sequence comes from Cricetulus griseus, assembly GCF_003668045.3. Taxonomy (NCBI): domain Eukaryota; kingdom Metazoa; phylum Chordata; class Mammalia; order Rodentia; family Cricetidae; genus Cricetulus; species Cricetulus griseus. Next base: position 254,215,913 of record NW_023276807.1, read on the forward strand.
GCTCAGAGTCATCTGACACAAGTGACCATACAGAGTTCGGCAGCAGAATCCGACACCGAGAGGCCCGGTTGACAGCTCTGCCTCCAAGTGCCTGCCCTGCTGGACCTAGCATGCCCGGACATTGCCGACACCTGGGAAACAGTGACACCTCCATCTACAAGAAGAGGACCGACATCAGAATACTGGATCTGTTTGCATCTACCAGAAGGGAACCATGGTCCCACACCCACCAGGAGAAAAAGAAACTCTTGCTACACCCACCAGAAGAAAGGATGAGAAGAGGACAAGATAAATGCACATCCAACAACAGAAAACCCAATATGACACCACCAGAGACTAGGAACCATACACCAGTAAGACCTCAACATCACGATGCAGATGAACCAGAAGAGAATGACCTTAAAAGCATCTTCGGGAAAGTGATTGAGGACCTCAAAGAGGACATGAGAAAATCCTTAAAGAAATTGAAGACAAACAAACCAAAAAATACAAGAAACAGTTCAAGACCTAAAAACTGAAATAGAGACAATAAAGAAAGCACAACCTGAGGCAATGCTAGAAATAGAAAAGCTGGGTAAATGATCAGGAACTACAGATGTAAGCATAACCAACAGAATACAAGAGATGGAAGACAGAATCTCAGGAGTTGAAGACACACTAACGGAAATAGATTCATCAGCCAAAGAAAATCTTAAGTCCAACAAATCCCTAACACAAAATATCCAGGAAAGACCAAACCTAAGAATAATAGGTATAGAAGAAGGTGAAGAAATCCAACTCAAAGGTGCAGAAAACATATTCAACAAAATCATAGAAGAAAACTTTCCCAATCTAAAGAAAGACATGCCAATGAAAATACAAGTAGCCTACAGAACACCAAATAGACTGGACCCCAAAAAAAAATCACCTAGTCACATAATATTCAAAACACCAAGCATACACAACAAAGAGAAAATATTAAGAGCAGCAAAGGAAAAAGGTCAACTAACCTATAAAGGCAAACCTATCAGAATCACACCTGACTTTTCCTTGGAAATTCTGAAAGCCAGAAGGTCCTGGATTGATATTCTACCTACACTAAGAGACCATGGATGCCAGCCCAGACTACTATACCCAGCAAAGCTTTCAATCATTATAGATGGAGAAAACAAGATATTCCATGATAAAAAACAGATTCAAACAATACATATCCACCAATCCAGCCTTACAGAAAGTACTGGAAGGTAAACTGCAACCCAGGGAATTTAACTACAACCAGAAAAACATAGGCAATAGATAATCCCAACTTACCAAAAGTCAAAAGAAAAAAGGGATAGAATCCCACACATAAGCTTGCCACCATAACCAAATCAAAAACAAATAAGAATGAACAATAATCAATGGTCATTAATATCCATCAACATTAATGGTCTTAACTCCCCTATAAAAAGACACAGATTAGCAGAATGGATAAGAAGGTAGAATCCTTCCTTCTGCTGCATACAAGAAACTCACCTCAACCTCAAAGACAGACGGTACCTAAGAATTAAAGGTTGGGGAAAGATCTTCCAATCAAATGGACCCAAGAAACAAGCAGGGGTAGCAATCCTAAAATCCAACAAATTGGACTTTAAACTAAAATCAGTCAAAAGAGATGAAGAATGTCATTTCCTACTCATCACAGGAGAAATCCATCAGGATGAAGTCTCAATTCTGAACATTTATGCCCCAAATACAAAGGCATCCACGTTTGTAAAAGAAACTTTACTAAAACTCAAATCACACATAAAACCACACACACTTATAGTGGGAGATTTCCACACCCCACTCTCACCACTCGACAGGAATGCCAGACAGAAACTTAATAAAGAAACAAAAGAACTAATAGAAGTTATGGTGCAATTGGACTTAACAGATATCTATACAAAATTCCACCCAAATACAAAACAATTTACCTTCTTCTCAGCGCCACATGGAACCTTCTCTAAAATCGACCACATACTTGGCAGCATAGCAAACCTCAACAAGTACAAAAAAATTGAAATAACCCCCTGTGTCTTATCAGACCACCATGCTTTAAAATTAGAATTCAACAACAACAAGAACTATAGAAAACCTACAAACTCATGGAAATTAAGTAACATCCAATTGCAAAATTCATGAGACCAGGAAGAAATAAAAAAAGAAATTAAAGATTTCCTAGAATTCAATGAGAATGTGGACACAACATATCCAAACCTATAGGATACTCTGAAAGCAGTGCTAAGAGGAAAGTTCATAGCGCTAAATGCCCACATGAAGAAATAGGAGAATAATCACACTAGAGAATTAACAGCACAACTGAAAGCTTTAGAAAACAAAGAAGCCAATACACCCCAGAGGAGCAGACGCCAGGAAATAATCAAATTGAGGGCTGAAATCAATAAAATGGAAACTAGGAGAACAATACAAAGAATCAATATAACAAAAAGTTGGTTCTTCGAGAAGATCAACAAGATAGACAAACCTTTATCCAAACTTACCAAACAACAAAGAATTAACATGCAAATTAATAAAATCAAGAATGAAAAGAGGGTCATAACAACAGACACAGAGGAAATCCAGAGAATCATCAGGTCATACTTTGAAAACCTATATTCCTCAAAATTTGAAAATCTAAAGGAAATGGACAATTTTCTGGACAGATTTCATTTTCCAAAATTAAATCAAGAACAGATAAGCAACTTAAATAGACCTATAACCTCTAATGAAATTGAAGCAGTCATTAGAAGTCTCCCAACCAAAAAAAGCCCAGGGCCAGATGGCTTCAGTGCAGAATTCTACCAGAAATTCAAAGTACAGCTAATACCAATTCTCCTCAAAGTATTCCACACAATAGAAGCAAAAGGGTCATTACCAAACTCTTTTTATGAGGCCACAATAACCTTGATACCCAAGTCACACAAAGACACAACTAAGAAAGAGAACTACAGACCAATATCCCTCATGAACATTGACACAAAAATTCTCAATAAAATATTGGCAAATAGAATCCAAGAACACATCAGAGAAATCATCCATCCCGATCAAGTAGGCTTCATTCCAGGGATGCAAAGATGGTTCAACATACGAAAATCAATCAATGTAATCCACCATATAAACAGACTGAGGAAAAAAAAATCACATGATCATCTCACTAGATGCTAAAAAAGCCTTTGACAAAATTCAACATCCCTTCATGATAAAGGTCTTGGAGAAATCAGGGATAACAGGAACATACCTCACTCAACATAATAAAAGCAATATAGAGCAAGCCTACAGCCAACATCAAATTAAATGGAGAGAAACTCAATGCAATTCCTCTAAAATCAGGTACAAGACAAGGCTGTCCACTCTATCCTTACCTCTCCAATATTGTTCTTGAAGTTCTAGCTAGAGCAATAAGACAACAAAAGGAGATCAAGGGAATACAAATCGGAAAGGAAGAAGTCAAACTCTCACTATTTGCAGATGATATGATAGTCTACATTAGTGACCCGAAAAACTCAACCAGGGAACTCCTACAGCTGATAAACACCTTCAGCAAAGTGGCAGGATACAAGATTAACTCAAAAAAAATCTGTAGCCCTACTATATACAGATGACACATTGGTGGAGAAAGAAATCAGAGAAGCATCACCCTTTACAATTGCCACAAACAACATAAAATACCTTGGAGTAACACTAACCAAAAAAGTGAAAGACCTGTACCATAAGAATTTTGAGTCTCTAAAGAAAGAAATTAAAGAAGATATCAGAAAATGGAAAGATCTCCCATGCTCTTGGATAGGTAGGATCAACATAGTATAAATGGCAATCTTGCCAAAAGCAATCTACAGAGTCAATGCAAACTCCATCAAAATGCCAACACAATTCTTCACAGAACGTGAAAGAACAATTCTCAACTTTATAATATGGAGAAACAAAAGACCCAGGATAGCCAAATCATCCCTATACAAGGAACTTCTGGAGGCATACCATCCCTGACTTCAAGCTCTACTACAGAGCTATAGTCCTGAAAACAGCCTGGTATTGGCACAAAAATAGACTGGTAGACCAATGGAATAGAATTGAAAACCCTGATATTACCCCACACACCTACAAACACCTGATTTTTGACAAACAATCCAAATTTATACAATGGAACAAAGAGAACATCTTCAACAAATGGTGGTGGCATAACTGGTTGCAGACTTGTAGAAGACTGCAGTTAGACCCAAGCCTATCGCCTTGCACAAAACTTAAGTCCAAATGGATCAAAGACCTCAACATAAATCCAGCCAAACTGAATCTATTAGAAGACAAAGTGGGAAATACCCTTGAATTAATCGGTACAGGAGACTGTTTCCTGAACATAACACCAGTAGCACAGACATTGAGATCAACAATTGATAAATGGGACCTACTGAAACTGAGAAGTTTCTGTAAGGCAAAGGACACAGTCAGCAAGACAAAATGGCAGCCCACAGACTGGGAAAATATATTCACCAATGCCACATCTGACAGAGGGCTGATCTCCAAAATATACAGACAACTCAAGAAGATAGTTCCCCCAAACACCAAACAACCCAATTAAAAAGTGGGGTACAGAACTAAATAGACAATTCTCAATAGAAGAATCTAAAATGGCTGAAAGACACATGAGAAAGTGTTCAACATCCCTAGTCATCAGGGAAATGCAAATCAAAACAACTTTGAGATACCATCTTACTCCTGTCAGAATGGCCAAAATCAAAAATACCAATGACAGTTTATGCTGGAGAGGATGTGGAGAAAGAGGAACACTCCTCCACTGCTGGTGGGAGTGCCAACTTGTATAGCCACTGTGGAAATCAGTATGGAGACTCCTCAAGAAAATGGGAATGAGTCTACCACAAGATCCAGCAATTCCACTCCTAGGCATATACCCAAAAGAAGCACATTCATACAACAAGGACATATGTTCAACCATGTTCATAGCAGCATTATTTGTAATAGCCAGAAACTGGAAGCAGCCTAGATGCCCCTCAACTGAAGAATGGATACAGAAAATGTGGTACATTTACACAATGGAGTACTACTCAGCAGAAAAAAACAATGGAATCTTGAAATTTGCAGGAAAATGCATGGAATTCAAAGAAACCATTCTGAGAGAGGTAACCCAATCACAAAAAAAGACAAACATGATATGTACTCACTCATATGTGGACCTGCTTTATGATACATAGTAGTGACCGTGCTTTATCAGAGCTGTTTTTAATGATGTTGCTCAGAATGGGTTCCTTCCTGATGATGATTGAGAAGCTAATTTCAATAAAAAATAAAAATAAAATAAAAAAATGGTGACAAGTACCACAAGGGTAACAGAACTGTGCTGTTTTTCTGGGATTTTGTTTTTTACTTAATTTTTTTTAATGGCGAGTGCTGGATGTCTCTACAATTTTGTTTAAATGACTGCAGAACCTGGAAAAGCTGTTGCTGCTATTGATGCATAGCATACTGCCATTATTGGTCTTTTTATATAAATATAAATATATATAAACATATATAATTTGAATTTTTGGAAACTTTACCTGTGCTGTCAACTTAGGAAAAAAGTATTCCAGTTTACCTCATTCAGTTGACATTGTACAAAATTAACAGCCATATTGTTCTAGAAATGTTGAACTTAATTTTTTTCCATTTGTACAGGGTTAACGCACTGTATTAAATATGTAAGGTCTTTAAAAATGAAGGGATTTTGAGAGCCCATCCCATATGAAGGGATGCTCTCTTGACCTGGACACATGGGTTAGGGCCTAAGCCTGGCCCAGGATGATGTGGTAGACTTTGGGGAGCCCCTTTTTGAGGGCCTTACCCTGCCTGGGGAGTTGAGGGGGGATGGCTAGGGGCAGGTTGGATGTTGAGGGGGAGGGGAGGGAGAGGGAGAAGGGATGGACATCTGAAGCAAGCTTGTTCCTAATTTGAACTAATAAAACAAAAAAATAGTCACCCACTTTGAATAAATACATATTAAAATGTATTAATAAAAATTAATAAAAAATACAGGCATGCATTCAAATCTCAACAAAACACACACAGGAATATCATTTTTATGTCATTTTGAACTTTAATATCCTTAATACTAAATAGAAACTTACCTTAGGATATAGTAAATATTTAAGAATACTGACTACATCTCAAGATCAGTCCTTTACATGCTTAGATTCATCATTTTAGCACCCAATAATTGGTCATCATTTCTCCTCTTTTCCATGGGGTACTAACGCACTGTATAGAGTGACTTGCTATAATTAAGATTGGTGATAGATATAAACATATCCACTAGGCATATATAAAGAAAATTACCTGTTTGAAATGTTCTTGCTGTGAAATGCTGATTTAATAGTCACAATGGGTGTAAAAAGGACATTGGCAGATGACAAGGTGTCCTTCCTCCTTTGAAAATTTCACATGTTACTGGCAGTGGTTCTTGCCATTAAATTTGCTATGTGAATAATTGAACTGGAATAAACACATGTGATCACCACAGCTTTCTTAAGGTTACTGACACACTGTTCAAAATGAGACTGAAAACTAGAGGTTTCTGAGCATGTATTCCTTTTAGAATGTGTAGCACATAAAGTTGTTAAGATGATCCTATGTTTCTTCAAGTACATGGACAGCAGTTCTTGGATTTGAGGCCATTCTCAGTCAGTTTTATTACTTTCATTGTATTGGAACTGGGAAGATAGAGATAGATTTCCTTAGCAAAAGCAAAATTATATACAAAATGAGGTTCCCCATTTCAGCTCATTGCTGGAGTAATGCAGCTTGGAAATTGCATCTTATACTCCAATCCCCTAAATTCAAGGCAAACAGAAGTCTTTTCCATTGCTATTTCTTATCAAAAATGTTCATGTGGCTAAGTCATTTCAACTGGCTACAAAGTGAAGGTTAAATCTTGTAAGGTATTATATCAGAAAGAACATGATTTTGTCAAAGACAGATGGGTTCCAATATTTCTCAGAGAATGTCTACTTAAGAATTGAGGTACACATGTGAATATCAAATGTAACTATCAACAGCTTGCATGTGTCCCTTTGATAGCCTTGTTAAGAACAGCACAAGATTAAAACAAAAAGGGATATCCTATACCCTATGACCCCAGCTACATGAAGTCATTGGTACTATTCTTTACCAATCTCCAAGGAGATTTATATCTATATCTGTATCTCCTCTGGAGGATGTAGCTATAGAGATATTTGGTTGAATTAGTCTAATAAGTTAACTCAATAATCACAGCTATTTTTCCTAGGCAGTACACCAAGGACATCACACAATTTATCTTTGCCAAATTTAATAGTAGATGCCATCCCATATCTATTTTATAGAAAGCCAAGTAAGGCATGGAGAAGAAGGCTGACTGTGTGCTCCACAGAGGTGGACACTAAATGCTATGAACTTAAGAGAATCATTGGCACTCATGAAAATGAACACACTGCACCTTATAAATATAATAAACAGCAAAAACAAACAACCTGACCCAAAAGAAATAGCTCTTAGGTCACTCCATTCAGTGGTGCCTGTCATATCCATGTCAAATCCAAACAGCATTACCCTGAATACATAATACAGAAACATACATCTTTAAAAATCTATTTTATGATTATCTATTATTTGCTTTTTATTACCAAATATTTTCTCTTTTGAGTGAAAGTAAAAATTAGAAATTCAAAGATCCCTAGGCCTTCAATAGGACCTTCATTTCCCTAAGACAGTTAGGTTCAATGAGTGTAATCTTTGTCTCCTCTACAAAAATCCCAGCTATAAAAACCCATTTTCTATGGTTGATGAGACACACATCATTTATTGGTCTTGGTGACTTGCTTTCTTTGGACAGCACCAGGTGACAAAGTCATTTAGTATCTGGTTAGTTTTCATCACCTATTTTACACAGCCAAGAGACAACTGGGAAGAAGTCTCAGCTGAAGAATTTGTCACAGATCAGACTGGCCTGTGGCAATGTCTGTGGCGAATGGTCTTGATTTGTGATTGATGTGACAAGGCCCAGGCCACAAGTAGGCAGATGGGACTGGGATATATAAGACATCTAGCAGAGAGAGAAAAAATGAGATCAAGAGAGTGAGACAGACAGACAGACAGACAGACAGACAGACAGACAGACAGACAGACAGACAGAGGGAGAAAGTCTTCCTGAAAGTCTAGAAGTCTAAACTAAAATAAACCATTTCTTCTCCCAGAATACTTCTTGTCAGAGTATTTACTCACAGCAACAGAAAAGTAACTGAAGCACTCAGAAGCATCTTCATTTTGGGGCTCTGGGAAGTTTGATATCACTCCCATTAGACCACCCTCTTAGGTACTCCACTGGAATCATGAAGCTTCAATTTCCCCAAGACAGTCTGCATGCTGAGTGGCCAGCTTCCTTGGGTGCTCACATTCCCGTTGCACCGAAAATACATAATATCTTAAATATATTCTTTGTCTCAACACATATTTATGGAACACTTAATGTATCCATGTACTACTCAAACTGTTAGGAATAAAAGTGTAAATTACACATAAAAGCTCTGTTCTTTTCTGATAAGGACACAATGGAAATATAGTGCCATGATATAATATGTGAAGTATTAAAAAGTAAATGAGAGAACCAGATGAGGTCACTGCATGAACAGCTTGTGTTCACTAGGTAAAGCCTAGAAAGCCTAGGCTCTTGATAGGATGACCTTTAAACCCACTGGCTGGCTGGCTTCCTGCTCTGCGGTTTTTTCCCTTTAAAAGATGCTTGCTGCCTTTCTGCCGACCGACCCAGGAACTAGGTAAGTGAGTCTCTGCCCTTACCCAACTCCCACCCAAAACATCACTCACCCTGACCACCCACCCCCTCCCCATCCCCCCCACCCTGCCAGCTTGGAGTAGACACACCCAGGCAGGGAGAACCTCCCTGCTCCCTGAATCTGGTAGCACCCCACTCTTCCATCCCTTTCCACTGAAGAACCCAGGAATGAGGTGAGTGAGCATCTGCCCTTACCCAACCCCCCACCCAAATAATCACTCACCCCGACCACCCCAGGCCTGCCCACCTGCTTGGGGTAGACACGCACAGACAAGGAGGAGCTCCCTGAATCTGGAAACACCCCACTCTTACATCTCCTTCCTCCAACAAGACCGCCAACCAATCCACAATGAGTGAGGAGACTACCAGGAGAGGCAAGACCATCAAGAGTTGTGGACATTGAATTCCTGGCCCCCACACACCACTGGGTCACAAGAGGAGATAGAGAGACCCCACCTGCACCCACTAAAAGAAGATATGGTAAGAAGACAGAATAAGATTTCAGTCAACAACAGAAAGACCAATATGACACCACCAGAATCTAGGGACTCCACTCCAGCAAGATCTGAAAAGCCCAACACAGAGCATGAAGATGAGATGGACCTCAAAAATTATCTCAGCAAGATGATAGAGACCTTTAAAGAGGAAACAAGAAAATCCCTTAAAGAAATAGAAGAAAAAGCAAACAAAAAATTACATAAAATGGAGGAAAAGACAAACCAAAAAATTCAAGAAATAAACAAATCTCTTAAAGAATCTAAAGAAACCCAAGAAAAAACATCCAAACAAGTGAAGGAAGTTCTTGAAACAGTTCAAAGCATGAAAGCTGAAATAGACACAATAAAGAAAACACAGAATGAGGCTGGAAATGGAAAGGCTGGATAAACGATCAGGAACTAAAGATGTGAGTATAACCAATAGAATTCAAGAGATGGAAGAGAGAATCTCAGCTATTGAAGACTCACTAGAGGATATACATTCATCAACCAAAGAAAACCTCAAGTCCAACAAATCCCTAACACAAAATATCCAGGAAATATGGGACACCATAAAAAAACCAAACCTAAGAATAATAGGTGTAGAAGAAGGTGAAGAAACACTGCTCAAAGGTACAGAAAACATATTCAACAAAATCAAAGAAGAAAACTTCCCCAACCTACGGAAGGATATGCCTATGAAAGTACAAGAAGTTTACAGGACACCAAACAGATTAGACCACAAAAAGGAAGTCCCCCCAACACATAATAATCAAAACACCAAATCTACAGAATAAAGAGAAAATATTAAAAGCAGCAAAGGAAAAAGGACAAGTAACATATAAAGGCAAACCAATCAGAATCACACCCGACTTTTCAATGGAAACTCTGAAAGCCAGAAGGTCTTGGATAGATACCCTACAAGCACTAAGGGAGCATGGATGTCAACCCAGACTACTGTACCCAGCAAAACTTTCAATCACTATAGATGGAGAAAACAAGATATTCCATGACAAAAACAGATTTAAACAATACATATCCACAAATCCAGCACTACAGAAGGTTCTGGAAGGAAAACTCCAACCCAACGAACATAACTACACTCACAAAAACACTGGCAATAGATAATCTAATTTTACCAAACACAAAAAGAAACAGGAGGGCAAAATCCACACACAATGACACCACCAACAATAAATCCAAAACAAAGAAGAACCAATAAACAATGGACACTAATATCCCTAAATGTCAATGGTCTTAACTTACCCATAAAGATATAGGCTAACAGAATGGATACAAAGACATAATCCATCCTTCTGCTGTTTACAAGAAACACACCTCAATTTCAAAGACAGGCGATACCTCAGAATAAAAGAATGGGAAAAAAATTTCCAATCAAATGGGCTCAAGAAACAAGCTGGTGTAGCAATCCTAATACTAACAAATTAGATTGTAAACTAAAAGCAATCAAAAGAGATGAAGAAGGGCATTTCATACTCATCACAGGAAAAGTCCATCAAGATGAAGTCTCAATCCTGAACATCTATGCCCCAAATACGAAGGCACCCACATTTGTAAAAGAAACATTACTAAAGCTCAAACCACACATAAAACCACACACACTTATAGTAGGAGACTTCAACACCCCCTTACACCACTAGACAGGACCACCAGACAGAAACTTAACAAAGAAACAAAGGATCTGACAGAAGTTATGACCCAACTGGGTTTAACAGATATCTATAGAACATTCCATCCAAACACAAAAGAATATACCTTCTTCTCAGCGCCACATGGAACCTTCTCAAAAATTGACCACATAGTTGGCAGCAAAGCAAACCTCCACAGTTACAAAAGAATTGAAATAACCCCCTGTATCTTATCAGACCACCATGCATTAAAGCTAGAATTCAACAGCAATACGAATTGCAGAAAACCTACATTCGCATGGAAAATGAATAACACCCAATTGCACCATTCCTGGGTTGAGGAAGAAAAAAAACAGCAATCAAAGACTTCCTAGAATTTAATGAGAATGCAGACACAACATACCCAAACTTATGGGACACTCTGAAAGCAGTGCTAAGTGGGAATTTCATAGCACTAAGTGCTCACATGAAGAAACTGAAGGAAAATCACATTAGAGAATTGATAGAACAACTGAAAGCTTTAAAGCAAAAAGAAGCAAACACACTAAGGGGGAGTAGATGCCAGGAAATAATCAACCTGAGAGCTGAAATCAACAAAGTAGAAACTAGGAAAACATTACAAAGAATCAATGAAACAAAGAGTTGGTTCTTTGAGAAGATCAATAAGATGGACAAACCTCTAGCCAAACTAACCAAAAGGCAGAGAGATAGCATGCTAATTAACAAAATCAGAAACGAAAAGGGGGATATAACAATGGACACTGAGGAAATCCAGAGAATCTTCAGGTCATACTTTGAAAAACTGTACTCCACAAAATTCGAAAATCTAAAGGAAATGGACAGCTTTCTGGATAAATGCCACTTACCAAAATTAAATCAAGATCAGATAAACAGTTTAAATCGACCTATAACCCCTAATGAAAAGAAGCAGTCATCAAAAGCCTCCCAACCAAAAAAAAAAAAAAGCAAAGGGCCAGATGGCTTCACTGCAGAATTCCACCAGAAATTCAAACAAGAGCTAATTCCAGTACTCCTCAAAATGTTCTGCACAATAGAAGCAGATGGGATATTGCCAAACTCTTTCTACAAGGCTACAATCACTTTGATACCCAAGCCACACAAAGATATGACTAAGAAAGAGAACTACAGACAGATATCCCTCATGAACATCAATGTAAAAATACTCAATAAAATATTGGTGAACCTAATCCAAGAACATATCAGAAAAATCATCCACCATGATCAAGTAGGCTTCATCCCAGGGATGCAAGGATGGTTCAACATATGAAAATCCATCAATGTAATCCACCATATAAACAAACTGAAAAAGAAAATACACATGATCATCTCACTAGACGATGAAAAAGCCTTTGATAAAATCCAACATCCCTTCATGATAAAGATCTTGGAGAGAATAGGAATAACAGGAACATATCTAAACATGATAAATGCAATATACACCAAACCAATAGCCAACATCAAACTAAATGGAGAGAAACTCAAAGCGTTTCCTCTAAAATCAGGAACAAGACAAGGCTGTCCACTCTCTCCATATCTCTTCAATATTGTACTTGAAGTTCTGGCTATAGCAATAAGACAAGAAAAGGGATCAAAGGGATACAAATTGTAAATGATGAAGTCAAACTTTCACTATTTGCAGATGACATGATAGTCTACATTAGTGACCCGAAAAACTCTACCAGGAAACTCCTACAGCTGAAAAACACCTTCAGCAAGGTAGCAGGATACAAAATTAACTCAAAAAAATCAGTAGCCCTACTATATACAGATGATAAATCCAATGAGAAAGAAATCAGGGAAACATCACCTTTCACAATATCCACAAGCAACATAAAATATCTTGGGGTAACACTAACCAAAAAAGTGAAAGACCTGTACAATAAGAACTTTGAGACTTTAAAGAAAGAAATTAAAGAAGATACCAGAAAATGGAAAGATCTCCCATGCTCTTGGATAGGTAGAATTAACATAGTAAAAATGGCAATCCTGCCAAAAGCAATCTACAGATTCAATGCAATCCCCATCAAAATCCCAACACAGTTTTTCACAGACATTGAAAAACAGACATTGAGAACAATACTCAACTTTATATGGAAAAATAAAAAACCCAGGATAGCCAAAACAACTCTTTACAATAAAGGATCTTCTGGAGGCATCACCATCCCCGACTTCAAGCTCTACTATAGAGCCATAGTTCTGAAAACAGCTTGGTATTGGCACAAAAATAGACAGATAGACCAATGGAATCGAATTGAAAACCCTAATATTGACCCACGCACCTATAAATACCTTATCTTTGACAAAGGTGCTAAATCTATACAATGGAAAATAGATAGCATCTTCAACAAATGGTGTTGGTACAATTGGATTCGGACATGCAGAAAATTGCAGATAGATCCATACCTGTCACCATGCACAAAACTTAAGTGCAAATGGATCAAAGATCTCAGCATAAATCCAGCCACACTGAATCTTCTAGAAGAGAAAGTGGGAATTACCCTTGAACAAATTGGCACAGGAGACGCTTCCTGAACATTATGCCAGTAGCACAGACATTGAGGTCTGCAATTAATAAATGGGACCTCCTGAAACTGAGAAGCTTCTGCAAGGCAAAGGAAACAGTCAGTAGGACAAAACGACCACCCACAGAATGGGAAAAGATCTTCACCAATCCCACATCTGACAGAGGACTGATTTCCAAAATATATAAGGAGCTCAAGAAGCTAGCCACCAAAACACCAAACAATGAAATTAAAAAGTGGGGTGCAGAACTAAATAGAGAATTCTCAACAGAGGAATCTAAAATGGCTGAAAGACACTTAAGAAAGTGCTCAAATTCATTGGCCATCAGAGAAATGCAACTCAAAACAGCTCTGAGATACCACGTCACACCTGTCAGAATAGCTAAAATCAAAAATACCAATGACAATCTATGCTGGAGAGGATGAGGAGAAAAAGGAACACTCCTCCATTGCTGGTAGGAGTGCGAACTTGTAAGACCACTCTGGAAATCAGTATGACGGTTGCTCAGAAAAATGGGAATCAGTCTACCTCGAGATCCAGCCATTCCTCTCTTGGGTATATACACAAATAGTGCATTTTCTTACAACAAGGACATATGTTCAACAATGTTCATAGCAGCATTGTTTGTAATAGCCAGAACCTGGAAGCAACCTAGATGCCCCTCAACTGAAGAATGGATTGAGAAAATGTGGTACATTTATACAATGGAGTACTACTCAGCAGAAAAAAGCAATGGAATCTTGAAATTTGCAGGCAAATGGATGGAACTAGAAGAAACCATCCTGAGTGAGGTAACCCAGTCACAAAAAGACAAACATGGTATGTACTCACTCATATATAAATTTTAGACGTAGAGCAAAGGATTACCAGCCTACAGTCCTCTTCACCAAAGAAACTAGGAAACATGAAGGACTCTAAGGTATAAATGGTCCCCAGGAATGGAAGTTGCATGAACTCCTGAACTAATTGGGAGCATGAGGGTAGGGGCGAGGGAGCTGCTACAATAAGAGCAAGAGAAGAGGAGTAGAGGAGAGGAAATAGAGGGGCAGAAATATTGAGTTGGGGGAAGAATAGAGGAGAGAGAGCAGAATGAGAGATACCATAACAGAGGGAGCCACTATAGGTCCGAGAAGAGATCTGGAACTAGGGAGATCTCCAGAGACCTACAAGGATGACACGATCTGACAATCCAGGCAATGGTGGAGAGGATAACCTAAAAGCCCTTCCCCTAAAATGAGATTGTTGACTTCTCTTTATGCCATCCTAGAGCCCTCACCCAGTGGCTGATGGAAGCAGAGACAGACATCCACAGAAATACACTGAGCTGAAATCGGGAATTTAGTTGGAGAGAGGGAGGAATGAACAGCTAAGGGGTCTGAACCAGGTTGGAGAAACCCACAGGAACAGTTGGCCTGAACAAGGGAGAGCACATCGACCCCAGATGCTGTCGGGGAGGCCAGTACAAGACTGATCCAGACCCCTGAACATGGATGTCAATAAGGAGGCCTCTGCACTCCAGGGAGCCTCTGGTGGTGGATTAGTATTTTTCCCTGGTGCAAGAAGGGACTTTGAGAGCCCATCCCACGTGAAGGGTTACACTCTGGCCCTGGACACATGGGGAAGGGCCCAGGACCAGCACAGGAGGATTTGGTGGACTTTGCCGAGGCCCTGTTGAGGGCCTTGCCCTGCTTGGGGAGTGGTGGGTTGATGGGGTGGGGGGCAGGCTGGTAGTAGAGTAGGAGGGATGGGAGTGGGGGGAGGGAGAGGGAGAAGGGACTTATATGTGAAACAAGCTTGTTCCCTAACTGGAATTAATAAATAAATTTTTTAAAAAAGTAAATGAAAGCAGCACAGGAGAATAGTGAGAGTGTTGAGAGGAAGCTGCTTCAAGGACAGAATATTCATTTGAACTTATGAGTAAAGTGAGGAAATGAGGCTTAAAGCCATCTAGAACAAAACACCTGTGGAAAGAGTAGACACTTAGTTTTATGACCAGGAACAAGGTCACATAACTGCATGAGCAACAAAGTAAAAGAGATAGGATCTGAGACATAGGGGCGTGCAGGTCATAACCAGAGTACAGTAGACCAGGTCATCACAGGGTCCTGTAGACCAGATTATAATAGGGTGCTCTTTTATTTAAAAGTGATAGTATATTTATTTTGCATTCCTGCATAACAAAATATAGCTAGGCAAATATAGCAATTTTAGTCAGTGTGGTGGTGTATGACTGTGATCCCAGTACTTGGGAAGCTGAGAGGTAAAGATTGTGGGTTTGAAGCAAGCCTAGGCTTCATAACAATATCCTACTGTAAAGTACTTACAAAAATAATTTCTTGTACAAGTTTTATCAGTCGTGAGTTGAGTACTTAAATATACTCTCTACCCAGAACTTCAAAAGACTAAAATCAGGCATCATCTGGCTGTATCCTACTTGGAGGAATGCTCAGGGGGTGGAGGAATACATCCTAGGCTCCTTCAGCTTGTTTGAAAGCTTGATGCTTGACTCCTATCACTTCTCTTCCATGATTAGAGGACAGAGAACCTTTCAGGTCCTTGGTGCAGACTATCCTCAAAAGCATGGCAGTTTGCTTCCAGGAGGCCAACAATATATTTTGATTGAGGTGCTTCTGTCTTCTGACTGGGTCAGGCCAGGACACTGCTTCTTATGAGTTATGAGTTAATTGATTTGGGATTTTCACTACATCTGACCCCCCCCATCATTATCATGAGGTCTTCTTAGATTCAAGGGCAAGGTTTATTATATTCCACTCTGAAGGTGGAATATGGAAGGAGAGCTTAGAATTCTGTCTATGATACATGGGAAGTCAATAATTCAGAGTACGGCAAATTAACTGTAATTTTGATTTGGTGCGGTTACCTAGATTTCTGTGCAGTAGATTTTAGGTCATACTAACGATAGTACTAGCGAGATGAATCAATACGTCATTGCCACACTATAGGCATTATTTGGTGAGAGGTCATATGACTCGGATTCCAAGACAGAGTTACTACTTTTGGTGTGTGTATTAGCCATGAATTTTGTGCTTGATGGGCACAAAGCCTTGACATTGTGTCAATCAATTAAAAGACACTGTACACAATGAGGTCCCCCCCTTCTCCTTCTGCTATCCAGACAAAGGCTGAAAGCATGTACAGTCACCAAGCTTTATAGGCCCTGTGTGTTACCAACCTGTGGAGATTAGTCTTCATTAGCTTGTATTATTTGAATGTGACACTTCTTATCATTCCACCTTTACTAATGCTGTTCTTGCGAGAAAGCATTGTCTTCCATCATTTTGCAAAGTGCCTTAGCATTCCCAATATGCCCTGGCTCCATCAGAATCCAGTGAGAAACCCATTAACCTCACTGAAGTGCATCACCACCATGCTGAAGAGTACTTTTGGTACCCCTGCTATCCACTATGGAAGTTTTTTTTCTGTGTGCAATTCCAGTACTCACACACAGTTTGTCTGATAGACTATGCTAACAGAGAAGCACTGGGGAGTTGGAAATCACCAAAACAGAAATGACTTGCAACATCTCTCAGTGTCTCCTAAATCAATGAATGACAAGTTTCTAAACTTGCTCTTCCCATAAATGACACCTAATCCCCAATCAAACATCCAACAGCTAAGGAGGTTAATGGCAGCCATTCTTTGTCGGTAAGCCCAAGAGTCTTATACTCTATAAGATCTATAAGATCTGCAGTCCAGTGAGAGACATATTTGAAGAGATAGCATTGACCTGGGGACACAGCACCAGTGTCATTGCTTCCTCCAAATAATGGTGAGTACTAGATCAAGGCACTTGTGTGGTCTATGGTGAAATCGTTAAGATATTATTCAGTTGACAATTGGGTCAACTGCAGCTGATTGCTAGCTGGGTCTCTTAAAAGTGAACTCACATTGCAAAAGAATAAATGCATTTTGCCAGAAGATTTCCATACCTTTTTGGGACCTATTCTGGTTAGATTTTAGCTCTAACTTTAGACAAACTAGAGTTATCTAGAAGAGGGACCCTCAACTGAAGATTTTTATCCATTAGATTGGCCTGGGGAATGAACTGGGTTAATGATTGTTATGGAAGGGTTCACCCCACCATGGGTAGCACTGTTCTTAGGCAGAGGGGTCTAGGCTGTGTAAGAAAGCTTGCTGAACATGAGGCTAGAAAGCAATCCAGTAATTAGCATTCTTCTGTGACTTTTCTTTCAAGCTCCTTCATTGAGTTCCTGCCTTAGCTTCCTGAATGTAGACTGAAACCTATAAGATGAAAAAAACCCATTGATCTCCAAGTTGCTTTTGGTCATGGCATTTATCATGACAACAGATATGAAACTATTTGGTATAGCTTTCTCTCTCCCTACCTCCCCCCCCCCGTGTGTGTGTGTGTGTGTGTGTGTGTGTGTGTGTGTGTGTGTGTGTGCAGATGATACAGGAATACTCATTTACTTTGTGTGCATGGGTGTTAAGGATGGGGACAAATTTGGTTATTGTTTTCCAGGTACCATCCACTTTACTTATTTATTTGTTTGTTTACTTATTTACTTATTTCATGACACTGGCCTGGGACTTGCTAAATAGGCTAGATTTGTTTGCCAGTGACATCAAGGACACTCCTGTCTCTACCTCCCCTGAGTTGGGATTACAAACACACACCACCATACCTGGCTCTTGTGAGTTTTGAGGGATCAAACTCATGTCCCTAGTCTCATTCAGAAAGCATTTTCTGACTGTGCCATCCCCCAGCCACAGAGCTTACTTCCAAGAATTCCTTTTGTTCCTGCCTCTTGTGAGACAATACCCCAGACATCTTTACCATACAGGGACATTCAAATCTTTCCTAATCCTTCCCTATATGGTGAGATATGAAAGGGTCTTAGCTATTGAAAATGGCTAGGGTTAGAATGTTCACATAAACTATTCCATCTGGAAATTGCCATCAAAGTTGAAAGAAGAAAGCTATGGTGTTGATAGTGCAATGCAGTTTCATTTCTTTTGCCTACCACAATAGTCAGTTGTATTATTGCTTATGCAAAAGTTGCCATAAAAGCAGTCCTGTGTTTCTTTTATCTAGATGATGCACAGTTTCTTAAATGTATGTCTATTGTTTCATATTTTAAAAGTATCTTTAGTTCTTAGGAGCTCACAAAAAAATTGAAAATGCCACTGAACTCTACTGATGACTAGACAAAGCTGACCTTACTGCTCTCTAAAAGGTAACAAAAGCATTTTCTAGACAAATCTTAGCAGCACTTTAGAGGGTGAGGGGTCAGATTGATTGTTTATCGAGTGTGGAAGTATAGTAGAAGGCAGAATTTTTGCTGTGGGAGTTGATTGGTGACAGATGACATCTAGACTAGAACAGCTTAGGTTTGGGGAACAGGAGGGTCAGAGAGCATTGAGAGTGCCTTGATAGTAATTGCTGTAAAGTTAAAAGTCAGCTGCTCATTTAGAAGTCTTATTAACATTGATAATAAGACATGTTTTTCCAGACATGCAAATCTAATGTTATATATTCTGGAGGAAAGTGCCCCGAGAGAGTAGAATATTATAAAAATGGGATTACTGCAGACAGCCAAACAGCCCAGCCCTTCAGGTGTATGGATGCAGATCACCCTGGTTCCAAAATAAGTATAAATAATAAGATTATTGATTCATTTAGAATTAAAGGCTTCTGCTTTGGGCTAATGGCTAAGGCTTAATTAAATGACTTATGCCAGATTTTACTAATTGCTTTTGTTTATGTGATAAAATGCCTGAGGGGACAATTTAAAGTAGAAAACATCCATTATGAGTCAAAGTTCCTGAGAATTCAGTTCATGGCTTCATGATCCATGGACAAAATGGAAGCATATTACAGAGAAGGTTCTTTGCCTCATGGTAGACAGAAAACAGAAAGAGGGGGACTGGTGACGGGGAGCAACCAGAAACAGCCAGTTCTAGTGGCCTATTTCAGCCACCTACACCTACTTCCTAAATTCTCCACCACTTCCCCAGATAGTGTCCCCATTAGAAAATAAACATTGAACACATAAGCCTGGAGGGGCACGTCATATTCAAGCACAACAAAGCTGTTTAGTGTGAGCCTACCTCTTCATCCCATCTCGTATGGTCTTTGTCCCATGTGGCCTTCTGTCTGGACATGTTGTATTATAACCATTGTTTCCTGGGATTCCAGGAAGTTCCAGGCTTTCAGAGAAATTCCCCGTTATGTTTTTATTCATTCTAGTAGGGATATCTTTGCAAGCAGGCACCTGAGTTAATGCCTGTTTGTATCTACTTGATTTTATTTCACAGACAATTACAATACAATTCTTTGTAAGTGTTTGTTGGACATATTAGGAATATTCTGGACGGAAAACCCATAGCAACTTCCTTAAAAAGATAAATCCCTGGGCATCAACTGGAAGAAAAACAAGCAGTTTCCTGTGGATTGGGTCCCAGTCAAAATCCATCACTATCATCCTGCAAATCAGCTTCCTTTCAAAATTTTAAAAGCCTATCCTATTTCTTCTTCAAACATGTACTACATAAATATTTTACTATTTTTCCTGCTAAGTACAATTAAATCTTGGAAGAAATATATGTGGCACCAAGTATGGCAATTGTCATTGTTTGACTACTTGGGTGAAACATCTGAAGTCAGAATAGTTATCATTTATAAAACATGGTTTTTCTATATATCTATCGTGTTTTTCTTCTTTGGAAGAGACTCTTAGAAGTTGGTTTATGGACCATGGAGTATTTAAAATTTCTTGATTTTAAGTTATTGTCAAAATAATTATATATACCTACACATATACACAAATACATTTATATGATATATTTCATATACTACATGAGAGTACACAAAGACACACACACACACATACACACACACACACACAGTGTGTGTGCTATAAATTTAAAAGAGGTCAAGGAGAGGTACATGGGAAAATTTGGAGGAAGGAAAGTGAAGGTAGAAATTATGTAATTATATTATGATCTAAAAACATAAAAGAAATAATTAAAAAGAAAAATATTTGCCTGTCTTTTATGTGTGTGGCTTTTATGCATTTATGGTGCTCTTTGATTCAATAATGTGTTGTACTCCCCCTTTTAAAGTAAGTAATATTTTCTTTGTAACTTTCCAATACTTTTTATAAATATTTATTACTTTATAGAAGCCAAGTGACTTTTATTCTGTATAATATTAGAGGTTATAAAACTGAAGATCTTCCTATATTTCCACTCGACCTTTCTCAGATCTAACTACTGATAACAAGTTAGAATGCATACATCGAGATTTCATACCACATTAGCTCTTCATTTTATCTTGCAACCCATTCTTCCTGAGACCCATAAATTGAAGGTTGACATCAATAAAACTGATTGTAAAACATTCTGGGAAAATATGTATGTATGTTCACCTTCTAATAACCATAAAAGTGTATCTTGCCCATAAAAACTGACGCTGTGATTTGATCCCTGTAAGCTCTTGGAGAACCTCCAGTGTAAGCAGTGTTGACCTGGATTTATTCATTCACGGGAGATTGTGAATTGAGTGCAAGAAATGAGGAAGAGATCACTTCACAAACATTATTTTCTTCCTTGTTCAATATGAGTATATATTAATCTGACTCGCTTCTCTTAAAACAAATTCAAAGTAAAATTTGTTGAGTAGAGAATGAACTTACACATGACAATAATTTCTAATATACGTTATTAATCACCTCTTACAAAAAACTGATTTGTTTTATGATGGTATAGATATAGTTCCTTCTTCATATGTGATTATTGGCATTACAAATACAATAACATTTTAACTTACTTATTTTGTGGGTGTATGTGTGTGTGTGTATGTGTGTGTGTGTGTGAGTGTGTGTGTGTGTGTGTGTGTGTGTGTGTGTGTGTGTGTGTGTGTGTATGCACATAGGCATGCAAAGCATATCAGAGGACTGCCTTCGGGTATTGGTTATCATGTTCTGCCATGAAGGTTCAACAATTATGCCTTGCATTTATTGAGAACAACAGTTCAGCATCACATTTGGTGGAAGGCCTGGATTTAAGTTCTGTCTTCTATATTGTCACTGTGACTTCAGGTTACATACTTAAACCCTTACATATTTAATTTTCTCATATTTAAAACTATGTTATTAATTTTCCTTTCTATCTTAATAGACCACAATAAGGAGCAAACTGATGCAAGCAATTCAAAAGTCTGTTTTTTAAATGCAACATTTCTTCTACTGTGGACTTAAAATGTTGGCTCTTGAGTTTTAGACTGACAGCTCACCTTTTTTAAGACTGGAAGTGTCAGAATTAAAAGTATAAAATCTTTAGTTTGAGGAAAAATGTCAAAATGTGTTCTGAAGTCTGAGCTGTTTGCTATGAACCTAGACAAAAATTGTTAGTGCCACTTTTATGTATCTTTTTTTAATAAATACTTAACTGCAATAGATGTTCAATCATCAATTTTCTCTACAAGTAACATTATGAAACCACTTTACTTTCTAGAGTGATAGGGAAGAAGAAATAAAAGCCACTCTCACATTTAGGAATAATTTTGGTTGTTTTTTATAGCTCGACCCTTAAAGGTGTATCCTATTCTAAGCCCATTTTATCCCCTAAATTAACCTTGATGTGTTTGTTTCAGAATACTCTCTTCTTATATGTGAGTCATAGGACGTATGGTCCCTTTATTAGAAACTAGAGCAGATGTGCAGTTTAGATAAGCACACACAAACCCTGGGAGGGCAAAGGCAGGTGGCTCAGTGCTTTGGCTGTGTTGTAGAAAACACAGGAAGGATTCATTTAATTGGAGGAAATTTATTCCTTGATATGGCAACATGAAAGAAACCATTATTTTATTTATTTGTCTAGGTAGGCTTAAAAGGACCCAAGAAAATACATAGACTTCTTTGAATTGTTAATAATTCTCTGGAAATCCAGATGATAGGCCCCACAAAATGTTTTGTAAACCAAACCAAGGAATTAACACATATGTCAAGATATTTATTCATTGATTATAAGCTAGAATTTCTTAAATATACTTGTTCTTTATATAACTATTCAGCTCACTGTACATGAGAAAACTGTGAATCACTTGGCATATGAGGCTGCTCCAGCTACTTTATTTCTAGAAAGCAAAACTCTTCATTGAATTCTTTTGAAACATAAGAAAACATATGCACATACCCAAGAGTAACACAATCTGGAATTGGTGATTTATGTGTATGTTTGGTGGACTCATCCTTAAGGCAGATTGATTCCCCATCTCTCTGAAGTCATTAACTGCTGATAGCTGTTCATCTAGGGGTAGGACCATGTGAGAATATTCCATCTTTGTTAGCATGTCAACTGGTATTACCATTATTTAGGTTAGGCAGCCATATTGTTGAAGTATCATGGGTGTTGATTCTCTGCCTTATATAGAGAACACAACATAGGAGCAGATATTCTGGTCCTCTCACTGTGACAGTGCTCCCCTTCTTCTGAAATATTCCCTGAGCTTTAGATTTAGGGATGTTGATACAGATGTATGATCTGGGTACCTTACCATTATTCTCTACATTTTGATCATTTATGGGTTTCTGTAATGATCTCAATTTGA
This sequence comes from Cricetulus griseus, assembly GCF_003668045.3. Lineage (NCBI taxonomy): Eukaryota > Metazoa > Chordata > Mammalia > Rodentia > Cricetidae > Cricetulus > Cricetulus griseus. The sequence goes on from NW_023276807.1 coordinate 254,238,992, forward strand.
TGCAAAAATAAGTTTATCCAATGAGGGCTGAGAAGTGCTCTTATCTGTGGGTATAAAGATAAGTATTTAGACTACACTTAGAAATTATTATGATTTAGGAAATGACACTATTAGAGCATCATCAGGGTTCCATTGCCTCACCAACCACATGCAGTTACTAGCTTTACAGTAGTACCAGACATGACCTCATTCTTTTTTTAGCAGACTTTAAGTCCAATTAGATGATTGTTGGCTACTCCCAAGATATTAGCACTACTGTTGCATCTTTAGGGGATATCTTGTGATGCTGCTCATTACTGTAGTTCACAAGCATTACAGCTGGGTAAGAGCACTGAGTGATTCTCTCCATAGCAGCTTCCTCAGAGTCCTGTTTCCCAAGTGTGTGTGTGTGTGTGTGTGTGTGTGTGTGTGTGTGTGTGTGCATGTGTGTGTGTGCCTTCAACAATAACTAAACCATGTTAATTATACTGAAAGAAGAGACCATGAATTTAAAATGAGGGATGAGGGGCATGAAAGAAATAGGAGAGTAGAAAGGCATGGAAGATTATAAATACAGTTCCAAAATTCTCAAAAGTATAAATACAAACAAAAATATATAATCGGAAAGAGCATGAAATTGGGAGGTTAGGGAAGTGGGCTTGTAACTGAAAGGAACTGGCAGTGACTACGATCAAAATTGACTTTATGAAATTCTCAAAGAATTAATAAAAATACTAATTTTTGAAAAAGACAACAAATGAAACTATATGATCTAGAAAACTTTGAAATCCCTTTTCACTATTATGCATCTTTTTTTAAATCAAAGTCTCCTGTCCTGGCTGTCCTAAAGCTCACTGCTTAGCAGAACTGGTGTCAAAATAGAGGTGACCCTCCAGTAAAGCACTAAAATAATAGGTATGTACTACCACCCTTGGTTTTTCTGTTGGTTATAAACTTCTATGTTGATAAATTCAAGTTTCAGAGACAGCAGTGAAAAGAAAGCCTGCATTACTCTTGCCTTCAGACAGTATTTCTCCACCAAGACCAAATCCTTTCTGATGGCCATGTTTGTCCACAGCTTGTGGAAAACCAATCCTGACTTTAAATCCTTCCAGATGTACTCACCTTTCAGATATGCTATTACCAACATCTAACTGCAGCAAAAAATAATAAAAAGTTGAAGAACTTTGTTTTTGGACTTGTCTATTCACCTACCTGGCATTAACATATGCATTACTAGTTACTTTAGCAGCCCACCATTTAGAACAAATACTTGTGTAGGACTTTACTAGGTACCTGGAGGGATGGAGAAGGTATTATGTAAAAGGTCCTTTAGAGAACACTGGAGGATCTTACTCTCTAGTAGAGAAGAGATGTGATAAACTATTACACATAGATATAAAGAGTTAAATACATTTATATACATATATGTATATATTCCTAGAACATGGAAAGAATATCAAGAGAACAGATTCTTACATTTTCTTGGACAGCATCGAATTTCAGCACCTGGAAAGTTGTATGATAAACATGACATATGATGTAATAAATAAGTGACCAGGGCAACAAAGGGTGGAAAAATAGAGGAAAGGATGGAGAATAGACGAATGGATGGGTGATTCAACAATGACTGCAGAAAGGTACATCCACTTATATATTGAAGAATGATGCTTCCAGCTGATTAGCACAGGTTAGAAACATTAAGTGGTATTTGCAAGTCAAAATAAATAGGTGTATATAATGAAGAGCATTTGTTATGACAATGAAATGTAGGAAGTTAAAAGAAAATATGCCGATATTTATCTATACCCATGCGTCAATAAGAAATGTGGACTTGATCAGAAATTTGAGCAGACTCAAAAGTTCAAATAGAAACAGCCTGCACTGATCTGTTAGTTGAGAGGTCAAGGGTTTGGGGAAGCACAGAATTGAGAGTGGTGGCAAAAGAGTGGTTGAAAATACTGACTCTGCAATATACTGGTAAGAAGTGCACTTTCTCCTTTTAGAATTCATTTGGGCTACTAGTAGCCCTGAGAGGAAGTATGTGTAAGGGCCAGGACCAGTATACTGGGCCAGGTGCTGAATCTTGAAACTTGGCTGTTACCAGCTTTGTGATTTTCAGCCAGTTGCCTGGCCTGCCTAGGCCTCAGTTTACTTGGATTATCAAGATGCAGTAATAATAATTGCATTATAAAGTTGTAGATAGATAAGTAAGCTTATATGTATTTGGAAAATCATAAAGCATGTTGAAATGTAGCCTTACATGTCAACCCCCAAATTCTTCCTCCAAACTATACATACATTTGCTTATTATCTGTTTTATTTCTGTTTTTATTACATATATTCATTTCTTCCCTAAAATGGCAGATAGCTGATTCGAATATGAACTGTTAGATAAATCAATCATTCACACCTGTAAAAGATTTTCCACATTGAAAATGTCAAAAAGAAATTCACCACTGCTTAAGAGGAGGGGGAGAGCTGTTCTTTTTACTATAACTTCCATGAGATCACACAGAGAGCTTCAAATGTGTTCTGTGCAACTGGAGATTTAGGTAATTGAGTCTTAACCCTCCCTGAGAATTACAGAAAGCAGAGGCTGGGCCACCAGCAATTAAAGTAACAGAAGGAGCTGCTGCATTGTGTTTAGAGAATGCATCAGGACAATTGAAGAATGACTAGCAATGGAACTGTGAGTTAAAAAGGACCACAGTAAAGAGATTCTACAGAACAGACCTTCAAAAAGGGAAGCTAAAGAGTTCTGATGATTGTGGAAATACAGAGACTAAAGAGACTGAGGAATATTCCTTGTGTATAGTAAAATGTCTCTAGCAATTTGGAGGCAGGGATCCCCACACCAATGAGAATGTGAGTGTGAACTTGCCTGAGTCAGACCTAGGATGAAGATGGCTTATGAAAGCAAGAACCTTCACATCCCTTGTATCCTTTGTCCCCACAAACCAACTTCAGAGCCATCAGACATGAGTGTTAGTGAAGTTGAATAAGGAATCACAGTGGAAGGAAGCCCATGCTCTCTCCTCCTATAGCAGAAATGTTAGGCATTTATGTCTAACATGAAATCCAACATATTAAGCACTGAAAAGAGAGAGCTTTGACTTAAAGGTTCTTATGCCTTTGGCTTACATTCTGCCAACTCCTATAACTCTCTTTTCATATATGAGTAGGCACTCTACAGGCTGAAAGACCATTGAGAAGAAGAAATGTTTCCTCTGTGAATTGCATTCTACAAATTACACTTGTTCAGAATATTACTTACAACTCTTTGCTTCTTCCACACACCCATTACACACTAACTGTGTACAAACCAACTCACTTTGTACACCACTTCATGGTTTAATATCCAGAAACTTTCTCATGCCTTCTCTCTTAACAGACATGAAAGTACTTGTCTCGTTAAAGACTACAAACAAACCTTCCATTGTTCTAATGATATTAGCAAACATTTTAACAATTTTTCTTAACTTCCTGTCTTGGACAGAATTGAGATGATATGGACCTCTGGAGTTGCCTCTCAACTTTTGGATTAATCTGCACATATGCTTATGCTTTTCTTTCTGGTTTCAGGATTTAGCTTTGCTAACCTCTAAGATGAGGAATAAAAGAAAATAAAGCAGAAAGATTATTTAAATCTCCCCCATCAGAGATGAATTTCCCTATAAATATGCATGTCCAGGTCTTTACCTAATTTTGAAAATGGAATCTCCTCCCCTGAACTTGCTATTTATTGCTAAGTGCTTTTGCTCTTTTCTTTCCTTCCACCCTTGACCTCTTAGTAATAAAAAATGTTAGCATCAAGCTTGTGTTCTAATGAGATACCTCCTCCCAGAAATTCTCATTTTAAACGCTAGGGTTATGATCTCATAAATCAATTTCCAGATGTAATAAGCAGGGAGGGGGACATACTTCCCTGTTAGCAGAGATTTCTTACCCTTGAAATTGCATTTTGCAGATTGTGCCAAAGGCACACTATAGACTGTATTGTTGGGTGATATTGTAGACATACATATACATTAAGTTGTTAAGCATATGTTTTCTTGATCTTTTCCTCAAGACTCTTAAAGAGCTCTTGAGTAAATGCTCAGTTCCAAAGACCCAGACTGGTTTGCAGAAACTGAATCTAGTACATGTTAGTGACTACCCAATTTCCATGGATGGGGTTCTTTGATGTGCTCTCTTTCTTTCCTTCTTTCTTTCTTTCTTTTTTTCTTTCTTTTTCTTTTTTTGGAGTCTTAGATCTTTTTTTAGTTTTATTTTTTGTAATTAATTTTTTTTAGTTCAAATTAGGAACAAGCTTGCTTCACATGTCAATCCCTTCTCCCTCTCCCTCCCCTCCCCCAACCCTCCCCATCAAACCCCCACCTATCCACCACCCCATCCACCCTCCACTCCCCAGGCAGGGTAGGGCCCTTGACAGGACTCCCCAAAGTCTACCACATCATCCTGGGCTGGGCCTAGGCCCTCCCCCATGTGTCCAGGCCAAGAGTATATCCCTTGACATGGGATGGGCTCTCAAAGTCCCTTCTTACACCAGGGAAAAATGCTAATCAACTACCAGGGGCCCTCTAGAGTACAGAGGCCTCCTCATTAACATCCATGTTCAGGGGTCTGATTCAGTCCTGTGCTGGTCTCCCAGACAGCAGTCTAGGGTGCATGTGCTCCCTCTTGTTCAGGCCAGCTGTTTCTGTGGGTTTCACCAGCCTGATATGGACCCCTTTGATCTTCATTCCTCCCTCTCTGCAACTAGGTACCAGAGTTCAGTTCAGTGTATATCTATGGATGTTTGCCTCTGCTTCCATCAGCCACTGGATGAGAGCTCTAGGATGTGGGTAGAGGAAGAAATAAAAAGTGAAATTAAAGACCTCCTAGCATTTAATGAAAATGAAGACACAACATACCCAAACTTGTGGGACACTCTGAAAGCAGTGCTAAGAGGGAAGTTCATAGCACTAAGTGCCCACATGAAAAAACTGGAGAATAGTCACACTAGAGAATTGGCAGAACAACTAAAAGCTTTAGAACAAAAAGAAGCAAACTCACCAGAGAGGAGTAGATGCCAGGAAATAATCAAACTGAAGGCTGAAATTAATAAAGTAGAAACTGGGAAAACATTACAAAGAATCAAAGAAACAAAGAGTCGGTTCTTTGAGAAGATCAACAAGATAGACAAACCTCTATCCAAACTAACCAAAAGGCAGAGAGAGAGAGAGAGAGAGAGAGAGAGAGAGAGAGAGAGAGAGAGAGAGCATGCTAATTAACAAAATCAGAAATGAAAAGGGAGACATCCAGGAAATCATCTGAGGAAATCTAGAGCATCATCAGGTCATACTTTGAAAACCTGTATTCCACAGAATTCAAAAATCTAAAGGAAATGGACAATTTTCTGGATAGCTATAACTTACCAATATTAAACCAAGAACAGATAAGCAGTTTAAATTGACCTATAACCCCTAATGAAATAGAAGCCAACCGAAAAAAGCCCAGAGCCAGATGGCTTCACTGCAGAATTCTACCAGAAATTCAAATGAGAGCTAATACCAGTACTGCTCAAATTGTTCTACACAATAGAAACAGAAGGGACATTGCCAAACTCTTTTTATGAGGCAATAATCACTTTGATACCCAAGCCACACAAAGATACAACTAAAAAGGGAACTACAGTCCAATATCCCTCATAAACATTGATGCAAAAATACTCAACAAAATATTGGCAAATCGAATCCAAGAACACATTACAAAAATCATCCACCATGATCAAGTAGGCTTCATCCCAGGGATGCAAGGATGGTTTAACATATGAAAATCCATCAATGTAATCCACCATATAAATGAACTGCAAAAGTAAAACCACATGCTCATCTCACTAGATGGTGAAAAAGACTTTGTGCTCTCTTTCTTGCACCTATTGTTAGACATTCCCTTTGTTTTCACTGTTTTTCAAGATTGAAACAATCATTTTTGGTGGCATTAGATTATGAGTCGAAATAGAAAGTTTTCATAGTGCTTCAAGATCTAATTTCTATTTCACCCACAGGAAAATATGGGCTGTGGGATTTCCCCCTTAATCAAAAGTAGTTAAGTCTATTATCTCTAATTCAGAATTTCATATAAATGCCAACAGGTATCTATTAATAATCAGAAGTGGTTTTTAGTGAGGAAAAGGGAAGAAATAATGAGTTATTTGCTGATGCCCTGATGCGTTTCTGACTGTACACACTCACTGAGTGTGAACGTGCAGTACTGGGGTGTTGGCATCCAAGCTCTGCAGAGATTACCCTCACAAAGAGAAAAACATCCTTCTAACCCTTTTAGATTCCTTTCAAATCCATTAACAGAGATTTCATACCAGCAATGTGTGTGTGTGTGTGTGTGTGTGTGTGTGTAGGGGGATAAGATAAAAGTAAAATGCAAAGTGAAATCACTAGAAAATGCTTCATTTGAAGGTAATCAAGTTGGGAATCCCTAACTTAATTTTCAGGGTGAGCAATTAGATATTTGTTTTTGTTTTTGTTTTTCAAGACAGGGTTTCTCTGTGGCTTTGGAGGCTGTCCAGGAACTAGCTCTTGTAGACCAGGCTGGTCTCAAACTCACAGAGATCCACCTCCCTCTGCCTCCCGAGTGCTGGGATTAAAGGCATATACCACCAACTCCCGTGAAGCAATTAGCTATTTTAAAATTACAATGGAATCTGAGGCATGATGGAACCAGTCAGATTGCTACGGCTGGGTTATGGAATTGACAGCTTTATGGAAACAAGACTGAATGAAGGAAAATGAGAAAATTTAGACTTTGACAGTATATAAGGTTTGATGCATTTCAGTATAACACTTACAGACATGTTATATGTATGTGCTCTGTGATTTTTTTCAGAACTACCTCCCTCCTTGGTTGTTATAAGCATTTCACCCTACTATTTTTGGTAGGTAGACCATTGCACAGACCTGGGCTTTTTCTTTCCTAGCTTGTAGGCTGATGTTCTTTTCTTTTCTTTTTGTGACTTTTCTTTTTGTGTCAGGGGATCTTTAAATTTAATTCTATATATTTAATATGCATAGTATGATGTTTAATATTCATGTGCAGATTCATATAATAAAAAGATCACTAAAAGTAAACAAATTAAACTTCTAGAGTTATGATTTGAGGTATGTAAATTCTACCATCTTAGCACATTTTTTAACATACATGACTATTTTTTTCTTTTACTGAAAACAGATTTTTTTCATGTAGTATGTTCTGATTATGGTTTCTCCTCCTTCTACTCTTTCTAGTTACTTGACACCTCCCCTCCCCCATCAGGATCCAATCCCTTTTGGCCACTCATTCAAAAACAAGTATGTATCTACCAGATAGTAATAAAATAAGACAATTCAAAAACAAACAAATCAGAATAGGAGAAAACAAATGGATGGGAAGAAAAGAACCAAAGAAAAGGCAAAAAAAAAAAAAAAAACAATGTAGACATGGAAACATGCTGCTCATTTGCAAACTCAGGAATCCCATAAAAACACAAAACCAAGAGCCATAATGTATATGCAAAGGACCTTTAGGGTAAAAATGAATGAATAAATAATTAAATAAATAAATTTTTAACATGTAGTTTTTCATAGTTAGGGTTTCTATTGTTGCAAAAAAAAAAACCAAAAACAATGCAAACATACAAACAAACAAAAAACCTACCACAACCAAAAAGGGAGAAATGAGTTTTATTTGAGTTTCATTTCAACATTGCTGTTCATCACTGAAGATAGTCAGGACAGTAATTCAAACAGGGCAAGATCCTGGAGGTTTATGGAGGGGAGTTGCTTAATGGCTTGTTTCCTCTGACTTTCCTAACCTGTTTTTTGGAGAACCTAGGACCCCCAGCCTCTTGATCACTAATTGAGAAAATGCCTTACAAATGGATCTCATGAAGGTATTTCCTCAACTGAAGCTTTGCCCTCTCTAATGATTCTACCTTATGCCACGTTGACATACAAAGCCAGCCAGTTCATAATTGGAGAATGAGAAGAGAAGAAGAGGAGGGGTGAGGAGGATATGATGGGGCAGGGAGGTTGAGTTGGGGGAAGAACAGAAGAGACTAAGATAAGAGACAATATAATAGAGGGAGACATTATAGGTTTAAAGAGAAAACAGGCACTAGGGAAATGTCTGGAGAGCTACAAAGATGACACCAACTAACAATCTAAGCAACAGAGGAGAGGCTACCTTAAATACCCTCCTCTGATAAAGAGATTGATGACTAATTCATATGCCATCCTATAGCCTTCATCCAGCTGCTGGTGAAAGTAGAAGCAGACACCCACAGTTAAACCTTGAACTGAACTGAAATCCAGTTGCAGAGAAGGAGGACTGATGAGCAAAGGGGTCCATACTAGGCGGATGAAACCCACAGAAACAGCTGACCTGAACAAGGGAGAACTCTTGGTCCTCAGACTGATAGTGGGGGAAACCAGCATGGGACTGATCCAGACCCCCTGAATGTGGGTGTCAGTGAGGAGACCTTGGAAATATTTGGGTCGCCTAGTAGTGGATCAGTACTTATCCCTAGCACAGGAATGGACTCTGGGAGCCCATCCTACATGCAGGGATACTCCTTGAGTCTAGACACTAGTGAGTTGGCCTAGGCCCTATCCCAAAGGATATGACAGACTTTGAAGACCCCTTACAGAAGGCCTCACCCTCCCTGGGCTTTCTAATAAAAAACACCCTGACATGACATTATGAAATAAGGAACTTCCAAAGACATTGTTGAGATAATTTTCTGTTGGCCATTTATGGGTAAGCATGCAGCTGACCCTTAAGAGTAGTGTGTTTCTCCAGTGAGACTCCTCTGGAGAAAATAAATTCATTTGCAAGTGGTTTTCAGTCAGAGATATCTTCTGGGTTAGGGAGGGGAGACACGTATTCACTTCTTCCAGTTGTAGGACCCTATCTGATTTAGGGTTTCTATTGCTGTGAAGAGATACCATGATCCCAGCAAGTATTAGAAAAGAAAACAATTAACTGTAGTGACTCACACTTCGGAGGTTTAACCCACCATCATGGTGGGAAGCAAGCCAGCACAAAGGTAGACATAGTGTTAGAGCAGGAGCTGAAGAGTCCTGACATCTTGACTCACAGGCAACAAGAAGTGGTCTGCAACACTGGGTGTACCTTGAGTATATAGGAGATCTCAAAGCCAAACTCCACTGCCTCTGTCTGGTACAGCCCTGTCCAGGCCCTGTGCAAGCCTCCTCAGTTTCTGTGAGTTCCTATAGGTATCCTTCCTGCTGTGTTTACAAGGCTTTGATTTCTTGTGTCCTCCATTCCCCCTAGATCTTAACAGTTTTTCTGCCTTCCCTTCAGTAGGGTTCCCTTAGCCTGGAAGGGTGGATTTGATGAAGACATCCCTTTTAGGGTTGAGTGTTCCAAGGTCTCTGTGCATAATGTCTTGCTGTGAGTCTTGTATTTGTTCCCATCTGATGCAGGAGGAAGATTCTCTGATGATGGCTGAACAGGGTGCTGATCAATGAGAACAGCAGAATGTCATTGGGGGTCATATTATTGCTAAATTCGTTTAATAAGCAGCACTTTTTTGTTTTTCCCTTAGGTCCCTGGGCTATCTACCCTCAGGTTCTTGGTGACCCCAGCAGTGTCAAGCATTGGTTCCATCTCATGGAGCCAGCACTGAATCATATAAGGGTGCCACCATTGCACCCATGTATCTTACGGGCAGGGCACCATTATATATCAAAGTATTTGCAGCTGGGTTAATATCTATGTTTCATCTTTGGTAGCATGTAGAGTACCTTCCGGTACTGAGAACACTAGCCCATAGTAGTAAAAGTTATTGGTAGGTGCTCTCCATGCTTCTCCATGCTCAATAAATTGGGTCAATGCTGTCTTCAGCAATATAACTTTGCAGTCAGATTTGAAGAGCAAAGCATAGCCTTAGCAACAACCCGAGTTGTTACAGGGTTCCCAAGGGACCTCTTCAACCAACAGCTCAATTAGGTATAACACGTTCCTGGTGCTGGAAGCTTCATTTGAAGACAAGACATGACATAACTATTTTGATAACCTTACTCCCAGTGCTCATCAAACCTCCTTCATAATTTATTCTATATGACACAACTTCTTGGTACCATTTTATCAATTTATATTTATTTTATATGTGTGAGTGTTTGCCTCATATATATCTATGCACCTGTGAATGCCTGATGCCTTGGTAAAACAGAAGAGGGCATGAGATCCCTGTAACTGGAATTATGGACAGTTGTAAGCCACCATGTGAATACTGAGAACCAAGCCTAAGTCCTCTGTAAGAACAGACAGTGGTCTTAACAGCGATGGCATCTCTCTGGCCCCTCTTATTTCTTATTTCTATCTATAATTGAGACAGTGGCATCTGCTTAATAAGCTCCCTTCTATTTTCAGTTTTGAAAAGCACATGGGAAAATACTTGACACATGCTCAACAATGCCTGTATTGTCTATATAAATTACTATGCAATGTTTTCTAACAGCTTTGCCATTTCTCAGAAATTCACAGACGTATCTCCCATAGTAACTCCCGTGTTAAGATATTTGCTTTATTGAATTCTATTGTATTCATATAAATGTTTTCTATATTTAATTAAAGATCTATGGTTAGATTTTAGGAACAGAATCAAGATCAAAATCATGTTTCACTTAGCATGCCTTCTCACTATTTATTCACATTTATAAGAGAATAAAGTTCTCACATTATTCTCTTATACATCGAAATAACTAATAATTGTGTCATACCTGTTTTAGTTGAGATTGCTTTTGACACTTTAAATGCATTGATAGACAAAGAAATAAACTCACCTTTTAGAATGGTTAGTTCTTGTTTGTAATTGATTTATTTCCTCCATTGGAAATTGTAAAATAATTAATGATTGTGTCAAATGAGAATTATATTAGACTTAGGGGTCATTTTCAAGGGGGTTGACTTCTTATTGCTCAGAAAAAAATCTGTGTCTTTCAGTCTCATTTGTATTAACTTTCATAAAGTTACCTATGTTGTATCCTTCATTCACTCCCTTCTTTTCTGCATTTCCAATGTACATTTTTGTTATCCTAATTATTAGTCATATTATTTAGTTTGGCTTCTCGAACGTTTACCTAAATTGTGTTAGCACTAATAAGAACTTCGGAGTCAGATATTGAGATAAAAACCTGATAAATTGAAGGAACAGCAATGGAAGGGAGATCAGCTGATCCTGCTCTCCATGTTTTCTCCTCCCAAAGTGCCTGAAATCTCTCTCTGTCAGTCTTTCTCAGTCTACCAACATCTCTATTGGCACAGAGGATTGGCAGTGAGAACAAGCCTCCCACAACAGGTTTTGCTCGCACTTAACAATGACATCTTTATTTACAAGGATCTTGTAATGTTTTTGTGACATGTTTCTTAATGTGTAAGTCTTCTAAAATATTACTTCTTTATTTTTTAGTTATTTTTATCATTTTTCTCATTGGGTATAAATCCATCAATATTTTCTTCAGTTATGTCAGACAGGGCTACATAGCAAGACTCTCACACAAAGTAAAAAAAAAAATATCACAAAATCATGGAAGGACCAAGCTTTGAGAATTCCCATTAAGCTATTTTGTAAATACTTAAAAATGTCTCCAATATTTTAAAATAAAAAGAATAATGAAGACACTTGAAACGGATAGTTAACAGTAGTGATAAACTAGAAACCTATGTAAAGTACATTAATAAGACAGGAGAGTGATTTTATGATAATGAAAGATTATGTGGGAATAAAACAAATGCCAGTTTACTTAGATTCATTTAGAATCAAAAACCAAATGTGATAACTCACATCTGTAACCCTAATACTTGTGAGAGAAAGATGGAAGAATCAAAAGCTCAAGGTCAGTCAGGACCCAGGCTACTTGGTGAGTTCTTGTTTCAAATAACAACAAATATATGTGGAGCAAAACCAGAAAGATTATAAAGGAATTGGTGAAAAGTAAACTATAAGCCAATAAGTTCAAGATCATACCCTCAGTATATAAAGATCCTAAAGAAAAATATAGTCTTCCAAATTGCTTTAAATTATAAGAGAACCTTAAGAATTTCTAAATTATATTTTTCCCAGGGGGAAGATGCATGTTGTTACCTAGAAATAAATAATAAATTGTTTCCTAAAACATAGCTAAATACTTTTCCTTATAAACTAGCAGTCAAATGAGGAAATTTAAATAATCAAGAACCAATAAAACAAACACAGTATAGAGAATTCTAATAGTAAATACTCCACTTAATGATTACATACTTTCAAGGAGAAAAAATGAATGAAATATGTCTTTATTCTGAACTAGATACTCTTCAAAAATGATATTCATAGCCTCTTCTGAGGTGAATCTGCTGACTTCTTTATTATCCACACAGTGAGGCTCTGTTTTGTATAGCCTTCCTTACACATAGATAATTAATTGGGGCAGAGGTCAGCTTGTGATCCATCAACTAGTTTGTTAAGCTTAACAGTGCCCAATGGAAATCAGTGGGGAAAAAGATGAACAGTACCCTTATTGTACACTATATTAAATTATTACATTATTCCTGAACTATGAACATTTATATGTCAGTTCAAATATACTCAAGTAAGGTAAAAGAAAAGATTGACAGGGGAGGAGAAACTCTCCTTTGGTTCTTAAGTATTCCAAAAAAGAAACAGTTCCCCAACATTTTACTGGTTAACATGGTTCTCAAGTTGAGTAAGAAAGAGAAAAATCAACAGCCCTGTGTTTTGGGATAAGGGGAGAGAGATAAAATTAGAAATGCAGTTTCTCCTGATGCTGACTTCCTCAGAAGTCAATCTAGCCAGATGGCTGTTTGTTTCCCATATCAGGATTCTGTATCATCTCCATTACTTAGCAGTAGACTATGAGGAGTCAAAGTCCTCTTGTGTCTCAGTAGCAACTTCAGATACTTCCTACTCAGAGACAGAAAGGGAGGGGGGGCATATTGTCAAAGCATCTCAGTGAGTTCTGTTCAAAGATGGACTTTTGTTACTCATTTCTGCCTTAGGACCTCAGAAAGTTTTATAGACATTTAACAGAAAGTACAGCAGCTGACTGCTCTGCAGGAAGAGTGCTTAGTCACTAGTTTTTTGGTTTTATTTTTTTTTCAGTTCATGTATTTTTTGCATGCTTATTTGGAAAACATGCATATAATACAAAAGGGGTGAAATGAATATTTAATTACAAGAGGAACAAATGCACAAAAATAATAAAACTGGATTTAAGAAGGGCAATAGAAACTGTGCTCCATGGTGCTGTGCATTGCTAACAATGAGCTGAAAACTTCTGTTTATTTCTTTGGCCAAACCTAAACAAACTCGGCTCTTAGAGTGATTGTTGGAGCTGGAGAGATTGCTCACTGGTTATGAGTGCTTGCTCTCAGAAAATATCCAGGTTCAGCTTTCAGCTCCCAGCATGGTGACTCATAACCATTGGTAACTCCAGTTTCAGGAAATCAGTTGCCTTCCTCTGTCCTACTTTAGCACTAAATATGCAGATGGCCCAGACAAACATGCGGGTAAAACACTCACATATATAAAATAAAACAAATTAGTAAAACTATTCAAATGAGTGTTTTTATGCAAGATACAAACTTCATATTTGAGAGAACAAACTTGTTTTCTCTTAGATTAACAGCTGTGCTTTGTTTCCTGAGTGTATGAAGCAATATTGTGGAAATAACCAAACTTTAGCTACAAGTACACACTGCACATTGTTAGTGAACAACAGATTGAGAGTAACTTGCTGAAAAATCTGAGCATGGTTTGCTCTTCCAACTTGCTTTCTTCAGGTTTGTCTACTATGCAAATGGCACAAGGGAAAGAGTAGTTTCACAGAAAGAAATCTTTTTTTTTTTTACTTTTAATTTATTTGAATTAGACACAAGATTGTTTTACATGACAATCCCAGTTCCCTCTCCATCCCCTCCTCCCCTACCATGCCCCCAACTAAAACCTATGGTATCCTTTGGGATAGGGTCTAGGCCCACCCCCTTGTGTCTAGGCTCAGGGAGTATCCCTCTATTTGGAATGGGCTCCCAAAGTCCACACCTATGCTAGGGATACGTACTGAACTACTACAGCAGGTACCATAGATTTCAGAGGTTTCCTCATTGAAACCCATGTTCCTGGGGTCTGGATCAGTTCCATGCTGGTATCCCATCTATCAGTCTGGGGACCAAGAGCTGCCCATTGTTCAGGTCAGCTGTTTCTGTGAGTTTCACCAGCTTGGTCTGGACCCCTTTGCTCATCACTCATTCTTCTCTGCAACTGGATTCCAGTTCAGTTTAATGATTAGTTGTGGGTATCTGCTTCTACTTCCACCAGCTGCTGGATGAAGGCTATAGGATGACATATAAGACAGTCATCAATCTCATTATCAGGAGAGGGCATTTAAGGTATACTCTCCTCTGTTGCTTAGATTGTTAGTTGGTATCCTATTTGTAGATCTCCGGACCTTTCCCTAGTACCTGATTTCTCTGTAAACCTAAAATGTCTCCCTCTATTATGGTATCTCCTTTCTTGTTTTCTTCTATTCTTCCCCCGACTCAAGCTTTTTGCTCCCTCATATCCTCCACACCACTCCTCAAAATCTTAACAGGAGCAAAACCAGAATACATTTTAACATCTCAGAAAGGCCCTCATGTCAGCATGATTTCCATTTCTCAAGTTGAAATTGGGAATCAATACTGTGTCAGCTTGCTGTTGTGAAAGGTGGTGTGAGCACATAATAAAGGGTAGCTAAATGGCTCGTGAAACTAAATTGGTCACATGGACTTTCCTTGCCCATAGTTTGTTCAGTTCTCTACATGCAGGATTCACATGCTGTAAGAACTTTATGCAACACTGTTGGGATATGGATATTAGCAGCTCTAGGCTTAATTTATTTGCCTTTTAAACCAACCACCAAACACAAAGTGATTATCAAACATAAACTGGCCTTGGGCACAACTAATGTTCTTCTCAGAGACATTCCCTTGTCTTCTTAGCTTTTACTTTGTGTTGCAGCCTGAGTATGCTCCGAGGCATTGCTGTTCATTCTGTTAACCTACCAAGTAAACATCTACTCTCTGATGTTGAGCGAAGCATCCCCAGAATGTGCCTGTCATCTTTCTTCCTTAAGTTACAATTTTAAACTCAGCATGTTTAGCATCCCTGAAGGAGAAACCTTAGAGAAAGCACCCACCTGTAAAATGATTTCCTGTAGCAGTATGTGTAGGCTCCCCTAACAAAATCCTCAAGCTTCCTTGGTTTAGAAGTGGTATTGTTGTGTAAACAAACCCAGTACTTTCCTTGTGTGCTGCAGGTGGTATGTCTTTCTGTACTCTTCCATGTCTGGTCAGTGCTTGCCATGCCGTCAGAGATGTGAAACCATTGTGTCCAGTCACAGGACCTACTGTTACCAAATGATATTCCAGTCAAAGAAGTCACAGAGAAGTGAACTATCATTTGGAATGCATATCTAGGGATGAAACAAAAAGAAGATCTCAAAGAGGATCCATATTACTGAAGATTCAGTTACTAGAAGGATCAGGCAAGCAATAAAGTCAATCAACCGGTACCTAATGACATCCAAGTCATGTTATGAGAAGTAAATATGGGAATAGTAAAATGATATGTGATAGGTCAACTATGATTTCTTCTAGTATGATACTCAAGGAGAGAAAGAAATAAAGGAAGGAAGGAATAGGAAAGAAAGGAAGGAAGGAAAAAAGAAAGAAAGAAAGACAGGAAGAAAGAAAGAAAGAAAGAAAGAAAGAAAGAAGGGAAGGAAGGAAGGAAGAAATAGTTCAGAAAAACAATTCATAGGAAAGACTTGTGCCCATAAAGGAATAAAGTTCTTTCTGAAGTACCTTGCAATGTGAGAGCAAATCACTGAGCTGTTAAAAGTCTAAAATGAAGAAGCCCCAGGAGTGTCCTATAGACTATGAGAGATAAAATGACTCAGCATCTCTCCTGACAGGTCAGCAGACCTCTGTCAACACTGATGTATGGTCAGAAGGAATGTCAGAAGGAACATGGGATTTACTCCTACTAAGAAAATGTTTAAGTGTGTACAAATTGGCATTTTTTTGCTCATTAAATATACCTTTAAAATCATTCCATAAGAATTCTAGGAAGAAGACTGGCCGTAACCCTGCCGTTTCCACATGGCAGTATTCCCAGAGGTACTATGAGAGAGGAAATATGCAGTAAGAGTAATTTTCTAAACAATGCTCTGAGGACACACAAGGACATGCTTAGTAAAAGTGTGCCATGACTCACAATGTAAAACAGAAATCTTGACCTACATTTTAAAGATGGTTTAAGAGGAAAAGAGCTGTAGTCTTAGCACAAAACGGAAAACAGGTTGAAGTGTCCTTCTGCCCTCTCTGTCTGATAAAGCAAGTGAATTTAAAAATAGACATAAATTTTGCACATATGACTAATTTTTCCACCCATTCATCTGTTGATGACACCTAGGCAGATTCTGTAACTTGGCCAATGGTAATAAGAAGATGAAATGATATTGTTTGCTGAAAAATGGGTTGAGCATCACATTCAGCAAAATCAGGCAGACTCAAAAAGACAAATAACTCATGTTTCTTTCAAATGTGGATCTATGTTTTATATGTATATATGAAATAATTTGCTCAAACTCATAATACAACACAAAGGAACATGTGATGCTCTCTGGAGAAGATAAAGAGGGTGAATATGGTCAAGGCATATTATATAAATAAAAATGTACAAGTACCTGATATTTTATATCTTCACATACACATATAAATGCACACACAGAGAAGGAAAAGAGAGTTTTAAACTAAAAGCGTCATCTTGGTTTTGTTGATGTTGAAAGCACATGCATGAGTAGCTATAACTGTTTGCAAGAGTAAATGTTTCATATAAACCATTAATTCACATTACACCTCCTCTAGTGTTTCTTTCCTTCCCCTTCATGCCTTTACCCTTTGGAGCAAACCTTATTTCAAACTGGAGCCTATTTATAAAAATAGGATTGATTAATGCACACACAGCTTCATTGACAGGAGAGATGACCTATCCAACCTGGAGGGACCTGAAATCAAGGCAGCTGCCAGCAATGGAAGGAAAGTGTCTACTCCTTCCATTAAAGTGTGTCTTTAAATATTAGTGTCTAGTTTTCAGTAATTGATGGGATTTTCATTGAAAAGAGAAGGATGCTTTCAGTTGAGGACATTTACTTACAATGAATGGCACAGAGTCCAGTGCTGTTGAGCTCAGGATTCTGGATAAGGCTGGCCATTTTTACCTCATAAGGTGATACCCAGGAATGACTCTATAAATGCCCACTACTCTATAGCCCCCATCTGGAAAACATTTGGGGAGCCACAGTAGAACTATCACCAATCCTAACTGCACATAGTATTTGCAAGAAATATGCATATATTGAGCCTGCCTGCTGTGCCTTCCTGTGGAGTCCTGTGGAATTCATGACATCACTTTATAATGAAATGGGACAATTTTCTCTTGCTTGTTGATGGATATACAATAACCTATGCATTCAAAACATCATGTATACTAATGGGGGCAGGGTAACAAATTTCTAACATAAAGTATTTCTATTTTCATTTGTATCTGGACTGTTGACATTTCCAATATTACCAGAGCGCCCCCCTCTCTCTCTGTTATTGTCATTAAAGAGAAAAGTTTTTAAGCTAAAGGTGTATGCACAGTGTCATCTCAATAGTCATTTTCATACCTTTTTGATTGGCTATCCACATGGGCTCCTTACTCTCTTTTACTTTTCTGATTGGCTATCCATATGGGCCCCTCCCTTTCCTTTCTGTCACTTTTCTGATTGGCTATCTGCATGGGCTCCTTATTTTCTTTCACTTTTCTGATTGGCTATCTGCATGGCATCCTCCCTTGGCAGCTCCAGAGTCTCAGACAACAACCAAGACCATACATTTCGTTTGTTAGCAATCCCCAAAGCCTGGGTGCTCAGTAACATTTTAAAAATTATTTCTTTCATTTTAGAGATTATAATATAACTTTATCATTCCCTTTTCCTCCCTCCATACCCTCCTACATATGACAGGGGATGTCATTCTGTATATATGTATCTCTTATTGGTTGATGAATAAAATACTGGTCAATAGAGGCAGGAAGACAGGCAGGACTAGCAGATGAGGAGAATTCTGGGAAAGGTAGGCAGAGAGAGACTGCAAAGTAACATCATGTAGCCAGCAAGGTAGTAACAGATCCAGATCTGTCTCCAGTAAGATAAGACCACATGGAAATACTTAGATTAATGGAAAATGGATAAATAATTAAGACAGAACTAGCCAATAAGAAGCCCTAGCCATTGGCCTACAGTTTTGTAATTAATATAGCATCCATGTGCTGAGAATGGTAGCAGAACCAGGTAGAAAGAAACTCCAGCAACACATACACATCTCATTTTCCTCTTTCAAATTCATGTCTTCTTTTTACAGGGATTTCTATTACATGTATATATGTCAATGCATATACAAATATCCTAAACACAACCTGCTCAGTCTATATAATGTCACTTGTATGAATACATTTTTAGGGCTGACAATTTGGTATTAGATAACTAATTGATGTACTGTTTCCTGAGTATGACTTTTTCTGCCAGCTTCAGCATTCCTTAGTTGCTAGTAGTTCTTTGTGTAGGGTTGAGGCCTCATGGTCTTTCCATGTGTGCTTTGGCATGTCTGTGGTAGTTGTTATCTTATTCAGGTTGTATTTAGACAGTCATGTTGGTGAGCCTTTCTGGATGTACCCTCTGATATTGCTAGAAGACACAATCCCATAGCAAAATCCCTCATCCTCTGGCTCTTACACTTACAATTTTTCTGACCCCTGTTGATCCTTCAGCCCTGGGGGCAAACCCAAAGCAAGTATATTCCTCATGCCTCACCAATGAAAATTCCTTTTGCAACAGACAAAGACAATTACAGAAAACTAAAACCAATCAAAATGTTGAGTTACTTTTGAACAGTTAACTTGTTACAAACGATTTTCTGAAATCATTTTTGGAGATGCTGATGAAAGTGAAAATTTCTAACTTCACTGAATTCAAACATTTGCAAAAAAAGAAACTAAATTTCCTGTATCTTATCATGTGTACTTAATAGATTTCAAAACAGATCCTGTTTTTGCAAACAGGTGGCTATTTCTTTAGTATGGATGCTAGGAGGCCTTTAACACACATTTGGTGAGTTTGGAGAAATGACTTTTCTGTAGAACTAGGACTTCAGTGCTTCCTCAGTTATTTGTTTTTCTGACAAGGTTTATGATACTACCTTGAAGTAGCAAATTAAAATGTTTACCATTTCTATAATACTGCCACTTAAAAGACTGTAATTAAGAACAAATCAGAACCTAGCAGCTTGCAGCAACAGAGAAGTATAAATAAATGATGACCACCTCTGAGACATGAACGGGGGCAAAGAATTAGGAGAATAGTACATATTTAATTAGAGGATTCTCTAATTATTGGAATGAAGACAGTTTTACTCTGTGGGATGGCAAATACCATTGTAGCTGGTGATTCCAAGAGGCATCTGCTTTCCCTTTGGTATACAAAAGCAACACCAGAACATTCTACAGTGCAGCTCTCTAGTTTCCTGGCAGCCTCATCGAGGTGCCGAACTTGCAGTGCAATGGAAACCTCTTTGTTGTCTCTACCTTGTATAGTTCATGAACAGAAAGATGAATAGTGCTAGCTGCCTCAGTTTTCCAGATACTAGGCTGTGATCAAAGGCCAGATGACATGTTTATTGATTAACCCTTACCTGTAGAGTTTTTTTAATTGATTTGAGAGAACTAAGAACAGCTGAATTGTTCAACCTATCAGACCTGACATAGATGATTTATTGCAATGTATCTGTGACTGAGATTGAAACAGGCTCTTTTGATTTAAGGTAGTTACACCTTTTGTTGGTTTGAACTGTTTGTCTTCAGAGATTTTAATTCCACCCCTTCTCCCTCTCTTTTCCTATTATCAGTGCTCCTGAAATCACAGGATTCCTCAAACAGGTTGGTGAATAACTTCTAGAAAACTTTAATATGTTCCCTAAGCTGAATGCTTATCCAAGTAGACACTCCTTAATTTTCGGTTCTTATACCAATTTAACAAAATCAGCATTTTACTTGTGAATCTGTGAGTAGATAGCTCAATATAGTTGCTACTTTAAAATATTGGACTATAGTATTGTAATCTAGGGCATAGTCATAAGAAGGACCATCCTCGGCTAAGAGTCTGTTGTTTCACAGCTCTGTAAACTCAGGGATTAGTTACCTAATAACTGTGTGTTAAGGAGGACAATATTCCTACCCATCTTATGGGTTGCTGTGAAGATGAACTGCCACATGAGAAAATGGCTTCAAAGGGCCTGGCACACAGAATGCAATGAAGACCAACTGTGTTCTATCTTTATCTATAGGCTACTTACATCATTCCAACCAGTTCACCAGGGAATCGATAACAATGTAAATACTGATATAAATAAATCTACCTTTAAACAATGAGATATTCTGTTTGACGATGAAAGTTTGAAACATTATTCTTTAGAAAATTATAGACTTGTGTTAACTTTCTATAAAATTAGAATTTGACAATTAATGTTTGAGAGTCCTTATCTTTATAAGAAATATGTTGATAATCAATTAGACTTTTTTATGCTTTAAAACATGTTTTTGTTCTTTTAATTAGATTTTTTATTTTATTAGTTCTAGTTAGGGAACAAGCTTATTTCAAGTCCCTTCTCCCTCTCCCTCCCCTCACCTCCAACCCTCTCCCCCACCCCCAGCCCACCCCCACCCCATCCACCCACCACTCCCCAGGCAGGGTAGGGCCCTCAACGGGGGCTCTGCAAAGTCCACCAAATCTTCCTGTGCTGGTCCTGGGCCCTTCCCCATGTGTCCAGGGCCAGAGTGTAACCCTTCACGTGGGATGGGCTCTCAAAGTCCCTTCTTGCACCAGGGAAAAATACTAATCCACCATCAGAGGCTCCCTGGAGTGCAGAGGCCTCCTTATTGACATCCATGTTCAGGGGTCTGGATCAGTCTTGTACTGGAGATCAATTAGACTTTTTAAATCCAATGACAAAGTGTCAATTTATTTTTTAAAAAATCCTTGTTTCTGCGTTAGTATATACATACACATATTTTGTTTCATCTTTGCATGGTTCTCTCAGTATGGTGCATCTTATTCCAATTTTCAGTTGTATTTTTTAAGCTTACCTTTCCAATGCACTAAACTCTTTGGGGTAAAAATTGGAGTCTAGATTTCTGACTTATCAGCCTACTTTCTTTTAAATATAAATTATTTATAGCTAAAAGGAAATTCACTAAAAACAACATCAAATCAGGTGTGAAGTGAGGCTACTCCTTTGAAATAGTCATAGTGTGCAATTAAAAGAAGTGCTGATGTTAAGATACCCAAGTTAATGTGATATGTGCCATCCAGTCAACATTTGCAAAAACCAGTTCACTGCACAACTGGTTATAATTCCACAGGGGAATTAATGTCCTTATTTGATTTTCAAAATAGCCCTTGACCTAAATTCTTAAAAGAAAACAACTTCACAGCTTAAATGGGACATTAAGAATAAAAAAAGTTAGGACTGTAACTGTTTTCTGAAGAAAAATATAATAATAAAACAATATTTTGTTCATGTGTGCCAATTCTTTAAAAATATCAGGATTTCATTTAATAGTACATTTTCTAATGAAAATGAATCTCATTCTTGGGCATGCAAAGTTACAATCAAAACACAATAACATTATTCGTTCATTACATTCATGTGTACAGGACTATGTATATATGTCATTATTTCAAATTCAGAGTTTTCATGAATACTTATAAATATGTAATTTTTCCTTATTAATGTGTTATTTGACTTTACATATCTAAGACTATTCAGGGAAATAGGATATCCGGGACTTCCAATGTGAGACTCTTAAGTAATGGAAAATAGTATTCATCTATAATATTTTAGAGAATTAATCAGCTATATTATTACTTTATAATTCTGTCCATCAAAAAACAACTAAACTATATGGTTTTCTCATAAATAGACAAAAATTGATGTTGTAATCTATTTGTTATACAATAATACATGTATTCCTGTTAGACAGAGATATATTTGTCAAGAATACAAAAATGCTCAATTACACTTGGAGCAATTTAGCTTAAGGCATTGCCATTAATTCATTGGTTTAGCTTCTGACTCTGTCAATAATAATAAAGAAAACTTGGGCTCATTCATTTTATATTCACCATTAAAATTATTATGTTCAGATTAGAAATAGAAAAATAGTTCAGAAGTACAATTAATTTCAAAAAGAAGACTACCTCCCTAAATAACATATTGTAAGAAAGTAATTAAATGCAAAGTGGACATTTACAAACCTATAAGGTATAGTTTAAAAGTAAAATTAAAAAATTATTCCAAAATATTCACAAATTAGAAAACTCAGACATTTACTATATAAAGAACAGGAGAAACTAGACATCAAAATATCAAATAATCCAAATAACAGTGGGTTACAGATATAAACAGAGAATTTTCAACAGAAGAATCTCGAGTGGCTGGAACACACTTAAGGAATTGCTTCACATTCTTAGCCATCAGAGAAATACAAATCCAAACAACTCTGATATATCATTTTACATCTATCAGAACGGTTATGATCAAAAACATCAATGATAGCTTATGCTGGAGAGGATGAAGAATAAAGGGAACACTTCTCCATTGCTGGTGGGAGTGCAAACGATCCCTATGGCAGTTTCTCAGAAAACTGGGAATCAAACTACCTCAAGACCCAGAAATACTACTCTTGGGCATATACCCAAAAGATGCACTCTCATACTACAAGGAAATTAGCTCTACTGTATTCAAAGCATCATTATTCATAATAGCCAGAACCTGGAAACAACCTAGATGTGCCTCAACAGAAGAATAGATAAAGAAAATATGGTGCATTTACACAATGGAGTACTACTCTGCAATAAACACAATGACATCATGAAATTTGCAGGCAAATGGATAGAACTAGAAAAAACATCCTGAGTGAAGTAACCGAGACCTAGAAAAACACTGTATGTACTCACTCATAAGTGGTTATTAGACATAAAGCAAGAGATAACTAGTCTATGGTCCATGATTGCAGAGAAGCTAGGTAACAAGGAGAACCCTAAGAGAGACATACATGTAATCCCTGGGAAGGAGAAATAGACAAGACATCCTGAGAAAATTTGGAGCATACTGGGGAGCAGAAGAGAAGATGGAAGGGGAAAGGAATGGGGGAGGAGAGCATAGGGGAACTGGATGGTAGAGATGGGGGAAGGACAGAGAAGAAGAACAAGGAATGAGATATCTTGATTGAGGGAGCCATTATGGGGCTAGTGAGAAACCTCACACTAAGAAAATACCCAGGAATCCACAAAGATGAGCCCAACAAAGACCTTAAGCATTAGTGGAGATGGTACCTGAACTGCCCTTGCCCTGTAATCAGACTGATGCTACCTGAATTATCATCATAAAACCTTCATCCAGCAACTGATGGAGGCAGACAGGGAGATCCAGAGCTAAGAACTGGACCAAGCTCCCAGAGTCCAGTAGAAGAGAGAGAGGGGAAATAATATGAGCAAAGGGATCAAGACGATTTGGGGGTACCCATGTAGACAGCTGACCTGAGGTAATGGGAGTTCATTGACGCTGGACTGACAGCTGGGGAACCTGCATGAGACCGAAGTGGGCCCTCTGAATGTGGGTGACAGTTGTGTGGCTTTGGCAGTCTGTGAGGCCAATGGCAGTGGCACCAAAATTTATCCCTTGTGCTTGAGCTGGCTTTTTGGAACCCATTCTCTTTGGAGGGATACCTTGCTCAGCCCAGATATGGGGGGGCGGGGCTTGGTCCTAGCTCAAAGAGGTATTCCAGACTTCATTGACTCCCAGTGGGAAGCCTTATCCTACCTAAGGCCTGGAAAGTGGTGTGGGAGGAAGGTGTGGAGAACAGGAGGATGAGAGGGAGTGGGAACTGGGCTTGATATGTAAAATGAGAAAAGATTAAATAAAAATTGCTAAATAAAAAGAAAAATCAGACATTTAAATAAATTACCAAAATGATTTTCACATGTATAATTAGCTTTCAAATGTTTTCTGTTTATTCCAGATTAGGAATTAATGATTATTCTACGAATCCAAAGCTTTTTTGTTTTGTGTTCAAAGCTGAAGAATGAACCCAGCCATGCACATGCTAGGCAAGTCTCACTGTAAAATCAACTTAATGACAAGTCCCTGTTTGTAACCAAGGATCATTGTCCTTCCAGCAAAGCCAGCTATTTGGGTTCTGGTCTTCCTAAAATCATCTCCTAAGCCAAAAATTTTAGATGGAACCAACTTCTTCTGACTTCATTTCTTTTTCCTAGGTCCTGCCAAATCACCCTTTCGTGGAGCTACAACAACTGTTGTTCCATGACTTTCCTTGTTCCCATCTTTCCCTGTCTGCAGAGAATGAGCACAATGACTAAACACTTGAAATATCAAAAAGAGCATAGCCGTGCTTGTCCAGTATCCCAGCACTCCAGAGACAAGACAGAATGATCATTCAGGATCATCCTCAGCTACGTCAGGAGGTGGGGGGAGGGGGGGCAACCTGAGCATTATGAGTTCCTGTTTAAAAACAAAAAGAAAACCAAGACATCTGCCTGTTCATGATACCTCAGCTATCCCATTTATATCCTACTTTCAATTTCCTGGGAGGGGGATGTAAATAACTCCTCTTCTGTTGCAAGGATTAGAAAAATTCTCCAAGGTCATCATCTCCTTCAATTTAGATTGCCCCACAGCTATGTGATTCATCTTGCTTGTTTCTCTCTGTGTATCTCCCAAATAGCCTTCAGTTGCTTCTTACCTTGTCCCCTCCTACAGATGTGACTTGCAATTTCAGTTTCTGGGTTCAAGCATTATAATGTGTCATTTCTTAGCCTTTCTCATGTTGAAATCGGCACCAGATTTCTTGGTATAATTGAATTAATACTTTGGTGGGCTTTTCTGATCCAGAGACTTTTGCATTTTTCCTTTACCAGCATTAACTTATTGTATGAGTTTACTAGAGCGGCTATAGAAAGAGTGACACACTTCAAGGACTAAAGGACCATGGCTTTCTTATTCCATTATTCCACAGCCTAGAAGTCTTATGTTCTCTTCCAATGATTAATGAGTATTTTTCCTTGTCCTTTTAGCTTATAGTAGCTTCAGGCATTCCCAGTGTTGAAAACACAGCATTCACACCCACGTACACATAACGGTCTACCTGTATCTTCCTTCTGTATCTCCATCTTTATATAAAAAAGCAGGTCAATTGTTATAGGGGCCCTTATGTCTTCAGGGTGATATTGCATGTCTACTTTACTTTGCAATGACTTTTTGAGTAGTTACATTCTGAGCCATTGGAGTATAGTACTTCAGTGTGTGTGTGTGTGTGTGTGTGTGTGTGTGTGTGTGTGTGTGTGTGTGTGTGTGTATTTCATCTGGTTCCATAATACTCAGCTTTACCTGTTTAAGCTTTGTAGAGAAGATTCCAGGATCAAGATTTAGTGCAGTTTAGGGATATTGCAAAAGTCCTATATGACACAGAAATCTTACATATTGTCTAGATTTGATGAATTAGTAATACTCTCTTGAACACTGAATGCATGAACAAGAACTTATAGCTTGTTATTGACCACCAGCCTCCTAAATTTCTATTTTTCCCTATTACCTCAGCCCCTAAGCTACTGCCTGCTACATTTAATTGCTACGGGGGATTGGATTCCATTTAATTGATGTTGATCTGCACTCATGCAATTAGCGTTGCATGGAATGAAAGGGCATTTCTCAACATTCTTTTCTAACGTTTCTTTCTAGAAGAATGCTGGAAATAGCTATAATACAGAAAAGCCGGTTTTCAGAGAAAGATCTTTTCTGTAATGCAATAAAATTTTGACTCAGCAAATTACTGACTAAAATGTCATTGTAACTGTATGCTCCTCTCTTTGTGTAGTTATTAAGACTATTCTTTGAATAAATGATATATAACAGAGCCAAGGGAAGGATGAAGGCACTAAAGTGCTCACTTTATGAAGATTTAATATTAATGATAGAAGATATATTAGAAGAAATATTTAAGCACATCGTAAGTATAAATTCTACCCATGATGGCTTTTCTGAAAGTGTATCACAGCATTAATCAGCAACATTCTATATCTAGATATTGCTAGAGATTTATATTTAAAAAAAGATTCCACTGCAGACATTAATAAACCACCTATCTTCAGTGGCACTTATGCAAATGAACTCAGGTATAGCTGCAATTGAACAGCAGATGCGTTGATGACATTACCTCAGCTAATTCCGTGACATTTAGAAAATTGCTTTACATTTGTCATGAAGATTAGATATTTACACAAGATAGTCTACGGAAAACTGGCTGCCACATTGCTCTCACATCAAAAGCTACCATTGTTATTTTCATTCCAGGGCTAGGCAGCTGTAAGGACTTCTCTGAACACTTTATATATGAAATTACTCCTTTAACTTCTTAGCATACTGCATGCTTCCTTTCAAAACAATTATGGAAATGAATATATATATATATGCCAATTGATAAAATTATAATTAAACATTTCTGTTACATGTTAATGAAGTAATAATACACAATGCATTCTACGCAGTTGTCTTAGTTTAAGGGATTTCAGGACAAGTAACCTTTTAGTAATATTCTAAAGCTAAATGGTTTCTAATCCTTAGAATGTGTCACAATACAATGTGTTGTATAATGCACTTTTGTTCATATTTCTTCCTGTACTGGGGATGCAGA
Source organism: Cricetulus griseus (assembly GCF_003668045.3). Lineage (NCBI taxonomy): Eukaryota > Metazoa > Chordata > Mammalia > Rodentia > Cricetidae > Cricetulus > Cricetulus griseus. Next base: position 254,265,879 of record NW_023276807.1, read on the forward strand.
GTGAATGAGTGTTAAGGAGGTTGGAGGCTGACCAAGGTATTCTTCTGGGCTCCGCCTCCACTTTCCGTTAGTTAAGTTTCTTCTATGATGATTCATTCATACGTTCAGTGTATTGTGGTAAGCCTCTCCTCCCACTTTTCTAACATCTGTCTTTGTAACTCGATCTTCCTTCCTCATAGGCCCCTGTGCCACATTTATGACTCTGGTTTCACTGATCTCAGCAGTGGTGTCTGTGTAGTCACAGGTTTGGAACTCTCTGTTGGAGCCCAATGGGCTCTCTGTTTGGTATAGAACTGAAAGCAATGACTGCCCCTACCTCAGCTGCCAATAGTTCACCAGGAAGGGTTAGGACCCTCAGGTGTCCTAGCTTATATTATTATTGGCTGTCATTTGTATTCCCTCTGGGCCTGGGTTACCTCACTTGGTAGGCTATTTTTCCAGTTCCACCCATTAACTTGAAATTATCATGATTCAATTTTTTTACAGATGAATTGAATTTTGTTTGTATATGTGCCACATTCATCTCTTTATAGACATCTAGGCTCATTTCATTTCCCAGATATTGTGAACAGAGTAGCAGTGAACATGTATAAACGAGTATCTCTGTAGTAAGATATAGAGTCCATTTATTTATTTATATTCTCAGGCATAGTATAGATGAACTATATGGTAGTTCTGTTCTAACTTGCTTAGAAACATTCACACTGATGTCCATAGTGGCTGCCCCAGTCTATCCTCCCATCAATAGTGAATAACTGTTCCTCTTTCATCATAGCCTAGCCAGGATTTGCTGTCATTTTATTTATTTATTTACTTATTAATTATTTATTTTTGTAATGACCACTTGCCCTCTACTTTTCTCCAACTCCATTTTTGACAAAAGGTCCCTCACTGAACCTAGAGCTTGCCTGTTCATGCAGACTAGGTAGCCAGAAAACCACCAGAATCCTCCTGTCGTCTCCTCCCCAGTACTGGAACTACAGACACATATGTCTGTTGTATTTCTTTATGTGAATCCTGGGGATAAACACTCAGATCTTCATGCTTGTGTGGAAAACAGTTTTCCAACCCAGCCATCTCCCTAACCTTTATGGAAGACTTTTCAAAAGAGCTTAGTCTCTCGACTTTCTGCATCAGTAGGCATTAGTTATGGATCCAAAATTTGTTGTTTTTAATAACACATTCCTTGGTAAAATTGGTCTAAAAGCAACAGTTTTGGAATTTTGCTACAGGTCAATGACTGACAAGAGTTAAACATTCTTCCTAATACTTCTAATTCTAAATCCATCTCAGTGATGTTCTAAAATACCTAAGAAGAAATAATGTATTTGTGTTGCCTTGCCAATATATTTTCTGATTTTGTTTATAAACATTGAAACTGGTATTGGGACTGGTATGGAAGAAAATCTGAACATGAGATGGAAAGTCCTAATCCCAAAGCACAGAAATTCCTATACAGAGACACTTTCGAAATCCACATGGTATGAATTGTGAGCATCTGTGGGAACAAGAAGCCCTTCTCAACAAGAGCACACAGTATCGCTTTGTTATGATCTGACAACACACCCATTCAAGAATGCTATTCAAAACATGAGTGCAGTTTATTTTTAACTGATCCAGGCCTGGACAATTAGATTATCTTGGAGTCATTACATAACTTAAAGTCATAAGAAATCTTGTGTGTGTGCTTTCAGAATGTACTCAATAGGACATGATGGTTTTCTCATGAAAATATAATTTAATAATAAACCAATTCTGCACAGTAGACACAATATATTTTCACTATTGTTATACATTAAAGAGTCTCTTAATTCCAAATCTGATGACATTGATGTAAGAGGTATAGAACAGGATTTATATTGTCATTATGCACTCAGTTTAGGGAGCATCACTGAAAGAGTGAGTAGCAACATACCCACAGACCAAAAAAAAAAAAAAAAAAGCAAAACAACAACAACAAAAAAACCAAGAGTCTTGTTCTGGAAAATTGACAGTTTTATAAATAGAAACGAAAGAAGCTAAAATGCATGAGATAACTCCAAAGTTCACAAGACAGTTGTTTATTTTGCCTAACTTCATTTCATTCCCAAGTGTTTTTTTTGCTCTTAGAACAAGACTCAAAGTATAATTTAAACTAATTTCTCTTGGGTAGTATTGAGCCAGGTCAAAGTTCAACCTTCCTCCCACATGTACTCTTCCTTCTCAAGGTTTCTTCCATCCCTTTCTTCTTCCAGAGAGTGTCTGATTCAGGAAACTGCTCCTGTCCTCATGGAACTTCAGAAACTCTTCACTGAGTGAATGCCTCATTACTTTGCCTCTGAGCATCAGTTTCTATGTCCAACTCTGAAGTGTCCACAGCTGACAAAAGCTGTGCATTGCTTCCTCATTCTGGATAAAGGATGACAATTGTCTCCAAGGATAATCAGAACATACTATACCTTCCTCTTCTGTATACTTCTGATTTCCTCACATCTAAGTACAACCACCCAGCCTTCAATATGATCTTGTCTACATTGACCATTTGTAACTTCAATAATCAAAGCCAAGTCAGTAGAATAAGAGCCCAAGAGGAGCAAGCATGGCCAGGACAACAGCTGTTTCACTGAGGACCAGAAAGAAGACCATGATATTCTCATTTCTACATCCTGAGGGGCACACTTGCCCACATACCACAGTAATGAGCTTGGATTGAGTTCTTCTTTCCTACTGCTCAAAACTTAAGTTAGAAGATTAAATTGTGATTAGCAGACATATAGACAATATGTACATATGTATGTTTTTAAATATTTGAATACATTGATATGCCTGATTTTTCTTTTCTTTTAATATAGCAGGGCTTTCATTAATTTTGCCTACGTTCAAGTAAAAGTTCTAGATTAGCTGCCAAAGGTTGGAATCTGTTCTTTAATATTTGGCTTTTTAGTTATTTGGGTCTGTATTAGTCAAAGTAGCAGATACTCTGAAAATATTTTTTAATGTTAAATTCAAGAAAGTATAAAACAAAAAAGCATATATATATATTGAGCTAAGTTTTTATGATGTTTTTAATAGAAAAATGAGTCGGCTTTTTATTCTTTGGAATCAAATTTTGTTTAATTTTCTTACTTCATTGAGATTCATCTAGATCTCCTTAAATAATTCCCTGAAAGTAATGATGGGATTCATGTTGTATACATCTCTGTCATCCAGCAACTCAAATCTTAAGAGGCAGCATATGAAAACACCAAAACTGTGTAAGTAAAATCTGTTTCTAATTGATTTACATATCTATTATTTATAACTTTGTATTAGCTGAGCATTTATAATATATGACTACAATAAAATTCTTGTGATGTTGAGTAATAGCTAAAACAATATTGATATATCCTTAACTGTTGCTGTCTGTACATAATGAAGCTCAGCCAAGCTGTGGGAATTTTCTATTTCTTCATTAAAGCCAAATCACTTTGGAGAATTATAACACCCTATTTATTGCATACCACAAATATAATGTTATTACTTATTATTTGTGATTATTAATTTTTATCATCAAGCTGATTGTATTTAGAAAAACATAGGGAAACCTTGAAGCATACCTTTAGAATTGGATTTAAAATGTCACATGCTATGTCGGTCACAGTAATTACATACTTGTAATAAGTGTATTAAAAGCAAACTGTAGGGGCAGACATAGTAGTTCACAATATAATCTGGAGATTTATCACACTTTCCAGAAGGTTCAAGCATTCTAGGCAAGCCTGGGTTGCATAAATCGATGCTATCTCAAAATGTACTCTTGAGAATACATGCATGTGTTCATGCACATAGGTACACACATATTTGTGTGTTCACAGTTCTACTGGAGTCAAATTATACTTCAACAAATATGAATTAAGGTCAAATAAAAGTAACTCCCAAATTTTACATTGAAAATTATCCCTGAATCATTTTATGATGTATAATACCAAATACACCTGAAGAGTGATCTATATTGCAATATTACATTCAAGATTCTCTTTCTCACAAATTTGCCTCTGCCCACATGTTGTTCTGGAGTCCTACTAGTTGTCCACAAAGAAAATTAATGATATATCCTTCAGTTTCTTCTCAATCCACAGCAGATGTCATCAGCATCAGTCACTTGGATTGCTAATTTCTCTCTGGGGGAAAAAGCAGTGAGTTGTCAACAGCCATAGATCAGCAAGGTCTGAGATAATGGTCCTAGATAATGATGAGGTAGGACAAGAAAGAAATGAGGCATGATGAAAAGCAGAGCAGAATGAAAGGTGAGAACGAAGGCGTGGGGCAGGCCATGTGGTTCTGTAGAGGATGTATAAGGGTGTGGGTTGTGTTTCTTCTCCCCTGCTCTGTGTTTCCTGTGTTTATACAGACTTAACTTGCCACACACTTTGACATGGTCATTTAAAAAATTAGTAAGAAAGAGGTAACTAATCTTTAAAAAAAATCACAAACATGATCACCTACACTCAAAGTGCATGTTTTTATATACTCACTGAGAAAAAAGTAACCTTTCTGTAAATCCACAGCAAAACTAATCAGAGCAACATAAATCTAGTGTTTATATCAGAACAGGTAAAATGTGTATATGGATGACTAGAAATTAAACATGGTTCTCATGTCAATTATAATTATATGGCACAGAAAGACAAATACATTATGATCTCACTTAAATGTGGAAACTAAAATAATTGACTCATAACAACAGAGATTATACTTATGTTTATTATGGCCCAAGGGAAGAGAATAGATAGGGAGAGAAGTAGATTAAAGGGCACAATTAGATAAGAGGAGAGCTTCAGCAATAGATAGAACATGACAAGATACACAAGAACACATTACATATTTTCTAACAGCTAAAATAATAAATTTTAGCAACTAATAGTAGGAGTGTAAAGTGTAAGGTGGATTTACTAATTAGACTTATTCAATCTTTATTACAAACATATAAAACTCATATTATACTCCACTTAATATATATTGCTATTCATAAAAAGTTAAAATTTTAAATTAAAATCAATCTTATTTTGTATTCCAATCCAAGTTCCCAGTTCAAGATTGTTTTTAATTTAAATAAAAATTTATTTTAAAAAAGAGTAAAATAAATAATGTGCATAACAAGATGGGAAAAAAGTTAAAATTTTAAATATAATTATTAAGTAGTGACTTCCAGAAAGGCAGGCTGAAGAGCCTGTAGGCCTTTCCCCAGGGATCAAACACATTTAGTGAACACTGTGAAGATTAATTAACTAAATTGTCCATGTGGAGTTATCATAAATCATTTGCAAATGGAGAACCATTTATTGATTTAAGAAAGTCTTCTATATTGAACAAGAGAATTGAGAGTATGCAGTAATGGAGTCATGGCTTTCTACCCATGCCTATTTCCACATTCTAGATGCTGAATTTAGAGCACATGTACCTAAGAACATAGGTATCCTTCCTCTAGTCCAGTCTCTGCTCCCAGAACAGTATTATAGTTTCTTGGAGCTAGTATTTTTCATGCCAGCTACCCCTCCCAGTCAAACCAGCTGAGGTCTAGTCTAGGCAAAACAGCTGAGTGGCCTACACCCGATTCCTTCACACATTCCATTCTCTAGAGTAGCAACTCTATACAGGATCTTAGGTCAAGAACACTGGACCACCATGATCATCCTCACTCCTGAGCCCTCAGAGCTCAGAGCTTTCATGAAGTGAGGGGTGAAGTGGAGAGCAATAAAGGACCCCACTCATTCCTACTCTTATTCCTTGAGAGTCATGTTGTCACTCAAAGACAAGTGGGCTAGGGTCCCTGCCACCAGCTCCATGTCTGAGGTGTAGCTCCATGTCTTTATTGAAAAAGAAAGGCTGGCTATAAGAAGAGAGAGCTCCAGGCTACCTCCCAGGGTTCTGGTTTTATTTTAAACAGAGTAAGAAAGTCCCAAGTAGAGAATACCTCAAAGGCAAGGGATATCAGTGGTAAACAATTAAAAGGAGGCCAGTAGCTCTAAGAAAGCAAGAACCAAACTGTAAAAGAGTTTTCAATTTAATGGTGAGAATCACAGACAGAAAAAGCTAAGAGTTCTCTCGGGATTATAGTAAGTTTTCAAGCATGAACCTCAAAGGCTATCTCTGCAAAGAGGCCCAAATTTAATGAGATCAAACTGTGGAGCAATTTATGCCCAAAGGCTTTGTCAAAAATAATAGAACAATCACTAGACATTGTTAGAAACTAATAGCTGAATGTGATAACAAAGGTAGACAATTTACCAAGAGGTCAGGAAAAAAAAGAAAGATAAAGAAAGCCCCTTTAAATCCTTGTTATCTCATGGTGACTGTTAATAGGGCCGTGTCTACACTCAAGGAAGTATTGCACACTCCCAAGGAACTAGACCTCATTCAAATAGCTGTCCAAGTCACTAACAATGTAAACAAACAAAAACAAAAGCATGGGCTCTGGAGAAATGTATGTGAGATTATGCTTCAGAATTGGTACAATATCTAAACATCTAGTTTTTAACAATTGCTAAAATTACAAGACATCAAAAACATAGAAACTGTGACTGGTTCTGGTGGGGGAATAAAGCAGAAAACAGAAAGGTATCTGCCAAAGGGCCTAGCTGATACATTTAGCAAATCCTTTAAGTCAATGGCAGATGGAAAACCAAGAAACTGATGCTTAGAGAAATGAAAAAGATACAATGGCAGTGTGATCCTGCAGACAATATAATCAAACAGAGAACAGCAATAAGCAGAGTTGATTAAAAGTGAAGCATCTGCTGGACCGTGGTGGTAAACACCATTAATCTCAGCAGTCGGGAGGCAGAGGCAGGCAGATCTTTGTGAGTTCACGGCCAGTGTGGTCTGCAGAGCTAGTTCTAGAACAGTCAGAGAGTAACCCTGTCTCAAAAACAAACAAGGAAGGAAGAAAGGAAGGGAAGAAGGAAGGAAGGAAGAAAGGAAGGAAGGAAGGAAGGAAGGAAGGAAGGAAGGAAGGAAGGAAGGAGAGGGGACATTGGGTAAGAGCTGTAGGATAATACAATCAAAACACTTGCGTTTTCTTCCTGTCTTTATCCGACTCTAGCCCTTTAGATTGGAGCTGAGGGGTCTCTGTTCTTGTTCTAGGATTATATATCCTAGATCCTTTCCTGCCCTTTCTTTAGACCCAGTCTTCTATTCTACCCCAATTTCTGCCTTGTTCCTAAGAAATATGATGTACTAAATGTCCACAGGAAGACCTGCTGATTCCCAGGAAAATGATAATAGCACAACAAACTCAAATCTGTCCATTTTGCAGCAAAATAACATACATTCACTTATTTCTTGGTTCATCTGAATCTTGAAAGTCTAAGCCAGACAATAGTATGAGGAACAAATAAAACCAGTTTCAGTAATCAACCATCTTTTCAGTCTACATCACTTAACAGATTAGAAATAAATGAATGGAAAATAATGAGACTGAAAAAAAAATCTGTGGATTTTCAAACTGGCAAATCTGCCCTCTCCGCCCCCATCAATACACTCTTTCTTCTCAGTATCGGTGGAGATTTTTGTTCTATTTTTATGACTCAGCAAGTAACATTTTAAAATATGGCAGTACTTGAGGCTTTGTTTCAATTTTGATGTAATTGTAAGAATTTTGTATTTTTCCTTTTAATACAGCAAAATTATCTTTCTAAATGAGATAAAATAAAGTCATTTTAACAGTAAAAAATATGCTGGATTTAAGAAGAAAGTTCTTTGAATGAAGTGATAGACTGTTTATTTAAACACATGTATAGTGGGAAATTACCAATACGGAGTCAGATAGAAATATAAGGGTATTTAATAGGGAAAAGCCTTACTTACAGAGCGACCTAGCCAGCCGGCGTGGCAGCAGTCTGTGCGCAAGCCCAAAAGAGAAACCGAAAGCGAAAACGCAGTCACCCTATGTCCCCTGACCACGCCCTCGCAAGCATGGTTAGGCACACCTGTAGCCAGCCCCTAAGTAGGCGTGGCTACAGCATCCCCTACACACATGGATAAAACCAAATTCCAGTAGTGGTAATTATAAATGAGGGAAGAGATATGGTTCATTCTTTTAGCTCATCTAAAAAATCAAAGGATAGTCCTATAACTATACTGCTAGGCCTGCAACATGAAAACATGATTTTTTTTTTGAAATAGTGGCATAAAGAGAAGAGTAGGGACAAGTTATGTTGAGTAAAAAAAAAAAAATGGTGCTCTAGTGTGTCAAAACATGAGAAATTCTACTGATAAAGACACACTGCTTATATTAATTCTCAGTGTAGGGGCCATAATCTATAATGAATGACTCCACTGCCTTTGGGCCTATGAGGTATGCTGGGCCAGAACACTAGATAGGAGTATGTGGTGGAGAAAATTCACTCCCTTCATGATAGGGAAGTTAAAAAGAGAAAAAGGAGCTGGGGTCCTACTACCAACTTCAAAAGGGTTACCAGAGTGACCTAAAGGCCTCACAGTAGGCACCACCTATTTTTCTTCAGCACTGGAGTTTAGAGCTAGGGCCCGGTGAATGCTAGACATGTTGTTGATCTACAGCCCCAGTCCTAAGCCTTAAGGCTTCTACTACCTTCTAATTATGCCCTGGACTTCGAACTAAGCTGTGAACACTCAGGTCTTTGAGAGGTTTTGCAGATTCGAGCTATAAAACTCATGAATCAGGTATACTAATGAAGAGAACAGTTGTGAGCTGACTTGTAGGTGCTGGGAATTAAACCAGGTTCTCTGGAAGAGTAGACAGGGCTCTTAACTGCTGAGCCATCTCTGCAGCCCCTACATTATTCACTTATTTTAAAAATTGCATTACATTTATGTGTATGTGAGAGATAGAGGGAGAAGGAGAGAATTAGAGAGATGTTTTGTACATAGATGGGTGTGTGGATGTTTGTACCACAACATAAGTATGGAGGTCAAAAGGCAAAGTTCAGGAATAGGTTCTCTCTCTTACAATTTGGGTTCTAGAGATTGAGCTTAGGTTGCCAGGCTTGGTGAAAATGTCTTTACCAGCTGTACCATCTTGCTGGCCCACAGAAAACTATATTATTTGGTTATCTCACATGTACATGAATAAACAAATACTATTTTATTGCTGCCTTCCTTGGAAATATGTAAAAAATATACCAGGTATTATAGAAGAAAAGTTTTTTTAATGTGTAGTAATTTTCTGAGATAGCCATGTTATAAAAATTATTTATAGTTAAATATCTAATGAAAAATATAAACTTTCTAGGTCATGAATTTGTTTCATAACAAAACATATTCTTCCTAACATTGCAGGTTTGTTCAAAATAACAGTCCCTTCTGTTCCTTCTCTGAAAGCTGGATGAGGTGCTCTGTGCAGAGTGGCATGTTCATTGTTGGGAGCATTCAGCTAACTAGGCCAATTGACCACTTGTAAGCACAGTTGTGCTACACTCTTTCTGCCATCACCATCTCAGAGTAAAATGTTATGTAAGCCAAGAACCACAGCCACTACAAAGACCAGATATATTGATAGGAACTTAACAGGGTCAAGTAAAGCCAGGAGAAACACATGAACTAAGTAGCTGTCTTCTTGATAGATTCTGATTGTGCTGTGATTAGGCAGAGATTGATCTGACTCATTCACCATACCCAGATGGGGCTGGGGATGCAGCTCAATGGGGAACATTGGCCTAGTGTACATTAGGTCTTAAATTCAGTTCATAGCACTACAAAAAAAAAAAAACAAACAAAAAGAAAATATGAAATGACCCCCAATATTGTAAATCTTCATTCCATTGTTAACTTTCTCATGTTTATTCAGTCAATATTTATTAAATATCTACAGTATCTGAAGTAAAGTAGCTAGCAAGGAGGGTACAGTAATGTCTGTAATGTGCTTTCATATACCCAGTGCAAGTTTGAATTTGGCACTAGGCACTGTATCTGTTGTGAGATGCTCTCTGGTAGAGATAGTTGTTCTTGATTTCTTAGAACCCACAATGTCAAAAGTTCAGAAGAATAATTAAAAGCTGTAACTGAAAGTCAAAGGGAAGCTTTGTCATTTACAACAACATGGATGAGCCAAGAGGACATTATGCTAACTAATGGCAAAGAAAGGCAAATGCTACAAAATCTCACTTTCAGTAGAAGGTAAAATTTAAAAAGATAGAAGCTTAATATAGAATAGGGCTGATTAGTGGTTGAGAAAAAGGGTGTTCCAAAAGGAATACAATGACTACATTTCAAATGGAATAAGCTCAAGGGGTCCTTTTATACAATGATGACTATAGTTAATACTCATGTATTATATACTTGAAAATTGCTAGGAGACTAGATTTGAATATCTCTTGAAAAACATATACTATGAGAGGTAATTTACGTGTTAAATGGTTTGATTTAGAAATTTCACAAGGTACCTACATTTTAAAACATTATGGAGCACATGATATAAACCATTATTCCTCATCAGTAAATAATTGAATAATAAAAAAGCAGAAAGGCTTAAGAGCTGAATGAGTGAGTGGTGACATAGAGCATTATGCAATATAATTCACAGGATTGTTTCTTGTCTACTCTTTGTCTACTTTTTCATCAACAGGAAATACCAAGTCTTGTGTTCATCAATTGATGAAAATTATGAGACACTGTAGAAAGTAGAATGCATGACTTCTTGAATTTCACTTCAAAAAGTAGCTGATGATATTCAAGGTTGAGTCTAGCCAGGAACTAAAGACGGATGTTCCTAAGCTGGTCAAAAAGAAAAAGTTTCAAGGACCTAGCCACCAGAGTAAGGAGTACACACCAAAAGAGGATGCTCTAACACATGGCCTAAAAATATAAAAATGAAAGAAGTCTTGTCAACTGTAACAGAATGAGAGAACTAGAAGACAATGATACAAATGTGGAAAAATAAAACAGATACATGTGTTGTTTCACTTATATATAGACTGAAATGCTTCAAACTCAGGTGAAAAGATGAAATGAACATAAATAGTACCATCTGGCTTCTCTCAAAGAAATCATTGTACCTCACAACACAGAGAAGTGAAAAGCACGGAAAGGCAAGGAATGCACCGGCAGACAACAGATAGTGAGGAACTAAGTGCAACCCGGAAATACAGAATCATGGTTTTGCAAAGGAAATGAGAGTTGAGTGAGGTGATAAGGAAGGGGGAGAGTCATCTCCATGCTCAAGTTGTGAAGCTGCTAGTGAAAGAGAAAAGAAGCCTCCCGAAGCAAAAGCAAAATCTCAGCTACTTCTGATTGTTAAACTTATACGATTAAGGAACATCGGGGTGTTAGTGAAACACACTGTCATGTGCCTGTCTTTATAAGGCTGTTTCCAAAGAGGAAAATTGAGGGTGAGATTTGCCCTGAATGTGCCCTAAAGGTATGTAGTCTCTCTCTCTCTCTCTCTCTCTCTCTCTCTCTCTCTCTCTCTCTCTCTCTCTGTGTGTGTGTGTGTGTGTGTGTGTGTGTCTGTTTGTCTCTGTGTGTCTGTGTGTCTGTCTCTCTGTGTGTATGTCTGCCTCTCTCTCTTTCTCTTTCTCTTCCCCCTCTCCCTCCCTCCATCTCTCTGATTCCTGATATATTGAAATGTAAGCAAGCTATCAGATATTAGGTCACAGTGCCAAGAAATGTAAGTAATACGGTAAGACATTGTCACACTGTATACAAAACAGATGTTGGAGAAGGGACTGACTGCAATGATTTACCTCACGGGCTGAGTCAAAGGAAGGAGTTAATCCTGAGTGGAACTCAACAAACAAACCTCTCTACTGAGAAGAGTACAAGATTCCCTATCTCATCTTCAACCCAGTGAGCTAGCTCCACTGAGACAGCAAGAAACTATCCTAAGAACCATCATGGAAATGTAATGGGAGGCGACCTAAACAAAACCCACTGTTACACAAAGACAGAGAGATGCAGACCATGCAGCAGAAGGAAGCAGTCTGGTAACAGGAGAAGACATCAGTTGCACTGTTAAATACGAGTGGATATGGCCACATCACAGTTGGACACTGAAGTACCTGTACACACAGCGAGTCCACAGAAGAGGGAAGCTGGTGGAGCAGACACAGAGCTGAGGTGGCACGCAGTGTTGAGTAGTGAAAAGACACAGTCAATAGTCAAAACTGCTTAATAGGCATCCCGTCCAGAAATCATCTAGCAGGGAAGAAAGATAGAAAGGAAATTACTTGTTGAAGTCTAACCAAAGATGTCCCACAAGAATAAGCTACAAAAGATAACCTTGTGGCTTGAGAGATGGGTTTGCAATTAAAAGCATGCACTGGTCCTGCAGAGGACCTGACTTCGATTCCTAGCAACCACGTCAAGAAGCTCACAGTACCTATTGCACCTGCTCCAGAAGATTTGCTGCCTCTGGCCTTCCCTGGCACCTGCACTCATACATCCACCTACACTCATAACACAGAAATCAAACCAGAAATATTTAAAATAAAAAAAAGATAACCCTGGAGGTAGGGGAACCCACTTTCATCCCAGTCAGGAAGAAATAGTGGCTGATGTTATACTTTGCAATTTATTACTATTTTTTTTTAATTTTTAGCTTCAGTTTCTGTCTTGCTCAATTAACTTTTCTGCTTGGTCTGTCTCTGCACCTATTCTATCACACTCTGGACTATTTATTAGACATTCACCCCATTTAATTTTCCTCAAATTATTCCATAAAGAGGTAAGGAAAACTATATCATTTTATGAAGTCAGGTTACTTTGATATGCAAAGTAGATAAGTACATAGTCAAAAATGAAAACCAGAGAACAATTTCCCCAAGGAACGTGGATACAAATAATCTCAATAAAATATTTGCAAAACAAATTCAACAACACATGGAAAAGATCAAAGAGCATAGCTAAGTTGGTTTTGTTCCAGAATGCAAGAATGAATAGCTTAACACACACAACTCAGTAAATGTAATAAAACACAAACTGTAAATAAACCTGGGAGCATAAATTACATGATCCTTTCAACAAATGAGAAGAAGAAAAGGTCACCTACAGGGTAGATTCTAAACTTTCTCCTCATAAATCCGTAACTTCAGATTTTCAAAACCTTATCTTCAGATTTGAAATATGCTGGTGAAGCCCCCAGCATATCTCACAATAGAGGAACACCCAGGGAGACTATGTTTAGTTGGTCTCAAATCCTAACATTGGGAAAGAACAAAGTACAGAAGGAAGCTGGTCTAGTGAGGAAAGCCTATAACCCTAGCTACTCAAGAGACTTAGGCAGGAGGTTCACAGTTTAATGCCAGCATGAGCTACAGGGTAAGCTCAATGCCAACCTGTACAACAGGTGTAGAACATACATATATACATACATACACTTATATATGCATATATATAATATACATACATGCATATATCATGCCCAGTGAGAGGCCTTGGGTTTAATTTTTCAGTATGACACTGTTGCCTTAACTTTGATGTGTGCTCAACCCTGTAGGTCTCCATCTTACATGATCACAGTGCTCTGTGATTCAGTTTCTCCATTGGAGAGGAATATTTCTTCTGGGGCCACAAATATAATAAGTTCACTCAAAAAAATTCACAAGAGCTTTTAGTCGGCAAATGGTTTCCTTATGACTTTTGCAATATTTTACTTTTAACTTGCAGGCTAAGAATAGCATTCACTTTTATAATCTCAGTATATTAGTATGGAATGTTTCACTTGTGAACCCAAACAATATCCAATGGTCCAGTACAACACATCCATTTGCCCAAACAACTGCATGAGGGCAAATATTTCCATGTGTCTCTGAATTATGAATGAAAGTTTTCTTATAAAAAAGTCCTTATCCTCTGTTGTGCTGGTAAAGATTCCATTATAGAATACCAGCTGGGAGTTATATATTTTAATTAATGATTTTTATCATACTAATGACATAGACCTTTTTCCTCCTGCCTTTCTGCCATTTTGTAGAGACTGCTTCCCAAGCTATCAAAAACTTGTTTCCAAAATAATTAAATTTATGTAAATGTGCCACAATTATCCTGTAAAAGTAATTTATCAGGACCTTTGATTAAATAGTGTTGTGTCCATGCACAACAGGCTATAGAAGTTTAATAACACTGTTCATATATTAGGGAATTGTACTTTCAATTCTTTACTTCATGTTGTACAATATTAACAAGGTGAGTTCACATACTCTTAAAACTTTGTTTACTGCCTCCTTCCTGGGACTTGACATTATAATACAAATAAGAAGTAAGACATTTCCTCACTTTTTTTTGACATTTTCAGAAAACACATACAATTTTATATATAATAAACATATGTATAAAATTATATCATGTATAAGGTATAAAATAAACATAAAATCAAATTTACATGCTATCAAACTTCTATCCCATGTGTCATGAAGTATAAATTGATAATTTTTAGATAAAACAAACATGGAGAAAACCAGAAAAGATTCTGTGTAGCCAGAAAGATGGCTCAGTGGGCAAAAGTACTTGCCACCAAGCCCAGAGATCTGAGCTATGTCCCCAAGATGCACATAGAAGGAGAGAACTGATTTCCACAAGTTGTCCTCTGATCTCTACACACACCATGGCAGGTAGGTACACACAGGCACACACACATACACACACACATACACACACACACACACACACACACAAACTCACACACGTTTTCACTCATGCACATGCCTGCACAATTAAAAATACAGAAAAGGCTTTGTGTGTGTGTGTGTGTGTGTGTGTGTGTGTGTGTGTGTGTGTCAGTCTGTCTGTCTGTCTGTCTGTCTGTCTGTCCATCTGTTTTCATTTGGTTAATACAAAACTGTCTATCTAGAGGCATACAATCCATAATAGAATTATAGAAGAAATTTCCCTTCTTCCCAAACTGTGTCTTCTCCATTGGAATCACCAGAGGCCAAGAAGAGTCTGAAACACAGCACTAAAAATCTCACCTGCTAAACTCCATTCTACTTCAAAAATATTAGCTAGGCTACATAATACCCCAGGAGGAGGACTTTGCTAGTTATTCCATCCACTCTGTTGCAGCCATTCTGTCTCCTTGTTGGAGCACTGCAAGTTGTTGCTAGATGACACCATGGTGTTGAATGACAGTTCCTTAAGGCAACTCTTGCTGGATGGTACAGGGAAGGTCACCTAGCCCAACCCTAAATGAATTCCACCTTCAAATTTATTCTTAACCCCGGCCATCATCTCCATAAAGATCGTCAATTCTTTAGTTTGGTGCAGGTGCAAATCACATAAAGCTAACTTAATGTGATGGAAGAACAATCTATTTAAAGAAAGTGATCTATTGCAATATGTCCCACAATTCTCCATCCAGTAATTCTGGCCCACGGGTCTTACACAGTTTTTGATTGATAAGTAACTGTAATGTTTTGTTTCTAATTTGTACTGTTTTTATTCACCAAGGAATATATAAACATTTTAACTAAAGCTGCATAATTTCTGTTTTTATTTTATAGTTTTACTTTTTAAATTTTGCTACCATTATCAAGTGCTATCCAAGACATCTCTGAGAAACAGGGGTATCATTATGAGAAAATCTAATTGGTTCTTGTTATGTCTATGCACACAGACAGTTCACATCAGTCTTAAAAATTGAATTTGCAACTGAACATTACTGTTATTTTTAATGGATTTTAGGACAAAACAAGTCTGAATTATTTAGTTTGTGATTGAATTGTACAGTATAACTTAGTTGTGGTTCAACAAAAAAAATCCCATAATTCAAAGTGTTAGAGACATTAAGCAGTTATGCATTGATTCTTTGTTCCCTTCCAGTAATCAATTTACTTCCTATGGCATTCCTTTTCCCAAAGACTGTAGCATCTATAAAAGATTATTCGTATGGGTCAAAGTTCTGTTTACCATAGAATGCCACCAGGAGTTCTTGAGGTCCATTTCTGTGATTGCCATTTACCCCAGAAAAGTAGAAACAAAAATTAAATTCATTTTAAAAACAAGATCTAAAAACCAAGAAAAAAACAAAATGTGCTGCTAAAAATAAGCAGTCTTGACAGACATTAAATGGTGAAACTTGTTGTCCTCAATGGTCATTTTCTGAATAGACTAAAGTACAAGTTATTGTTTTAATTCTTGTCTATTGCTTGGACATTTGTCTTGATCACAAGAAACCATAAAATTTTAATAGTAAAAGACTCAGAGATGACCTCATCTCCAGAGGATGAGAAAATTATTGGTTCTCTGATTTATTGTTAATTCAAACAAATTTATTAAAAGGGGTTAATGGCTTGGGTGCAAGATTCAGAGCAATGAACAGAAAACAACATCAGCCCCCTTTCATTCGTGATGTTTCCCTCCAGTGGGAGAAAACACCTATGATGCAAACAGACGAGTACACATGATCTCAGACTGCACAGAATAATAAGGTAGGGGTGGGAAAGGAAAATATGGTGAGATCACTATGGTTCTCTCAGGAGAGCAACAAAGGAAGAGATCTCCAACACAGAGACCTGTGGCAAATGAAGAAGTAAGATAGGAGGTGTGTCTGTACCTCCACTAGCGTTTACATCACTTGTGAACAGAGACACATACTAAATGTGTCTGGACACTCCCACCTCCCCAGCTCCTCTTAGGACCTTGAACAAAATAAAAATTACTCATGCGAGACCTTCCCTTCCCTGGATGGAGACAGAAGAGGGTGGAGGTTCTGGGGTGGGAGAAAGGGAAGAATGGGGGGTGATATTTTGTTTGTGATCTAACAAGTAAAGCTTGCCTGATTATCAGAGTGCAGAGCTAGCCTCACTAGTTTGCCATAAATGCCAAACTGTCGTGGCACATACCTTTAATCCCAGCACTTGGAAGGCAGAGGCTGGGGGATCTCTGTGAGTTCAAGGCTACTCTGGGCTACCTGAGATTGATCCAGTCTAAAAGAGAAACAGAGACAGGAGGTAGTGGCTCAAACCTTTAATCCCAGTACTTAGGAGTCACATGCCTTTAATCCCAGAACTAGGGATGAAGAGACAGGAGTGATATGGCTCGGCAGACAGAGGAATATAAGGCAGGAAGGAGACAGGAACTCTTTGCAGTCAGCCTGAAGATTCATAGGGACAGGATCGCCCCTTTGGTCTGAGGATTCAGTAGAGGTAAGAAGTCTCTCTTGTGCTTGGCTCCTTTACTTCTCTGACCTTTCAACATTTTCCCTGATACCTGACTCTGGGTTTTTATTATTGAGACCTATTAGAACTCGTGCTACAGGAAGGGACTGGAATGGGAGGGTTTTGGAGAAGTTGGGATATAAAATAAAGTGATGAATTAAAATGAAATTGGAAAATATTTTCATTGTTTTGGAATCTATTTCACTTGTAACTTATGAGACTATTGCATGAATCATGCCAAATCATAGTAGTTTCCCAGTTCTTCTACTTGCTTAACTAATATGAGAAATTTCATTGAGCCACACAATATATCAATACTGGCAAATGAGAAAGACAGTAGTTGCGTGCTTTCTTCAAAGTCCCTCATACAAAGATCTATCAACTCCAGTGGAGAAACACAAACCTAGATCTTTTAGGTGTCAAGATCTCACTGAGATAAAGGGGAAACCAATGTGAGTTGTAACATCTACTTTAATGTTTCAGGCTGGTGAAACTAGACTATCTGTAATTCCTGTAAGCACTAATTTCTACAGACCCGCTCTAAGGGCTTAACATTTCAAGAGTCCTCATCTCCAAGAATTGGCTCACTGATGCATTTCCAATGGAGTATTGCAGAAAGAGGAATACCTTCATGAGGGAGGGAACACTGCAAAACACCATTGCTTAAGAACACATGGGACATTTAGGGTCAAAGAAGCTCTATCTTCAGTGACCCTCCCTAGGCAAGTCTTTAGATACAGAAACTAAATGCCTAGGTGATGATGTGCACATGCTCACATTAGCACAATTCATATCTGAGGGAGCATTATACCTCTACCTAACTTACTCTTTATTGTCCCATTACAGGGTTTTCTCTGCCCAACCATATTCTGTGATGGCCAGCTGTGCCAGATCCAGACCACTGATCCTTGCTTGGGCCATAAAAAAAAAAAAAAAACCTTCACTTTCAGATAACCAAGATGCATACAGATGCACAGAAAGCTACCTATGGTATCACTTTGATATATTCATGTCACCATATTTCAGCCATGGTTCTAGGTAACTTGTACAAGCAAATCTTTGTTTCATAGTGAAAAGGAAAAAACTATCATTTTTCTATGTCTGCTGTTTCACTGTGGCTCTTCCATCTCTCAGATCATCTCTGTGGTGGAAGGGCTGGGGCCAGGGCTATTTTTCTTCTTTTTTTCTAGAACTTCACCCATTTGAGGGAAGAGTATTTGACTGGATGTGTTTTCCATTCACTTTGTCCTTTCTGCCCTTTGCTTGATTGTTTTGTTGAGGCAACTGACATTTTTTTAGTGACATCTTAACTACATGAGGACAGATGTGTCAAGTTGCTTTCTGGTCTTTCCACATTTGTGTGTCCTTCTTGTCTAGCTCAGATGGGCAATCTGACATACACTGTGATCACTCTGAAATTCTGACAAGAGAAATCAAGCTGAAAAGCCCATTGTCTCCACGCAAATAACCTAGAATTTCTTCCTCCTTTCCATCCATAAAACAAATGATTATACCAGTTTGTAACATGACACAATGGAAAAAAGAACATATCATGGCCAGTTAAAACAACATAAGATCCTATATTTCCTCTGCCAAATATTAAGTCCTCAGCAGTACTATCATTTCTTATTAATTAAACAATAGACAGCATATAATATTATAAAGCCAATAAAACAGAAGTCTGGGGTTGGAAGGAAGGAATGGATACTACATTAATAGTATCAAAAAGAAAATTAAACAGAATGGGGGAAATAATAAAGGGAAAGCAATGTTCAGATGAGATGATATTTCCCTCTCTCTATGATTCCCATAATTTCACAGCCCAATCAATAATATCTTTGGTGTCTAACAGCCGTTTTAACACAGGTTTATGAGAAATTTGGCACTATCTGCTGTAGCTTCGAGGCAGGTGGGTGGGGGGAGCCAAATTCCTCTTCAGTATTGCTTCCCCATAACATTTATCAAATAAAAACATTTTAAAACTGTCTAAACAAAACTGAAGTAATTATCTTTTATCCCTGGTGGAGGAAAGTCTTTTTGTTCATTTTAAGATAAACTAGGAGAGTTTATTAGATAAACTTAATGGGTCTTTGTGGAGAATGAAGGAGTTCAAGTGTGAGGATGATGTTTTTATCTTTTTCCTCAGCAAAGTGCTGCTCACTAGAGCCTCACCTTTGCAGAACATTCTGCTTATACAGCGCCACTTATGTTATGAAGATCTCTGAATTCCCTTATCATAAGATGAATACAGCTGTATCACATCCTCAGACAGGAAGCAGACAGCTATGGAACCCGAGCTACTTGTCCCTTGGAACATCCATTTGCACTCTCCTAGGAGTATAGTTCTTACTTGCTGCTTTTCAATTAAAGGCAAGGATGTTAATGTTATAAAAGAACTATTGTTTCCTTAAAATGATGAAATAATGTGCAAAGTAAGAATGAATGCTACAATGAAAAGGAAAACTATCGTTAAATTGTCTAAAGCAAAAGCATTGTTAGGAAAAGTTAATTGTGTTCTAGAAGCTACTATTTTCTTTCTTTTTGTCCATCTACAAATATATAACAGATTTGTTAAGTAATGGATCAAATACAGGGATACTCCCATTAATGAAAAGAATGATTAATTTTGTGATTTTAATTATTTGGTCTTCTTTTTTATATTTTAAATTTTTTACTCATTTTACACACCAACCACAGTTCCCCTTCCCCTCCTCTTTCCCCCACTTCCTCCCAACCCACACCTCATCTACTCCTCAGAAATGGTTAGGCCTCCCATGGGGAGTCAACAAAGCCTGGCACATCAAGGTGTGGCAGCACCAAGGCCCTCTCCCCTGAGGCTGAGAGTAGCATCCCACCATAGGGACTGGGCTCCAAAAAGCCAGCTCATGTACCAGGGGGATCCCGGTGCCACTGTAAGGGGTTGCACAAAGAGACCAGGCTACACAACTGTCACCCATAAGCAGAGGACCTAGTTCTGTCCCATGCAGGCTCCCATCCAGAGGAGGACCCTAAGAAGGACACATGTATTGTCCCGGGAAGGTGAACAGATGAGATTTCCAGGGTAAACTGGGGTCGGATGGTAGAGAGGAGGGAGGGGGGAAGAACTTATAAGAATGAGATGGTCAAGTTGGGGAAGGGACAGAACAGGAGAACGATGAAAGAGGTATTTTGATACAGGGAGCCATTATGGAGTTAAGGAGAAAACCTGGTGCTAGGAAAATTCCCAGGAATCCAGAAGGATGACCTCACCTAAGACTCCTAGCAATAGTAGAGAGGGTGTTTGAACCCTGTAATCAGATGGGTGACTACGCTAACTGTCATCAATGAGCCTTCATCCAGTAACAGAGGGAAGCAGAGATCCACAGCCAAACCCCTGGCAGAGCTCCTGGAGTCCAGTGGAAGAGAGGCAGGAGGGATTATATCAGCAATGGTCGCGATCTTGACAGGGAAATCCACCGAAATTGCTGTTCTACGAGTTTTTTGTTTTTGGTTTTGGTTTTTGGTTTTTCGAGACAGGGTTTCTCTGTGTAGCTTTGGAGCATATCCTGGCACTCGCTCTGGAGACCAGGCTGGCCTCGAACTCACAGAGATCCGAGTGCCTTTACCTCCCGAGTGCTGGGATTAAAGACGTGTGCCACCAACACCTGGCAGTTCTAACAGTTTGCATTGGAAAGACGCAAGGAGTGCATGATATAAGGAAGGAATCTCTGACTCAGAGGAATTTTTACTAAAAGCATCTTGAGAGCTAATTTTTTTGTTGCATTGCCCTGAATTTCTCTTTTTTGTTTTATCTAGTATTTTATGCATAAAAATCACACTTGTTCTCAGACCCTGAGTAACATCCTGAATAATATTTCAGGGAAATTATACAATATGCCCTGTTCAAATCAAGGTAAATGTATCAACTCCAATGTGAATCATTTTTATCTACTGTGAACATTCAAAAATCCTTCAAGAGTTTTAACTTCTTTTTCAACTTATTTTAATTAGTAAACTTATCTTTAAATCAGCTTAATATTTAATAGCTTCCAGTTCAATGTATGGTGCTTTGAATGAGAATGTCCCCATAAGCTCAGGTGAACATATGGTCCTCAGTTTGTAGCATTGTCTCACCCCCTCTCCCTCTCTCTACCTTTCCCTCCCTCTCTCTCTCTCTCTCTCTCTCTCTGTCTCTCCCCCTCCCTCTCTCTCTCTCCCACTCTCTCTATCTCTCTCTCCCTCTCTCTCTCTCTCTCTGCTTCTCTCCCTCTACCTCTCTCTGTGTGTCTCTGTCTCTCTGTTTCTCTTTCTCTCTCTCTGTCTCTCCCCCTCCCTCTCCCTCCTACCTCTCTCTCTCTGTCTCTTTCTCTCTCCCTCTCCTTCTCTCTCTCTGTCTCTTTCTCCCTCTCCCTCTCTCTGTGAAGCTTTCTGCAGGAAATATGTCACTGGGAAGGGCTTTGAGAGTCCATGTCCTGGCTCCACTTCCAGCTTGCTCTCTGACTGGTATTTGACAAGTTGTACTGCTTGCTGTCATAGTGTCCTGACATGATAGGCTATGGTTCTCTGGAACCATAAGACAAAGTAATGTTTTTCTTCCTTAAATCACTTTTTTCATAGCCACTTAGTATATTGATTTGTTTATATAAATTAAATAATGAGAAAACTTTCCATGAAAATAAAATATCTTAAGGTATTTCCTCATTAAACTTTGTATTTTATTCCACTGAATAAATGTGCCTTTTGACAAAACTGTAATTTTATTGTTTTCTTTGCTTTCCTTTTGTTGAAGATAGAATTTTTCTCACAGAATGTATCTTGGTTACAGTTCCCCTCCCTCTACTCCTCCCAGTTCCTCCTCCCCTCCCAACCAGACATACAGCCTTCCTGTTTTCCATTAAAAACAGGCTTTTAAGGGATGATAATAACAAATCACAACAAATTTAATAAAATAAAATATAATAAGATGAAACAAAAACTAACACATTGGAATTGAACAAAACAAACAAAAATGAAAGAACCCAAGAGAAGGCATGAGAATCAGAGACACACTTGTTCACAGACCCAATAATCCCATAAAAACACTGAACTGGAAGTCTTAACATCTATGCACAGGACTAGTGCAGGCCATGCAAGCTCTGTGCAGGCCTTGTTTTCTTGGTGTCCTCCGTGCCATCTGAGTCTTACTTTGTTTCTGCCACCTTTTCCCAGAATTTCCCCAAGTCCTTATGGAAGGTATCTGATAGAGACATCCACTTAGGGTTGTGTGTTCCAGGGTCTCTCACTCTGCATAATGCCTGGCTGTGAGTCTTCTTATTTGTTCCCATCTGGCTACAGGAGGAAACTTCTGCTGTATTCATAGATCAGTGCCTTCCTCAGCCACCATCAGAGAAGCTTCCTTAAGTCACTTTTGATCATGGTGTTTTATTACAGTAATAGGAAAGTAACTAATGTGAAAGCATAGAGTGTAAATGTAAAATGAGAAAATGCATTTAGCATGCTTTTTAAATGCATAAAATTTCTTACATAGGCAAGTTATTTTAATTAGTTTTGATATTTTAAAAGTATCTTCAAATAGCAATATATTAATTCTCATTTCTGAAGTAAAAAATATCTTGTGTGTTATATACTTATCACATCCAGTTAGGAAGTGAGTCTTAATAAATGAACATGGTATCAGAGTGCTATTTATTTACCCTAATCTACCAGAATCTTGCCAGTTGGAACCCATCTGGTTCAGTTATAGGTCCCTAACAATGAATAAATTTCTTTAAAGCATGACCAAATGAAATGAACAAGAAGCAAACTAGGAATGATTAAACTTATATCTGAGGGTTATAACTGCAAACGTTTTAGCATCCACACGACTGAAGTACAAGTACACACTGAGCTTTACACAGCCCAGAGCAGCTTCCTATCACTAGTGACTGCTCCTTCCCCAACTCACTGACTAATCAGTGCAACTAGGATAAAACGCTCAATGTTTGATGTTTTTAATCTGTCAGCCAAATTTGTTTCAAAACAAGTTAGAAAAAAAAGAGAGAGATAGAGGAAGAAGAAGAGAAAAAAGAAGGAAGGAATGGAAGGTTTGGGGAGAAAGAAAGCTAATAAAGGGAAGAAGACTATTTGGGGAAATGCAGGTCACAGTGCAAACAGGAATATGCCTAGAAGGTAGGAAGGAGGGACCTGCCTGGTCCAGCTTCCTATTTTCTCTACGTAGGAAAATAAAGGGTATAATTGTGTTCTGTCCTAATTGGTTCTTTGTAAATGAGGGATGCATTCACTTCCACAGCTGACTGATCAATATTCAAATATAATTGTAGAGCATAATTTCTTACTCAGATTCAAGTAGTGTGCTGTCTTTCCAGTGACTGTTCACCTTGGCAGTTGAGAAAGATCATGACCATGCAGTGGTCACAGATATTAACTCGTGGTCCCTACTGGGACACAGAGTACTAAGTGTGGTACCATGAACAAATGGCTCTCAGATTCTATTTTGAATGCTGGTGGTTTAGCCACATGAAATCATCCTCGGAGACAGAGACAGAGTTTTGCTCAAGGTTCACACATCATTCTGACTTCTTGAACTCCTTGTGCCCCAGTTGCCCTTGCCCTGATCTACTTTGCAATGAAATAATTGTATTGCTGTTTCTTGTGAACAAATAGAGAGAATTTCAACTCTCTCTGGCACTGTTCAAAGTTCATACTTCAAAGAGCAAAATACTCATTAAGTCTACTGAGATAGAGGTTGCTTCCTCCAACATTTCAAAATAAAATGTCACTGCCATCTGTTTTGAATTTAGGCATGTTTTGGTCTCCATTAGCCACACTTTGGCATTCTGTTCCTGAATATTTCGTTTAGCATTCTGTATAGTGTTACACTGAATGTGTGAAACTTTGTTTCATCATTTGGTTTACTCCACCTTGCCTTTACTTTTTGAAAGGGAAGTGTTTAAATCTATAAATGTACTCCTTTTGGATAAAGAAAGTATTTTGGATGTTTGTAATTGCTGCAGTGGCTCTATCACTCAGCTTGTCCTGACTTAGGTCCTGTAAGTTCTCTATGCCTGATACTTAGGGCCCCTACCTTCTGATAATTTGCCAAAATAGCACTCATTACCCAAAACTTAGTAAACGTTATACTGATTATAATTTATGGAGATGAGTAGAAATCTAGCTTAAAAAGTGAACAAAGTACTTCTCTCTTATTTGTGTACTTATAGCATTTAACAAAGTAAATATAAAAACTCAAAAGATAAAGTCAAGAGAAGCTCTGTTAGAAAATGCTATTTTTAACTTACATTCCATGAGACTCACCACTTGGCAACACTGTACCTATTGTTCCAAAAAAGAGAACCTTAATTTTACGGACCCAATAGAAAGGCCTATATGTATTTAAAAAATCAATTATTAATAGCTGTTTGCATTTGCTTTAGATCAAGCTGAGAAAACAGATCCCTCTGCTTTGCAAATTGTTTTTCTACTCGAGGTTTCCTTTTGTTTCATTTCCACTTAAATTGTATCTATTTATCTCCCATGCTTTGTCTCTGTACATAATATATTGACAATTAGACTATTTGTCATACTCGCTCAAGACCCCAAGCTACATACTTTTAAAAACCTTAAGAGTGCTTTAAAACTAAAGCCTGACAGAAAGTTCCTCTCTCCAGATTTGCCTTCTACAATCCATTACTTATTGTTACTTGGACTCTTCTTGTATGGCTGTGAGCAAAATATATAGTCTAAAGTCACTATTTTTTCCCTTTGTCTGCTCAAACCTGAAACCCAGGAGAAAATCCATTTTTCCATACTGCAAATAATGCAGGCATGGCTGGCAGACTGACTGAAATGGCATCCACCAAGTTACTATCAGACTGAGTTCCTGAGCGTGACACATCAAGGTGCATGGCATTTGTGTCAATTCATTCATAAACTTCTCTGTTTGTGGTCTCTCCAGGACACTTGTGTCTGAATGAGTTGCTCTAGAGATAAAATAACAAATTAAACATCAGACAGGCTTCTTCCAAGCTCCCTTTCTCTCTCTCTCTCCTCTCTCTCTCTCTCTCTCTCTCTCTCTCTCTCTCTCTCTCTCTCTCTCATCTTCGGCACTTTCAGTGCACATCACCATAATCAGATTCACAACCCGGGGCTCTCATTCATAATTGTGACTGTGAAGGATACTTTCTGTCTTTGACCATTTTTAAAAGTAACTTATGTCTCCTCCAAGGATGTTTTGTTTATTATTATTTGTTAACATTATTAAGGGAATCAGATCTTGAAATGTATACTGCCCAGTAGTGTAAAAATAAATGTACAGAATAATGATTCCAGTTTAATATGTGCACACAAGAAAATCAATTCTAATACAAGAATGGGTGTCATTTCATCATTTGACTTTATTCAGCCACTAGCCAAAATCACTAGGTCTTTATCCTACTAACCAAGTTAAACAGGCTTATAAATAAGCACTTGGAATAAGGATTGCTGTTACATTTTTTCAGTTGAAATAAGCTATGATTTAATTTAAGAAAATTAGTTCTGGGACAGCTGATGTATCTGTTCAAGACACTACACAGCCTGGGATACATAAGATACTAACTTAACCTGGGAAAGACTTTAAATGATTCAAAATGAATGTTTAATGTCAGAAACTTAAATAGTAAGTATAAGTAATACATATATTAAATACCAATAAAACCCATAAAAAAATAAAATATTTTGACCCTTTAAAAGTTTTGCAAACATCTAAACATTCTTAGGAGAGAGCTTCTTAGGATAGAACCTAATAAAGTTTTTTTAAGCCTTAAAATATATTTTTAATAGTGATGTCTGTCCTAACTCTGTTTTATAATTGAGTATGATGTAAAATACAGGAAAAATTAAAAATAATTGAAATTTATCCCAATAAAAAATATTACACCAGCTGAGACAACTTAGTAGTCAATTAAATATTCAGAATGCAAGCCAAATTAAACATTTCAAAATTGTTATGAAATTTAAAGCAAGCTCTGTTGCTCTCAAATCTCTGGTTTCATTATTTAAAAAGAAATATTACTGAGTAATATATCATAATACCTATGCATATTTTTACTTATGCCTCAGGGATGCAAAACACAACTATTCAACTATATAACTCCTTCCTCTTCCTTGATAGTTAGCAAAATTTTACCTCTCAATAGTGCTTAATAAACACAGTACATTTTCCTTCTAAGTTAATAATACAATAGTAAGCATTTACTTGTGAGGTATAATTAATACTTGTTTTGATTTGAATAGAAAATAGCCCTCTCAACACAAAGATTCACGAATGCTTTGGGGATGCTGTTTTAGGTTTTGAAAACTTTAGGAGGTAGGAATAGGTGGGAATAGACCACTGGGGAAATGTCCCTAGGGATGTTTTCTGTGAGCGCTCTCTCTCTCTCTCTCTCTCTCTCTCTCTCTCTCTCTCTCTCTCTCTCTCTCTCCTCTCTGTGTGTGTCTCTCTGTGTGTCTCTCTCGTCCCTTGCTTCTCCATCTCTCCTCTTCTTTCTCTCTTTTCTGGGTAAATAAGATAAAGAATTTCTACCTGTCCTCCCTCTGTCACAATGTTCTTCCCAAGGCCATGGAGTTAACCAAGCATGGATGGAAAACTCTGAAACCATTAACTCAGTAAACCCTTCTCTTAGCTTGTTATCTTAGAGGTTTTGTCCTAGAAACAAAATGTGTTTAATAGAACTCAATCGTATTTAACCAAAGCAGTCATTATCATGATCAGTTTTTTTCCCCTCAGTACCCACTATTTACTTATTTCCTGTGAGTGGAGGCTCCATGTAAGCCATGTTACTTACATTTTCTCAGCCCACTTTTCACAGCATAGAGTGCTATTGGGAATATTAAAAGCTGAAGAGGTTGCATAAGACCCTGAAACCCTGCAAATAGAATTACATCCATTCCATCACAGCCCCAGGGAATTTTAGCTACCAAATTCATGCAGACTAAAACAGAACCTTAGGAAGAAAACAAACACTCTAGATTATTTGGGGGGAAATAGATTGTAATAGTATTTTCTTTGGTACCCATATGCCTCCCTTTAAGCAATGCATAACTCCATCAATAGAAATATGTTTGAGTTGGACATCATGAGGCAGGTATGTAGTCCTCCTTCTTGGCTAGTTCAGGTAGGAGGATCAGGAATTCAAGGTAATCTTCTTGCTACATATTATGTACAAGGCTAACCTGAGCAAATGAGACGATGTCTCAACCGACAAAGGAAATCCCTCTGGCATTCTCTGCTTCCCATGTGGGAATAAAGTGTAGTCATCCAGCTTTCTGATCCTACTACCATGCCATACTGTCCCTGCCAATATAGACTCTAGCCATGTGAAACCATAAGCCAAATAAATTATCTCTTCCTTGAATTGCTTTTGACCATGGTGTTTACTACAGAAACAGAAGTAACTTTCTTTCACTCTGCATGTTTTGAGGTTATTAAGTTACAAGAGCAGTTATTTATATAAAAAACTTAGATGTACCCACATAAAACCACATTCAAGTACTATGGGGACACTGCCATCACATAAAATTAACGTATTATTTCCCATTCAAATGTGACCCATCCCTATGACATAGTACCTCACGGAAACAATTTAAGGGGAGAGATGGTCCCTTCAACTCATAGTATTGGAAGAAATCAATCCACTGCAGCAGGGAAGCAATAGAAGCAGTGCTTGGTGGTGGGAGCTTGTCCCATGGCTTTTTCATAGTTTGTTTAGTCAGGAAGCAAAAAGATAAACCACAAGTGGGACTATAATTTCAAAGTTCTGCCCCAGTCATCCAATTCTACCAGACATAGCCTCCTTCTCTAAAGACTCAGCACTGCAATCTAGGGCAAAGTTTCCAGACAGTGTGAGCCTGTGAAGAACATATCCCATCCAGTTCATAATGGGCCGTCACTGGACCATAATCAATGTCAGTATCTTTCAGGATCTTGTCTAAAATTCTGAATCTTTGGCTTTACCCCGAACTACTGAACCACTATGGGCATTTTAGTAGGATAGCCTGCTGAATTATATTAACACTAGTGTTTGTAAAGAAAATTTCCTATTAGACTTGGAATTCTGCTTTAAATTAGTCTTAAATGAGGTTGTTTGTTTTAAGAAAACACTCAAATATATTTAAAATAATTTAAGCTGTACTAATAGAAATAAAAATGTGGGCTTTATCTCTCCAGGAAATTCAAGGGACAAAGCATTTTATTTATTGAGGCTTCTGAAGCATCTTGATTTTCTTTGTCAGTCTTAAATTTTATCAAAAAATATACATGAAAAACCTTGGTCAATTTCCATTCTCAGTTGCTGTGTAAACAAAAACAGGAATGGGACCTACGAAGAAAGCAATAGCCCTCTTTTCTGTTCACATGAGATTCTTCAAAGTCTGTGAGAATCATCATATGGCCACAGGCTGACTCATGTTAAATCACAGGAGGATGTGACTACTGGACTGTTGATTGAGTTTTCTCTTTACCGAGATGTCTCTGTGTAAACATCCTATTTAGTTTTGCAGAAGTGTTGTTGTACCTACCTCCACCACTTAACAGTCTTTTGAAATTATTATTACATTTGGCCTTCTATTTTATAATGACTGTGTGCCATTTTGCTTCAGTAAGCACGGCGCATCTTGGTGGCAAGGACTATTGTAGCCTAGCAATCTCTCTACTGCCACAAGAGGAGGGGCCAACAAGAAGACTCAGGGTTTATTATATAGATGGAAGAAGCTGGAGCACAGGAAAACTAATAACCACTCAAATCAAAATGACACACCAATTCAAAAGCCCTAATAACTGAATGGCTAAGGATCAGTAATTTCTCTTTATTGTATTATTGGTTCAGTAATATCCAATAGAACCTTAATCGCATCTTCTCTCAAGCTATTAACTTGAAAGGTAGAGAAACGACTTAACAGATTAATGCAATTCAATCAAACCTTTCTAACTGTCCTCACAATGGACAAGAGGAAATAATATAAAATGTGAATTTGAGCCCATGAATAGCAACACGAGGAGTCTTAAAAAGTGAATATTTAAAGTCCCAGAAGATACTACCAGAAACTGAAAGTAAGATGAGGCAATGAACATAAAGCTCATGAGAAAGCCAAGAAAGTCTAAATAATTCAGGAGACTAACTTCTCTATAGGAGTTGTACAGATTCTTGATTTTTTCTCTCCTCACATTAAAAAAAAAGTTTACCTATTTTTTGATTTTTAAGTGGTATGTATTTGTGCATATTTATGGGTTATAGTGTGATAATTCAATATGCACCAGGGTAATTAAAATTTTATATCTTCAAATATTTATTATTTCCATGTATTGGGATTTTGTTCTTTCCTTCTTCCTAATTCCTTTGAAGCATACACTACATTGTTATAGGTTGTAGATGCCTCTGTGCTGTAGCACTGAAGAACGACTCTGCCTCAACTGAAGTTCTTTTGACACTTGTTAATAAAATCCTTTTTATCCCATTTTTTCCATGTATACTTTCTAATGTTCACACTATACAATTCTATGAAGCCAGCTTCATTAACTTCCATAATTAGTGGGAACATGCAGTGTTTGACATTGGTGGGCTGGCTTGTTTCATACAACAAAAAGTCTAGCTCTACCACTCCTCCTCCAAATGACAGGATGTCATTCTTTTTCATGGATTTAATACGGTTCCATTTTTATACATTTAACCACAAATGAATACCTTGATTCCACATCTTGACTTTTATGAACAGTGTTACAATTTTAGCAGAAAAAAAAAAGTGCTTGAATCTTTCTGAGTCTACTTAGGGTCTTCTTGGTTCTTCACATAGGTGTTTCTGACAACAAAGTGTTCTCATTTTACTCTTTATAATATAATCTCAAGATGAGAAGAGGAATGGTAAATGGTTATGGCTTAGGAAGTCAAAGCTCTTGGCTCAATTGGCCATTCAAGCAAAACCTAATTGGGAAAGCAGTACTCGCTTGGTATAAACATTAGGCACTCAATTTCCTCTAGAAGGGTTTCCTTTCAATCCACTTCAAAGTCTACAAATTAGAAGGAGCCAAAGTTGGATGGATTCTAGGAAATAGCAAGTAATTTAAATCTCTCACAGATGTATGTTTCTTATTATGGAATTAAATTATGTAAAAGAATTTTGGCCACTGTAATAGCTAGAAAAATATTAAATCAAAAGTCGTATGTCATGCCTGCATTCCAATCACTAAAGAGATCAAGATAATTTCATTAGTATGAACTCAAGGCCAGAGCTCAAGGACACAGCATGGAAGTCTGGTTTTAAAGGAAAATGCTGCTTTCTGAGTTATCAGCTAAATTCAAACAAGACACAATAAACTATGTCCCAAAGGATGGGAAGTCAAGGTAGAGAAATAAGCATAGAAATGTACATAGAAATAAGCATAGAAATGTACCTCCCCAGCCAAAGAGAAGATAGCTTAAAATATCAGTGTGGATCAGGGGCCTGAAAAGACACAATGAGAAAGGACTAGCTTCCATGACATACAATGCTGAGAAGCTGTATGTCCATAGACAAAAAAAAATAAACTGTTACTATTATAGGACACACAAACAATCAGTCAATCAACTCAAAATGTGATGGGGAAAGTGCTTCTGTGGGTTTGTCTTACTGGGTGATAAATAAAATATTGTTTGGCCAATGAGGCAGCAAGTTAGGCAGGACTAGGAGTCAAAGAGGATTCTGGGAAATGTAGTAGAGAAGTGGTGTTCCAGGCAGGAAGTGGCATAGCAAGGAGACTCATATTTAAGAAAGGAGAAACAGGAAGTGTCCCTTTTTCCCCTTCACATCCTCCAGTGGTGGGATGTGAGCCACCAGCAAGAGAGGGCACCAGTGAAAGGCATCCTCTATAAGATAAGTCTTATAAAATATATAGATTTATGATAATTAAGACTGAGCTAACAGATGAGAATCCTAGTCATTGGCCAAGCAGCATTTGAACCTAATACAAGTTTCTGTGTATTAATTTGGGCCTAACTTAGGCGGTGACTGGCGTAAAGTACACAAGTGGCAGTGGGGCTCAGTGGGTTTTGGTGGAAAGATTTATCATAACAGAATTGGAACAGTTTTTCCAATATTATAACATAAAGCATGTCACCGGTATACCACACAATCCTACAGGACAAGCAGTGGTTGAGAGATCTAATAGAACACTTAAGGAGATGCTCCACAAACAAGCTTGAAAGACTAAACCCCCCAAACATAGGTTGCATAATGCTTTATTAACACTAAACTTTCTTAATGCCAATGAAAAAAGACAAACAGCTACGGAAAGACACAGGACTAATGAGAAAACTGCTGAACTCAATCAGCCGGTATACTTCAAAGATGTACTAACCTCTGTATGGAAACCAGGACATGTGTTACGTTGGGGTAGGGGTTTTGCATTGGTTTCCACAGGAGAAGAAAAACGTCGGATACCATCAAAGTTGATCAAGTTTCGAGTTGAAAAGGAAAAACATCTTGACAAGGAGAAATGACAGGTGTTCTATTATGGTATATCTCATAAACTAAATAGAAACCTCCCAAAGGAAAGGGAAGTGTTTTGCTTTTATCTTCACAGGAAAACTCATCTCCAGAAGGCAAAGGACACTGCATGGGTAGATACTTAAGAAGAGAAGGTAGCTATAACCATCACACAAAAGGAACGTGCCATATGATAAACTTTACAGCTGTCTCTCACAGAAGTCTATTTCTGTTTATTTCCTAGTCCCTATTCAGTTAAACCAATGCTGGATTTAAGGTGGATTTAAGGAGGATTTGGCTTTCCTCCTCTAAAATCCAAGCAGGTTGTTTAACTAAACTTTAGAATTTCTGTATTGTATCAAGAAGCCAATTGATGTAATACAGAATAAGAGAAGAATTTGGGACTGTCTTTGTCTTTTCTTTGCTCTTTCTTGCAAGGTATGCACCCTCTCATAATTATTATGCTCCCATGGTTGCCTTTCCCATTATGTGTACACACAAGCAAACATTTCTCTGCTAACTCTTTATGTTTGAGTCCCACACAGCTAATGAAGACCTCACAACAATCCCTGGACATCCTGAAAAGAAAATGGGCCACACCACCTCAACTGCACTGGATCCAACTTGCTCCATTTCAACTGACACTCCTGCCAGAGCTTCGGGTACTGACTTCAATCAAGTCAATCAAGTTGAGGATTTCAAGGGAGATCTTCAATCAAGCAAATCCTATCTAACATGGACTGGATACAATCCATTCAAGACTTTCACTATACTAACATTTTCTTCCTACAGGACCCCACAAGGCTGTCATTGTCCCATTTCAGTAGGAAGTAACTTGGAGGATGCTACACCCCTATTCCCCATTGTTGTCACTTAGGATAGTGTATATACCTAGTTAAGGATAGCATTCTATTGTTTACGGTTGGGATTGGAAGGAGGTGTTCAGGCTTGGACACCTCTTTCAGATGACTTTAGGGTTTAGTTAAAATAGTTAGGATGTGACATATGTAGATTGTTGTGTCTTCTTATATTTCACCTTTATGATTGTTCATTTTGGATACTTTACACTGTTAAGTTTTAATCCTCTTTTAGACTAAAAGGGGAATTGTAGGGGAAGCTGTAGCCATGCCTACTTAGGGGTGTGCCTTCGAGGGCGTGGTCAGGGTGATGTAGAGTGAGAGGCGGTCAGGTGGCATGTTTCGGTTTCAGTTTCACTTTCGGCTTGCTGTACAGACTGCTGCCCGCCGGCTGGCTAGGTCGCTCTGGAAGTAAGGTTTTTCCCTATTAAAATCCCTTGTATCTCTCCCTGGCTCCATATTGGTAATCTCCCGCCATAAAAATGGGTTAAAAAGACTCAAATATGACACCTTAATTCATAGGACTCTCTTAGAATAAACTAAAGAGAAAATGTTTGTGACTTTGCTTGTCACAATGATTCCATGGACCTTAAACAAAGATTACGGGCAGCAAAAGCAAAAATTAACAAATGGGATTATATCAAACTAAGAAGCTGTTGTGGGGAAAAGGAAACAATGGCAGAGTGAATATTTGCTAAGGGGTGAATCTCTGGAATATCTAAGGAATTCTATCACTCAATAGCTCAATAACTAACTCAGTTTTAAATAGGCTAAACACTTAATGAGCATTTATAAAATAAGACATAAAGAAAAATGTTCAATATCATAATAATATAGATAAAAACATTAAATAAATATATTTAACAATTAAATTCTATACACTTAAAAGCAGAAAACAATGGGTCAAAGAAAACATACTAGAATATGAAAAAGTATTGGACTTAATGGTGGCTGCATACCTGAAATCCCAATATTTGGGAAGTGGAAATAGTAAGGACAGAAGTTCAATGTCATCCTCTGGCTGTATAGCACATTCAAGTTTGAAGGTAGCCAGGGCTATATGAAGTTCAGTCTCAAGGAAACTAAGAAGCAAAATAATACAAAAATAGAATTTTGCAACCTAGAAATATCTATGATATTCTCCAAATTTTTCCATAAAACAAGGAAAAGAAAATGGAATTTATAAGAGAGACTGTTCAAACAGTGACTCCTTCCTACTTTAATCACAGACAGTGTCAAAAATACTCAATCTTCTAGTGTCAAGACACATAAGTGCTATGGATTGTTCCAACTAAAAAACATTCATTCAAATTTCATCTTTGCCCCAACCCAATTTCAACTCAGCTATTGAATGAATTTGAATGGTCAGTAGATTCAGAAAATGAGAAAGAATGATAGGAAAATAATACTGAAGATAATATTGTATTTTTCCTCCTAATTTTGATGCAAAGACCAATCAAAATGTAACCGTAGACAAAGGGTTAACAAATCCAAGCAGAATATAGTAAAAAATAGTAACACCTCTTTTTCACAGCATGAACTAATCTCTGATAACAAGATAAAGAGTAAGTCTAAAGAGCAACTAGGGGTGGGAGATTTGTATTAATAAAGGTACAAACTAGAAAGTCAGAGACATAAGAATAGTAAGGGCAAGAAGACAAGGACTGGATTTTAAAAGTGAAAACCCCAATCTAAGACTTTTTAAATAAATTCAGAATATATGTGTAACTCTTCAGAAAGAAAACAACAGTATAAAAATGCCCAAATTGAAGAAAGGTATAAATTGTTGGTTGCAAGGACCTCAGTGAATCCTAAGAAGAGAAAATGTGAAGAAACCTGCACCAAAACTCATCATATATCAAGTTTTTGAGCAGTAGTGAAATAGGAAACCTGGGGAAATACTTGTGGTTTTGAGTTTAACAAAGATTAATCTGAGAAATAGCACAACCCATAAAGAAAACAAAATAGATTCTAAACTATAAATGCTTCCTTGACAATCTTAAGCTGAAAGGTGAGCCTTTACTGTGAGATATTTACAACACACAAACTTGATACAGGACTTATATTTGAGACATGTAAAGATCTCCTATAAATCAGTAATGACCTAATTTTAAAATAGCATAAGACTTGAATCTGCACCAACAAATATGCATGAATGTCCAATAATCATATGAAAAGATGCTTAGTGTCATGAGTCACTAAGGAAATGCACGTTAAAGTAATGTAGAAACCCACTGGAAACTCTGGTTGAAAAGACTGGCAGGAATACAGAGTAGATGAAAGTCTCATTCCCTACCTTGGAAATAAATTCAGCAGTATCTTAAAGGGGAAACACACAGCCATATTATATATAACCCAGCAGATCCACTTTCAATTAGCAAAAGACATATGAAAGTGAACATTTTATCAACAACAAAATACACAGAACGTTGAAAGCAAATTTATTTGTAATCCTTAAAACAGAAAATAATCCAAATGTGCATCAGTAGCATTATGAATAAGCAAAATGGCATGAAATAGTCTTCAGCAATGAAAAGGATTATATACAAAACACAGATGCATCTCTGTTATATTACATTATAGCAAGAAGCCAAATGTTGAGTTTTTATTGGAGAGTGACATTTATCACAAAATGAAGGACAGAAAAAGCAAGCTGACAGTCATAGAAACAAAATAGTCTTAGTCTGTGGTAGTGGAAGCATGGTTTGGATTAACTGAAGAAGAGGAAGAAGGGGCTGTTTACACTGGTGATGTTATGCTTTTATGTCTGGCTCAAATACTAGTTACACAGGTGTATGTATTCACCAAGTGAATTGAACTTGGGATCTGTGCATTTTATTGTTTATAAAATAACATCACTTTTAAATAGTATTGCCATATGCATCTCATTGGCAGTCCTGGCAGCATAGCTATTATATGGATTTATAAATCAGAGCATTAAATCTCAGTGGGTTGTGACATGGTGGAGTCTCTCACTCACCTGTGGGTCTTTGGCTGCTGTTTTGTTTTCTTTGCACTGCATTCCCTTTTCCCCCAATATGAAGCAGAGCTTGTCCACACGCATTAAAACTGAAAAGAGTTAACGGATTCCAAGTGTTGAGAAGAGGTTTTCTGCTGGGTTAGCACAATTCCAATACTAAATATAAGCTTTGCATACCAAATATATTCTTTTGTCTCCTGACCACTGTGCTAGAGAATAGGGAAACATGCCAAAGAGTGAAGTGGAGAAGACCACAGGGAAAGGGGCTGTGGTTGCTAAGAGAGCAGCCTTTCTTTTTGGCTTGGAGAAGCTCTTTCCTGTTCAGGACCATGGGGAAAAGAAATATAATTATGACCAGTACTGAAAGACTGGAAAGAAATTTGAGAGTCCTTCATCAGAGCCAGCCTGTACAGAGGTAGATGGAAAGGTGGCCCCAGTGGGAGGCATGGATTAGACCAGCCAGTGGGATTGTTGATTTATAAGGCTTGTGTGTCTGAAAGAAAACAAAAGGGTTAGACTTGAGATGACAGACTGGTTACCAGAGGTGAGCATGGAATTTATTCAGGCTCTCAGCCTGCCCTGAATACCAATTTCCATTCTAGGTCCTCTGGATGACCTCCATTCCCTTCCAGCTAAGGGAATAACTTATTTCCTACAGCTAGCACACACACACACACACACACACACACACACACACACACACACACACACACACACACACATATATATATATATATATGCACTGCAGCTAATACAAGTGTATATGTGTATGTGAGTATAATGCACTGCAGCTAATATATTATTATATTAATTGTATATATTATAATGTAAATTGATCAGGCAGTAGGACAAGCTAAATTGTCCTGAATTAGAAAGATTACTATTTAAAGAAGCAGAAAGGGAGGCATCTTCACAATACCCAATTACAACTAGATTAACTTGGACTGATGTAGTAAACTGAAAATTATTCATCCGTGCTCTATTTGGTTTTTCTCAATAATAGCCACCTTGGAATTCACTGGAGGAAATATACGTTTATTTGTGGCATGAAAAGTTGTGAAGATAGGTGGTTCCTGTAATCAGCAAAGGATGGGCAAGAATCCGACAAGTGGTTGCCCTTGTTGGATGCACACTAGACTCATAGATGGTTAGAAAGAGAGTTATACGTAACTCTTCTTTATAAGAACTGCAGGCCTGTGTCAGGGATGTCCCTGAATGGAAGCCTAGTACAGAGGCCATTTTGCGAAGCTGTGAAGTTGAGACCTGGATTGCCCTGGAGAACCCAAGATATTAGAGATGCTACAGTTGTGGGACAACTGCCAAGGAAAGCTGCTAGCAGGGAGTGGAACCAGCCCAAAAGAAAGAAATGTGTTGCAGTCAACAAAGCTGAAGGGAGCTGGAGATGTGGAGGGCATTTTGACATCAGACATAGAGATGCAGAGTTTAAAGCTGGTCCAATTGATTTTGGTCTTTCTTTGGTCCAGTATTTCCTTGCTATCCTACTTTCCCTGAGTTTTGGAATGGTAATGTATATCCTGTGCCATTATATATTGGAAGTATGTGATCTGCTCTTTGAGTTTGGTTTAACAGGTGATTATAGTTAAGAGATTGCCATGTGTCTTGGAAGAGACTTTGGATGTTGGATTTTGAAATAAGTTTGAGATTGTTATAGACTTGGGGACTTTGGAAGTTGGACTGAATGAATTTTTATTATGATACAGCTATAAGACTTTGGAGGCCGGAGAGTGGAATGTGGTGGTTTGTAAGAAAATGCCCCCGCAAAGGGAGTGGAACTGTTAAGAAGTACAGCCTTTTTAAAGAAGTGTGTCACTGTAGGGGTGGGCTTTGAGGTCTCTTTTGCTCCTTTCTCTCAGTGTGACTGTCAGTTGACTTCCTGTTGCCTGAAAGATATAGGACTCTCAGCTA
This sequence comes from Cricetulus griseus, assembly GCF_003668045.3. Taxonomy (NCBI): domain Eukaryota; kingdom Metazoa; phylum Chordata; class Mammalia; order Rodentia; family Cricetidae; genus Cricetulus; species Cricetulus griseus. The sequence continues at coordinate 254,303,204 of NW_023276807.1, forward strand.
CACAAGCACCATGTCTGCCTGCATGCCACTATTGTCCCAGTCATGGTGGTAATAGACTGAACCTCTGAAACTGCAAGCAAGCCACCCCAAATTCATGTTTGTTTCCTTTGTAAGAGTTACCATGGTCTTGGTGTCTCTTCACTGAAATAAAATCCCTAAGACAGGTACCTTCTATAGATTGAATCTAAAATGTCTTCCACAGACTCATATTTAAACCACAGGGTTACTACTGAGTCTTTAGATGGTGGAGCAGAGATGAGGGTTGGTTCAGGTGGATCTTTGAAGGCTATAGATTCCCGTGGTTTCAGCTGATTCTTACTTCCTGCCCACTCGACTGTTAACATTTCTCCTACCACAGCAGTCATGGATCCTGCCTTGCCTTCCCTGCCATGATGAGCTGAAATGTCTGAAACTGTCAGCCAAAATAAAGCTTTCTTCCCTTGAGTTATATGCATCTAGCACTTTGAGGACAACCATTCAAAAGTAATATACAACCATGCTCAGCTCCTATTGGCCCAAGAGTCTCAGGCATTTGTTCAGGAAGGAGGGGCAGGGGAGAAACATGAGCAACACAAGTGGATCGGTACTGAGAACTAGAGTAATCAAAATGAATGAAATCTAAATCCACAGATAGGCATGACATGATGGGCTGGTACCATCTTCCCACAAAGAGAAGAAATACATTCAGGAAATTTTCTACTTTCTAGTCAGGTAGACAGTAAAAAGTGAAAACAGAGAACTTGAGGCAAAGAAACTATCTAAAAAAACAAATACAACAACCCCACAGGGATTCACTGCTTCAGTCAGCTAGCTTGGACAGAGGTAAATTGAAGACTGCAAATCTTAAAAATATAAACAGAAATTATGCCACTGAAATCCAAGCTATTAATATTTTGCAATATAACTTTTGGCAATTTTCTTTGATTTGTTTTTATGTGTTTCTCTTAAAGAATAGATATAAAATTATAAGCAAGTTATTAAAAAAGAAGAATAATTCAGCTTAAAAGAAAAGTGTTTCTCTTTCTACTGCTACTCCTCAAGGGAAGGAATATAGACACAGGCTGAAGGCATGGAATTCCTGGGTTAGTTATTGTCATTTACCTCACTATGTCTTATAAAATATCAGACATCACATATAATTTCAGAGCTTAGGCAGCCAACACAGGATTGCCTAAAGTTCAAGGCCACTTCTGTCTGCATAGTAAGTTCTAAGTCAGCCAGGGACCAATAGAGAGATAATATTTCTATAAATCTCTACAGGGATGTACACTATTGCCAGGTCTTTTCAGCAGCTAGCTAAAAACACTAACTGGAGCAATATAAAAAAGAAGGAAATTAAAGGGATATGGATAGTAAAAGATGAAGTCAAACTATCCATATTTGTATATGATATAATATTGTATATAAGAACACCCAAAAACTATGACAGAAAACTAGATATGATAAATTCATGAACATGGCAGGATACAGAATCACTTGCAAAAATCAATAAATTTTGGAGGGCTGGTGGGGGTACATGCCTTTAGTCCTGGCACTCAGGAGATAGAGACAGGCAGAGTTTGAAGTTCAAACTCTGTGAGTTTGAAGCCAGCCTGATCTACAAAGTGAGTTCTAAGACAGCCAGAGTTGTTACACAGAGAAACTCTGTCTCAAAAAACCAAAGCCCAAAATAACACAATAACAAAAAAGCAATACATTTTCTATGTAAAACAATAAACATACAGATTAAAAGGTCATGAGAACATTCCCATTCCCAAGAGACTCAAAATATATAAATAAATAAATAGTCAATCTAGGGATAAAGCTAACCAACAAGGTGAAGAACGTCCAAGATGAAAAAATTAAATCTCTGAAGAAAGTGATAGAAAAAAGCATTAAAAATTAGAAAGGAATGCTGTGCTAATGGATTGGTAGAGTTAATATTGTAAAAATGGCCATTTTACCAAAAGCAATTTGCATATTAAGTACAATTCCAATTGAAGTCCCTGTCTCATTCTCCACACATATAGAAGAAAAAAAAAAAAAACTATCCTTAAACTCGTATAGGACCACAAGTAATTCTCAGTAGCAAAAATAATCTTAAGCAGAAAGAACAAGACAAAACTGTCCACCCTCTCCATGTCTAGTCAATATTGTACTCAAAGTTCTGGCTAGAGCAATTGTTAGTATTTAGGCATCAGTGCTGTGCCTGTCCTTGGGGTTCTGATAGGATACGCCCTCAGCTGCAGCCACTAAGAGCACCACCTGTGCACATTCATTATGTTTCCTGTTAAAAGGGCCCTGCTGACTTCCCATTCTTCCCCCTCTCTCCATCTCTCTGTTTCTCTCTCTCTCTTTCTCTGTCTGTCTCCCTCTTTCTCCTCGCTCATGCTGCTTCTGTCTCAGGAGGCCAGTCTCCCCCTCTCCTTCCCCCTTATTATGATCCCTTTCCCTAATTAAAAAAAAATACTCTCTGCTTGAATCCTGTCTCATGGCATTTTTCTCTTGTACCCACTTCTTTTCTTAAACTACAACAGCAATAAGACAAAAAAAAAATAAAAATAAAATCAATAGGGATTTAAATTGAAAAAGAAGAAGTCAAAGTATCACTATTTGCAGATGACATAATAGTATACAAAAGCATCCTCAAAAGTTCTAGCAGGGAACTCCTATAGCTGAAAAACACCTCTGGTGACTGTGAAGTGGAAGAATACAATATTAACTAAAAAAAAAAATCAGAAGCCCTCTTACATGACAGCAATAAAAGGATTGAGAAAGAAATCAAGGAAACAACACCCTTCACAATACTCACAAATAGTATAAAATATCTTGGGTATAAAATATCTTGGGTAACTCTAACCAAGCAAGTGAAAGACCTACATGACAAAAATTTCAAGTCTTTGAAGAAATGAAATGGAGAAGATATCAGAAGATGAAAAGATCTCTCGTGCACATGGATCAGTAGGATTCACATAGTAAAACTGGCCATCCTACCAAAAGCAATTTATGGATTCAACAGACTCCCTATCAAAATTCCAACACAATTCTTTACAGATCTTGAAATAACAATAGCCAGCTTTGTGTGAGAAAACAAAAAACCTAGGATAGCTAAAACAATCTTGTACAATGAAAGAAATGCTGGAGGTATCTCAACCTCAGCTACAGAGGAATAGTAATAAAAACAGGAATTGGCATTTAAACAGATCAATGGAACTGAATCAAATACCCAGACATAAATCCAAATACCTCTAGACACATTATTTTTGACAAAGGAGGCCAAAATTATATAATGGAAAAATAAAGCATCTTCAATAAATGGTTCTGGCATAACTGGATGGTGGCATGTAGAAGAATGCAAATAGCCCTGCACAAAACTCAAGTCTGAGTGAATCAAAGACTTCAACATAATTGCAATTACACCAAGCCTGATAGAAGAGAAACTAGGAAATAGTCATGATCACATTGGCACAGGAAACAGCTTACTGAATGGAACACCAGTAGCACAGACACTAAGATCAACAATTAATAAATGGGACCTCACAAAACTGAAAAGCTTCTGTAAGGCAAAGGACACTGTGGTGATTGAAACCTTTAATCCTAGGACTCAGGAGACAGAGGTAGATGGATTTCCATTTGTTCAAAGCCACACTGAGCTACACAAAATTGATCCAGTCTAAAAGAGAAACAGAGTCAAATGGTGGTGGACACCTTTAATTCCAGTACTTGGGAGTCACATGCCTTTAATTCTAGCACTAGGGAGGTGGAGACAGGAGTGATATGGCTGGGTTGAAAGAGGAATATTAGGTGGGAGGAGACAGGAACTGAGAGCATTCAGCCCGAGGTTTCCTAGAGAGAGCATTGTATTGTACTCTGGGGACTCATGGAGACAGTATCACCCATTTCCATTTGAGGTAGAGGTAAGAGCTAGTGGTGGATTGTTTTGCTTTCCTGATCTTTAGTGGCTTTATTAAATCATAAACAATGTATTACTACATTTGGCCTTATAGGAAGAAGTGTGCTACTGTGAGGGCAGGCTTTGTGGTCTCCTTAGCTCAAGCTTAGCTCAGTATTTCACTCAGTCTATTTTCTGTTGCCTGCAAAGTGGAAGACTCTCAGCTACTTCATCAGCACCATGTCAGCCTTCATGCCTTCTTGTGCTACCATGATGATAATGGACTAAATCTCTAAACTGTATGTGACTACCCCAATCAGATATTTTGTTTATTAGAGTTGCTGTGGTCATGATGTCTCTTCAGAGGAATGGACGACTTAAGGAAAGCATGAATGCCATTTCCTCCAGAAGACTGGGTGTACATAGATTAGACAGGTGTTTTTAGCACACTGAGAAGCACTTTTAAGTCCATACTTAGAAGACAACCAAAGGAAATTTAAAATATTGGGCTTGTGACTATAATAGTAGTCAGAGCTTACCAGAGCTAAATTAATGGCTTATCAGAACTCTGCTGATTAATGCTAAAACTCTAAACTTTAATTCTTGTCTTAATATAAAAATAGCACATCAATGTGTGGTGGTTTGAATGCAATTGGCCCCCATGGACACATAGGGAGTGGTACTATCAGGATATGTGGTTTTGCTGAAATATGTATGGCATTGTTGGAGGAAGTGTGTCACTGTGAGGGTGGACTTTGAGCTCTCATATATGCTCAAGTCACTACCAGTGTCCAGATCACTTCCTGGTGCATGAGTGATTTAGACTCTCCTCCTGCACTATGTCTTCCTTCTTGCTGTCATGTCCCCCATGATGATAATGAACTAAACCTCTGGATCTGTAAGCCATCCCATTAAATGTTTTTCTTTCTATGAATTTCCATGGTCATTGTGTCTCTTCAGAACAATAGAAACCATAACTAAGACATGAGGGAAAGAAATCTGAAGAATTTTTCATTTTTATATACCTTAAATAACTTCATTAGTACACTTTTTAACAACAAGACACAGGTTGTTGATTAGTGACAGCAGTCATTGTAAAGCAAGTCACTTTAAATGAAGGGATACTAAAACATTAGTTTGAACCCTGTTGTGTGTGAGTTTATCTCTTTTCAGAGTTTGGTAGTCAGGTAAACTGTCTTTTTCAGCTGGAGGCCTAGCAAATAAGGCTTAAGGCCCCATTTTCACATATGAAGAGAACTAAGAAGGCAGCTGAAGCCTCGATTGCTCCTTGAAGCTATCATAAACCTAGTCGTCAATACCATCAGAGGTCTGAGAAGAATAAATTTTACCTAAGTAAGCAGGAAATATAGACCAAGCAGCTCTTAAATCTAATAAAAATGACAGAGTCTTATGCACCACCTGGACAATCACTATTGGTTCCTCTGGGGTCTCTGGGGTCTCTGGGGTAGAGGTCCCAGGGAAGAATCAGTCTTTGGCCACCAGACCCAGAAAAATCCAACAGACTTTCCTGTGGAGTAGGAAATTTGGGAATTGATTGACCTACCATGTCTACAAAAGACAGGGCAATCAACTCCCCAGTGTCTTGCTTGTCCAGAGTTTGGTCAGGGTTTGGGCAACAGGAGAGGTAAGTGTCCTGGTAACAAGAATTTCAATCCAGGGCATCCCCAAGTAGACTGAGAGTTGTATCAAAGAGAAGTGTTTGAAATCACAAAGGAGAGGTGTCCATTTCCTCATGATGGGGGCATGTAGATCAAGAGGACACTTCCTGGCACTGTCTGACTTTCAGAGTAAAAGTAGACAAGGCAAGGAACTCCATAGTGGCATTTATCCAGTAGAAGGGGAGAAGTAAGTGGTTAGAGCAGGTAGATGAGAAAACAGCTGGAGAGGTGAAGGTGTCTTAATGAGAAGAATTTCCCATGTGATGGGGCCCCAAAGAGCATACCAGGAAGATGGGACACTTACTGAATAGCTAAGGAAAGATGAATGATCAGTTATGGTGGGGGGGGAAGTGGGTGAAGGTACAGATTCTAGGGTCAAATTTAGTGGGTGTCAAAAGGCAGCAGAAATAAATGACTATTGTTGTCTTTAAATTGTTTGATTGCCAAGGAAAGAATTACTGCTACTAAAAAACATTTTATTTAAATGCTGCTAAATTAATCCAACTTATACATTTGAAAAATACTTTGACTTCAAAATTTAAGTCTAAGGACAGGCTACTTAGAAATAAAAGTTTTACTTGTATTTCCACAGAAAATAAAAAGCTGTGGATTCCTTCCAGACTAATATGGTTTGGTCAAGCAAGACCCCCCCCCCCAAGCTGAGACGATACAGCCTTACAGACTACAAAAACAAGGACTTGGTCAGGTTTCTATGTTTTATCATGATCCCCATGGTATATGAACATCGCCCCCAATCAGCAGGAAGCAGTTTAGAAGGATCGATGCCCAAATCTCCAAATATTGTTTATAAATGTTTGTTTTCATTTAAATGGGGTTAGTTATAAATGATAATGAGCATAGTCAATCTCTTTTTAAAGAAAGAAAAGGGAAATAGGATATAGGAATGAATACTTTGCATTGGTATAGATTTTCATTTATTGATACAACTTTAAGGTCAGTTTTGTGATATGTATATGTCTCCTCTTGTTTAGGTATGGCGTTTATACAGATCTTTTACCTATAATAGTCATAACTTATAATTAGGTTAATTAGGTTTTCTAGATATACAGAGATGTATTTGAGATGACTAGGTATTCTTCAAACCTTTCAAAGACCTATAGAAATATGGCATTTAAATGGTTTATGGCTTTTCTTGGCAGTGAGACACAACTACTCTTGGCACAACAATTACTCCAAAAGGAGGATGGGCATTGAGAAAACTCGTTATGGAGTTTGCTTTCAACATGGCAAGATTAACCATTTGGGCAAGAAACTGCTCTTGCCTGGACTGTTTGTTGCTGTATAAACTGGACATGCAGGACCCACAAGAAAGTGACTGCTAAACTTACATAACAAGACAGTACTGAAGGGTTCCTGTTGAAATGGAGAAGTGTGCCAGACACACAGTGGCCTATGGGCTGAAGATGGATGCCCAACATTACAGAGGAACTTTGGGTGACTGTCCAGGTAGCGAAATTTCTGTCAATTCTAGAGTTTATATATTATCCTTCTGTGGTCTTTGATAGAGTTGAAGACAGATAGTTATGGTTATAGTTTTCTTCGGTTATTATAAAAGATAAGTTACCCTCCTTTTATTTAGACAGAAAAGAGGAGATGATGGGAAATGTACTGTGTATGTTTATCTTATTGATTGTTAAATAAAATACTGTTTGGCCAATGAGACAGCAATTTAGAAGGGACTATGAGTCAAAGAGGATTCTGGGATATATAGTAGAGAAGTGGTGATCCGGGCAGGAAGTGACATAGCAAGGAGACTCATATCTAAGCAAGGAAACAGGAAGTAGTCCCTTTTTCCCGTTTGCCTCCTCCAGCAACAGGATGTGAGCCATCGACAAGGAGGAACACCAATAAGGCATCCGATAAGATAAGTCTTATATAGATTTATGATAATTAAGACTGAGCTAACAGATGAGAAGTCCTAGTCATTGGCCAAGCAGTATTTTATTTAACAATCAATAAGATAAACATACACAGTACATTCCCCATCATAGGAGAATCAGATCAGCACCTTGGTTTGGAGTGGCTCAGTCCTTAGGGAGGGAACTCATTTAAGCCATTCCTGAAGTTTCAGACCAAGAGAATGAAAAACAGAAATAAAAAGGAAAGAAAAGGACATGAATGGTCTTGGGTATGGTGAGGGAGAAAGTTTATTGCAAATGAAAGGGAAAGCATAGATAAAGGCATGGATAGGGAAATCTGGACGAGTCCATAGTGGATATTACCAAACTGAGCTGGGCCATGTGTGTAGAAGTAAATGTGAAGAGAGAAAGGAAAGAGGGAACTACTGCATTATTAGGAGGCCAAAGTTACAAAGAGGGGGAGTTAAGCAAAAATGTCTGGAATTTGTAGGGAAGATCCTCTGGGGAAAGGGCACTCCTTGGGTGGAGGGTTCAGGGTAGACTGCAGGGTGTGCCAACCTGTAGGGACTGGGGAATGCTAGGAAAACCTAGCAGCAAGGTCCAGTTTGTTATGTTAAATACGCAGCTCAGCCATTTGTCTTGGATTTGAAACTTAACAGTAACTAGAACCATTCAATATTTTACAAAGAAGTAAAAACATACACTAGGAAAAAGAAAGCATCTTTATCAAATCATGCTGGGAAAATTGAATGTCCACATAAAAACAGAATGAATAAAATTAGACCCATATGTATCACCTTGCACAAAAACTAACTCCAATTGGATCAAAGACCTAAATGTGAACCCTGAACCACTGAAACTGTTAGACAAAAAAACAAACAAACAAACAAAAACAGGCAGTAACATACATGATATCAGTGTAGGAAAAGACTCCCTGAAAAGGACATCATTTGCCCAAGAACTAAGTTCAACAATTGACAAATGGGACTTCATTTGTTTCTACACATTTAAAGAAGCAATCAGTCTGGTGAAGAGAAAACCCACTGAATGGGAGAGAATCTTCACCAACTATATATCTGACAAATGATTAATTTCTAGAATTTAGAAAAGAACTTCAATAAAAATAAACAGAAAACAAACAACTCATTAAAAAATGAGACTGACATCTGAATATAGAGTTCTCAAAAGAATGAAAAATGGCAAAAATAAAGGTCTAAAAACATGTTCATTAACCCCACCTACTAGGGATGCAAATCAAAACAACTATGAAAATTCATCTTACTCCAGCCAGAATGGCTAAGGTCAACAATACAATCAACAACAAATGCTTGGAGGATGTGGGAAAAGGGAACACTCAACCACTATTAATGAGTTTGCAAACTGGTCCAGCCACTCAAAATCAGTGCAAAGAATTCTCAAAATGCTAAAATTAAATCAACCATATGACCCAACTATGCCATTCCCTGGCATATGCTCAAAGAATGCAACACCCTACACCACAGATACTTATTCAGTCATGTTCATTCCTACTCTATTCATAACAGCTAAGAAATGGAAACAATCTAAATGCCCTTCAAGAAATGAATAGACAAGTAAAATGTGTGTCTTGGTCCTGAAGCAGCCACAGTTCAGATTCTAAGATGTTCAGTTCCTTAGATGGAAGAAGAATTGCCCAAGGCCCAGGTGAGTTTCACACAAGTGGCCAGCCCTGAATATCTTGAGCTATCTTTATTTATACTTTTAAAATGAACATGTGTTTTCCACCCTCCAGGATTAACCTCCAGAAAAAAATAATATGTTTTCCCCCAACTTTTATGTCTAAACAACTTTTAAACCAAAAACATTGCTTAGCATTTAGCTTGGCTAGGAACATCCTATCTTTACCTAGGGACACATTCTCAAGAACAACAATATCATTCAAAACTTAACAAAGCATATTTACAGAAACAGGGGTGCATGCATTTCTTTAACTTCCTATTAACTTTTATTGCCTCTGATCCTGTCAGCACTGAATCAAACAGTTCCCAGGATCTGGACTGGCAGCTGGTACTTTCATAAAAGAAACCTGAGAATCATCAGTTCCCAAAGAATTTTAAGGGAAAATATTGTAGAAAAAAAAAAGTGGCTTTCCAGGAGTGATCACATCTGCCACATGTATGGCTGACAAAGTGAAACTAAAAACCTCTAAGAGAATCATCAAAATTATGAGAGAGAAGAGAATGTGCAGGCCGTATAGTCCCAGCAGTATCCTGCACTGTCCTGAAGTCTACTGGTATTTACCAAGTGAGAGACAGTCTCCATGGGCCTTGCCTCACAGAGACCCATCGGACAAGCATTCATATGCTGATCCAAAATTAGGCTATATAGCTCTCAACAAATGTAGTCCGTGTACATAATGGAATATGATTCAGCTATAGAGAACAATGAACTTTGCAAATACATGCATAGGTCTGTGAAAGGCTAAGTTACATTTTAAGTTTTAATTACTATACCTAAGAGATCCATGAAGCAAAACAAAACAAAACAAAACAAAACAAAACAAAACAAAAATGCCTCTGATCCTCAAGGCTCTTGCCCAAGGACAGATAATTCCTGAAATTTTAAGAACTATAGTTTATGGGAGATAACAAGCCATATGTTTTCATTCCCATAAACAAGTTGGTTTGACCCAACTATACCAGATGTGCTTGATCATAAGTGGGTGGGAGGTACACAGGCAGGAAGTACTTTAAGATGTGTGCTTGCCCATGATTGGACCACATGGAAAATGCAGTGAATTATGGGTTGTACATTCTTAAGACTGCAGAACATGACATGGTGCTACTTCCTTGGAAACTGGGTATGGACCTGTCCAGTGTCCACTCACCTTGTCAGTATTTAATTGAACCTTAGTTCAAATATGGCTTTTAATTGTAATAGTTGTCCTATTCTCAGGTGGTGGGATTAACAGAACTAGAAAAAATCATACTGAGTTAGTAATGCTGACACAGAAAGACAAATGCATGTGCTGTCTTATCTAAGGCTCCTTCCAATGTAAGCATAAAAACTGGAATAAACTACAGAAACCAGGAAAGTAAAGAGAGACCACTGGAGGCAATCAATAGAGATGCAAATAGCATGGGACAAGCCATATGAAGAGGGAAACAGGAAAAATGGGGGCAGAGGAACTTTAATTAATGCAGGAAGAGGGAAATAAATGTAGAAGGAGGAGGGGGAGTAAAATAATAGTAAGGATATCTGCAAAAGTAAAAAGAAACCATACTATTAACTATCTACCTAAAATAATTATAATATATGTAAGTCTGAGTATAAGTTATACACATATAGTTTAAATAAAATTTTCCCATCTGACTGACAATGCTCTCTTCATGAGTCAAAGAAAACAAAATCAAGAAATCAAGAAATCAAAGAAAACAAAACAAAGTCAAACAAAAATCCTAACACTAGCCATGAGAAAATCCTCTTTTGAGTTGTTGGTCAGTGTTGTTCAATAGACTCTAAAACATTCTAGGCTATTGATGTTGCTGTTTGTTGCCGCCCAGCAGAAGATTAGTGTCTATTGCTGAAGACACCTTGCACTTCAGACACAGGGTTCAGATGACCTGAGCCATATCTAGCAAACAAACCTCCTCCCTGGCGACAAGCTTCCAGTGAACCAGAAGATGCCATACAAACTTCCAAACGACAGTACTGAGCTATTCTACTGAGCTATTACCCTATGAGCCACCACAATGGCCACCATGGCAAGATAACACTAGAGGTACAGTATTGGTATGCATACCTAATCCAAGACCCTATAATTAGTTTTGAGACAAGAGAGAAATCATGTCTGGTACTGGAAAGCTAGCCATAAACCCAGGGCTAATGAAGTCATGAATCTTGGAGGAGAATCTTTAATCATCATTTTACTAAACCAGAATAATAACTAACTACATTCTAAATATTTGTTCTTATACCCACAGATAAGTGTACGTAGGCCTCACCCTTCATAGTGGAAAATTCACTTTGTAACAGACAGACCACTACAGACAACCACACCTTCAGAACACAGCCCATGAATGAAGCTGTGTGAGGAGATTTCTGGGACCTTGTAAGAAAACTCCAAGTATGCAAGACAAGAGTCTTGTAATCTTTCTCCATAGCATGAATTTGTTCTGGGAATGTGCCTCACCCAGTCATAAAAACAGAAATAGGTTTTATTGTAGATTATCCATCATCAAACCCATTATTATTCAGAATGTTTCCAAGCACAAGTCTAATGTGACCTTGCCCATGTGACTATGTACAACATGAACTCAAGTGGACTTCACTCACATGACCTTGCTTAACTGTCAGAATACCCTTACCCTCAGAATACAAATTGTCTGATGCCCTGAAACAAACTGGTGATTGCATGAGACTTTAGTCTGCCTCACATTTAGGCTCCACTATCCTAAGTTCATGATGTCAAAGAAAGCAACAACATACACCCAATCAAAATGCAGAGTTGTGGAGTACTATGTCGACTAATACATCTACAACTCCTGCATACAAGGCTCAGGGATCATTGTAGAGATTGTAGGAGCCAGAGGAACAATAAGTTTCCTGTGATATCTTGTCTCCTAGAAATGGCAGAGATGGTACACTTACTAAGTATCACCAACATGGTTACCTTACATGACCTGAAAAGAAGGACAAAAATAGACATACTACTGAGGATGGGGGAAACTCACAAGGCTCCAGTCCTACACAAAGAACTACATATAACTAAGGAATGCTGAAGAGAGGGAGAAATAGCCTTTCCCAGTGAAGAACACACCAATAGACTACCCATTACCAAATGGTCATCCCTGAAAACATATATATACATGTATATATATATATATAATATATATATATATATATATATATGTAATTAAAGAAAAAGAAACCATGAATTTGAATGAAAGAAAATGAACAGGGTATATGGGAGGGTTTTGAAAAGGAAAGAAGGAGAAAATGTAGTTATGTTATAATTCCACCAAATATATACATATATATGTTTGACAACTCTAAGGATATATCAAGCTTAAATTTAATGATCTACTATTAAAAATCTATTTGTAAAAGCCTCTGGTGAAAAATTGCTTTCTAATCCCATGACAAACATTATACTCTCATGAAATATTTTTTCAAATGTTGTTCCATAAAGATCTGTTTGAGAGTAATTACAGATCTGTTCATATACTTACCTAGGAGGTTTATTATAAGATTGGAATTAACTTAAACATCTAATAAAGTAATAAACAATGAAATATCTATGTCTTTTTATTACAAAGTGGAAAGTTATAATACAAAAGACTATCATTAACTAATACATGATTAGATAAATATTAGATCATAATGTATACTGTATTATTCAGGTAAATATATCAACATAGAAAGAGGAATGACACCTGGTTACAAACACTTGAGAACAGTTATCTGATCAAGGAAGCACTTAACAATGTGTCTCTAATTTTGAGAACTTTCACAAAATTTTGTATCCCTTATTTAAAGACAAAAGCATAAAAATCTGACTAAAATTATAAGACAAAATACAAACACATTTTAATGATATAACCTTAATTTACCTGGGCATATTACAGTTTTATAACTATAAATATATCACTTTTATAATAAAATACTGAAAGTGATTTTAACCTGATTCTTATATAGCCTAAAACATTTTAGCATCTTCAAATAATCTAGTTGTTATCTATATTGCCTTTTGTTTACTGGATGAGTCAAAATAAGCTTTTAAACAATTGAAAATCTGTCAAGCATTCACACTAGTTGCTTCCAATTTAGGCAAAGGCTCTGCTATAAGTCTATTCAGATTTTGGAAACTGCTCTTGCTACCATGTAGCTTCAGAGAAGTCTCTCAGATTTTTGTTCTGCCTAGAAACCTCTAATTTTTAATTGATATTTTATTCTGTATTTGGAAGGCATAGGAACTTGTTAGCAACTTGTATAGTTCTTCTATGCACTGAAATATACTGGGTCATGGCAAGGTTGCCTACAAGCAACAGTGACCATTCTAATTACAGTGTGTCTGCCAATACTCAGTAGCATGTAGCACAGGATTCTCATTCAGAAACCCTCTTGGAAATTTTACAGTCAGAAAGAGAGACTGGTATTTTGAGATTCCCAATCTATTTCTTGACATGCAAAAGGCATTTCTATAAAAGACACACCCAATAACTTCAGTCTGATGTCTTTTTCCTCTCCAAATTCCCGTTGGCACAAGGTGTATTTTCCTATGAGACTCCAAGCATTTCTTCCTCTGAACTGGAGAACATCTCTGGCAACAGATCCATATGTTCTTTGTTATGATATTTTGTTTGTGTTCTGACAAATAAAGCTTGCTTGGAGATGAGAAGGTGGAGCTAACCACTATTTAACCATAGAGATCTGGAGATCTGTACAGACAGGAGATAGGGCGTGATAAGGCTGGGCAGAGACAGGAAGTGATAAGGCAGGTTACAGACAAGGGTCTCGGTCCTTTTGGCCTGAGGAGTCAGTCTGAGAGGTAGGAGATGACTATGGCTGCTCTTCTGTTGCTCCTATCTTTCATCTTTTACCCTGACATCTGACTCTGAGTTTTTATTTTTAAGTAATTGGAATCAAACTTCAGTTCTTAGTTAAACAATATCTGCATTGAAAACATTTTACATGGAAATGTGGATAGGTAAAAGACACCTGAGGGAGAGCACTTTTCCACCCTAGTGACACAGCTGGTCATAGAAGCCATGGAATGACTCTACAAAATCCTTGAATACTAACATTACAGTGTGCTTCCTATCATGTCCTCAGCTCTAGACATACAGAACTTGTCCCTCATACTTGACACTTTAAGTGAATACAGATAACAAATTTAAGTATGAATAATTGATGTTCCATCCGCTTGTTTGTAGGGCATACATATTTATAAAATAGCAATTAGCACAGGAATAAGATATAGAAAAGCAACAAAATAAGACAATCTCAGCCAAACAAAGAATGATACTCTATTTTTTCCCCAAAGAAGTTCTAGCAGATGGAAGAGGCTAATGTACAAGACTCTAGGGGCCAGGGAGAGGGAATTTGAAGCCTCACACAAATGTCTGGCTGGAGAGCGTTCATCCTCGATGACCCCTGCTAAAGAAGTACAAACTCACAGGTGACTCAGGCCTCTCTACCTTTGAGTTACAAAGTGTCTACTTTCCAAAAATAATAAAGAGGAAAGAAAGAATCATTTCTGTAGAAAAATAAACTTCCTTCTCTTTTGTCTGTAGCTACAGTTATGAAATTCAGGGGAAAAAAAAAAAAAACTTTCCAAGGGACTGAAATTAAAGTCACCAGTGGAAGTTCAATCTTCATGTCTCTCTCTGGACCCATCTCTGCCCCTCTTCTTTTGCATTCTCTACCTAATTAAAGGCTGCATGCTAAGTGTTTCCATAATCCAGTCCTGTATAACTAACTGCACTAAAACCTACTGTGCTTTTATAGTGTTTTCCAATCATGTGGGTCAGAAATCCAGGTTCCATTAGTTATGTTTCTCTTTGATTTCTGTGTCCTCAAAGTGATGATTTCTGATAGGCAATCCAAGCTAGAGTTTGCTACAAAAAAACAAGAGTGCACTCCAGAGATTTTGCAGCAGGCTGACCCAAAGAGTTTAACGGGCTGCTGCATTCTGCAATTCTTTGCAAGCATATGATAAGGAAAACAGAAAGTGCTTCTCCTCATGAAACCTCAGTGCAAACTTATGCTGCTTCCCATTAAGTCGGCTATTGCTGCAGCACCTCTTGAGGGCATGAAAGCTGTAGGGGGAAAAAAACTGCAAAATTTTCCGTGTGGTCAACAGAACCAGAAATACACTGGGTAAGAAATTACTAATAGATTCACACAGAAGGAGATTCCCAAGAAAACCAGTGATTAAACAGTCATATGATGTTGAATTGTATGTACTTCTTGATAAGTAGGAAGAGACATGCCTCATTGAACACAGAAAAGGGAGTCCAGAAGGATGTAGACGTTGCTAGGAAACATGTTTCTCCAGGGACCCAATATAAAAAGAACTACCTTAAGTTATCCATCCATCAAAATGTGGGAGAGGATAGACTATAGGTGGACACAAAATGTGCTGAGTACCAGTCAGGAGAACTGACATGGTACTGAAATGAAGGTCACAACAGAATGCACAATTAGACCCAAGAAGTTTTCAAATGGAATCCATAACAATTTTAATGGTCTTTTCCAAAGGACAGACACCCTGCTTTTTACAGGAAAGTCCAGCAGTTGGATGGCCTCATTTTATAAGTGAATGAAATCGCACGGCCATCTCATGGTGTCAGCTGTCATCCAGGCTATCACATTCTGCCTGGCAGGCTGGGAAATGAGGTGCAGAACAACATATTCTGCTTTCTCTGAAGAACACTGGCTCTGGGGCTCATCAGTCAGTCCTGGTACACTGCAAAGTGTTCCCAGAGGGCTTTTCAGCAAGAAATGGATTGTCTGAAAGCAGAATTCTATACAAATTGTGGAGAAAGTGTCTTGTTTTATTTGAGTTGTCCATATTGCTAACAAGCCCTGTCTCCTATAAGACCCTCTACTGAAGCATAGCCTCAGCAGTCTGATTGTACAAACTCTAAAGAGTGAATTAACCTTAGGTTTAACCTGTGGTAAATTAACCAAGACTAAAGTTACATATATGAAAGCAAAGCAGGAAGGAAGTCATTAAATTAAAGTTTGAAAGCCGTGCTGTGACCCAAGGCTTACTATGCGGCATTGCTTCAAATATGTATGAGTGCACATGTATTGATCAAGTACATCCAGGTTAGTAGAGCCATAGGCCACAGCGCACATAGGAGAGAAAAAGCTGATTAGGACTCCACTTACCAGCTGGATGTGCAGGTTCTACTATTGTCGTTATGAACTTGGTTTGGAGATAAGACACATTTCATGAATTGGGAGCATTCTAGGGATTCTACTAGTAAATGAATAAGACATATCCAAAGACTAAATATTTACTGAAATAACTATTCTTCAAGAAGAGTTACATACAAGAGCCTTGTTTCAATCACTTAATGAGACTTACCAGTAAATGAATGGCTGACACACACTAAAATTTTATCTGATTCTTAGGGAAGGTCTCCTTGTGACCCAGAGGCACTAAAATGAATACTTCCAAATATTAAAGAAGCACATAAATGTGCTAGCAGTTGAGCACATACACACAAACTCTAAAACCACTGTTATTGAGGAAGAGTTAGAAGGAAAAAGAAAGTCAATTCAGGAAGTCTTAACAGTGAAGGGCAGCCAGGCCTCCTCCCCCAGGATATGAGTTTCCTCCACCATGAGGAAGGACCTTCCAGGAGCGACATTACCCATCAGCCCCTTCTCCTGAGGAGACTGAGATGCACTAGGATTTGTGATTTATCACCCCTCTCCAGCTTTTATCACTTGAAGGGTTTGATGTCCCTATCCTCTGTAAAATATGTGTCTGCTTTTGACATGAAGTCAAAGAATAGCATGTTTGTATTGATAAAATATTTGACAACTATGTAGTACTTACTAGATATAAAAATTTCCTATTTGTGATACTATCAGTTTGGTCACTTAAAAATTACATAAATATTTAAAAGTGTATTGAATTGTTTACTTAGACAAGAATTATTTTCCCTAGAACACAATGTTCACTCACATACATTTCACAAGCCGTTGTTATCATTCAGTATGTTACATAGAGTATATTCTTAAAGTCTTGTCATTTCAACAAGTGCCAGAAAAACATTTGACAATATTGAGTATTTGTTAATGATTTTTATAGAAGACTGAAACTTGAAGAATATGTTTTAATACAATAAAGACCATGTGACTAAAATCAATATATAACATAGTACCAGACAATATATTCCTAGAGTGACTTCCAAAGATGTCACTAGAGTGAAAACCAAAGATGGAGTAGAAAAATCTATAATTATGGATGTTATTTTGCATTATTTTGACTGTTATTAAGAAGGAATAAGGTGAGACTCCTGCCCAACTCCCACCATCTCCCCTCAGAACTCTCTGGGCTGGATCCTGGCATAGAGTGGACCTGCCCAGAAAGGGAGGACCTCCTGGAGTTAGGAAACACCTCACTCTTCCTTTGCCCTCCACCGTGACCTCTGCTGAGATCCCTGACCTCTGCTGAGGGAGGAGAATACCAGGAGAGGCAAGACCATCCAGAGCCGCAGACACTGAAGTCTTGGTCCACATACACCACAAGAGGAGATAGAGAGACCCCCACCTGCACCCACTGGAAGAAGATATGGGAAGAAGACAGAGTAAGAACACACACAACAACAGAGAGACCAATATGAAACCACCAGAATCTAGCGATGCCACACCTGCAAGATCTGAAAAGCACAACACAGGAAAAAGGAGGAGGAGGAGGAGGAGGAGGAGGAGGGAGGAGGAGGAGGAGGAAGGAAGAAGAAGAAGAAGAAGAAGAAGAAGAAGAAGAAGAAGAAGAAGAAGAAGAAGAAGAAGAAGAAGAAGAAGAAGAAGAAGAAGAAGAAGAAGAAGAAGAAGAAGAAGAAGAAGAAGAAGAAGAAGAAGAAGAAGAAGAAGAAGAGCCAGACCTTAAAAACTACTTTATGAAGATGGTAGAGTCCCACATTACTAAACACAAAAAGAAAAAGGAGGGCAATGACACCACCAACAATAAATCCAAAACAAACAAGAACCAACAATCAATGGATATTAATATCCCTCATTATCAATGGTCTTAACCTACCTATAAAAAGATACAGTTTAACAGAATGGATACGAAGACAGAAACCATCCTTCTGTATACAAGAGCACACCTCAAATTCAAAGACAGGCATTACCTCAGAGTAAAGGGTTGGGAAAAGATTTTCCAATCAAATGGACCCAAGAAACAAGCTGGTGTAGCAATCCTAATATCTAACAAATTAGACTTCAAACTAAAATCAATCAAAAGAGATGAAGAAGGGCATTTCATATTCATCACAGGAAAAGTCCATCAAGATGAAGTCTCAATCCTGAACATTTGTGCCCTAAATAAGAAAGCACCCATATTTGTAAAAGAAACATTACTAAAGCTTCAAACCACACATAAAACCCCACACACTTATAGTAGGAGACTTCAACACCCCCCCTTACACCACTAGACAGGAAAACCAGACAGAAACTTAACAATGAAACAAAGGATCTAACAGAAGTTATGACCCAACTGGGATTAACAGACATCTATAGAACATTCCATCCAAACACAAAAGAATATACCCTCTTCTCAGAGCCACATGGAACCTTCTCTAAAATTGACCACATACTTGAAAACATAGCTAACCTCCTCAGATACAAAAATATTGAAATAACCCCCTATATCTTATCAGACCACCAAGCTTTAACGTTAGAATTCAACAGCAACACAAATTGCAGAAAACCTACAAAGTTGTGGAAATTGAATAACACCCAATTGCACCATGCCTGGGTTGAGGAAGAAATTGAAAAGAAATTAAAGACTTCCTACAATTTAATGAGAATGAAGACACAACATACCCAAACTTATGAGGCACTTTAAAATCAGTGCAAAGAGGAAATTTCATAGCACTAAGTGCCCACATGAAGAAACTGGAGAATAGTCACACTAGAGAATTGACAGAACAACTGACAGCTGTAAACCAAACAAACAAAAAAAGCAAACTCACCACGGTGGAGTAGA
Organism: Cricetulus griseus; assembly: GCF_003668045.3. NCBI lineage: Eukaryota > Metazoa > Chordata > Mammalia > Rodentia > Cricetidae > Cricetulus > Cricetulus griseus. Next base: position 254,322,344 of record NW_023276807.1, read on the forward strand.
TGCCAGGAAATAATCAAACTGAGGGCTGAAACTAGTAGAAACTAGAAAAACATTACAAAGAATCAATTAATCAAAAAGTTGGTTCTTTGAGAAGATCAACAAGATAGAAAAAACCTTTATCCAGACTAACTGAAAGGCAGAGAGAGAGAATGCTAATTAACAAAATCAGAAACAAAAAGGGGGCTATGACAATGGACACTAAGGAAATCCAGAGAATCATCAGGTCATACTTTGAAAACCTGTATGCCACAAAATTTGAAAATCTAAAGGAAATGAACAATTTTCTGGATATATATCACTAACCAATATTAAATCACAAAAAGATAAACAGTTTAAATAGACCTGTAACCCCTAGTGAAATAGACAAAGTCATCAAAAGCCTCCCAATCAAAAAAAGCCCAGGGCCAGATGGCTTTAGTACAGAATTATAACAGAAATACAAACAAGAGCTAATACCAGTACTCCTCAAATTGTTCCACACAATAGAAGCAGAAGGAACATGGCAAACTCTTTTTACGAGGCTACAATAACGTTGATAGCAAGCCACACAAAGATACAACTAAGAAAGAGAACTATAGACCAACAACCCTCATGAACATTGATCCAAAAATACTCAACAAAATATTGGCGAATCGAATCCAAGAACACATTACAAAAATCATCCACCATGATCAAGTAGGCTTCATTCCAGGGATGCAAGGATGGTTCAACATATGAAAATCCATCAGTGTAATCCACCATATAAATAAACTGAAAAAGAAAAACCACATGATCATCTCACTAGATGATGAAAAAGCCTTTGACAAAATCCAACATCCATTCATGATAAAGACCTAGGAGACACCAGGAATAATAGGAACATATCTAAACATGATAAAAGCAATCTACACCAAACCAACAGCCAACACCATACTAAATGGAGAGAAACTCAAATAGATTCCTCTAAAATCAGGAACAAGACAAGACTGTCCACTCTCTCCATATCCCTTCAATATTGTACTTAAAGTTCTAGCTAGAGCAATAAGACAACAAAAAGAGATCAAGGGGATATAAATTGGAAAGGACGAAGTCAAACTTTCACTATTTGCAGATGATATGATAATCTACATAAGTGACACAAAAACTCTACCAGGGAACTCCTACAGCTGATAAACGCCTTCAGCAAAGTAGCTAGATACAAAATTAACTCAAAAAAATCAGTAGCTCTACTATATACAGATGATAAATGCAATGAGAAAGAGATCAGGGAAACATCACCCTTCACACTATCCACAAACAACATAAAATATCTTAGGGTAACACTAACCAAAAAAGTGAAAGTCCTGTACTGTAAGAACTTTGAGCCTTTAAATAAAGAAATTAAAGAAGATACCAGAAAATGGAAAGATCTCCCGTGCTCTTGGATAGGTAGGATTAAAAAAGTAAAAATGGCAATCTTGCCAAAAGCAATCTACAGATTCAATGCAATCACCATCAAAATCCCAACAGTGTTCTTCACAGACCTTGAAAGAACAATACTCAACTCTATATGGAAAAACAAAAGACACAGGATAGCCAAAACAACCCTGTACAATAAAGGAACTTCTGGAGGCATCACCATCCCTGACTTCAAGCTCTATTATAGAGCCATAGTTTTGAAAACAGCTTGGTATTTGCACAAAAGTAAACAGATAGACCAATTGGAATCAAATTGAAAACCCTGATATTAACACACACACCTATGAACACCTGATTGTTGACAAAGAACCTAAATCTATACAATGGAAAATATGAAAGCATCTTCAACAAATATTGCTGGCACAAGTAGATTCGGACATGCAGACAATTGCAGATAGATCCTTATCTGTTGCCATGCACAAAATTTAAGTCCAAATGGATCAAAGATCTCAACATAAATCCAGCCACACTGAACCTTCTAGAAGAGACAGTGGGAGATACCCTTGAACTAATTGGTACAGGAGACTGCTTCCTGAACATAACACCAGTAGCACAGATATTGAAATATACAATTATTAAATGGATCCTCCTGAAACTTAGAAGCTTCTGTAAGGCAAAGGACACAGTCAACAAGACAAAACTATAGCCTACAGAATGGGAAAAGATCTTCACCAATCCCACATCTGACAGAGGGCTTATATCCAAAATATACAATGAACTCAAGAAGCTAGCCACCAAAACACCAATCAGTGAAATTAAAATGTGGTGTGTGCAGAACTAGAGAATTCTCAACAGAGGAATCTAAAATGTCTGAAAGACACTTAAGAAAGTGTTCAAAATCCTTAGCCATCAGAGAAATGCAACTCAAAACAACTCTGAGATACCATCATTCACCAGCCAGATTGGCTAAAATCAAAAACAACAATGACAGTCTATGCTGGAGAGGATGTGGAGAAAAAGGAACACTCCACCATCACTGGTGGGAGTGCAAACTTGTAAGACCACTTTGGAAATCAGTATGGTGGTTTCTCAGGAAAATTCGAATCAGTCTACCTCAAGATCCAGCAATTCCTCTTTGGGGCATATACCCAAAGAATGCACATTCATACAACAAGGACATATGTTCAACTATGTTCATATCAGCGTTGTTTGTAATAGCCAGAAACTGGAGCAACCTAGATGCCCCTCAACTGAAAAATGGATAGGGAAAATGTGGTACATTTATACAATGGAGCACTACTCAGCGGGGGAAAAAAACAATGGAATCTTGAAATTTGCAGGCAAATGGATGGAACTAGAAAAAAACATCCTGAGAGAGGTAACCTAGTCACAAAAAGACAAACATGGTATGTACTCACTCCTATATGAATTTTAGACATAGAGCAAAGGATTACCAGCCTACAATCCTCATCACCAAAGGAACTAGGAAACAAGGACTCTAAGTAAAAATGCATGGACCCTGGAGAATGGGAAGGGTCAGGAACTCCTGAGCTAATTGGGAGCATGAGGGTAGGGGAGAGGGAGCTGGCAGAATGAGTGGTGAAGAAGAGGAGGGGAGAGGAGGAAATGGAGGAGCAGAAAGGTTGAGTCAGGGGAAGAATAGAGGAGAGCAGGATGAGAGATACGGTAACAGGGGGAGTCATTATAGTTCTGAGGAGGGCTCAGGCACTAGGGAGATTTCCAGAGATCTACAAGGATGATACGAACTGACAATCTAGGCAATGGTGGAGAGGCTACCTTAAATGCCCTTCAGCTATAATGAGACTGTTGACTGCCTTATTGCCATCCTAGAGCCCTAATCCAGTGGTTGATGGAAGCAGAGGCAGACACCCACAGCTACACACTGAACTGAACTCTGGACCCAGCTGCAGAGACGGAGGAATGAAGAACAAATGGGTCAGGACCAGGCTCATGATATCCACAGAAACAGCTGACCTGAACAAGGGGAACACATGTACCCCAGACTGATGTCTGGGAGGCCAGCATGGGACTGATTCAGACCCCTGAATGTGGATGTCAATGAGGAGGCCTCAGCACTCTATGGGGCCCCTGGTAGTGGATCAGTATTTATCCCTGGTGTAAGAAGGGATTTTGAGAGCCCATCCCACATGAAGGGATGCTCTCTCAGCCTGGACACATAGGGGAAGGCCTAGGCCATGTCCAGGATGATATGACAGACTTTGGGGAACCCCCATGGAGGGCCTTACCCTCCCTGGGGAGCAGAGGGGGGGTGAGGTGGGGTAATTGCAGGAGGCTGGGGGAGGGGAGGGAGAGGGAGAAGGGATTCACATGTGAAGCATGCTTGTTTCTAATTTGAACTAATAAAAAAGGATAAAAGAAGGGATAAGGTGAAAAACAAAAGCAAAATGTCTTTGGTTTCAAATGTGTCCAGCAGGAGAAAATTAACTCAGACTTAGTTCCTTAAGCATTGGTGAAGTGCAGCTGGAAATGGCTAGGAGACAGTGCTGTGGCAAAGCCTGAGCACCAGAATTCACCGTATCTTCAGAACCTGCCTTAGGAAGAAAAAAAAAAGACAGGCACACTTTTCCACTTGTGATCCAAATTTAATGCAAAACAGCTAGATGAGGGACAGCATGTCACCCCAGCTGTGGGCCCTTGGGACTATCTTGAAGACCAGCAGAAGAAAAGGATGTTTATGGATCACCCATGCAGAAATAAACAGAAACAGGCAGCTATTGCTTGAAGCAAACTCAGTTTTGCTTTTTTGTCCCCCAAGAGGTAGAAAGTAGAGTACTATTCCGCATCATTTTTTCATGCATTCATTTGAAACAGGAAAAAACTCCTAGCACAAAATCCTTTCTGTGGTGAAATCTGTTTGCATATTTCCACTACACTGATTTTCTTTGTCTTTGGGACCTAATAAAGTGCCTTCCTTTGTTATCAGACCCTGTGTGTTTCCAGAAATGCTCTTTGCATACACAGGCCAATATTGGTATATGTGCATATGTTCATAGTACTTTTGTGTTGTTTTAACCTTACATTATATCTCGGGGTTTATTTTATATCACTGTGTGATTCATTTTAAGTTTCTACACACAAATTAAAGCTTCACTTCTAGTTTCCTTCCCATCTTCTTCTGCTTCCCCAGCCCTTTCATGTCATTGCACTGACATGTGACTGATGCCTGTGTCTCTAGATTAGATGTCATTGCTAAGCAGCAGTGACTGTTTCAGAGTGTGAAAGTGTCCTGTGTTGGTTCAAAGCGAATCTCATCTTCTGGTGAGTCAGAAACTTGCTCCGCTCTTTGAGACGGAGAAACACTGGGCATCAGATGATGGCAAATGGAACCAGATCTGTTTGTAGTAGACACTGAGGAAAGAACAGTGGAGTAACTAGATCTCTGAGGACTGTGACAGCCCAGGCATTAAAGCCAACTTCTTGTCAGTTCTACCACTCGACCTCCAAGTCCCCAATGTGTTTCCTTGTAGTGTAAGCACCATAAATTAGACTTGTAATTTTCAGTACAAAAAGCAATAATCGAACTAGTCATCTCTGGTAGTCGTCTACCACCACCTCCCACTTTGTAGATGGTTCATACAAGCTACAATTGTTACACAAACAATATTGTTATGGATGTTTCTGTACACATAATGTAGACAATATGTATCAATACATCTGCAAAGATCACTCCTTGAAGTAAAATTGTTATTCAACGGAAAGAATTTAAATTGTTGTAGTGTGTTGGGGGAGTTCACTTCATTTAGTCAATGACATTTGAGTTGACTAGCCATTGGCATGGTTTCAGATAGTTACAGTTAACAATCCTCTTGTATCTTAGCTAAGGAAATGTTAGATACAAGACTTGGACTCTTCAGGATAGGACAGTTATTGGAGTATTACCTGTAGTCTGGACACGCAAACTATGTTTCTTGCTTACTCTTCTTGTTGGCTGTAGTTTAATTTTGTTTATGTTATTAGCTTTTCTTTCTTATGAACAATACTTGATAGTTCTTATTGCATATAATTTATGTTAGGATTAGAACCTTCTTAATTAGAAAAAAGGGGGAAATGTTATGGCAGTTTAATCTCATTAGCCAATAACATTTGGAGGTGCTTTGTCCTATGGGCATGGTTTTCTCTGAGAACAGACTGGATAAAACTGAGGTGGGTGTCATACACACTCTCTCTGCGTGTGGTCAGTGCTGGAGCAAGCAGAGAAGACGAAGCTTGTGGTTGGCCAGAACGGCTGACGAAAGCAGCTGGATCATCGGTGGCATCTGCTTTGTTCTGTATTTTGAGTTTGTGTTTCCATTCACTCCTTAATAAATTGGTAAATAGACTTTTTTGGTTCCCACTTTAGTAGTGCTTTCCAAATTTCACTGCATGGACTTGGTAGCACTTTTACATATTAATACATGAACAAACTCTGCAAGTGTCCATTTCCTAAACAATCATTAATACAGTATTAGCAAAGCTCCTGGTCATCAAAATTGTGTGAATAGCAGCAATACTTAATGCTGCTAAAGGCACAGTAGATGAGACATGCCTGTGTAATTTCGTTAGGAGGGTCAGGTTGCCTATAACCTATCTGGAAAGCAATCAGGCAACGTGAACCAGAAGACTTAACAAGTTCATCCTCTGAATGAATAGTTTTCACCTCAGGGAAACATGAGGAAACTGTCAGAGATTTGGACACTGATTTATACATGAAATACTAAAGAGTTATTGTTTAAAAGAAAACACTGCATTTAAGAGAAAATTATAAAACAAATTATCCCATATCTAAAAAATGTTATTTAGTCATTAAATATGTTTTGGAAAACATTTAATAAAAGCAAACTATGCTTTTACATGAGAGCATATTAGAAATAATCATTCATATAAAATAATGAATTTGAAAGTATACACAGATACATGTATATTGACATGTATGCCATATTATTTACTTAGATAGATAGATAGATAGATAGATAGATAGATAGATAGATGAACTAGTGACAAGAATTTGTACAATAAGATTAATTCTAGTTTTTCTTTTCTTGGTATATTGAGCAGTGAAGAGTCAATTTATTCATAATAATCTTTGACATTTGCAAAATTCTAAGTAATGAACATGTGTTATTTGATAATCAAGAAAATGTTAACTTCCTTTGCTGTCCTTTGCCTTTAGCTTGACAAGGCATTTGAATTCATAATTAATCAGAAGAAAAGAAAATGGCTTCTGGTTCATGAAACTTTCAACTTGAATGAAAAATGAATATTTTCCATAGTATTCTTGAAATGCTGATCTTTCTCATTAAGTTTTAAGGTTTGAAAATATTCATTGCTACATCAGAGTCCCCTGTCTAATGTTCATTCATTATTTTTCTAAAATAGTTTAAACTTAATCACACAAAATTTCTAGACAGGGTGGGTACATGAGGAGATGCTGACATGTCAATATTTAGTTGATCCCACTGTTTCTGTTACCTGTTGTGTTGTGCACCATGACATGAGAAAAATAATATTTCTCACACTTGAGAAATAGTTATTCTTAACTAATTCCACTTTTATGTGCAAATTGGAGTGATAAATTCCAATAATGCAAAAGAGGCTATAAGTGAGGTGGTTGGTTGAATGTACGGACTCTGGTGTTAGATGCCTGGGTTCAGTCCATCTGCTACAAATAAGCTGTGTGGTATAAGGAAAGATATGCAACTTTTCTGTATTCTATTTATGAATACTTTAATTGAAATTTTTGGAGTTCCTGTTTCATGGGATTATTATGAATAGTGAGTTATTTGAAATCTTGTTAATAGTATTTGATAACATTGACCTAAGTGGTAAATTATAAATTAGCATAATTACATTTGTGTGCACATTTTAAAAGGTAAATAATGTCCCATATAAGCAATATAGAAGGCTGCATATACATATGTGTATATGTTCACATTTTATATTAGTAGTTAGATATTTAGAGAAAATACTTAGTAAGATATGACAATTGGCTAGAGAAGTCTGGTATTGTTGGTAGGTGCATGCCAAGTATTGCTTATTTGAAAGATATACATGTGCAAACTGTGATTAAAAGAGAACACATAGAAAGGTAAGAAAAGTTCACATACAATGTATTTACCTTATTAAATCTTTGGAGTTTTGTTATATTAAAGTGTTCTATGCAATGATTTTTATGAAGCATAGAAAATATTAGAATAATACAACAGGAAAAGGGAGAAGGTCCACTGGAGGCTATTACAATTGGCTATGTAAAAGAGATGTGGTTTAAAGAAGAGTAAAGTTAGTAGAGAAGAAAAAAGACATCTTTGAGAAAAATTGAGAGGAAAGAATAACCTTCCTAGATAATAGATCAAATACTGAGAACGAGAGAAGACAAATTGTCAAGGTCAACTCCTAGACTTCTATGTTTGTTAGATAGGGACCCCTGGGTAAACAACTGTTTTTGGCAAATGAAGCATTTTGAACCTAAATGTTTTGAGTGAGCACATCTATGATTATGGATCTCAAGACTGTAAAGCATCTATCACTGCCACAAGTAAATGAAATAAGCAACTCAGAAGAAGGAAGGGTTTGCTTTGGCTCTTAGCTTCACATACCTCAGTCCAGTCAGTAGATTTCCTTGGTTTTAAGCTTGCTGGAAAGCAATGTAACCTGGAATGGGGAAAAACTGCTCACCTCATAGCAGCTGGGAAGCATAAAGGGAAAAAGGGAGGGATCTGGATCCAACACCCAATCAAGGGCAGCCAATGACCTGCCTTGCCTCTGTTAAGTCTCACTTGCTAATGGCTCCATGCTCACCAGAATTCAATTAGCTGGTAATGAAGACTGCAACACATGGCCCTTGGTAAACATTTAAAGTCAAAACTATGACAGACTATATTACTAATTGCTATTGCAAAGTCAACTGAAATTTATTAAAAGAGTCCAAATTCAACAAAAAGGATGTCATTGTTGAACTTTTAAATAGCATTATTTCAATATGTAGCTTAAATAAAAGTAAATGGGAAAGTTTTGATTATGGAATAAGACAGGGTGTAATAGTAGAATCCAATTCGAGCGACACTTTTGAAGAGCTAGGTGGAGAAAGGGCAAAAGGGGGCAGAATTGCTGCCTGTGTTTAGTGCAGGGTTCAAAAGTGATGAGAAAGAGCTACTTGAGCTAATGCTGAATACACAAGACAGAAAGGGTAGTAAGATCAATATCTCAATACTTCCAAGTAGGCAGGTAAATAAACTGCCCTTCACAGGAAAGAACTGCACAGAGACAAGAAGCTAGGATGTCTCTAAGCTGGGGTTGTGGCCGAGGAACTGCCTCCTACTATCACTACACAGTCAGCACAATTGCCTTGATTTAACAGCTCAGTGTGAAGTTGTGTGGGCCACCCAACTGCCTAGATCTCTTCAGACCCCACCATTCCAGAAGAAGGACACAATAACTTAGTCTTAGGCAGAGAAAAACTGGAAATAAATATTTATGTAGTCTGTAACTCTCAACCACCTCTTACCTTCTTTTCATTTTTAATTAAAATTTTTAAGATTATAATTTTAATGACAACATTCCTCCCTTCCTTCCTTCTTCCAAATTCTTCCACATACCTCTTCCCATTATCCTTCAAGTTCGTGCCACCCTTTTGAACTAATTATTATTGTATGAATATGCATGTGTAATGTGTGCATGTATGATGTATATGCATATATAATACATGTATTTATATAGACACATATATTCCTGGCTATAATCTGTGGAGTCCATATAGTCTTCTTTCTGTGTATGCTTTCAGAATTGACCATTTAATGATGGACAACCAATTAGTATGATTTCCATGGGTTAGTCCACCTCTCTCACTCCCAGCTTTCCTCAGTTGCCTATAGATTTTCATGTAGGATAAAAGCATTGTGGACTTTCCCCCATCCAGTTCAGTGGTATATCATCCTTGTTCAGATCATTTGGTGTCCTCTTTTCTTAACAAAATATTTTAAAATGTATTTTTCATTCCCCAGGAGCCTGGGATGAGAATGCATATATCATTTCTAGCAACAATAGAACACCTGGAACCACAGCAGTAATCAGAGTCACTGTGTGGCTGAATTTGTAATGATCAGACCTTGAAGAAGCTAGATTGATGAATACAAAGCAGATAAGGAACTGGGAGGAATGAATGACATATCTCTGCCATAGTCTTCCAGGAGTCTCTCCCCAGAATGCACTCACAAGTGGGGATAGGGCTATTTTAGAGAACGTCTGTTTTGTTGTTGTTGTGTGTATCTTGCCTGAAAGGATGATGACCAAATGAATGATTTGTTCAAACCACAAAGTAGGTCCACCCAAATTTTATTCTCAGGAAATGATTAATGAACAGACACGTGGATTCAGAGACCTCATTAGCAATATTCACAATATTCATTTTTCCTTAGAACTTCAAATTTTCACAAGCTGTCACACAATCAGGGATCTATGACAATACTTTTTCCCCAAGTGTCAGTCAGCCCTTCTCCCTTGTCCTATAATCCTTGAAATGTCAAGAAGCTTCATTTTGTCCCATGGGTATCTACTGAGAAATGGTATAGTGTTTTATTTAGGATGTTGGCCTGCTGGGTCAATGACTGGAAAGGAAATGACAATATATGATTTGAGTTGTTTGACTTCCTAGGAACAGGCCTCACTTGGTTAGAGGTCTAAACATTGGCTCCAGTCCAGAAACTGAGCAAGGAATTGTGACTTTTTACCACACTGACTGGTAAAGGTAGAACCTCCTTCCCACTCCTCTGTGAGTTTTGGCATTAAACCATATATCTATTTTGCTCTATGACTAAGAGACAACACTGTCTATGCAGTCTCCATAGCTTCGCAGAATGTTTTTAAGGCTTCTTAACACATTAAATCTACCTCACCTACTATTGTACTCCTAGATACTGAAGAGAAATGAAAGAATATATTCATACTGAAACTAGTATATAATGTAGCTTTATTTGACATAGTCAAAATTTGAAGCAACCAAATGTTCACCAATTTGTGAATGATGTGCAAAATGTGAATGATTAATAAAATATCCTCATTTAGCAAGAATGCAGAATAGTAATACATCAAAATAATTAAAAGAAGAAGCTCCATGGAAAAATTTAAAAACATTATGTACAGTGAAAGCAATCAAATAAAAAGGAGAACAAATGTTGTGATTTTATTGACATAAATTCAGAAAAGGTAAAACTATAATTCTAGAAAGATCTTATTTCACCCAAGGTTGAGTACTTCCTCCAACTGCTGATGGGAGCAGATGCAGAGACCTACAGCCAAACACATTAAGGAGAGAGAGAGAGAGAGAGAGAGATTGGAGATTTCCATTGGGTTCCTCCCCTTGGAGCTCAGGGAACACTGTGGAAGAGGGGAAGAAAGAACTGTAGGAGCCAGAGGGGTCAAGAATACCAGGAAAACATGGCCCACAGAGCTCACAGAGACTGAAGCTACAATACAGAGCTTGCATGGGTCAGTGCTAGATCCTCTGCATATATGATTATTGGCTTAGTATTTTTATGTAACTCCTAACAATGGGAGTGGGGATATCCCTGAATCTTTGCCTGCTTTTGGGACTCTTTCCTTCCTACTTGGTTGCCTTAGTAAGCCTTGAGACAAAGGTTTGTGCCTAGTCTTAATGTACTTGTTGTACCATGTTATAGGTTGATATCTCTGCGAGGCCTGCTCTTTTCTAAAGGGAAAACAAGGAGGAGGTGGTCTGGGGGACAGCACACACGGCAATTTGGAGGAGTGGAGTGGGGGGAAAGCATAGGAAAAATCCCTTGTTAAACACAAGAAGGTTAAAAAATGTCTCTCTACTCAATACTGATTTCATAATGAAGAGAAAAATGCACAGCATATACTTAATAAGTAGGTAATGTGAGGAACACCATGAAGTCAATGCAAAACATTAGGAATTTGAGTGAGAAGTGGGCCACTTTCATTTGAGAATCTGACAGAGCCCACTTGGAGAAGAATTACTTGAATTAAGTGTTAACAGATGAAATGGGTGGCTATAGGAACAAGGGTTCTAGAACTAATGGAATATTCGTGTATTTATGTTTATTTAGTTATTTACTTATACATTTGCATATTTATCACAACTGAGGGATACACTGTGAAATATTTACTGAGGAACGAGGCAATAAAGATCAGTTACAGCCAATACACTGGATGACTATGAAGTGGAAGCAGCAGAAGCAATGGGACACAGCCAGTACTCTGCTTCCCATGAAGAACACACCGTGCAGAATGTGCTGCTTTGAAGAACACGCTACACTGGTGCATGACAGATTGATGAGAGGCAACCGGAAACAGTGCTGGAACATGTACAATACAGGGAATAGCCAATGAAGCCAGTCCTGCAAAAGAGAGAGTATAGGGTGTGACCATTAACATTGAGAAGGACAACGACCTTCTTTCTTCATATATGCCATCCTAGAGCCTTCATCCAGCAGCTGGTGGAAGTAGAAGCAGACACCCACAACTAATCACTGAACAAAACTGGAATCCAGATGCAGAGAAGAACAAGTGATGAGCAAAGGGGTCCAGACCAGGCTGGTGAAACTCACAGAAACAGCTGACCTGAACAATGGGGAGCTTTTGGTTCCCAGACTGAAAGCTGGGAAACCAGCATGGGACTGATCCAGACCCCAGGAATGTGGGTTTCAGTGAGGAGACCTTGGAAATCTACAGGAGCTCCTATAGCAAGCAGATTGGCACTTATCCCTAGCATACATGTGGACTTTGGGAGCCCAGTCCACATAGAGGGATACTCCCTGAGCCAAGACACATGGGGGTGGGCCTAGGTCCTATCCCAAAGGATATGACAGACTTCGAAGACCCCTATGGAAGGCCTCACCCTCCCTGGGGAGCAGAAAGGATATGTGACAGGTAGGGTTTTAATTGGGGGAGGGGTGGTCAGGATGAGGAGGGGAGGGAGAGGGAACTGGGATTGACATGTAAAACAATCTTGTTTCTAATTCAAATTAAAAAATCTGCAAAAAAAAAGAAGTTATATGAGAAAAAATAAGACAAGTAACAATATGAAGCAAACACACATAGGGAAATACCTGGGGAATAGGATTGGGAAATGAGCTTTACTGTTCTTCAGGCAGCATCACTAATTTTGGAAAAGATAGAAGAAAGTCTCTATGAGTTTCCAAGTCTGAAGACAGAAACAATTTGGAATGGTAACTGCATAAATTGTGGACAAACCATAACAGTTAGCTAAGGGAATTTTCTGAGCATCCGCCAAACACCATAATCCATGGCTTTTTCAAATGCCTAACAAGCAAAGCATTCCCCAGTAGTACAATAACAGAGAATGCAGAGAAATACTAATTTATCAGCTAGCAAAAATATTTTGGAAAGTCCAAGGTTGTATGAATTCTACAGTATTGAAGTTGGGTGGTAAGGGAGGCAAAGATAGAAAATAAAAGAGAAAAAAAATGAAAACCTGAGAGAGGGTTCATGGCAAGTTCATGAGAAAGGGACAGGATAGTACAGAAGGCAATTAGGAAGGTGGCCAAGGGAAAGGAAGGGCAGAAGTCAGAACTAGGGGCACAGGGATGCCTAGAAATGGGACAAGGAGTTACTTTAATTAAAAGTATTGTGCTTTCCAAGAGTTTATGAGAATACTTCCCAAATTTCAATCTACTTCTTATTTGCAGATCTCTCTGTGAAATTCTAAGGTGTTAATTAAAGCTGTTATAGTCATTTGCACATAGCAATTTCACTGCTCTTTGAAGAAATATGTGGAAATACGTTGTCTTTCAAACACTGTTTCCAAGTGATTGTTATCAATGTGCAATCATAAAAACAAAACTTCAGATGTCTTCTCTGCGCTACTGGCAACAGAATCTTTTTGATAGAAAAAGATGATGTGACTGGGTTACTAAACACAAAATTCCTAAATTACCCCACATACTTACGATGATTGAATCAAATTTCTTTACCTCTAGGGTTTAGTGATCAGCTTGGAGAACAAGTGAAAAAAACCTAAGGAAATAAAAAAGAATATTTTCTCTTAATGCCCTGCTTCTCAGTAATGAAAATGAATTTTTAAGAGCTCCATTATTTTGACTGGAAGAAACAAAAATCTAGCAAGGCAGCAGGCGGTTATCATTTTAAAACAAAGAAATAAACACTTTCAAGTTCAAAGCATTCCTTTGACTCTAGTCCCACCGAGTGTCAATATCTCTTGAGTATTGATGTTTATGTGTGAGCTCTGAAATGCAAATGTGATGACTGACTTCATCACTTGAGACCATAGACTCAAAGTTGTAAATACAGTATATAAAAAAAAGCATGTCATCCAGTTCCTAAAGAAGCATGCACTTGGAGAAGATGCGATGGAAAGATGCTAACAGTCACAGCACTGGATTGTTCTGTTACATATGCTTCCTAAGGGCAGTTACACATTGCATGCATACAGTACACTGCCCGTCTCCCTGGGACAACATCTCTTTCCTATGAGTTACAGAATGCAAGATGATCACATTGTTTAATCTGGTTTTATCATATCTCCATAGACATATGAGCTGTTTCTTTCATTTTTGTCTTCAGTGGATTTCTCCTGTTTCCGGCATTTAGAGGAGAAATTCTTCCTCCTCTAAAAAATGTGTGGATGTTAGTATGTTTCAGAGGTTTCTCCACAGTTCCTTCCTCTATCGCTCTCTACCTTGTGTTTTGAGAGAGAATCTCTCACTGAGCCTGAAGCTCACTGACTAGCTAAGAGCTCTTGTCATCCTCCTAGTCTCCTCCTTCCTAGAGCTGAGACTGAAGTGTGCACCACCATGCTTGGCTTTCACATGGGTGCTGGGGATCTAAACTCCAGTGCTTATGCTAGCTAGCACAGCAAGCACTTTACCCACCAACCCACCTCCCCATCCAATCATCTGGTTTCCCCTCTTAGTGTCAATAAGAAGTTTGACAGTCTGCCTTGAGAGGCATACAGTGGAAGTGGACTGATCAAGGTCTCAAAATTACCAACACCAGGGGCATCATTCTTGCAGAACAGTTTTGTGCCCCTAAGTCATCATTCTTGCAGAATAGAGTGTTGCAACACAAGTTAGAAAATTAATATGGCCATTTATGCCATATTCTAACTTGTGGAACAAGGAGGTCCTGTGGAGAAAACCAAGAGATGAGAATGGCAGGTAAGTGTGTTCAATCCAGCATTTGAACTGAGGGACAGGCTCTCTACTCATTGCGTAACTGACACTGGCAACTAACATACGGTGCTGACTTCTCTCAGCTGTTATTTTACCCCTATAGAAAAGATATCATTATTCCACTTCTAACTTTGTACATGAAGAAACTGAGGCAAGGACTGACTGTATAACTCATCATAAAGGTCTCAAACGTGGGATTCTCTGCTTATTAAATAATGACATTGTTTTATTTTTCTTCAAGTAAGAGAAAAATTAGAAAAAATTAAGAGTTCATATGTTATGCAATGAACAAAATATTAGTACAGTACTTGATCTGTAAAGCAAGTTTGCTTTTATAAAAGCAAACTCTGGATATATTTCTATTAGCATTTAAAGACAAAAGGAATTTAACAATAGCCAATAAGACAGAAAATTTCATTATAAAGCAATTATGCCTTCTCTTTATAGGATAACACCACAGCTGCACAAAACTATGACAAGAGGTTTCTTTGGTTAAATATTAGTACTTTTTCTTTTTATTACTATTCCCTTTTAGTCTATATTAATTATGCTGAATAATGGGCTTGATTATGACATTTTCATTCATGATATATTGGTACACTCCCATCATCTTCTGTAACAAGAACAATACTATAATTTGTAACATGAATAATAAAGATCCAGAGACAGATATTGGAGTTCAAGCTAAAGATCAGAAAAGCAAAGCAGCTGGCCACTAGCTCTTGCCTTTATCTCAGACCCAAAGGGGTGATCCTGGCTCCACAAATCCCCACAGTGCAATGCAAACTGCACTGCTTTCCTCAAAGCCTCAGACTGCAATCCGAGACTGCTTTGCTTTCCTCAATGTGGATGGAGACTAATTGCCTAAAACTGACTTTGAATCTTCCTTATATACCTCTCTAGTTCTGTGATTAAAGGTATAAGATCCCAAGTGCTGAGATCACCGCTGTGTGAACTGTTTCTCTTTTAGACTAGATCAATTCCCTGCAGCTCAGTGTGGCCTTGAACTAACAGAGATCTGACTGCTTCTGTCTCCCGAGTTCTGGGATTAAATGTGTATACCACCACTGCCTCACCTCTATAGCTAGCTAGGATGACTGCTGGGATTAGAGGTGTGTATTGCCACTGCTTGGCTCTATGGCTGTGGCTAACTTTGCATTTTGATCTCCAGTGGCTTTATTAAATCATAAATAATATATCACCACAATATTCTGCTGTCCTAAAGAGGACTTCTTTGTAGGTAATTAATTGTTTTCTATTTCTTCCCTTAAATGAAATCTAGTGGAGAAACATGTGGGCTTCCTCCTCAACAGGACTCTTGATCTTTATTACAAGGACAACTTTTCAGAAAATAAACCATCAACAACAACATGAAATTATATTATAAATGATAAGCCAAAAATCCCCAAGGTAAAACACTCGCCAACATACTTATTTTTCTATTGAATTTTTATTTGTGTATTTTCTGGTTGTCCCACCTTATTTTTCTTAATGGATCTGCTTGAGTCCATTTAAGCTTTTCAAATATAGAACCTGAAGATTACCTATGCTAATACACCAGACAAAGGCATAATCTAGTTTGTTCCCCAAAATGTGCCTTACTGCTTGACAACATTCACATATCTCTGGTGCTGGCAGGTGATGTGATTGTAAGGATTTCACAGCTGAGCTGGTAAGGCATGTCAAGGTTCACATAGAAGAAATTTTGGCAGTTGGAGAAAGGCTCCTCAATGAAATGCCATACCCTACACTTGAAATAGCTATTGCTCTGTATTGGCAGATAAAGGTATTTGGAAGGAACTCACTTAACAAACTCAACAGGAACAAAACACACTCTAGAATTCAGATTAGCCTTGCTAATTCAAAAAGTCACAAGCAAGAGTAAGACATTATCTTCCTAAATGAAGAATTAAAATTTTCCATCCTGGAGGCTTTTTAAAATAAAAATATTTCTGCTATCTGTAACTAAAATTTAAAGTACCCAAAAGCAAACATTTTAAGGAGAATGAAAATTATTTCTCATCCTTGCAATTTTTTCTAGAGGTTAGGACAGAAAATGTTAATTGAAGTGACTATTAAAAAGCCACCTCTTTGGAATCCTGAAAACTCATGATTGTTGCTGTTGGTCATAAAGGAAACCTTTGGCTCCTGAGATTTACTTTGCTTCTGCAAAGGTTATTGCCTAATCTGCTAAAAAACATTATTGTTGTCATTAATATTTAACTATGTAAGCTCCATGCAAATACTTAGGAGAATGGCACCAATCTCCAACAATAGAGAGGTGTACTCTCTGAGCCTTGCAGCTGGTTTCCTACCCTGAATACCAAATACACACCTGAAAAAGCTTCTCACATAAAAAGTTGAGTGTATGTGAGGGAATATTTGGAAAGGTATAAGCTTGGGCATTTTCTTCAATTTGTATTTTTTAACTTCACATATACTTCATATTGTACAAAAATATGTATTATAAGGAAAATTTTAAGGCCAGGGAGATGATTACCTGAGTTCAAATAGCAAGCATCCACATAAAAAGCCATGTATGGTCCCAGTGTTGAACAGTGGGGACAGGAAGGTCACTGAGGCTTGCTAAGCCTAGCTCCAGAATCAGTGAGAGTCTCTGTGTTAAAAGAATAAGATAGAGAGTGGCCTCTATAAGTGCACAAACATGCACACTTACAACACACCACATTTCTATACACACCAAGAAGAAGAAAGGGGGGATATTTTAGTCAAAACTAGAGAGAAAATTTGAGAAAAGATAAAGACAATAAGAGGGTTGGGACACACACGGGGGGGGGGGAAGGAGAGAGAGATTACTCTACTTATCTTTTTATTGGTCTTTCTAAACCCAAGAGAATGAGAGACGCATGACTTAATAAAGGAATGTAATACCAATAAAGTTTTTCTATCCTTTACTCTAACTGGATTTGAAGGTCAGTGTTATTTTATCATGAAATGTTGTCTATGAGAATCTGTGAGAGAAAACAAAGAATAATAGTAAGACACAAAACAAAATGGAAATAGAGGAGTCAGAAATGTGTGCTCCTCCCTTGCTTCTTCCTCCAGCCTCATCATCCTGCCTGAACCTAGCTCCTTGAATCCAGAAGACCAAAACCATAGTGCTGTACCTTTCTTCTTTTATTTTCAAGCAGAATAAGGTCACTTAGGTTATTCCATCATCTGGAAAAAAGAAAGTTGAAAAAAAGGATGCTCTCCCACAGAGCTGAAGCCACCGTGCAAGTTTTCATCTCCCTGTTTCTTTCTCCGCATCATCTCTGTCATTCTCTGAACCTTTAGGTATTTTATACTCCTTCACAATCTCATTCCACTCATGATTAGCTGTCATTCTCCTGATCTATGACATCCATTCATAAAATGAATTCTGATTTTGTTTTAAATTCTGAATTCCATGTCAGGGGATGTGATTGACCCCATTCAGTGCTCTGTGTGGATTGATAAATATTTAATTATTATTAATGGTTGAATTGTTTACTTCAAAATGACATGTTGCTGTATTAATCTATAATATCTGAATATAGCCATTCTGCAAATGGGATCTTTTCAGATGTATTCACATTAAGGTGGGATTATTAGGGTGGAGTCAATCCATTGTAGCTGCTGTGTTGGTTAGAAGAGAGAGCCATAGATATAATCACAGGGGGGAAGTTGGTAGGGTGTAAGCACTGGCAGACATTGGATTTGTCCTTCCACAAGTCTCCTCTGTATCTTGGCCACAGGCCAAGAAACATCATGGTGGAAGGGTCATGATGGGAAAAAAAAACTGCTTGCTTATGGCAACCAGGAAGCAGAGAAAAATAGACAGAACAAAGCCAAAAATAAGTTATTTCTTCCAACTATGCTTCACCTCCCAAATCTCCACCAATTCCCAGAAATGTTATCAAATTATTACTTTACTTGTGTCTCTGACTGTGGCTCAGTTGATAACTGTTTGCCTGTCAAGCATGAGTCTGGGGATCTGAATTCAATCCCCATGTAAGAGCTGGTTACAGTTGCGGATGCAAATAATCCCATCACTGGGAAGATCAATAGGAAGATCCCTTGGGAGTTTTGGCTATCCAGTCCAGTCAATTGATAAATTACAGGTTCAATGAGAGACTTCCTCAAAATACAAAGTACATAGCACTTGAAGAAGACAATGGACACTGACTGTTGTATATTTATGTATATGTATATGTATATGTATATGCATATGCATATTATATGTTGTCCCTGGCCCCATACCTGATGATGATACCTTGGCTTGCCATGTCTTCAGAAACATTCAGATGATAATGTGATAAAAAAAAAACCATGGTGATCTTGTTCTAAACAACACTCAAAGACAAAAGATGGTAGCATACAATGTCCTGCATTCCTAATGATTTAATACTGACCAAAGCTCATAGACTTTAGTCTACTAAGCCATTACCATTTGCAGAAAAGAATTCCAGAAGAAATAAAGCCAAAAGCACATTATGGCTACAACCTTTCCAATAATCTACTAAATCCAGTTTGCATCAGTTTGTATGAGCCAAATGTTAAATCTGCAGAAATTCTATGAACCATTTGACATGGCATTGTTAGCTTAAAATTGGCCATCTTGGGAATAGTAGCAAAAATAAATAAATAAATCAGAAAATGCTATAAAATAAGTTTGTATGTTTTTGTTCTTGTCAAGAGAGCTGGCTACTAAATATTCATCAGTGTACCAGTAACAATGCCCATGTACTTTTAAAAAAAAGATATTTCATTTATATAACTTCCCAGTATTTCATCATCGTGTCTCAGCTTCCAGATGTTGCCATTTCAGAATATACAAGTTTATCAACTCTCTCCATCACACACAAAGAAAGAAAGAAAGAAAGAAAGAAAGAAAGAAAGAAAGAAAGAAAGAAAGAAAGAAAGCCCCATTTTGCACCTCTCAACAACAACACATCTGGTCCACATATTACAGAGACCATTTCTTTTTTGTTCATGGCTATCACATGACATTTTGAAAACCTAACTGTATCTTCTATAGATGTTCCAAAGAGAGTGATGGATGGTTTTGAACAAGCAGAATAGATTTAAGAATGAATATCGACAAATATTTAGTAATAACTACTTTAATTCAAGACTAATTCCAAAGGAGTGCATCTTCCCATAGGAAATGCAGATAATACTGATTACTCAGACAGGCAGCTTCTGCAGGAGAGAAGAAAGAGCAGCTGTGAATATTGGCCTCCATCCAGTTTGATAAACTAGGGACAGGCTGCTGCTGTTCATGGAAATCTTAGCTTTCACACTTCCACTGTAAGATCTACCATGAGAGAAGTTTATCTTTTATGGTTTTCAATTGATTTCTCTCCAAAGGAAAGAGAAATAAATTTTACTCTAAATTTAAATTCCTCCCAGAATGCAATAATAAGGTGTGAGCCTTGTTTTTTCACTGGTTTGATAACTATAGTGTTTCTGCTCTCCCTTTTTTTGTGGTTGTTAAGACAGAAAGAATTCCCACACCGTTATCCATGGATTCATTTTCTGTGGTTTTAGTTACCCACAGTCAAATGTTACTTGAAAACATTAAATGAAAACTTCCAGAAATAAACAATAAGTTTAGAACAACTTTAACAATATCATATTATTATCATTGTTACATTTTATTATTAATAATTGTAGTTAACTTCTGACTTGTTTAATTTATAAAATAAACTCTACTATAGGTTAGCAGTTATAGAAAACAAACATGGAATGTATTTGATAATGCCATCCTACTGGTGTGAAGTGATATCTTACTATGATTTTAATTTGTGTTTCTCTAATGATCAGTGACATTGCATACCCTCACATACACCCTTGGCCATGTGTGTGCTTTCATTTGAAAACACACTCTATTTGGCTCCTTTGCCTACTTATTACTAATTCTTGTTATTGAATTGTTTGAATTCCTTATGTGTTTAGATACTAATCTTTGCAAGAGCCAAGGGTATGTCAGGTGAGAATGTATACTTAACATATTAAAGGCCCTGGATTTAATTCCTAACATACAAAGAAAATGGAAACATATATGATCCATTGGGGAATATTCAAAGATGTCAACAATAGATAGGGAGGAGGATACTATGCTCATAAAAGGCCTATTGTTCCCATAGATGGTTCCTGGAAAGTGCATATAAAACACTATTCTGATTGAAAAAAATGGTCCTCATAAATAAGCTCTTGCATAAATGTCTACCACTAAAGCTTCATTCCTTTGGCTTACGAAAATAATCATGTATTATGCAGTAAAATTGTCATGATGCCAATTTGTCTTTAACTATCTGTGTTTATACCCAAAGACTACTCCAGCCTTGATCAGAGAAGCCTCTCTTTACAGTTAAGGATGGTGAAAGCAGAGGCTCATGGCTGCTCAATGTGCTGAGAGTAAGAAACAATTGCATGCACAATCCTAAACAAGGTATTTATGCCACCGGTGTTGCAGGATACTTACTCACACTGTGAACCCTGAGATTATATTATATACTGGAAAAACCTGTTTCTAATATGGTGTGGCTCAACCCTAGCAGACCCCTTTAATCCGAGAGCTTTCTGCTTGAATATTGTAAACAGGATTAAATATAGTCAACCATAGGTCAAGAGGGAAAGCAAGCAACCAGTTGATGGGAAGTGAACTTAAAAAGCCATAGAGAGTAAGAGGGAGTCAGGAGGATGGACAGAGACATGCCCAGGAAACAGAGGGAGAGATATTCAGTTTGAAGAGGTTGGTGAGATTGTGGAGGAGGAAGGTATACTGAGTGCTTTCTCTGCCTCTCTGAGCTATGAGGATATCTTTTACCCAAGCATCTGGCTACCAAGTCTTTATTATTGGTAAATTGAACCTTGGAGATTTTGTTAAAAGCAATATCATCTCTAAGGCTTAGAGGACGTCATGGAAGAGGAAACAGAAAAACATGTAAGAGCCAGAAGATAGAGAGAAAGGCTGTGAAATGCCATCTTGTAGGCATGACACAACCAATGTAGTCATGACTTCAAAGTAGCTGGGATTGACTACATTGGGCCTATACAAGACTGAGCCTGTCAACACTCAACTGGAACCTACCCTGCACTACAAAAGTATTGACTACTAATGGATTCTGGGAAAAGGACAACCAATGTCTTCAGTTTTATCCCCACTGAGGAGCCCACCAGGCTTCAATGCCTAAGTTCAAACGCCTTCTCACACAAAAGGCCATAGCTAAGTTTAGTGGTCACCAAAACAAAATAAAATGAAATAAATGTGGGGAAGGAACTTGTGGGCAAACAGTCAGGGTAGGAGTGCAATAAAGTGAGTGGATGATTATAGTAACCAGAATAGAGTGATATATGTATGAAATCATCAAAGAAAAATTTAATGAAAATTATTTTTAAAAAGTGCTACATGAAACCATTAATATTTCAATAAGAATCAATCACCTCAAACTTGAAAATCATCCAAACTTTTTGCCATATAATTTTTTAGGAAGGTTTCAGAGTTCCAGAGGCCCTGGCTGCATTAAGGCATCCATGTGTGGAGCTTGGATTTGCCTCCAAGAGATCTGTACTGAAGACACAGCTCTTTCCTTTAGAAAGTGCCTCTCAGATAGAACCACAGCAGTTTTGTCTACACACTTCAGAGATCACACAGCTGGTCAATTGTAGAGCTCAGTGAAGTCAAGATATCAAACTTAGTCTTCCCCCTATATGATTGATATTCCTCGGGGGAATGAAATGAAAGGGTAAATCTCCATTGATAATCGACAAACCTTAGGAACTGTGGCTGCTGCTTGAATGATACCATGTGTAGAATATTAAGCATTTTATGGTTTGATATGCCACAATGGGACCATGCCTGCTTAGCAGGTGGGAGAACCTGGGTTTGATCCTGAGCACCAGAAACAAACAAAAATAACAACAACAAAAATGCGGCGTCCACCCTTGACCAGCAAGAAAGACGCCACACCGAGGAATCTTCTTCAAACACAGTTTAATCGGGAACCTCTTTGCTTTGTACAATGTATAATGGCGGCGGCCCCGGGCCGAGGGAGACGGGGCTTGATATAGTCTACATCTACCAATCACCTAACCCTACGTGGCGCGCCAGGATAGGTTGTCTCCAAGCAGAATTAAGAGGATACATGACCTTTGCCTTATTTGGAGTTGTTTACCACAGAGAGCGCTCGCCGTCGGGCTGGCGGAAGGCGGAAACCGGCGCCATCTTTTGGGTGCGGTTTTCTGCAGCTCCCTACAGTTCCCCCTTTTTGTTTTAATATTATAGGAGTAGCAGTATCTATCTGTTGTCAGATTTCAGTCATCTCTGTCTTAGGTTCAACCCCAGTGTCCCTATCTTACCCGTCAAAGAGTCACTGTGTCGCCCTCACAGGCTCATGTCTTAGGTTGAAGGGAACACATGTATGCTTATTCGCTCAGCATGAGGGTAGGTGCCCGTCATTGAGCATGACTGATTCAGATACGCATCACTCACTCAGCAAGGGCGAGACAGACATCTATTTGTCTGTCAGCATGGATAACCATGCTTGAGGGGACTGTCCTGCTTCCACAGCAGCAAAGGCCTGTACCAACATAGCAGCTTGGGATTTTTGAGACTTCCTGATCCTGCATAGGCACCACAGGCAAACAAAAATGGCTAACAGCATCATGGAAAACATAACCCCTACTCCAGCCCATTCCTTAACTAAACTAAAGGCTTGTGCAATCATGGTATTACTTCTCTGCTGTGTGACCCTCATCCTGCAGATACACCATAAGGCTATGAAACTAACTAGGATAAGCATTCCTCCCAGGGCACCCATTCCCGCCCACTCTTTCAGATGATTCATGGCTTGAGTGATCCACGCAGACAGTCCTTCCGCAACCGAGATGTCGACCCTGGTGGAATTCACATGCACTATGGAGAGTCTCAGCTCCTGCATCAGCTTGTCAAAATCCCCAGACCAGTTGCCTAGAAGATACTATGAAGGTTGTTTAGACATGTTTGCTGCTAAGGAATAATTCTGATAGGAAACAGCTGTTATACACAAACCAGGCATTCTCCATTCACATTCCAACTGTGCCAGTTGCCATAAAGTATCCAATTGTTCCTGTACTAGATCAATGCATTGATTCAAAACCATAATGCCACCTTTCAATTGAGCATTAAGGGTAGATTGGATATCCAATGCAATCTCCATATGCTAAGTGCAGCAATTTCAACTCCTTACTAGTTAAGAGAATATCATCCATATAGTGGACACATCTCACAGCAGGGTATTTCTCTCTAATAGGAGCAATAGCATGACACACAAAAAGCTGACACATAGTGGGGCTATTGACCATACCCTGGGGTAAAACCACCCACTCATATAATGGTATGGAGAATAGAAGGTAAAGTAAAAGCAAACCTAACACTATCCTGCACACATCACAAATCAGGTTCTTCATGATTGGGTAGGGCTGACAGCAATGGTAAACCACGCTGCACAGTCCCCATGACTTGCATCTATTTATTTCCTTCAGCTGTTTGATCAAAGGCATAGCAGTATCTGGATCCCCAAACACTCTTCCTGCAGCTTCTACCATTCTTGCCACAAAGTCTGAAAAGGGTTCCATAGGACCTTGTAATATCTTTGTAAGATTTCCACTGACCTCACCTTTGTTAGGCAGAGACCTCCAAGCCCTAATGGCTATTTGATTAATCTGATCATACACTTGAGGAGGATATCCTGTTTGTTGCTGTGCAAAACGTCCTTGACCAAGAAGCATGTCCACATCCCAATATTGATCACCAGCTGCGCGATTAATCGCACCTTGATCATTGGCAAACTCAATTTGAAAAGCTCTCCAATCTAAATATTGTCCTGGTGATAAGCAAGCTTTTACCAAATTTGTCCAATCACTGGGTGTCATACAGTAGCGACCGAGCGCTTCTACCTGAGCAATTGTAAAAGCTGCCGTCACCCCATAGGTGCGTACCGATTCTGCCAGAGCTTTGACTATTTTAAAGTCAATTGGTTTATGATATTTCTGTTGGTTACCGTCTGTAAAAACTGGATAAGCCAGTGGTTGAGTAACCTGAAGCTCAGTGCGAACCGTACGCCACACTTCCGGACAGAAGGTGGAGCAACCAGGACCTCCTACTTCCTCTTTCGAGCAGTAGGGGGGAGGAGCGGTAGGGCGGTGCCCTTGCTTTACAGTCGCCATTTTAGGACGCTGTTTTTCTGATACTTTTAATGAATGTTTTTCCATGAGCTCAATAATCTCTTCCTCCTCTTCCTCCATGATGTCCTCATCCTCACATATATCCTGCTCTGATTCTGAATCCTCTCCTGGTTCTTTTAACTCCTTTCTCAACCTTCCTAGAGAAGGATAAACTCGCTTCTTATCCCTTTTCTGTTTCTCCTTTGATTTCTCACTGCAAGTCGGATAACACCACCAGAAAACAAAAGCCCACACTGCGATGTCAAAAAGCAGCCAAATCACCACTATAATAGCGGGGTCCATTAACTTACTCTCACTCTGCAAATTAAAGCAGAAGCGAGGTTTTTTACTTTCGGTTCGCTTTTGTCGCGAACAGTGTTGCTCCTTTCCGGAGACTTTATCGCCTCTTTCCCGAGGGCTTTGTTGCTCCTTTACCGGAGACTTTATCGCCTCTTTCCCGAGGACCTTGGTGCTCCTTTACCGGAGACCTATCTCCGCATTCACCGCGGACTTTACAGTTCCACTTACCTTGGGAACTTACCCCCGACTGTGAGAAGTTCTGATTCCCCGTACGTACGGGCCACCACTCGCGGCGGTGGCGGCGTCCCCGTACGGGCCACCACTTGCGGCGTCCACCCTTGACCAGCAAGAAAGACGCCACACCGAGGAATCTTCTTCAAACACAGTTTAATCGGGAACCTCTTTGCTTTGTACAATGTATAATGGCGGCGGCCCCGGGCCGAGGGAGACGGGGCTTGATATAGTCTACATCTACCAATCACCTAACCCTACGTGGCGCGCCAGGATAGGTTGTCTCCAAGCAGAATTAAGAGGATACATGACCTTTGCCTTATTTGGAGTTGTTTACCACAGAGAGCGCTCGCCGTCGGGCTGGCGGAAGGCGGAAACCGGCGCCATCTTTTGGGTGCGGTTTTCTGCAGCTCCCTACAAAAAACATTACCTGGTGTGGTTGTTTGAATAAGAATGGCTCATATAGGTTCATATTTTTGAATGCTTGATCCCAGATTTGGGAAGCATTAGGAGGTGTGGCCCTGTTGGAACAGGTGTGTCACTGGGGGTGAGCTTTGAGGTTTCAAAAACCTCATATCATTCACAGTCAGCTTTATCTTTGTCTCCTTCTTATGAATAAGAATGTAAGTTCTCAACTACTACTTCAGTTCCATGCTTGTCTTCATGATGTCATGTTTCTCACCATGATGGTCAGGGACTTATCTCTGAAACAGCAAACAACCAATAAACTCTTTATTATATAGGTTGCCTTTGTCACTGTTTCTTATCACAGCAATAGAGAAGAAATCAAGACACCTGATTTTTTGGGGAAAGGTCTTTGGTCAGATAAAACATGACCTAAGAATTCTACTTTTGCAGTTTGGATGGTACATGTCTTTAATCCAAGTATTTAGGAGGCACTCAGGAGGTGGAAGCAAATGGAAATCTGTGAGCTTGAGGCCAGCCTGTTATACATAGTGAGTTCTAGGCCAGCTAGGGCTAGAGTGAGACCCTGTCTCAAAAAAAAAAAAAAATATCTTCTTTCTGTTTTCACAAAGCCTTGCTGTAGGGAAGAAAATAATGATAGCTTTCATCCAACACTATTCCAACTCATTTCCTAAAGCTTCTAAAATAGATCAGCACAAAGTGAGCAGCATAAAGGAACAGAAATGCCTTTCCCTTGTAACTATGTAAATGAATGGTCAAGATCAAGAGGTCAACAGAGCCTTAGTTACTCTGTGTACCCTCTGAAAACCTCTCCCTTGACCCTTTGCAATTGCCAGCATCCTAGCTTGTAGTCTCACCTCTGTTCCAATCTTCATACTGCCACCCACTGTGTCTATGTTACTGCTTTGTGCCTCTCTCCTTTTAAAGTATTTGCATTGACATTTAGGATTCAGCCATATAATTCAGGATAATTGCTTTGCCTCAAAATCCTTAACCACATTTCCAAAGACTCTTTATCTAAAGTATCATTTACAAAATCCAAGGATATGTATTTCATATCTTCAGATGGTCGTTGTCCAACATACTAGAGTACATTCTGTGATGAAGTATATTTTTCATTTACAGATAGGAGAACACATACTGGTAGATTACCATTCTGTCATTGTTTCCTTGAAAAAAAATAAGGAGTGATATAGGCCTTTGCCCCTTTTCCACCACAGACCCATTTCTTTTTTATTTTAATTATTTTAGAAGCACTCTTTTTTTTACATATCCACTCCCCTTCCCTTGCCCTCGATTCCTCCCATGCTCTCCACCAAGCCCCCCAACTCACCCCTCCCACTCTCCAAGGATATTGAGGCCCTCCACGGGGATCATCAAAGTCCATCACATCATTTGGGGGAGGGCCCAAGCCCTCTTTTTTGTATCTGGGCTGCAATAGTACCCCTCCATAGGGAATGTGTAGCAATAAGTCTTTTCTCCAAAGCCACCCAAGCCCTGCCACCATGTGGGCAGTTTCTGCCAGGCTGCCCCAATTCCACCCGCCACCACATTAAGGTCCCAAGTAACATACAGAGACTTATATTTGGTACAAATGCTGCTTGGCCAAGTCACTAGGATTTCTTACTTGTTAGCTCAGTCTTAAGTATCAACCATAAAGACATCTTATCAGATGTTAGCTTCTGGTGTCTTCTTTTGCCAGGATCACATGGCAGCTCCAAAGCAGAGAGCAGGAGAAAGAGAAAAAGGAAGGACTTACTTCTTGCCCTTGCTTATATATGAGTCTGCCTGCCATGTCCTTTCCTGCCTTTATCACAAGACTTTTTTTTACTATATTTCTCAGAATCCTCCTTGACAACTAGTCCCACTTAACCTGCTTCTTCATTGACTAGATTCTTAGCTGGGGTCATCCCTGTGGATCCCCTAACTTTTCCCCTATGCCAGACCTCTCCCCAAATCTGTACTGTCTCCCTCTATCAAGGCATCTCCTTTCTTGTTCGCCTCTATTCCTCCCTTGTCTCAGTCCTCCTGTTCTCTCTTATTCTCCTCTCCTCTCATCCCCTGAGCAAATTGGGAGCACTGAGGGTGGGAAGGGGAGAGGGGGAGCACAGATCCATTTCTTGGTGTCTACCATGTCATCTACCTCCCTAAGCTAGGTCATGTCTGGAGGGAAGGAAGACTTTCTCATTCTCCCAATGGTTGTTCAGACTATTTTACTGCATCCATAGGCTGTAAGTTGAACATGGGGGTGAGCCACAGAATGTGAGTAGTGCTGTCCTTGGACTCAGGCTACAAGAGTCCCCAGCACAAGGTCTATAATTTTGAGACCCTGCTCTGCCCTGACTATTGCTGTGTCTCTCTCCTTAAGGCAAACTAAATATGACAAAATGATGACCTGGAGCTCAACATCCCCATTTCTAGGTTAAATTTTATGATCAGGACATCTCGAAATTCTCTCCTCAAGAGACCCTCTCTCCCAAAGTGAACTTTTCTTCCAGTGTGGACTCCTTGAGTACTGAGGGACACAGAAGATAAGACTAAGTGAGTTGTAGGGTAAACTTGACCATGAGGACAGGGATAGAGGCAAAGCCAGGCCTGTATTTCCCTTGGTTTCTCCAAGATGTGGTAGGAGATGAGAGAGGTAGTAGGTAATTGGGAACAGTTAGCAGCTACCCTGATGAATTTGAGTTAATTTCTAACAAATGAGAAAAACATATAACGTGATCTTTAATATATGTATTAATGACTTTGTAGCATATAACTTTGGTTAAATTATTTCTTTCCCTGAATTTTATCCTTAAAAACATTTTAAAATATAGGAGTGTTGTTTTCATTTCCAAGTTGCTGTTTTTCTTTTAAGAAATAAAAAGAGAAATGTCCCAAATGCCCAGTAATAGACAAATAGCTAAATAAGCAGCAACAGCATACCAAAATCAATATAATGGAGCTTATAAAATAATGTTTATAAATTGTTTTAATAATATGGAAAACCTTTTAAAATTGAATAAAAACAAAGCAATTAGGCATAAAATTTTAAGTCCAATATGGTTCCAACTATGTAAAAATAAATTTTAGGGGAAAATGACTTCAAGAAAATAACCAAAATGGTAATTGTTCACAAAAAGTGAACATCTGGTTTATTTTTATTATAATTTATAATTTAATTAACAAATTATCTACAGCAACATGTATTACTTTTGTGACCAGATTTTTTTTTAAAGAAACCACTTTAAAAGAAAAAACTCTGAGACAAACTGCAGAGGATGGAGTGAGCACATATGTTTATAAAAGCATAAATCTGCCAATAAAAGGAATAGTAAAGAAAACTACAGCAGAACTGTTTTGGAAATAAGAAGGCTGATGAGTAAAAAGTGACAAATGAAACGGGCCTACAAAAGATGACTTTCAGGGACCAGCCTGGTGGTAGAAAAGCCAAGATTAGAGGCTCCCTATTATGTAAGAATAGAAGATCAAATGTGCTATAAAAAAAAAACAAAGAGAGAAATGAAAAATCTGAACAAAATGCATTTAGCATCCCAGAAGAGTTTTCTTCCCAAAGAGGTTAAGGTAGATGCAGTTACCTACCCAAAACCTCCACAAGATTGGACCTGGGAACATTTATCATTGGTGGAGAGGGCCTCATGGGTCCCCACCCTTTTCCCTTCTTGAGAAACTATTGGCAGCTAATAGTTGTTGAAAGATCAGATGTCATTTTCATAAGTGGTGCAGATGTTGAAAAGTAACCCCTGCCCCAGTACAAACCCTGGTGATCATGTGTGAAACCATGACTACACTCAGTGGGTCACACACAAAAGAAGACACCAAAGTAAAAGGGAAACCTTAAAACAAAGAAAGCTTTCAATAGAGGAAGGAAGAGCAGAGAGGGTGGTGGGATGACTACAATTCAATATGAAAATGTTCAAAGAATAAAAAAGACAATACATGAAAATATGTTAGGGCAAATATTCTGGACCTACTACTAGAGGCAGAGCTAAGGACTGATGCATAATACTGAAAATACAAGCATTGTGTAAATGATGAGGCTCCCATTCTTTCCCCCTATAATGCTGCTGTGATGATTCAAGCAGAAATCTGATCATGTAAAGAGAAAAGACATATATTCTGGCCACTGGTGGGCTGATGCACATGCTATTCATTATATTTTTCATTTCTTTTGCAGTGACTAAACAGCCTTCTTCTGTCTCATTCTTAAAAGTCAGTGGAAGTCAAGAATTGTGAGTCACTTGAGAAAAGTCTTTATTGTGAAAGGGAGACTCTAAGAGCTCCCTGTGTTGATATATTATTTATGATTTAATAAAGCTTGCCTGATGGCTCAGAATGCAAAGATAGCTACAAGCCATAGAGGTCAGGCAATGATGATACACACATTTAATCCCAGGACTTGGGAGACAGAGACAGATGGATCTCTGTTAGTTCAAGGCCATATTGAGCTACACAAAATTGCTCCAGTCTGAAAGAGAAACAGCTCACACAAAGGTCATCTCAGCCCTTGGGATCACACACCTTTAAAGATAGCACTTGTGAGGCCGAGGCAGGAGGATCTCTGTGAATCCAAGACCATCCTGAGCTACACAAGAGTGAATCAGAGGTCACACTTTAATCCCAGGATTTGAGAGGCATATAAGGAAGAAGTAAAGTCAGTCGTAGGCAATAAGTGTCAGAGATTTATTCTCCAGCCATGCTAAGAACAAGATGGCTCTTTCAGCCTGAAGTAGAGGGAAGAACTAGTGGCTGGCTGCTTTGCTTCTCTGATCTTCAGTTTGAACCCTAATATCTATCTCTGGGTTTTTATTTTCAAGTTACATTTCCCGCAATGGTCTGGAGAGATGGTTCAGAGGTTAAAACTCTGCTCTTACAGAGATCCCAAGTTCAATTTTCAGCAACCACATGGTGATGCACAACCATTTATAATGAGATCGGATGCCCTCTTCTGGTGTGCAGACATACATGCAGACAGAACACTATATACATAATAAACAAAGAAATAAATCTTTAAAAAAAAACAGTTCTGCCCAAATACAGATTAACAAAATGAAAAAAAAAACACTATGGCATGAAAATATAAATTTTGAAATCCTCAAAGAGACAAGTTAGTATGTTTACTTCACAAAAATAAACGAAGTCTGTCGTGATCAGGTTTTTGTTTTGTTTTGTTTTGTTTTGTTTTTTTGTCAACTTGACACAAGTAGGTTGATCTAGAAACAGGAACCTCAGTTGAAAGAATGTTTCCATAAGATTGCCTCCAGGGCAGGCAGCAAGTCTTTTTCTTAATTAATGACTCCAGTAGAAGGGGTCAGTTCGACCTGAGTGGTACCAGCCCTGGGCTGATGGTCCTGAGTAGTGTAAGAAAGTAGACTGAGCCAGCCATGGGAGGCAAGACATTAAGAAGCATTCCTCTCCGGGCTCTGCTTCAGTTCTTGCTTCCATGTTCCTGCTCTAAGTTACTGCCCCAACTTCCTTTTGTGATGGTCTTCATGTTAGCTGTAAGGAGACACAAACCCTTTCCTCCCTATCTTAGGGTTTCTATTTCTGTAAAAAGACACCATAACCACATCAACTCTTATGAAGGAGAGCTTGTAACTGAGGCTGGCTTAGAGTTCAGAGGTTTAGTCCATTGTCGTCATGGTGGAAAGCATGGAGATCCACAGGCAGGTGTGGTGCTGAGAAGGAGCTGAGAGTTCTACACCCAGACTGGAAGGCAGCAGAAGAGAAAGTGAGATCCTGGGCCTGGATTGAGTATCTGGGACCCCAAAGCCTACCTCCAGTGACACACTTCCTCTAGCAAGCCACACCTACTCCAACAAGGTGTCACCTACTAATAGTGCCGCTCCCTATGGACCTATGAGAGACATTTTCATTGAAGCCATTATAGTCCATCCACTCCCTGGCCCCATAGGCTTATATCCATATTGTAATATAAAATGCATTTAGTCTTTCAAAAGTCTCCATAGTCTATCACAGTCTCAGCACTGTTTAAAAGTTTAAAGTTTTTTTCTGAGACTCATGAAATCTCTTAACTGTAATCACCTGTAAAATCAAAATGAAATGTGGATCACACTCTTACAGCATATAATGGCACAGGATATACACCACCATTCCAAAAGAGAACATAATGAAATACTGGATCAAAGCAAGACTGAAAACCAGCATGTCAACCTCCAAACTCTGTATCTCCATGTCTGATGTTAAAGTTCTCTTCATATCTCCATCTCCTTTCAGCTTTGTTAACTGCAACACATTTTTCTCTCTTGGGCTATTTCCACTCTCTGCTGGCAGCTCTCCTTGGTAGGTATACTATGGCTCTGGCATCTCCAACATTTTGGGATGTCCCTGGTAATCCAGGCTCCACTTTCAGAGCTTCATACAACATCCTCTCTACAGTACAGGCCTCTATGCTGCAACACACCTGCCACGCCTGGCCTCATCAACTTTTCTTAGCCATGGAAAAAGTTTCTTTAATACCTTGCTTCTATCCTTGACTCTAAAGCCAGCAAAATCATATGGCTGCTTTCTATATTGGACCGTTTCCTTCACTGCCTAAGCTTGGCTGTCCTGAAACTCACTCTATTGACAAGGTTGGCCTCAAATTTAGAGATCTGCCAGCCTCTGCCTTCTGAGTGCTGAGTTTAAAGGCATGTACCACCACACCCGGTCTTAAGCTTTTCTTTAATTTCTTTCCGCAAAATGGAAGCTTATTTGGGTAGAGTCTTTCTCTGAGGTCACCACTCCCTTTATTCCACTGAGCATCAAACTTTTCTTTAGTCTGTTTACACTTCCTGGTACCCTTTACTCTACAAATTGTACATTTTGCATTTTTCCTCACTCAACTTCCTCAGTCTCATTATATATCTGCATAATAGTGAACACTGATAACCACACAATAGAGGCAACACTAGGCTGCTTTGAGATTTTGGCTGCTAAAGCAATTAATTCAAAATTTTCCATTTATCTCAGGCTGATTTTTTTGACAAGAGCA
The DNA here is from genome assembly GCF_003668045.3 of Cricetulus griseus. NCBI lineage: Eukaryota > Metazoa > Chordata > Mammalia > Rodentia > Cricetidae > Cricetulus > Cricetulus griseus. Next base: position 254,355,071 of record NW_023276807.1, read on the forward strand.
GAAAGCAGCCATATTATTCACTAAAATATCACAAAAATTATCTCTAGGTGACAAGTAAATATTCTTCTCCTCTGAAACCTCTTGAGCCAGGCCCTAAGCACCACTGTCTTCCATATTCCTGCTAAGACAGCCCAATAAGGCCTTCTGAAAGCATCCAATCATTTTTCTAGTCCAAAACTGTTTAAATTGCTTTATATTACTACTCCAAACAAAAGCATGGTTTGACTTATCACAATAATACCCCACTCCTGGTACCAACTTCTGTCTTAGAAGAGACTATTGCTGTGATAGAGCAACTTGGTCATGGTCTCTATCACAGCAATAGAAACCCAACTAATGCAAAGGCTGAAGTATTGAGAGAAAAAAGATCCTTGAAATTTAAAAATAGTGTAATTGAAAGTCCTAAAAGTTTTTCAAGTTCAGATTTAATCCTCTGTTTCTAGTTCACTTTGTATCCCAATTGTAAGCATGTTTCAGTACAGATCTGGGACTAGGACAACACCTTGCCATTCTCATAGTCAGGGAGCTAGCTTTGTAAGAAGCTAAAGATTTGCTTAAAAAAAAAAAACTCTTAGACTTTTAATTTGTCTGTGATGAAATCATTAACTTGTTTTTGTTGTTGTTTTCTGAGACACACTGAGATTTTGAAAAGAGCAAATAATGCATTAAATCAGAATTATTGTGTACCACACTACTTTATCAAAATGTGCCTTTAAAAGGTAGGGAGCATGTGTCCTACTGTGAGAAAGTTCAACAAGAATCTATAAAGCAAGAATGCTGGAAGAAGCTGCCACACTAAGATGTCTAGTCAGAATTAATTTTACAAACAAGGTCCATTAGTTCAACTAATCCAAAAATATACTTTGCAATTTAGGAGTCACAGGCTCTCAAATTTACTTTTGTGTGAATTTCAACACTGATGGAGGTCACCAAACAATGTTGCATATATTACCTCATCTGGTTTACAGGTCTGTGATATATGCAAAGTGGCTGCTTTCTCCACTTTATAGATGGTGAGTTATTAATCAGAATGGAAGAAAGATGGCATCATCCCAATAAATACCCATTGCTTACATCTACTAATGATTTTAGCAGTGCCAAGAAGCAACAGGTGTGTGCTGTGTTGAATACCTGAGAGTCAATAGAAACTTTCAGAAAAACAATGAAAACACAAAGAAAATAGTCACTTTCATCAAATGTCTCAAGAAAGAATGGTCATAAAAATAACACATTCCATAGGCCACTTATGCAGTGGTCACACTGCTTTTCTTAGCCATCAGGAAGAGACACTGAACTTCTGAGTCACACTCCCGACCTAAGTCATCCCTCTCAGGGAATGTCAGCTTTGCTTGCTTGATCTATTGTAATGTCCCTAACCTCTAGAATTCAACAAAGTTGGTGAAATAGGTGAAAACTATCCACTTTAGTTTGCTAAATGGATCTCCAGGTTGGATCAGAATCTGGAGTACTGGAAGCTATTGAAGGAAACATCTGTCATTTTGAATTATACAAAGGCACTCAAAGATTGCCAACAAAATGACCTTAGTGTGGAAACAAGTAAAATTTATTGTTAGCAAATGAAATGTTTCTTTTAATGGCTGGTTTTGTGAACATAGTGTTGTGACAATGGTGGCCCATTTCTGTTTCCAACCTCTGCTCCCAGTGTGGAGTCTGGATGATATTTGTCTTTACACAGACACATCCTGTCTGGTTCTTGTATTTGGGGGATTTGATAGATGTTTAATGAATATGTTAATTAGTGGCTCAATGAACTGCTTCATAATGGTTCCTAGATGTCTCTTGGCAGAGAAAAAAACACAAGCTGTAGAGTCAGAGACACTTGGGCATACTTTTCAGCTCCCACAGGCAGCAGTTGATTCTCAGCCTCTCTGTACCATGGCATATCAACTGTAAAAGAGGGTCCTTGTGAGTGACAATGCCAACCTCAAGCAGTTACTCTGACAAAAGAATGAGAGAATACATACAAAATAACCCACTCGTTCCATTAATGCGTGTAAGCATAATGGCTGCTTTCCCTGGCACTTTGTAAATACTATAAATATACTTTAGCAACAAAAGAAATCCTTACCAAGCAAAGTGAATTTCAAATCTCCAAATAACACAGCTCTGAATTATCAAATCCTGAAATAATAGAGTTCAACTGAATTCAAATTCACTGTCTTCTTTAAATAGGCACATACACAGAGAGTGAAAAGCTGGGTATGGTATGCAGTACGAACCATTCAGAAGGCATGGGCAGGAGGATTGCAAATTCAGCTGCAAAGTCAGTCCAAGGCCAGCCTGGATAACTGAGTGAGACTACAAAGGCTGATCTTGGTTGTCAACTTGACTACAACATGAATCATCTAAAACCCAAGCAGATGAGTACATCTGTGAAGGAATTTCTTATATTGGGATGGGAAAAGTCTCCTTAAATTTGGGGCACACCTTCTGGTAGCAGCCCACATAAAGGGACAAGAAAGAAGGTTTTGTTTTATGCCTGTTGGCCCTCACTTTCACAGCCAAGTTCATTTGTTTTGTTGATGATGCCTTCTTTAACTAATATTAGAATCTACTTCTTGAAGATTCCAACATAGGCCAAAGATTAGCAGCTCTATAGGATGACTCTGAAATACCACACAACTGTTCCCACCTAAAAACAAAGATTAATTGGGAATATATATTAGCAACCATTGGTTGAAAGAAACAGAAGTCTGTCTGTGCAGTGCTGGTTGTGCAAGCATAAAGATCTGAGTTCAATCCTCAGAATGTAGGTGAAAGTCAAGCGTGGTAGCATGTGTTTTCAGTCCATCACTGTATCATTGAGGAGACAGAGGAGGACCCGATAAAGATCTCTGGGGTTCAGTGTCCTGTCACCGACCCCTGACAGTGAGTCCCAGGTTCTAGTGAATGAACCTGTCTAAAAACAACAAGGTGAACAACATCTAAGATAAACTTCATTTCTCCAGATGCACTCACAACTCACACACACATACACACACACACACACACACACACACACACAGAGAGAGAGAGAGAGAGAGAGAGAGAGAGAGAGAGAGAGAATTTTTAAGAAATTTTAAGAAATTCAAAAATTAAATTAAAACATAAAAAGGAATAGACAATAAAAATAACTAAAGAAGATATCTGTGAGTATGACTTTGTTTTGAGTTTGATTATTGATCTTTGAGAGTGACTTTTCATTTTAAATCTTTAATATTAATCATTTCATCCCAGCAATTTGACAAAACTTGTATTATGAGGTTGTTAATGACAGCAAGCACTATATCAGGAAAGCATAGCTCATGGAATGGCTTGAAATTCATGTTTAAAGCCTGAAATAACTGAAAGAAAAGAAAATTAAATACATGCAAAACCTTGGAAATTCCCTATTTTCATCCCTGCAGAGGATAAAAACCTGGCTTGGTGTGGTTTCTAGTTCCCTGCAAGTCCTTCCACGATGCAAATGTCACACTGAAAAATTTGGCAGTTACTTTAAGGAAAGGTAAGTTGCCCAGATCTCAGGAAAATGTTTTGACATTTCAATGACCCTTCCATTCTGTTTTACAATAGAAGCTCCAATTAATCTCAGAGCTTTCATCCTATTTACTACAGTGGCCCTGGAAATGAAGGCTGGCAAGCCAGTGCTCCTCTTGCTCTGAGAGCAGGGCCAAATATTCTGCAAGAAGAAGCAGGGACTCTGAGCCACCTCCTAAGAAGACTGAGTTAGAAAGAACTGCTGCTCATGAGGCTTAAAGCCTCCCCACAACACAGCCCTTTGTTTCCCTCTTTTCTTTTCTTTCTTTTAACTTGGATGGAGCCCAACACAGATGTTCACTCTGGCTATCAGTACACATGGAAGGCTGAATAGAGGGATGTGCTGGTCCTTTGCTATTGACTTAGAATGCAAGAGCAAATAAGCCTCTTCATCCCTTAGAACCAGCTTTTCTTGTTGAGGGGCCGAAGTTAATGATGCCCAGGGTCTCTTCTCCCTTCAGTATTTTGTGTTTTGTGCATCAGTTGTTTGGAGGTAAGGAAGCAGAAAGCAGAGTACCTGTTTAATGTTTGATCTCTGCAGTGCATCTGAGTGTCTTCTGTTTCCAGTGGAACTTCAAGTGTGAGAACAAAAACAACAGAATTGCCTCTGAGACTTGGGTGGCAGACTCCAGTGCCACTCATTAACAGAGACATCGGCAGAATCTAGTGTTCCAGTGATGAGTGATGTGGATGATGTTTCTTTTACAGACGCACTTGAGATAACACTGAACACAGACATTTCTACTCTCCTCTTTTAAGTTAAGTCAGGATTTTTGCCTTGAGCTACCAGTGATCACTAGGAAATCTAAAGAGAAAGTGGCAATGTGGTCCAACAAGCTATGGTATCTTGCAAAACCTTCTAGGATCTAAGCAGTCCTTTTGTCTCTGCTCCCTTCTACATATCTACTTTGTCCTGCATCTTCTAATACCATTAATACCATTTAGCCTCTCCCCTCTTGTAAAATTTTCCTTCTTTCCTCCCTCTTCCCATTTCTCAGACCACCTCCTCTTCTCCCTCCATCTCTTTCTCCTCCCAAGCAGGCTTTCTTTATTTTTATCCTCTGTCCACATAGACAAATGCAGGCCAAAACAAATCTCATTTTCACATTTAGAAGGTCCACCATATAGAGAGAAAAACTAATCACCCTGAGTCCACTTAAATTCCAGTTTCTGTAACAGCTGATAAGAGCAGATGTCTGCCTTGAGCAAACAATTTCGGAAGAAGGAAAAAGCCTCTTGAGCAGGTAAAAATATGAGACATCCAAATCTTCAAGTGCAAGTTTTAATCTTGTTATACTCTCTTCAGGGAGAAACCACACTGTAATACTTCAGAACTCCATCTGCCCAATTGAAATGGGTTATGAGAATACTCGAGCTCACTAAGCTTCCTAATACAGTTAGTAGCATAAAGACATTTTTTAGAAATATTTTATGCTGGGCAGTGGTGGCATGCACCTTTAATCCCAGCACTCGGGAGGTAGAGAGGCAAGTGGATCTTTATGATTTGGGGGCCAGCTTGGTCTACAAAGAGAGCTCCAAGATATCCAAGGCTACACAGAGAATCCCTGCTTGAAATAGCAATATATGTAACTTTATTTAAAGCAGGCATTATTTAACTACTGTTAGTTGAGCATCATTGCCTTTGAAGTGAAAGGTCTTTACATATTTTTCTAGGTTTTACCCCCATTTAGTTGCTCCCACTTATTAACCATTATTGAGAATATTGGGCTTAAGGGATGAGTTCCACTGGAATCCCTTCTTGAAACAATTCATTCTGGATCAATATGAATTACCCTATGCTTGAGTTCCAACATAAGTCACATTTACAGCTTGTCCTCTGTAAGAATACAGATACTGAGGGTAGCTTGAGGACATCCTCCAAAGGAAAAAGAAATGGCCACAGGTATCTCAGCAGATCAAATAAACGTCATTAGATCATGCCAGATATGGATACAGTCCTTTCTTACCTACTTATTAGATCAGTTTATATTGATTTCATTCTTTATTCACTCAAGTACTTGCATGCTGTCTATTCTGAAAAAATTATCATTTTCTTCTTCTTTATGAGTAATTGGACTGATAATTTATTGAGAAAGATCATGCTCTACCATGCTCAGGTAAGAGTCTCTTGAAGGCGTTAAGCATCTTCGAAAAGTACATTTTCCCAAATTTATTTTAGACTCCAAACTTACAATTAAACATTGTAAAAGGAATTCAAGCCGTAGAGAAATACATTCGGCAGAGCATAGTAGCTTCCTGGTATTAATTTGCTCATAAATTCTGCTAGATTTTTTCTATGCATTTTTAAAACAAAATATACATGCACATAATTCCAAATACAGAAATGCACATGAGGTGCATACACATATTTTATGAAATACATATTGCCTGGCAACAAGATTTTGCTGTCTATCAATGTGTTACAAATGTTCTTCTCTACCTCCGCCTTTTAAAAGGCATCAGAGTAGTCTGTTATTTGGATACAGAAAGTGCCCTTCAGTCAACCAATGAATACTCAAGATTTTACCTTTTATATACAAATATGCTTCTGTGAAAGCTCCTAAATGTGTACCTTTGTACATGGGAGTCAGAAGAATGAAGCTCTGTAAATGGAATTGCTAAATCAAAGGACACATACAGTTATAATTTAAGTAATAACTGTCAAGCTGCTTTTCAGAAAGCTTTTACCAAGTTACACCCCACCTAGACTTCATGGTCATGTGGGCTCCTACATTCTGATCAGCACCAGGTGTCTAATAAGTGATTGCTGCTTGATTGGATCCCTTATTTTTTTGTATTACTTCTCTTATTTTTTTTGAGATTATGTTTACACTGTTTCCTCTTCCCCTCCATCCAAACTCTCCAGTATATCCTTCATGTCTCTTCTAATTCATGGCCTTCCTTCTCATTAATTGCTGTTACATGCACATATGTTCATGTACACATGAATATATGAGGGAGATAATGACTGGCACCATTAATACATATACACAACCTGCTCAGTCTGCATAATGTTATTCATATGTACATTTTCAGGTCTGATCATTTGGCATTGGAAAACCAATTGGTGTGCTCTTCCCTGGGGAAGACTATTTCTCCCACTCTCACCATCTCTTAGTTGCTTATTGTTCTTTGTGTTGGGTTGAAGTTTCACAGATTTTCCTTATTCACTTTAGCACATCTATTTGTATGGCCTTTATTCAACTTATGTTGAGGCTTTGATACTGTGAGATTTTATGGATGTAGCTTCTGGCATTCCTAGAAGACAGTCTCACAACAAACTTCTGACCCTCTGATTTTGACAATCTTTCCTCACCCTTTACCATAATGTTACCTGAACCTTAGGTTTGGGATTTGTTTTATATATGTACTGCAAGCTTCCAAAGGATGAAATCTGCCAACAGTCCTACCCAGATCGGTGAACCACAACAATAAGATATGTTTGTCAAGATAACCCAAAGGGTGCAGTAGTGGCACCCATACCTTGGTGGTAACCAACAGCTCTCTGATTGGACTTAAGATCCACTTAATAAGAGGATAATCATGTCTGGTACTGTTAAATTGGCCAACTACCCAGGACTAATGAAGTTATGGATCTTGAAGGAGAGCCTACAGCCACTACTTCACTAACCTAGCAGAATCCCTAACTACATTCTAAATATTTGTCATATACCCACAGAAAAGTTTAATCCTTACCTCTCATGAAAGATATTCCTCTTTGCAACAAACAGAAGCTATTACAAAAAACCCACAAGCAATTCAAATAATGAATTTTGGGCCCATATTGTTTTTTTAAAGGTATTTCAATGCTTCAGTTTACAGTTGCCTAGTTAGTTCGCTAGTTAGTTGTTTGGGGATTTTTTTCCAAGACAGGGTTTCTCTGTGTAACTTTGGAGCCTGTCCTGGCACTCTCTCTGTAGACCAGGGTCGCCCTGAACTCACAAAGACCCAACTGCCTCTGTCTCCTGAGTGATGGAATTAAAGTCATGCGCCAGCACTGCCTGGCCAGTTCACAATTTTTAGCAAAACATATTGATGTATATTTAGATGTCTTGTGACACTGACAATTGATTATTGCAATTATTTTCGGCTTCATTGGCATTGTACTATTTTGGTGTTCTTCATAAATCATTGTTATTAACTTTAACTCCTTGCTGTTTGCATGTACCCTGGTTTTCATATAACCCTTTGTTGCTTTTGCCTGCCTTTCAGCAGCCTTATGATTTGCAAGTCACACCAAAAACAGTGGAGCTTCTTCTATATCCAGTGTCCTTGTTTTCTGCTTTCCATGTTCTCTCATATTCATCTTTTATGCCACTGTAACAAGTTACTGCACATTTCACTACTTAAAGCAACAGAAATGCATCACATTTTAATTCGGAAGATCAGAAGTCTCAGAAGCCAAGGCCAGACAGCACGCTTTCTGGAGGCTCTAGGAATAGGCCATTGTTTTAGAAGTCACCTCAATCATTTCCCTCACAGGTATTATTTTATTGTCAGCCCACTGATACACATTCTCTTTGACTTTTAGACACCCCTCCCCTGACCTTTACCTCTCTTACCTCTACTTCTATTGCCACATGTCCCCCTTTCTGACTCTAATTTTTCTGTTCACATTTTATGAAGACTTTTGTAAGGCAGGACCACAGCTCAGTTAGGAAAGTGCTTCCTTAACATGAGGAGAGCCTTGGAATTGATCCCTAGCACTACACACAACTGTACATGGTAATATACACCTATGACCTCAGGACTTAGGAGACAGACGAGGAAAGGATCAGAAGTTCAAAGTCATCTCCAACTATTTAGTGAGCATGAAGCAAGTCTGGGCTATATGAGATCATGTTTCAAAAATGAATCGATTATACTATACTGTGATAAACAACCTTGTGATTATAATCACCATTACTGTTCTGTTTTTATTTCTGTTGCTATGATAAAAATACCCTGATAGGATAGTTCGAAATAAGAAAGTCCCCCAAAGGTAATTGCACTTATTATGAGATGTGGCCTTGCTGGAAACAGTTTTCACTGTAGGGGAAGGCTTTGAGATCTTTCTTGCTCAAGCTTCCCTCAGTGAGATTTTTCAGTCGAATTCCTGCTGCCTTCTGGTCAATGTAGCCAGCACCATGTCATCCTATACACTGCCATGCTGCCTGTCATGATGATAGTGGACTCAATTTCTGAAATTATAAGTGAGCCACCCCAATTAAATGTTTTCTTTATAAGAGTTGATATAGTCATGGTGTCTCTTCACATAAATAAAAGCCCTAACTAAGTTAGAAGTTAGTACCAGGGACTGGGATATTGTTGTGATAGGCCTGACCATGTTTTTGTTTGGAGTAATATGGAATTTAGGACCATGGAGTAGAAAGGCAGTTGAATATTTTAATTTCTTCTTAATGGGCCATACTATTAGGAACTTGAGATACAGTGGTGCTGAGTGTGATTTGATGAACTGTCCGATGCTTACTCAGATGTTTCAGAGGAGAAGAATTTTAGTATGTTGCCTAGATCATTCTTGTGATATTTTAATGACGAAAGCAGCTGTTTTTGTGCCCTTGTCCAAAGAGTCTGTCAGAGGCTAAAGTGAAGAGTTTTAGATTAATTCCATTGTCAGATGGAATCTCAAAACACCCTAGCATAGACTCTGTAATACGGTTTTTAGTGGTGAATCTAATGAAAATTTATAATGAAAAGGAGCAAGCTGAGCAAGGTAAATTACGAGGTGAAAATTTTGAGGAGAAAAAGAGCACCAAGAAGAGGAATGGAGCTAAATTCTGTGTTCAAGGAGATAAATGGATTAAGAAATGGAATAAAGGGAGTGGTTACCTCAAGGCAAGATCTCACCAACCTAAGTTTTAAACTTTTGAAAAGAATCTAAATAAAAGCTTAGAGGAGCATGTGGTGGGGCACACCTTTAATCCAAGCATTGGAATTGCAGAGGCTGGGGGATTTCTAAGTCTGAGGCCAGCCTGGTCTACAGGGTTTCAGGAAAGCCAAGCTTAGGCGGTGAAAGACAGAAAGCTGGTGAAGATGTAATTGAATGAGGGGGCCATGTTCCAGCCTCAGCAAGCAGCAGAACTTGGTATTTTCAAACCACCTCAATTAAATGTTTTCTTTATCAAAGTTGATGTAATCATGGTGTCTCTTCACAGCAATAAAACCCCTGGTAAAAAAATAACTTCCGTAGAAAAGGGTTTATTTGGCTACAATTCCAGGTTAGTTACAGGCTATCATTCTGGAGAAGTCAGAGCAAGAACTTTAAGTACCTAGCCACATCCACAGTCAAGGGCAGCAAGCAAATTAATCTGTGTGTTCATCTTGGACTTACATCACTTTCTCCATTCTTATAAATTCAAAGACCCAAACTCAGGGAATAGTTTCACCCACCGTAGGCTGGTCTGGTCACATCAATTAGTGTAATCAGAACAATTCTCCACTGACACACCTATTCACCCCCCTGATCTAGACAGTCCTTCATAAAGACCCTCTTGCCAAGTGATTCTAGTTCGTACCATGTTGACAAAATTAGCCATCATTCTATTTCATCATTTTTAACTTGTTATATCTGCAAAACACCTTGAATATATCAGGTAGTATATAAGAGGCTTTGACACATAGAACATGTACATCTTTGAGGGGCCATTGGGCTGTCGGGCACATTTCTCCATCAAAATATTATCAAAATATTACCCACATTTTTTCTCAATACTTTGTGGTTTAAATTTTCATAATTTTAAAGAATACATACCTCATTTCAATATAATACATAATTTACTTAATCGTCATATGATAATTTTTTTTCATTTATTTCTCATATTTCTAGTTATTTGATTTGATTTTTTCAACAATAAGCTTGTAAAGTTTCATACAACGGAGATAGATGCATAAATCAGATAGATAGATGATAGGCAGATCTATAGACAGACAGATAGGTAGATAAATAGATAGATACATAAATTCAACTGGAAATTTAACAGAGTATAAAACTACCTGGGAGATAGGTCTCAGAGCATGTCGGTGGGGTGTTATCTTGATTATATTAATTGAAATGGAAATATCCTCCTACTGCTGGTGACATCATATCCAGGATACCCTATTAAGAAAGCAAGCTAAGCACTATGAATACATCCATTGCTCTGTTCTCCTGACTGTGGATGTAATACATCCAGGAGCTTTAGTTGCTGATACTGATTGTACCCTGAAACTGTGAACTAAAACAAACACTTTCTCTTTCAAGTTGCTTTTGTCATGCTATTTTATCACAGAAACAAAAGAAAATAATAGATATAGATGGAAAGATGATGGACAGTAGAGGAAATTCTCTCCTGACCTCTGCCTTTATCTGATTTCTGTCTATTGCCCAGCTTAGATTTACAATTGAGCTCTTTAGGGAGATAATTGCCAATCTTGGTAACATATCTTTACCTTTCACTCTTATGTCCGTTAAAAACAAACCCCTAAATTTTTCAATCACCTTCCACTTAATTTCCCAAGGTTCTTCAGTCTCTCGTCCCATTCTCCATCCTAGGGCTGCAACAAGAATGTCCTCTTCAAAGGTAAAACCAATCATTTCACTTTCTGTCTTAAACCCTAAAAATAAGTCTTGATCACCTATAATGATGAGAGAATTTCAGGGTGATATGTGGTCCTGGGGGTCAAGAGAGAAGAATGTTCCATGACTCCATTCCCAGACCTTCTGTCCAGTCACACTGAGAAGCTCACAGTTCTGTCACTTCTCAGTGCTTTCCTTCACTGTGGGCCCCAGATACTTCTAAACTTCTCTCTATCCAGAAGGCTTGGGCCCTCCTCACAGAGGCTACCATCCCCCACTATTCAAGTTCCCTCATGGAATCTTCTGTAAGCAACTTCTCTGTCTCCAAAGATAACCCAAATACCAGCCATGCCCTTCTCAGTAACTTTCTCTAGTACTAGTTTCACTGAGACTAGTGTGCAAATGACTATTTGGGTAGTTGTTAAACCTTCTCAAAGCTGATGAAGTTGTCCACTGTAAGTCAATCAAAATGAACATACAGCTGGAGAGATGCAAGATACTTGCTGAATAGATAATTTCTCAAGATAAATTGATTTCTACTTTCTCCTTTCAACTAATTTCTCTTCCTAACCCCTTTATATGTGCCAGGCACATGGGCAGAAAATGCATAGTATGCATATGTAAATAAAAGTACACTCATATATATTTGAGCATTTATAAAATTATTAGGAAGGTTGGAGGATAGGGAGCCAATGGATCCCTTGGGGAAATTGTGTTCCAAAATAATCTTCCATATGAATCAGAAACTCTGATAGCAACAGAAAACTTGATTTACATTCACTAATTTCCCCTCACAGTAATGGTTTTGATAGTTTATTGCCAGCTTGGGCCACTGGCACATGACCTCTGCCTCATCTCTGCTTTCAAGTTCCATACAAAGACACCTACTTGGAAGAACCTGCTGTGATCTGAATCCAGGATAACTGCAAGGAAGTGTGGGAAACTCAATTGTTTTCTTCCATAGCTCTTCACAACACAAGAGAGAATGTAGAACTCATGATACAGCAACACAGAAATAAATACAGATGAATGAATGCAGTTGAGACTTAACATAAGGTTTTCTCTATTTTTGGAAATCATAAAGTTGACACTGTTACATGTACATCAATCTCAAGTCTTCGAGCACTTTATTGAGGTCATTCATTGTTTGCCTCCACTTGCAAGACTCTGAGGTCCTTTAGAATGGGGACTGTGTCGGCTTTGTCACTTTGTTTCACAGGGCTTGCCGGAGAGCAAGCCAGGAAACAACTGATAAATGTATAAGTCAGTGGGGCCATCTGTTATACCATGGACACTTGGCTCAGCAGGCTCTTCTTATTCACTGCACACCTCTCCCCACACGGACTGTATAAAATGCATTCTCTAAGCAAGAGAGAAATCAGACCCAGATGGGCTTTTTGGTTTGGTTTGGTTTGGTTTCATTTCATAATTTTTGCACTATTGGTTGTTTATTTGTTTTGACTTTGTTTTTAAAATTTTTTTTGTTTCTATGTTTCAGAAAGTGTTGGAAAAGAGCAAGACGTTTAATGGGCAGAAGGGATCTGGGGACAGTTGGGGGAAGGGAAAAAGGTAAAAACCATGACCAAAAATGCATTTTATGAAGACATTTATTTAAATTAGAGAATGAAAAGGAAATGAAAAATACTGCCAAAAGAAAAAAGACACACTGGAGGTAGCAAGGTCTACTTTCAAATGTTGGTTCTCTGGAATCTTGAGAAACTTACCCTTTCTGATTTTATTCCCTTTTTTTCTTTAAAAAAGCTGGCTAGAAATATTGACTAAGTCGATGCATGAAAATGCACAGTAGATGTTGAGCAAAGACTAGGCAGAATGGGCCTGTTAATACTACCCTATGTCTGAGACCATTTCCTGCCTCTGCAGCAAAGAGGATAAATGTTAAGAATGATGCGCTATGGAAGATAACATGTAGAGCACTGATGCACTTTTTTCTGTTGTAAGTGGTAATCTTAACCTCTTTGTATATTGGAATCTTTTATCAGAGTATTTTAAAGGACTTTGCAAGCAAGAATTACGAGGCATAAGCATTAACAACAGTAGCTAGGCTCTGAAGCTCAGGGATTGAGTGATTTGTCAATTTTCTTCTGATCCACATAAAGCCAGGAGCCTATCAAGTTTGTTTTGGTTTATTTGTTTACCTGCCCCGATTTTACTTGTTTTAATTATTGCTGTTTGAAAGTCAATTACAGGCAAAGGTCCCTTGAAATTTGGGTTGTTAGCAAAGGATCTGAACTAAACTATGTGTTTGAGGGCAGGGAAGGGTAAGAACCAAGGAGATGCATTATCAAAAAGCATTTCTGCTTCTAAACTAGTCAGTACAGGGGCCATTATTGCATTTATTCTGAGTCCATGTTTTGTTTTGTTTTCTCTCACATTTGTTAGGCTTCCATCTGCCATTAACCAGCTAGTTTTGAGATTGGGCTGAGTGACACTAAATGTCTGGATTTTGATGTTCCATTTCCAAAGTGAACTGGGAAGCCTCTCTTCTGGTTCAGTGGCTCTGAGAGTTTGTAGGGTTGGCTTTAGGACCCTAAGCACTCGGGTACCCAAAGTGCCTTTTCATCATTAGCACACAAGGAGCCAAAAGGACAGTCTTTTAAGTTTTCTTTCCTAGTGGAAGCTGCAGCAGGGGCTAACAGTGGGAATTTGCTGCTTGTCCTTGCCAGGACTTGGGCAATGGAGTGAAAGGATCGAGGCTTGAGTGGTAGGCAGAGGCCAAATAAGACTCAGAAAGAGCTGAAAAGGAGCTGAGGTACTTAGGGCAACCTGTGCACTCTGTGAGTACCAGGCACCAAGTCCACACACCTGACCAGCTGATGGCTCTGTTGACTATGCCATTCTTTGACTCAATGAAATGTCAACTAATTGGGCAGTGTCCTTTTATAAAGAGGTTTCTGTATAATGGCATGGCTCTTTCTAAGGCTACATTTAGACAATGAAGGAATGTAATAAGAGAAAAGAGAAAAAGAAACAAAGAAAATGGCTGGGAATAAATAGCATTGAAAAAGCCAACAGGGAAGAATGAATAATAAAGATTTCATTGTCCCTTTTTCTCAGATTCATCAAGTTTACTCAATATCTGAGTTAACCAAAGTCACTCAATTCTTGGACGAAAGCACATCAAAGTTTGGATCCTATCTGTGTATGTCTTTATGAATCATACTTGGCTATTTCTGGGCTCCATCAGAACCATCCCAAAGTATGTATTCATGTATTCAGGCTGGGCTTAAGTTGTCCTTGTCCCTTTGTTTTGAACTTGTTCTAAAAGATCCATGCTGGAGGCTACAGAAGTTTCAGAGACTTCTGTGCATAAGGTCATTGATCCCTTTTTCTTCTTCAGTCTTTTGGCCACAGCTTTCCACAAAGGCTTCTTGCCTTTCAGGTTCTTCGCATGCATCCTTTAACTCTACAGAACAACTGGATAACTGACATCTTATTCACAGACTTTCAGGACTGAAAACTCCAGATACTTTTCCACAGCAGGGATTTATTTCTCAGTCAAGTTCTACCACTCAGTTTGGATTCTGCCTGGTTTGTTCCAATTATCTTCTCCTCTTGATGCACTGTCTTAAATGGAGTTCACATCTAGACATTCATTCTGTTAATCCAACTGACAATAAAAGGAACAGGCTAAACCAAACCATGGAATATATTTAACCTGCTGTTTTGAAGGACATAAGTCATGCTCACCCACACTCTAATAAACAAACAAAGTTACATGGTCCTTGTTGATTATGAGGTAATGTAATTTTAATAATTAGCTTTTATAATACCTAGATTGATCTGAGGGATATTTAAATATCACAGAAAGTATTTATATGGGCATTTATGTATCTGGGCATGCATTTTAATCCTGAAGAACATCTGTCTTACTGACTTAGGCATCGATCATAGAACATTCAATCTTTTGGGGACCAAGATAGAGCAAAAACAGTAAGAGGAGTCTCTATCTCTCTATCTATCATCTATCTATTATCTATCTTCCTTCCTCCCTCTGCCTTCTTCTCCTCTTGCTACTCTTGGTATTTTTAGGTCTTGATTCTCGGGAGCTAAGCTCTACAACTCACTTTATCCCTGTCCCTTTCCAATTTCCATGCCTTTGGCTCTGGAATGAATTGTGCCATTTCTTTTCCTATGTTTGCAGGCTTCAGTACTCGTAACAAATTACATCGGCAGTTGTGCTGGGGAAAACCAATGAAAGAGTGCCAAAGAAATGAAAATCTTCAGAGGCCTGTGAGGATGACTAGACATTTCATTATCATCAAAAAGGACAAGTGTTAGAGTTGGGAGAAATACTGTTTGTATGAAGACATTACCTAGCATATTATGTTCAGCGTTGTTGGATGTTCTTGTTCAGTTCCTTTTATTTCTTGTAGTCACTTTTGCCAGTACTAGGAGGAAACACAAGAGGGACATCTAGGAGAGCAGTGATAGCCTCAGAGGTGCCCCCTAGTTCAGGCACAGGGGTTGAAAGAAGAGTATTGATACCAAAAGCAGCCTTGCCTCTAATAAGTCATCTGAAGCTGGAAAAGGATAGACAGATCTTCCCTGATGAGAGGAGGAGCTGTGGCTTTGGAAAATGAAGGAAATACTGATTCTCTTTTTAATCTCCTTGTTCTTGTATCTCTTTTCCCCAGACAATGGTGCTATATGTGAGAGTGCAAAGCAAGGTAGGTAAGACACTATTTCTAGTTGAAAAGTTGAAAACAGTAGTCCCAATGAACTGGAAAATAATAGAACACTTAAAATGGGGTGTCCAAGAAATCAACTGCACAATATTACCTATTATTTCTGGGGTTCATCTTTGCAAGCACTTATGTGGACCTTATGCTTAGCATCACAGAAAAGATTAATATCTGAACAAAGAGCTCCATGTAGTATCCAGAGCAGTCTGACTGATGAGGAACATGTGGGAAGCACACACATGGTACTGAAAGGATTCTGAGGGCAGGAATAAACTGAACACTTTGCCTAGAGAGTTAGCCAAATGTACAGCCTGAACCCCTCTGAAAAATGAGAGTGGCAACATGCTCCATTGCATGCAACACAATGTAGACCCTTGTAATATTAAATACCAGAGCACAACCAAAATTTACTCACACACACCCCCACACACACACACACACAAACTTGTACAAAAATAATGATCAAGCTTATGCTAGAGAGGGATTCTAGTCAGCCAGGGATACTTAGGGAGTCCTTAATAACTGTGATGGTAAATTTTAGTTGTCAACTTGACTGAATCTGGAATCTACACCTGTGAGAGATTTTCTTGATCAGATAATGTGATGTGGGAAGACCTACTCTAACCATGAGCAGCCCACATAAAGGTGACAGCAGAGAGCTTTGGGTTTGGCTAGATTGTTCACTCTGCTGCCAAGTTCTGCCCCATTGCTGTCATTGCTGCACTCCTTATTGACTACTGGAACTCAGCTTTGGCTCTCCAGCACGCGCTGAGAAATAATGGCTCGTTAGGCCTCCCATCAGCCTTCAACATCACATCTGGACTGCTGAAGCATCCAGTCTTGTGGGCTGAGGAACTATGCAGTTCTTAGTCTCTCGGGTGTGAAACAGCCATGTTTGGACTATGAAAAGAGTGCTGCGGAAGCCAATTTATTGAATCCCCATTTAATATATATTAATTCTGTAGATTCTCTCAAGGACTGAGACTATTCATGGACCTTTGAATAAACATCAAAATATCTAATGTTTATATTACTAGTTCAGGAGAAGAGAATAAAGTAAAACAGCTGAGAAATAGTTGATGAAAGCAACTTAAATTTGATAAAATACATAAAGTACAGTGAACCTCAAATAAAACAAAATTAATGAAATGCATGCATATATATTCACTGAAACTGTTATAAGGGAAACACTCAACTGACAGCATCAGGACATAAATATTTTTTATATCAAATGTATAACAAGATAGGTTACATGCTAGGGCATTCACCCTTTCTCCACAGTTTTTGAAAAAATGAAAAGGAATTTTATTAACTACAGTAAATTTAAACTAGAAATAGACTCAATGATTATATTTATGGCAGACTAACTAAAGGTAAAAATCTTTTTCCTTTTTACTTTCTTTTTTTATTTTGTGTATGCATGTCTGTGTAAGAGTATGTGGGTCTGTGTAAGAGTGTGTGGTACAGGTGTGTACTTGTACCCTAGCATGAGGGTGACCAGAGGAGGAGGCCATGTGCTCTGAACTGTCAGTTGTCACCTTATCCCTTTGAGACAGGATCTCCCATTGAATGTGAAGTTAGGCTGGCACCAGCAAACACAGCAGCCACCCTCATGACTCCAGTGCCCAGTGTTGGGCTCACAGATGCTCACAAAGGGACTTTTCTGTGGATACAGGGAATGTGCCACTTCAGGAAATTCTCTAATTCGTTAAAAGTTAAATAATACACATGTAAAATGTGGATAGGGCTACTAGAAATTTTCAAATACATTTTGACTTAGATATAAGTGAAAATAGAATACATAAAAATTTGTTCAATGAAGCTAGAATAGTTAACAGAGGGAAATTTGCTATAAATTCCACACTCAATGTTTATATTAAAAGGAAGGTCTAATTTGAGTTAGATACATTTTTCCTTAGAAGATTAGAAAAAATAAAAGTAAACTCAGAGAGAAGAAAATCATAAGAAAAAGAGTATAAATGAAATGTAATCTGGAAATAATAAGAAAATAAATAAAATCAAAGTCAATTATTTAAAACAATGAATAAAACTGACAAACCTCTATCCAAACTGACAAAAGCGGGGAAATGGAAGAAGACAAAAATTAACAATATTAGACATGAAAAAATAAACATTACAGGTCTAAGTGCATTAAAAGTTAACAGGGTAAATACTAAGATCTACATGTAAAAGCTGGACAATTTAAACAAAATGGACCAAGTTTTCTACAAAAATTTACCCACATGTTCTGTCTCAGTCTACTATTAAAGGGGTCATAAACTTAGTAACATAAACAAATTTATTTCTCAAAGTTGTGCAGGCTAGAAATCTACGATCCAGATGCCAACAGAGTTTATTGCAATGGAGAATGCTACCAAACATTTTTAAAAGGGATAACATCAATTCTACATTTCTTTTATGTATCATAGAGGAGAAGGAAACACATTTAAGTTATTTTATAGAGCCATAAATATCAAAACCAAACACTGAACATGAAAGAAACTACAGATCTCACTGCAGGTATACAAATTCTCAAAAAAAATGTCAGCAAATACATAAAATGTTAGCAGTACACATAGGGTGTCACATATTACAATGAATTATTAGACTATCTACTATAGAAACAACCTAAAGAAAAAGAACTATTATCAATTGAGAAAGAAAACACCTTCTCTGAGATAAGGACAGTAAGCAGGTTAGAGACAGAAAAGGACATCCTTAGTCCAGTCAAGAAAAGGCATATCTGGATGTGGGAATGCATGCCTTTAGTCCCAGATCTCAGGAGACAGGGGATCTCTGAATTTAATGCCAGCCTACATAAAAATTCTATGCTACCCAGGGCTACATCAGGACAGCCTTTCTAGAAAGGAAGGAGAGAAGGAAGAGAAGGAGGCAGGAGGAGGGAGACAGTTGAATGATGGAAGGAACAAAGAAAGGAAATAAGCCACACCTACCACCATGTTTAGTGATGGAAAATGATATTTTCTCCTAACAATGAGTAATAACATAAAACTTACATCTTATAAGTCCTATTCAAAATGGTGCTGAATAATTAGGCAGTACAATAAGGCAAGAACAAGATTTGAAAAGCACAAACTAAGAAAAGAGGACATATGGTACTTCCCAAAGATAGCACAATTGTCTATATGGAAAGATATCAAGAAATCTCCAATAAATAGGTGAGCACAAAGACTTGGCATACAAAGGCAGCACACTAAAACTTATATTGATAATGAAAACAGTACAAACTGTATTTTAACAAGTATGATTTACAGGAGCTTCCCAAAGTGAAACATGTGCTTATTACCATATTTCATTAGATATGAGTGTTATATTATGAATGTGAGTTAAATGGTTGCAGATTTTACCAAACACGCAGTGTTGCTTGCTGAAGATTATTAAATACAATGTTGCTGAAAGACAGCAAAGAAGCCTTGCTGAGAGGAGAGATGAGCTGAACTGTTCATGAATTTGAAGACCCTAAAAAACCAACCATTCCTACAGTCATTTAATAAGTTTTAATTAGATTCCCAACAGGATTCTTGACAGGTACAGAGAATATAATACTATAATACTAATATTTATATAACACAAAATTCAAAGGAAATATAATTCTCAATTACATATTGTAAAATAAGAATGGAGTCAAAGCAATCATATCACCCATTTTAAGTCTTACTTTATAAAGCTACGTCATAAGGGTAGAGTAATACTGGAGCAGGGTAGATGCAGATCAGTAAAACAGATGAGTGGGTGCAAAAATAGGTCTAACAAACATGCCAATTCACTTCAACAATGATATACCATCTATTCAGTGGAGGAATGACAGCTTTAATAACAAACAGTAATAGAGCAATTGGCCATTTATATACAAAGAAATGAACCCTGACCTATGTCCCATCTTTATTCATCACCTAATCCAAAATTGATCCTAGAACTCAATATAAAATGAAGAATTATAAAACTTCAGACAAAAACAAGAGAAAATCTATAAGAAACATTTTCTATGGCAAAAAAGAAATTGCGCACAAAATGTATTATATACAACAGGCAAAAAAAGTAAATTAAACCAACTCAAGAGTATGAATGTTTACTCTAAGGAGGCTACTTTCAAGAGAGAATAAGATACACTACAGAGTAGGAGACTGTATCTTCAAATCCTATACCCAATGAAGAAATTTTAACCAGAATACATAGTTATCAAAATCCCATAGTAAGAAATTGAGCAACCCAATTTTTCACATGAGAAAAATATTTCATAAATGGCAATATAAATACATGAAAGGTGATTAAAGATATGGGGAACACTATCTATAGCTATTAGGAGATGCAAATTGAAGCTATGATACGATACTGTAACACAACTATGACAAAACTTAGGACTGATAAGCACGCAGTCCAATGGCAGCACTCAAGCAATGCTCTCACTCTTGAAAACACCTCAAGGTTTCTGACAAAGCTAAGTATATATCTTCCATAGGACCCACACTCTGAATTCTTCTCACCCTCAGGAAACATAGGCTTAGGTGTATAGCACACACACACATGTTCACACACATGCCTGTACATGCACATGCACACAAAAAGACAGACAGATGGACGTACAGACAGACGGATGGACGGACGGATGGAGAGACAATGTTCAGAGCAGCAGTATCTATAGCAGATGACCTTCTATGGAAGAGGCAAGAAGCACACTCAGTAATAAGAATAATGAGCACACAAAAATTTGGACAATCCCAAATGTGTTATACAGAATAAAATGTAAGTCTCAAAAGTTACATATTATTATAATTCTATTATACGACACCATCAAAAAGGCAAAAAAGGCTCCAGAGACAGCTCAATGATTAGGGATTATAAGGAATGGGATGGTGTTAACTACAAAGTCAAAGCAACAGGAAGTTTGGGGATGATAATCCTGGTTGCAAGAGTGGTTTCCTGAATATAGATACCTATCAACAGCACACTATACTGTATGTAAACTGAAAAGTTAAATTTTCTGAATGTTTCTGAATTAGCTTTAATTTCCTGAAATATTTAATCCCATCATATAAATATGTTCAACATAATCATTAGTAATGAGCTTCAAAGGATATGAACATCTTGAATCACATGAAGTGGAACATATGAAGTGAACTCACTGAATAATTTATTTATTTGTGTGTTCATTCGTTCATTCATTCTTCATGTAATTATAGAGCACTCACTGTTTTTCTAGACCTTCTACCTGTTATTGGGTTTTGAAGTAAGCAATGGAAGGACTTTATTTGAGACATATTCTGTAGAAGGCAAGGACACAATTAAATGTAAATTATGAGAGCAATCGTCCATAATCTAAAATAGTGCCATGCAGGTGTTCAGCTAGCCCCTCCTATGCCTGGAGTCTAGGATGGATTTTAGAAAGCAGTGAGGAATGAGAAGCTCTCCTGAATAAAGAATTAGTTCTCTAAGCTGAGCTTTTAATACGCTGTAAGTGGCAGAGACTTTGAGATAATGCTTTCAGTAAGTACTTGAAGTGAGGCATTCTATAGTTCCAGTTAAAACCAGAGCTATTTGCTTTCTGAGTCAGCCCAGCTGGGGTAGAACTGCTGCTTTGTTGTAAAAGCCAAGAGTCTGATAAGTGCTTCAGTCCCAAAATGAAACCACCTACCTCGGCCCAGAGTAGAGGGGTTACTGACAGAGAAGGTCATAGCAAACTCTGTGAAGGACTCATGGAAAAAATTACTTTAAACTGTATACATTCTTATATGCCCTATGGAACTTAAAGGTCACTGAGTGTCATAAATTCCTCAGTATTAAGACTAGCCCCTCCAAAAAGGATTGAGTTGTAAAACTGTTAGTATGTAGCCCTTTCCATGAGTGAAAAGATAAGATCATCCATAGTCACAGCAATCAGAAAAAGCATTATCACTACAATATATTCAACACTTAAAACATCAATTCTCTAATATTTATCCAAATTAAATATTATCATCATTCCAATTTCACAAAACATTCCCAGCACTATCTAACTCAGAATAGCAGGCTTTAGAATTAGAGTCTGGAAATAAGGTCCAGCCCATCACTTTAGTTTTCCCACTGAACAACTGATAGAATAACATCCAGAATCTTTGCTATTGACCCTGTATTATGGTCCAAGTTCAGTATCAGTAATTGGAGATGGGTGGTCCATGAAGATCTTGCTAAGCTGTGCACAGAACCAGAATATATATATATATATATATATATATATATATATATATATATTAGTCAGAGTTTAAGCTGTATTTTTCCCTTCTCTCCTTTGATATAAAAATTGATTCTGTAATTATGGAATTATCCTGCTTCCTGGCAGCTATATATATATATATATATATATATATATATATCCATTCACATGATTTTCCCTTGGGTAAGACTCATTAAAAATAGAATAAATTGTATGTAAATACTTCCATCCTTAAATGAATAAACTTTGACAATGCCTTTCAGCCCAGTCCAATCAGGAACACATCTCTACTTGAGCAATTTGTCCCCATTGCAATAGTGAGACCATACACCATGGAGAACCACCTTAGTCCTGAACAGATGAGTATTAGAAAGAACTCATTCTAGGTAACATGATTAAAGTATTGACTTTAGGGAAATTTCAAGAAGAAAGTCTGTGAATTGGAATGCTGCCAGGAAGCAGGATAATTCCATAATTACAGAATCAGTTTTTATATCAAAGGAGAGAAGGGAAAAATACAGCTTAAACTCTGACTAATAAAGAAGCACCCATCATCCTATTATCCAGATCAAGGAGGGTTTCATAACTTTTGGCTTATACTGTGACCTCAGGTTGTTTGTTTGTAGGCAAGTATAAGCACCCCTCTTTTCTGTTACATGTCATCATGGTCCCCATGTAACTGTACCTGACGTTAGTGCTCTGGAGTTGTTCTTTCTCCACAGTGGAACAAGGGCCTTGCTGGGTAGTTCAAGCCAGCTCCTAGACAACAAGGTCAGGCTCTTAGCTGCCAGACGGTGTTTTCTTTTCTTTCTCAACACACACATTTATGTCTCCTCTCATGAAATATAATCCTGGGACAATGAGGTCTGCAATATATCAATTAAGTAATTGGCATTGAGTTACCTTTCAGATGAGTGTCTAAGAAACTAATTAGCCTATGATTTTGAGAGACCAATATTTCCTTCCAACTAAAATGAGATGGATGTCTCTCTGAGTCAATTTCTAGAGAACATATAATGGTAGTTGTTTTTTCATACAAATAAAATCCTTTAAGTATTATTCCTTGGGATGAAAATTGCAAAATCAGTTTTCAATTTATTTAAATGTATCCAAAGGTTTTTAAATTATGTACAGATTTTTTTTAAGTCTAAGTGTTTGTGGAGATCAAGAGAGATTTTAAGCTTCATTAAAGGGACCTTCTTAGTGGTGAATATAAATTGTTCAATCATGGAAGCAGTACAAAATTCAGAATCTGACTGCTTTTGCTAAGCAGCAGCTCTAACACACTGCATGACCTTCACATGATTGTTTAAGGATTTTGTAAGATAGACACAGTAATTATGCTTCACATAACAGGCTGAAGGAACTGAGACAGCAGCTTCTGTAGCTGACCAGTGTTTGGTTCCCAGCACTCACACGGCCACTCACAACCATCTGTAACTCCAGGGGATGAGCGTCCCTCTTAGGGCCTCTGTGGATACCAGGCATACATGCAAGTAAAACACACATACACATAAAATAAAAATAAATAAATCTTTTAAAAATTATATAATTCAAATAAAAAATAAGAACACTCTACAATTTCCCCCAAACACCTATACACATAAAGATTGCTACTGCATATATATTTTATTTAAAAAATTATTTGTGGTGGTCAAGTGATATTAATGGTTCTACTAGTTAATGGGCTGTTAATAATGTCTTAGAAATTTAAAAGTCTTAGAAATATAAAAAACACATTCTATTTAGCCATGTACTTAAATTAAATGCAGAATGTTTTGACATCTAAATATTATCCAAAATTCAGAAGTCTATAGAAGATGTTTATATCAAGTTAAAAAGATTCTCTGAGAATCATATAATGTACTGCCTAGTGGTACAAAGCCATTAATGTAGAATAAATGACCCACAGTACTGTATTGATTTACCATTTCAGCTTGTAAAAAATATTTCAGTCCTTGAGGCTCTGAGAATATGTAATTTTCATAGAAGAAGAGTGAAACTAATTTGAAATTAAAGGCTTAGAAAATGATTCAATTTTATGAAAGAGTGTGAAATAAATAGTTCAGTCAATATGAATATATAAACAGATATATGGAAGCAGTAGTAGTCCCTTGGGTTGTAGACCCTTTGAAGAAGACTAAGTAATTCAAAGAGTGAAACATGATTTGAAAAACACTGAGGAGTTAAAAATAAACACAGAGAAGAATGGAGGTTGGAACAAGAGACTGTGCTATAAAAAGAATGTAGAGTGACTAGAGCCATTCTAGGATGCAGAGAGGGCCCTGTCAGCATCAACAATCTGTTGCCAACACACAGAATCAACACAAGTGCACTTGGAGCTCAAACATCACCCAGTTTTCATTCACTCAGGTGACACACCACAGAGCAATAACAACAACCCTCACTACCATTGCTCAGACAAAAGTCTCCTTTCATGGCAGGAATTGCTGACCTGTGATTTTGAGTTAGTGTGAGTGGCGTCCTTCGGCACCAAATGTTCTGCTTTACCTCTATCAACCCTATCTCTATATAATCTCTTCTTGTCCCAAAGAATCTATGAGCTCCATATCACCAAGATCATGAGAACATAGACACCTGGTGAAGTGTTAGGGACTACAAGAGAAACTACCTGCCTCTGTAATAGGTTGATGCAGAAAAGGTCCAACTTGAGATCTCTGAACCAATAAATATGTACATAAAAATGAGGGAAATAGAATTATAACTCCAAACATCTGTGAATATGCCAGAATTCCTTGCTAATGAAGATGATAAGTCAAGAATGTTATTTGTGAAAAGATAGACTTCATATAGTAACCTTTCAACCAATCCTTGCTCATAACTGTTTTATGTGAGGAAATACATATTTGATTTACTATCTAGTGCTTTGTCTACTCATCATTGTGCATCACCATATGAAATTGCCTCCGTTCCAGAGTGAGCACTGGAGCATTCTCTGCCAATCAAGGAGACTTCTCTACCTGCACAAGCATTAACGAGACAATTACAGGTGGGCAGCTCAATGTATTTCCCAAGACATAACCATCTCCTGGGGTATTGGCATGTGATTTAAATCAGGTCAATGAGACACCAGGGGACAATTTCTAGAGCCTTCTCAGCAATAAAAGAATGCCATAGAAAGAAGATTTTCTCATCTATCAAAATGATGAGGAAGGCAGGAAGCTCCCTGTGTTACTGACAGTGCCTAAATGGATATCTAGTTTTAACATAAAGTCTACACTATGAATAACTAGAGAGATCCTGGATCCTTTATGGCATCCCTAAGCTATTTGATTATCTGGTCTGAAATCCAGCCTTACATGTCCTCTACGATAATGTATATTCCTTCAGTATTTTAGCCATTTGAATCCAGCTTCTGTACTTATAACCCAACACAACTTTTAACATATATATCTGGCTATGGTAACATTAAGGGAAAGTTAAACTCTGAGGCACTAGAGATGATGCTGAATCCTGGCAATTCATCTGAAAATAAGACCTGCTCTAGCTTTTTCTTTGGCAAAAGTCTACCCCTTAGATTAAAGACAAGAAAGAGTTGAAAGAATTTGGGGAGAAAAGCAGAAATAAAACTTTCTTGACTCTGCATGGGAAGAAACAAGTGAATGAACCATATTTTGGAAACCACAAGTGAGGTAAAATTAGGAAGCTGGAAATGAGGTTATCCATCCAAGATTTTACTTTAGGAATAGGACTCCACTGGGGTAACAGAAAAACTTTAGTACTACTCATGAAAGTTGTAATGTTCTGTCTACCTAACTTGTGTAGTTTTTACCTTTATTTACCCTTCTTCCTAAACACGAATGCATGCACGCACGTAATGGCACACTGAAAGCTCTAGTGTATCTCTGCCATTCAAGGCTTGGCTAAGAAGATGAGTGTATCCATAATAATAGGATTTAAACAGAGAAAACTTTGATATGCTGGACAAAAGTCAAGACACCTATATTGATGACTCCTTTTGGAGATGAGTCTTTCAGATTTTAACCCAAGTATCCTAAGTTCAGTTTTGCTAATGAATATCATATTCCTCACATCCTGGTGTCTTTGTGGCAGTTTTGGGTAACAAAGAAAGCAAAATTAGCATTGAGGTAGTGGATTGGTTTCATTTTCTGCTTAACAACTGGATATTTTGTCCTTTTTTTTCAGGGATACTCTGGTTGACAGAGTCACTGCTCACGGTGCTCACAGAGCCTTGTCACTTTTTCATAACACCCAGCCTGAGATGCAGACCCCTTAACACTTGCAAACAGAACAGGTGTAAGCCACTGATCTATAAACAGCAAGACCCTGCCCACTCATTTTGAAACACCCTGCAGATTCTCACCTAAAACTTAAAATCAATATATGGAAATCAGTACGAGTATCAGCACAATCACCAGAGAACAGAAGAGGCTAGTAGCATAAGCATTTTTAAAGCTATTTGGAATTTAAAAAGTTAAATCCTTTTTTTCTCAAAGGTCCTCAGTAAAAGAAAATAATTTTAAATGTGTCCACCTACACTGGCTGGTAGTGTATTTACTTAGGTTACTAAACTCTTCTGAAGTAATTTTAATATACTACATGCATGTCCCATGCTAACTTACTCCAAGAGCCTTAGGACCACTTCAATTAGAAAACAACCAAGATACCCAGAATAGAAAAAAATTAAAATCTAATAAGCAAAATACCATACAAATTCTTACTAATGTAATTAATGCTTTTTAATTTGGCTGGGTGTCCCTGCATGTCCCCAAGCAATGGCACACATTACCGGTTGCTCCTTGTGCAATTTTAATTCAGGAAGACAAAACTATATTTGAATTCTAAATAGATAAAAACATTAACTTGCTGTCTGGCTTTTGCAACTTAATTGAATTGCAAATATGCATTTTATTTTAAAAGTTACACTAGACTATATGACTTGTGTTCTTGCCCTTGCATTGTAGTCCATGTTTTGTTATTGTTATTTTGAATCAAAATAGAAACAGTAACACTCTCCTTCAAATGTCCCAGCTATGAACCATGTTTTAACATTATCAATATCATGCTATGCTTTTGACATACAAAACAGAAATTCAAAACTCTCAAGAGCGTATGTCTATTATGCATTGCATGCCACCCCTTTGTTTAAAAATGGAAAGCTAATCTTTGGAGCAGGAAATAGTAGTTATATCTGTTTTGTGCTTTGGTTATTGTTATTTTCATTATTTGCTCGTAATTTAGTTCCCAGAGCAGTAAAATATAGGACACCATGAGACCCATTCTCAGCACAGTACGCAGTTATAGGATTTCACTGTGTAACTTGCAATAGCTTTACTTCACAATGAGACACACATTTCTGCCCACCATGCTGGAACTGAAGCTTGTAGGACTGTACTCAGAATACGATAAAACTAAAATATGTAGGCTACAACATCTATTATTGGGCAAATAAAGCACAAAGAAATTTGAATATCTGACAAAGATCATTTAATTGGTGCTCTGCATCTTGCTGTTCTCTGAACCAAATTAGTAAGGAATAATGAAAATAATAGACACCACCTAAGTGAAACCACTTAAATCCTAATGTGGGTGAAATAACTAGGGTGCTTACTGGCCAGATTAATCGTGTAATTGTTATATATTGTTTACAGTTGTAAGAAAGTTCTGTTTGCAAAGGAATGTCATTCAGCTACCTGGTAGGAGTTCTCCTAAGTTATTAACAGGCTGACATGCTCTACAAATAATGGAATGTTCTCTATTCTTCTAAGACCTTCATGATAGCCAAGAATCCCAGCCAAAAAAAGTCATTTATCACAAATGACCTTGAGGAAGGTAGTGAGTTGAGGCAACTATTCAGGCACCCATTTTCCTCCTATAAACATTTGGTGGACCACACTGACAACATGACACTCTCCTGGGAAGTGAGAGTGACAGCTGAATATAGCTCCATATGGTTCTCCTGTGGTTGACCCTAGGAGAAGCAATGCTGACAGTTGTCCATGCTATTTTTGCCATGCAATGAGCAGTGATTAAAGCACTACCTGTAGACTCAGACGAGTGTGAATAACAGCCTAGGCTCAAATCCTAAATACTTACTACTCATGTCCTTTGGACTTGTTAATTTCTCATAGCTCTGCATTTTATACAAATGAAAGAAGAATATTGATTCATATTTATCAGAGATTTTGATATAAAATGCCAAAGAAAGTGCTCAGATAAGAGGAGGTTTTCATTCAGGTGATGTTAGTGAGGATGAAGAGGATGAAGATGAAGATGAAGGTGATAATGATGACCACAATAACAGTAAGGTTTAAATGGGTAAGGGAACTGGTTATCACAGTCTTTGAGACAGTTAAACACAACCTCCTCTGGATAACTTGCAGTGTAGGGAGCCGTCCCTGCATTCTCCATTACAAGATGGCACCTACAATCCGGCAGGCACCGAATGTAAACAATTTATTGCGCAGGCGCTGGGTAACTTTCCATTCCTTGATCTCTGCCTCTTCCGTGGCGTCATATGGTCCGATGAGCTGCAGCCAATCATGGGGTGACACGTCTGAGGCGGCGGTTGCCAGCCTTTATTAGGGGACGGGATTCCTGGCTCGGGGTCTCCGCTCTGTAAGCTTATGCTCTCTCTCTCAAGACGCATTAAAGCTTTACTGCAGAAGGATCCGAGTGTCCTGTGTCGCTCTTGCCAGCAAGATGATCGTGCGGGACATTGCAGGACAGCAGAAATAATCTGACATTAACAAGTGGCAGAAACATTCTGTCTCAGGGTAAGCACCTCTTGAATTTAAACCTTATGTTGTTACACACACAGATGAGCCAGGAATCAAAGAACAGGTACAGATGCTTTCATCTGTTAGTATCTTCAGATGCACCACTCCCCTGTATGTTAAAAAGGAAGACCCATTTGACAATAGTTTCATTTGTGAACGGGAGAAAAGGCTGTCCTATTATAGCATGAGGCATCATGGTGAAACCTACATAATCAGAAGGGAAAAGAGAGAGAGGGAACAGCCACTGGGAAGATAGGCATTTCAGAACAATGACCGTCATATAACAAGGGTCATATATCCTGTGGTATTTTTCAGTAACCTCCTGTAATAGGTGGGCATCACACTCACAGTTTCTATCTAAGGAATATGAAACAGAGAGATGTTACAACGTCTTCAAGAAGCATGAGGAAGATGGTGGCCATACTGGATTCACCCCAGGTAGTCAGTCTTCAAAGCCCTCTCTTCACCACTGCTGTATGCTCTTTCATGCAGCTATGAGTCATATCACTAGTTTGAGTTGCCTTTTATGATATTTAGCCAAGGTTCTCAAAGTTGTTTGGATGTGTGAATCCACTGAGTCAATGGCCAGGCCTGTATATCCAATGAGAAATTCATAAACACGCAACACAAAACGGGAAACTAAGACCAAAGGGTTGTGTGTCCTCATAGGCTGATGGGATGTCTGAAGAGGATACGGTAGGTACTGAAATGCTGAAGAAGCATTTTAGAAGTGCTCTAGAAGGGAGGAACAATTGCCTGGTTTTGAGCACAGATGTTGGAGAATACTTAAGAGTGCTTCTCTGAGACAAGGTCAGACACTGCTTCTTAACAAAGCAGGACTTCCAAATCCATTTACTCAGTAATAGATAGAGCAGGACTACTAAAAATCTCCCAATTTACTTCTTGGCAATATGTGCAGCTTGTGGTTGTATTAGAGGTTGGGAGCTCACACCTTAGCAGAAATCTTCATGATGCAGAAACTGGGGGAACACAGATGGAGAAGAAGAGAGTATGTAAAACGTTTGGCTTAAATGCAGAGGAAGGTCAGGTACTTCTGAAGGAAGGAAACTCACTCCCTGTCTTTATTATTTCAATTCTCAGAAGCTTGTGTGAGTGAGAAGTAAATCTCTCACCCTGGAGATGGTTGTGTGCCCTTTATAATTTCTGGCTTCAGCTTGGGTTAACTTATAGGTTCATTACTAATGTTTCCCTTTATCATTTAATAAATTAAGCTTGCAGAGCTAGAGCTGAGATGTTAGCACCCCTGATGAGCTAGACTGAGGAATGGAGGACAGAAATGAAATAGCAGAGTCCTTTCATTTGAATCCAGCATTCTAATTGTGGAGGAGGGCATGGAATCAGGAAATGGATGAGGAAACCTGTAATTTAAAAGCAATTTACAGACGCTTGAAAACATCAAAGCCAAAATAATCCCCAGAAGAACTCAGCTGACTTTTAAAAGGAGGTGTGCCGAAGAATGCTTGTCTTGACATTCACTACAACTGTTGCCTGCACAATGCTCCAGTTTGGGGGGGTGGGGTTGTTTGCTTGTTTGTGTTTTGAGCAACTGTAAGGACTTGAAATAAAAAGAGTAAGCACATGAGCATGCGGAATCCACATAGAAAAGTCTATAGCATCATTCTTAATCATTCTGTATTACTCTGGTGTTTATAAGCACCGTTTGAATGTTGAACTTACTGTGCAAATTAAAACAGAGGACTGCATTAACAAGTCTGCTCTCCATGGAAGCATTCTACTATCAGAACAGTGTTTCCAACCGTGCAAAAGTACACAGATGTGAAAGTATGGAAGGCTCTGAGAGCTCACAGTTGAGAAGAAATCTGCTTTTACAGAAACACACACCTCTTGCTTTTCTATCATAAAGACTATTTTTAGGAAAGTATTAGATTCATAACAAAATTGAAAGAAGGGTATAAAGATTTCCCATATTCGTCCTATCCCCCAAAGTGCATCCCCAACCATCTCTAATCAAAGCTATATATTCACTACAAGCAATGTACTCTTAGATTCACTCATGTGTTGTACATTCTGTGAATTGGACAAATACACAATGGCCATGCATCTATAATTACAGCATCAAGCAGAAGTTTCACTTTCTTAACGTCTTTTACGTTCTTCCCATTCAGCTTTTATTCAAATATTTCTTTGTAAGTCCTTTTCTTTTAAAGATTTATCTTTATTATGTTTAACTTGTGTGTGTGTGTGTGTGTGTGTGTGTGTGTGTGTGTGTGTGTGTGTGTGCACATCTGTGTGTCTGTGCAGGTATATGCTCATATGGATAAAGTACCCTTGAAACCCAGAAGAGGGTGTTGGATCTTCTGGTGCTGCAGTTACAGGCAGCTGTGAACCAGCCTGCCTGAGTGCTGATAACAGGACTCAGGTCCTCTCAAGCAGAAAGATTCCTTGGATACAGTGCGAATCAAGCCTGATTTTGAACATTTTAACACATAACAAGGTTGATATGAAATAAGATATGCAGTTCTGGTCCCATGGTAAGCCTATAAAACCCAGTCTTCCCAAACATTCTGAGCTTGGGTAGGGATTTTGCTTTTCAAAGCTTAATGGTGCTCTAACAGGAAATGGGGCAGGGGTAAAAAATACCCATTCCTGGCTAATGGGCCCTGGATAATAAAATCTTGAGGTTCCTTGCAAAGACCCAGTGGACAAGCTCCAGTAGATTCTTTACTTCAAGGCCATAGAGGACTGGAAACTAGGCATGTGGGGTGGTCAGGAATTCTACTGTGTAAAATGTGGTGGTCTCATTGTCCCCAGATCATTACACACTGCCCTGGCATGTGCACTGACTTTTTGGTGAGGAAATATGGTTACCATATGTTCCGATTCTGATGTTTCACTAGCTTTGTTTCCTCCTCCCTCCTTTTCTTTAACAGTTTATGGTTTGTTTCACAGGCTAATTTTCCACATCTTAATTTATAAAACAGACTAAATGTAAAGAAACCATAGTGAAGGAACCAAAACAAAGAGAAAACAAAGAAAAGAGAATTAAGACATCAAAATATCTCCTGCCACAGACATATTATCTGCTCTCAACTGCAGTGATGTAAGCCTCCAGAACTTTCAAGGAGACAACAAAGAAGCCAGAGTTACATGGCTTATCATACTGTGTTCCATGCTTTGTGTCTATTTGGCAAGCATGCAGGGGTAGAGATTGATTCAGTTTTCAAGCAAACAAGCATCCTGAAAACATGGCAAAGAAACTGATGGTTGTAAGGCATTTTTAGAAAACACATTTTATATTTCTGCTTTAGCCAAAATAAGAAATATCTGACTTGAAGTCTGAAACTCTAGTAAAGCTTTAGAATCTTCCTGGCATTTAAGAATCTAAACAGAGGCATTCCCTGATTCATTTCCCTCTCCTCTGTCTCAGCCAAATAGAGAGAAAAACAAAGCATTTCTCTTCCTAGCTGATTTATATTTGTTTGTACTCTAATATAACAAACAGGGAGATAATGGAAAGTAAAGCATCCCTTGAAATTCTCTACCCTCATCCTATGCCCAGGCTAGTTCTGGGCTGAGTTTGATGCCAGCATAGTCCATCCAGTACTCCAGCCTAAGATTCCTGCTGAGGTCAGGGCACTTTCCTAACTTGCTAATACAGATTCTTGCTCATGACAAAATACTTCCTATTTTGGCTCAATAAAATTTAATTTATTTATCTATATCTCGATTTCTCTAGATTTAGGTGAGAATTGATCTTTTATAAAAAGGGATGGAGAATGTGCCATATGGAATTGCCTTCTTTCCTAAAGCTTATTGATGATAATAATCTCTCCAAGAATATAAATGTGAAAGATTGGAGCTATAACTCGGTGGTAGAGAACTTGCCTGGAACACTTGAGGCCCTAGGTGCCATTCCCCGTACCAGTAGGGAAAGGGCAAGAATGTATATGTCAAAGCAGTTAGCCAGAATGAAGATATCAAACAGAAGTCACAAAGTGGGTTGTGAGATGTGATGCAGGAGATGTGGGTGCTCACCGGACACAGTTGGGAAAGGTACCAATTTATCAATTCTGAGAGTGAGGGTTAGGAAGGACTCTACCCATCCTCCATGCTCAGTTGCATGACAGTTCTTATCCTCACCACCTTCCCAAGCTCTCAGAGTATTTTGGTGACTGGATTAATTTCTCAAGTTGCTCTGTGCTTAAGATAGTATCCAAAATATGAGGTACACCAACAGCCAACATCAAACTAAATGGACAGAAACTCAACATGATTCATCTAAAATCAAGAACAAGACAAGGCTGTCCACTCTCTCCAAATCTCTTCAATATTGCACTTGAAGTTCTAGCTAGAGCAATAAGATAACAAAAGGAGATCAAGGGAATACAAATTAGAAAGGAAGAAGTCAAACTTTCATTAATGGCAGATGATATTATAGTTTACAGAAGTGCCCACAAAAATTGTACCAGGGAACTCCTACAAATGGTAAACACATTCAGCAAAGTGGCAGGATATAAGATTAACTCAAAAAAATCAGTAGCCCTACTATATACCAATGAAACATGGGCTGAGAAAGAAATCAGAGAAATAGTGCCCTTTACAATTGCCACAAACAACATAAAATACCTTGGGGGTAATGTTAACCAAACAAGTGAAAGACCTGTATAGCAAGAACGTTGAGTCTTTAAAGAAAGAAATTAAAGAAGATACCAGAAAATGGAAAGATCTCCCATGCTCTTGGATAGGTAGGATCAACATAGTAAAAATGGCAATCTTGCCAAAAGCAATCTACAGATTCAATGCAATCCCCATCAAAGTACCAGCACAATTCTTCACAGACATTGAAATAACAGTTCTCAACTTTATATGGAAAAAGGAAAGACCTAGGACAACCAAATATGGGTTTCATTAGGGTATTTACCTGGCTCAGTTTCTCTTTTTATTCCCATGACTGGCTGCTGATGTTTTGGTTCCATCTCTGAGAGCTCCTAAATCTCCAAATGTGATGTTAATGCTGAAGTCCTGGAGGGATGAAGAGTGAAGATCATTGCACATGACAACATACTTATCAAGGTCACATTGCCTGAAAGACAAGAAGCCTATTAATGAAGGGCCTGAGAATCAATGATCCACTTTGACTACAGAGGTCAAAGGCTATATTCTCAATCAATCTCTTATAATGCCTGTTTCCTTCCTTGATCTTTTCTTCTGTTGGCATTCTAGGCTGGTCATTATTCACTAAAGGGACAAGAACACTGTTATCTCCATCTTTTTTCTCAAACTGCTCTTTCTGTCTCTGATGTTTTATTATTGAATATATTTAAAAAGGAAGAGGGAAGAAATTGTGAAGACAACTCTAATAATTTCTTACTCTTAGGAAGGAACATGATGCCATTAAGTGTCCTGAGATACAGACACAGAGTGAGAACAAGCTTTGGGAGAGAGGCATAATGGAGTAAGAAATGTGGGGTCCATTCTCTTTAAGTGTCTTTGAAACCTTCCAGGAGAGAGAGAGAGAGAGAGAGAGAGAGAGAGAGAGAGAGAGAGAGAGAGAGAGAGAAATGTAACAAATAAGCAAGGTAGAAGCTTCCAATGTTGACAATTATTAAAGAAAACAATGATAGATAAAAAAGACTTCCAAAAGAATGGTCATATACAGTGAAAATAAAGAAAAATAAAGAAAATAAAGAAAAATGGAAACAGAACCTTGGTGAATATCTGAAAATAAGATACAAGAAAATATAAACATTGTGATAAATCCACAAAAAAGGAAGCAAATAGACAAATAGATGCGTCTGAACATTTCAGTCACAGAAATATGCTAAGCATCACAACTGAAGGGGAAATCCCACTAAACAGGGAGCTCAGAGAACAAGGAAACACAAGCAGGAGGCAACTTGTCTAACTGTGGAGCAGAGCTACCATAGTTAGCTGGTATATTCTTGATAGCTATTATTTACTCCATCTGCCCAGTGTCACACCTGGAAAATAGAAATAGTTATAAGAGCCACTGTAGAAAGCTGATGTATAGATCATGTGAATTAACATATATAAAGTAACAAGATCATTGACTGACACAAGATCTACATGAACCTTTTCTAATGTTTCCTTTTCTAATTATTTCAAAGAACTAAGAAATATGTATGTGGTATAATATATAATCTTTGAAAG
This sequence comes from Cricetulus griseus, assembly GCF_003668045.3. Lineage (NCBI taxonomy): Eukaryota > Metazoa > Chordata > Mammalia > Rodentia > Cricetidae > Cricetulus > Cricetulus griseus. The sequence goes on from NW_023276807.1 coordinate 254,389,991, forward strand.
AGAAGGATAACAAATTTTGAGGAGAAAAACTGCAGCATGCTAAATAAAAGACCCAAAGAGAGATATTGGGGTTCAAGCTTCAAGCTGAGGATCAGAAAAACAAAGCAGCCAGACACTAGCTCTTACCTCTACCTTAGCTCAGACAAAAGGAACAATTCTCAAACTGTTCCCAACTTCACTGTTCCTCAGATTCACTCAAACTACATGCTCTCCTCAATGTGGCTAGAGACTAACTCTCAGACTAAGTTCCTCTGCCTTTTATACCTCTCAAATCCTTGGATTAAAGACCTGAGCTCTGATTCACTCTCTGGTAGCCCAGGGTGGTTTTAGACTCAGAGATCCACATCTGCCTTTCTCCTGAGTCCTGGGATTAAAGATATATGCCTGGAGTCTATGGCTAACTACTATGTCTGGCTTTGCAAACTGGTCTCCAGTGGCTTTATTAGATCATAAACAATATATCATCACAAAAAACAACACTACTTCCAAGAAATATAAGGGTTCAGGCAATTTTGCTTTTGATATTTCCTTACATCAATGCTAAGAATAAACTCATATATCAAACATCTACAAAAGGACTCCCAAATCTAAGGCTAAGAGAACATTTCAGAAGAGGGGGTGGAAAGATCGTAGAGCCAGAGGAGGATCAAGGAGTTAGCTGTGAGATTGAGTCTCCTAACAACATCACAAGATAAACCTGTAACATCGCCAACATGGTTGCCATAGGAGCTGAACAGGATGACAGCAATTGACATGCTAAAATGGATGAGGTGAGGGATCATGAGGTCTCAACCCTATACAAAGAACTACAGTCAGTTAAGGAATGCTAAAAGTGGGAGAATTATCCTTCCTCAGGGAAGAGTGCACCAATTCACTATTCAATACCAAATGGTCAGCCCTGAAAGCTACAAGGAACATTATGCAGACTGAGCAGGTTGTATTTATGTATTTAGAGACAACGAGGCCTATATGGGAGTATTTGAAAGGAGTAAAGGGAAAGGAGAAAGGATGTAATTACATTATAACCTCAAAAATGAAATAATAAAATCAAAAATCCTGTATCAAATACATGAATAGTTACAACTTGGATACTAGTAGCACGAAAACCACAATTCTCATCAAATGCTAAGGAATTTTATTAAAATCCCATGGATACTCACACTGCAGTGATAACCATTGTATGGACTGAGGTATATCTACTAGTAAACTGTGTTTATGGATATGTTATTTGTGAGAGTGTTTCCAAAAACAATTGGCCTGAAAGTCAGAAAACAAAGTAGAAGATCCAACCATGGTGTGGGTGACACCACCCAATAGGCTGGGGCTTTGCAGAACAGAAACTGGAAGGATGAAGCCCTTATGTGGTCAAGTAGATTCTCCTTGAATGCATGCACAGTTGGCTTCAGCTGTTGTTCCTGGACATCAGAGTCCAGAATCTAACAGTGAACATGGACCTGTAGCAGTGATTTTTAAGGAGTTCCCAAGCCTTTAGCCTCAGAATGTGCCTCATTGGTCCCCCTGTTCTGAGACTTTCAGCTTCTTGAACTGAACAGTTACCGCTTTGTACAGCTCTCCAGCCTGCAGGTAGCCGCTAGAAACTGTCCTGGTTCTCTGTATAACCCAAGCTCTAAAATTGCATCTACATTCTACAGTTTCTGCTCCTCCATTCAAACATGGAGTCAAGGTGATCATGGTAGCACATGCCTTTAATTCCATGACTTTGGAGCAGAAGTAGGTATATCTCTGAGTTCAAGGTCAGCCTAATTTACATAGTGAATTCATGTCTCTATAAACATCAGCAATAGAAACACCAAGTCAATATCCACCTGGTACCCTGGACTGACTTTCTAAAAATCCCTTCCAACTCAGTGATTACAAAACTTGGTACATTAGGTATTAGTTAAGATTAATCCTTAGCCTCATGGGCTAGATGATATTAAGAAGTAATGTTGTATTAAATTTATAAAGCAATTCACTCTCTCCAAAGGAACATTACAGAATAACTAATCTAAACAACATGTGTCATTACTTTAAGTAAAAACAAATTATGCTTCTACAAACAAGTTCACCTTAACTCTGGCCATCAATCATCTTGTAATTAGGGAAGAAAATGTTTCCTTCTTAATTATGTAAATGTTCACATCTATGAATAAGAAGTGGGAAATAAAGATTTATTATGATAAGTATAAGATACTTTTTACAAAAACTTAACATGTGACTCCAGTTTTCCACTTTCCCAGCATTTGGTAACATTATGTTGGTATTGTGCTCTTATTCAATGGTCTTACAAATCTTCAATTGACATAAAAGTACAGCCAGGACCCTAACCTTGACTGTGAAAGTTCTCTTTGTCTATATTTACAGCTGGCATAGCTTAGCTGGCCACCTGTTATCAATTATTTTATTTATCATCATAGAATATTTGGTTCTGCTTCACAAAGCCTTTCAAGTGAGAGTTGACTGGAATTACTATTTTCTTTCTTCTTCATCTTTTTATTTTACTTTAAATCAAAGGGATCTAAGACAGAAGTGGGTTTCTTTTTAAATTTTGCCAGCCGGTTAATGAGTTATACTTGGAAAGTGAAATAACCAGTATTTTGTATCAGTACGCCACCTATCAGGCATCTCTCTCAGCACAGCCCAGGAGGTGTAGTAGGGGCCATGAAGTCGTGGGCTGCCAATTTATCTGGGTGATGCTCCACCATTTATGCTATCTCAGTGCTTCTGAAAGATCTCTTTGTAAAAGACATTTTAAAATATGAAAAATTTGTGTCAAATTCTAATGATTTAAATAAATCAAAAAGTAAACAGATCTTCCATCTAAGAATCATTTATGAGGGAGAAATAAAACCGTACATGATGGAAGTCGTGTTTTCAGGGGCCTGGGTTAAAATTTGGAAGCAGAAATAGTAAGCATGGAATAATTAGATATCAACAAAATACCAGTCAGTGGGAAACTGCCCATAAAGGCAATCAGAGTGGAAAAAGAGATCAGCCATAGGAGCAGAAGAGCAATACCGATGACACAGCTGGCTTCCTGGGTTATGAAAACAATATAAGGGAGAAGTCCCCTCCATCATTCTCCCAACGGAGAAAAAAAGCAAACCAGGACCTGGGAGGATCCTCAGGAGTTAGTTCAAGCACCCCACATCCTTTAGATAGATGATTTTCTATTCCTCCATAGATTGTGCCTTCCAACTAGAACGGCAATGTTCAGTTCATTAAATTTATGAGTTGGATGAGAAATTTCTCATGTGAACAACATAATTACTAAACTAAAAGATGAGTAAACTTCAGAATATTTATCCTTACATAGAAACACATGCTCTTCTTTAATTAATTATGCGATTGCAAACTAATTCTCAAAAATGCTTAGCTTGGTGTTTTTGTGAGACTGGCAACCGTGGCAGGAAGTGTATCTCTGACTCTTTGGCCTGTCTTTGAGACTCTTTTCCTCCTACTGGGTTGCACTGTCCAGCCTCGATATGAAGGTTTTCACTATGTGTTGTTGTATCTTGTTTTGTCTTGCTTGGTAGCCCTCTCTCGGAGGCCGCTCTTCTGAAGAGGAAATGGAGGTGGAGTAGATCTAGGGGAGAAGAGAGGGTGGGAGAGAGCGAGGAAGAGTGGAAGGAAGGGGGATGGTGGTGGGAACGCACTGCATGAGAAAAGAATCTATTTGCAGTTGTAGTGATGCTATGCTCAGTGTTATTTTATCGTCATTTAGTGCACACAAGGCCCAGCCTAGTGTGGCCCGAGAAAAATGCTGCTTACAGATTCCTGGCCTGCGTAACACCAAGCTGACAGCACTGTCACTGGAGCAGACCAGACCATGGCTGGGCATGCTGCCCGCAGCCTGGAAAGGAATGTCTCCAGTGTAAGAGGCTGTCATGGCTCCCTGTGTACCATCAGATTCTATGCTGACTTTAAAGCTACACAGCTGATAATATAAGCTGACAAGGGGATGTCCATGTCCTCTAGTCAACTTTGAGAACTGTGAAAGGGGAGAAAAGAAGTACATTGGAAGCTGATGATGAAATTGAACATATTTCAACAGTTGTTCTTCTCACACACACACACACACACACACACACACACAGAGAGAGAGAGAGAGAGAGAGAGAGAGAGAGAGAGAGAGAGAGACTGTTTTATTTTCTAAGAGGTAATTTGTCCAATTTATAATCTAATTATATAACAACTATATACAGAAATGCTTTCTCCCACTGTGGTGATTCTAATAAGAATGGTCCCCTGAGTCTCGTATGTCTGAATTCTTGGTTACAAAGGAGTGGAACTATTTAAAAGGATTAGAAGAATTAGGAAGTGTGGACTTGTTGGAGGAAGTGTAACAATGGGAGTGTGGCATTTGAGGTTCCAAAATCCCAAGCCAGACTCAGTTCTCTCTCTCTCTCTCTCTCTCTCTCTCTCTCTCTCTCTCTCTCTCTCTCTCTCCCTCTCTCTCTCTCTGGATCAGGATGTAGCTCTCAGCTATTTCCCCAGCACCTGTCTGCCTGCCACCATTCCTGCCATGATAATAAAGAACTAAAACTGTTAGCAAGTTCCCAGTTAAGTGCTTTCTCTTACAAGAGTTTCCTTGGTCATAGTATCTCTTCACAGCAATAGAACACTAATTAAGACACCTGACCTTATTCTAAAATATTTGTCCCTAGTTACCAATAACAACTTTGTTCATTGCTTATCTCATTTCTTGAAGTTTTCAGATCAAATGCAAACACATTGAGAAATTTGCAATTTTAATTTTTTATATAAAAGTTAAGCTACCAATTTAAAAAAATGACATGGTTGATTAAGCAGTTTTAGGAAGTGTTAAAAATGGCATTGGTTGAGGTTAGATAAACATCAATGTGAAGAAATCTCCTGCCCACTATGGCTACTAGACTTACAAACCAGTGAGGTTGTGTTGATGGACCTAGAGAGTAGGAATCCCTCCTGATGATTAACATTTGGTCCCCAGTTACTGGCATTTCTGTGACAATGTTCCTCAGTGTTTCACAAGCCAGTGACTTAGGCTCACCAAGGGTCTTGAATGACAATTCATAATTAGATTACACTCTATATCAAATACCAGGTTTGATGATGCTGTTACCACTGCAATCTCCTTTCAGCTTTCCTTTCTGTGACCCAACCAATGATTCAGTAGAAATCTCACAAGTGTAAGATCTAACACTGGGATGCATATTGTCCAGTTCTATATAGTGTATTGTACATCATTTAATGTGTTTCTTCTAGTCAGTTGTAGTTCAACATTACTAAGTTTCAAGAGTTCAAAGGCAAAGGGGGACTTTTGGTTGAAAATCTGGTCTTTGATGCAGAACAGACACTAATGATTTAATGGAGAATAATTCAACTCCTTCACAGGTAACCCAGATTCCTATAAATGAGTACGTATGTCAACCTTATTACTGTTTTATCTTGATCAACAGTATTCGGGAAATAACCTTTTTGAACCAATGAACAGCAGCAATCTGAAGTGTGACAGATATAGAATTCTGCCTCAATTTAATAATAGGTCTCATCATCAGACTACATGGTTATGTATTACTGGTGTGTGAGAAGAGGGCACATTGTCATTATGTACTTTATTCATCAGTAAATATTAATTCAAAAATCTCATACAACTGTGGGACTATATAAACATCAAGGGACATAAAGGTTTTGTCCCATTATCTCACCTCTAGTGTTTATATTAATAAGCCTTTCTAGTTCAATTATATCCTTGTTCTCAGTAAAATTGAAGGTGATAAAATTGGTATGTGGTATTTTAAGTGGGCATGCTGAAAAAACATGGCTTAGCCAGTGTTGTTATTCTCTCGAGCTCATAATGAATAGAATCTTACTTACAGGACCTGTTCCCTTTTTGTTTGCAAAGGAGCTAAGAATAGACATTAATGCAGCACATAAAGGGATAACTATGTCACTGATGTCAATCTCCACTGTACAGAGGAAGGTAGCCACAATTAGTCTTGAGTGACTGAGACACCCATCGGTGAGCTTTCTCATCAATGACACCAGCATGCATTACCTGTTATGAGACACACAGCATTAGAAGAAAGACAGATCCTTGAGCATGGTGAAATGGTACCTTAGTAGGAATACAAAATAGTTATAGTATCACTGGACTACAAAAAGAGTGGTACAACAGGTTTTTTCTGATACATTTCTAGTATAGGCTCTCCTTAAAGTTTATCTCTTCAGAGTAATGTCATAGTCTGAAAATGGGAAGATTAGATTAGATGATTGCTTCTGAAATATCAAAGAGGTTTGACTAAAACAACATAATAAAGCTAGGTATGGTGGCACATGCCTTTTATCACAGCACTTAGGAGGCAGAGACAAGCAGACCTCTGAGTTTGAGGCCAGCCTGGTCTGCATAGCGAGTTCCAGGACAGTTACAGTTCTGTAGAGAGATCCTGTCTCAAACAACCGTCGAGACAAAATACTTCAGTATGGTTAAGTAACTATGGATATAAATATTATGGACATTGAGAGTAAGGACTAGTCTCCATAGCCTGACAGGCAACTCCCAGGAAGGGCACAGAGCAGGCTCAGTGTGAATGACTGCAGCAGGTGGAAGGGACTAGGAACTGAAAATTCCTTCTTGGGATAGGAACAGGTCCAGGGATCCAAGGACAGAGACAACAAACAGTAACAGCATGATACTCAGCCAGTAACTCTAGTGTGTGTATGTGGACTTTATATTGTTTAAAAAGTTATGTCAGATACTTCTTACGAGGTACTAAAAGAAATACACCAAATTCAAGGGAAACATTGATTTAGAAATTATATGTTTCTTAAGAAATGGGCAAATGTGCACTCATTTTCCAATTCCTGTAAAATGGGGAGAATGTGAGGGTAAGATTCATCTCAATGATTCCACCCTGGTGCAACATTTCAGGATCTCTGATCACTTCAGATCAGCTTCCTAATGTCCAAGCTCCTACCCCAGGAAGCTGTGCTGAGCTGCAAGTGATGAGCTTTCTCTGCTTTGGGCAGGAGCCTTGACCCTTGCTTCCCCCGAATACACTGTGGATATTAGAATTTTCACGAGTGAGTAGTCTCAGCTTGAGTCCTACTACAGCTTGAGTCCTCATGGCTACCCACCAGCACTCACTACAATGATGACATGCCCCATGGCAGTATTACTGAACACAGTTGTCACCAGCCATTTGTCACCACTGATCCCATAGAGGGTGGTTACTGTACCTGACTTGAGTGTGTACCTCACTCTTGTGATAGGGAACTTCTTACCAAATCCTGAAGTTTTCCCTACACTATAGCCAGTTGCTAGAAGCCACACTAACCCAGTCTGTGGCAAGCCTCTATTTCTATGTCTATTAATGTAAAAGACCAGAGATCTCCCATTAGAAAGTCCTTCAGTGTTTATCCATGGCTTCCAGGGACAGCTCATGTTGATATCTTTATTCTGAAACTATCAGGAAGCAGCCCTGAGAAAGATACAAGGGTGGCTTCAAGTTCTCATTAATCACACAGCAAAATCATATATTTCCCCCTAGTGCTTGGCAACCACCAGAATCTGTTTCCACTTAGTCATGGCCTGTCCTTAAACTGATTGTGTCAGCAGCTCCTATAAGGTAAAGGATCCTAGCACCATTTAGGAATAATTCCAAATTCTTAGCTTCAATGCTACGGAGGCCCTTACAGCAAACTATCTATACCTTTATATATTTGTTTCCCATTGCTGTTTTCAAAAATAGCACTCCGAGGGACTTAAGGCAACACTCACCTGTTAGGTCTGTAAGTCTGGGATACTCTGCTGTGCTGTTTGCATTGCTGAAAATCATGACATTTTCTGGGATTGATTCTTAGCTGAAGCCTCATAAGAATTCACTTATAAAGTTGTTCAGTAGTTGGGCACCTTTGGGTTGAAATCTATTTCCCTGCTGATTGTCTATCAGAGTCCACCAACGGCTCCTAGGGCCTTCCCATACTCTTTGACCCATGCCTCTCCATCTCCAGAAGAGCACATCAGATCCCACACATCTTTCAATTACTCTGACTTTCTCTTTTGGCACCAATCATAAACGTTTCTCTACTTTGAAAGATTCCTGTGGTTATCTTAACCCCACCTAGACATCCAGGCATCTCCCTTTTTAAAGTTATTCAAATGCTATAGCTTAATTGCATAACCCCTATAGAAGGTTTGCTCAAGCTCTAACCTACATTATATCACACTGTGATCTTATTGGGAAGGAGAGTTCACCAAAAAAGAAGTCAAAAATGGTATTATAAGGGTTGAGAATTCCTAATGCACAATGATGGTGTCCCTGTGAAAAGCAGAAATCTGCCTCAGAGGCAGACATGCATAGGGGAACATAACTCAAGACATCCAGAAAGAGGCCGGACTGATGGAACGGCAATCCGGGGGATGTCATGGCTTTCCTTGACACCATGAGAAGTTAGGAAGAGGAAAGAGTGTTCTTTCCAGATTCTGAATATGTTCCTGCTGACTCTTTCAGATATTGTGCCTCCATGACAATGAGACAATCAAATTATGTCATTTTAAGCCACCCAGTTCTGAGTACTTTTCTGGAAATAGGAAATAGATATACTGTGTTGTTAATTGGGCTTTCCATCCCAGTGACAAAATACCTGACAGAACAACTTCAAAGGAAGAACAGTGCATTGTGGATCACAGTTTTAGGGATTTTAGCTCATAATCATTTGGATAGAATGCAGTGACAATTGGAAACAAGCAGCAGAGAGACCATTTACAGGATGGAATCCAGGGAAAGGGGGAGAGAGGGTAAGAGAGAATGGGAAACAGAGACAGAGAGAGAGAGAGAGAGACTGTAAACTCAGTCTTCTATATGCTCCTCGCTGTTGCTATAGGTTACTACATAATATTTGTCTAATACATTGTGAAGGACATTTGGGTTTATTAGCTGTGGTGGGTTATAAGGAATATAAAGAATTCTGGTTTTAACTCCTACATGTAAGGATTGTAAGCTAGTATTCTCATCTATGCTGGGAGAAATGCATCAGAAGTCAACAGCATTTCTTGAGCCCCTCAGAAAACTGAAGCTGCCAAATAAGCTCCCACCACAAAACCTGAAGACTCTGGAGCATCCAAAAAGGCACAACTGAGTGAAAGCAATCTACTAAAGGCATGAAGCAGTATCTAGATTTAATAGTGACAAATCGATAGACGTGCATGAGGTCGACCAGCTCAGGGATAGAAATTTTTTAGGGTTGTCACAGGATCCTTCTGGAAGAAGAAATGAGTGATCCCTGTATTTTCAACACATTTCCCTTTGTGACAGACATTGTCTCCAGGGATAGGTAAGGAGGGTTTTCAGATATCTTCCAGCTGAGGAGAGGAATTCCTCCTAGGTCTGTCTTCTTTCAGGCTTCTCTTCACACTGGAGGAGGAGGGAGACGGAGAGTCAACAGGAATCACAACTTCAAAGAAGTGGATTGAGAACACTAAATATAGCCATGGGAATAACTGAGGGAGTGGGGATGCACTATCAGTGCAGAAAGTCTTTTTGAAGAAAACTTGTGACTCACAAAAACCCAGCTATGCAAGTATTCTGAAAGACAAAGTTTGGAGATTATAAAATTCTCCCTTTCTTGAATTTACCGCCATATATCAGCAGGGCTCCAATATAATGGCAATACTTCACAGCTGAAAATCTGCAAATATGAGATGTTTTGTGAGACAGTAATTAGGGAATCTCCTAAATCAAGAATGGACAGAAAAACAAGGACATTATAGAAGTTAAAAAATTTCCAGCACTTGAAGCCATAACAAACATAAACAATATAGCCAAATGAATGCAAAATTTCCTGATAAAGCCTGTTTTCCTCAATTCCTATCATCTGATACAATATGCCCAACATTCAAGAAAAATTACACAAAAAGGCAAAGAACACAAGGCAATCATCAGGTCTGGCCTTAGCTCTGAAACAAATGCTGAAATTCTCAGATAGGGAATTGAAATAACTACATGTTAATGGCCTTCATGGAAATGGAAGATAACATACCAGCCAAAACAATTGGGTACTGTAAACAGAGGCATGGGGTGGGGAGGCAAGAAAGAATCAAAAGAAAATAAACATTAACAGACTGCAATGGGCTCGTTACCCACATGAAATAGCCAGTGTGTCAGTGAACTTCCAGATACATCAGTAGAATTAAAAAGCAGTAGGAACCATGAAGTAATTTGAAAACATGTGAGTATTTAAATTACTTCACATACGTAAACTCTGCAGGAATAACAGAGAAAAGCATAAGAAAGTTTTGAATCAAATTGTGTTTATATGTGCCTTTCTGTCTATGCATAGACATGTGTATTTCCACTGGAGTTGCATATTTTCAACCTCTTGCCAGGCTGCCTCAAGCCTTAAATTTCAGTGACCATCTAGAAGTCCTTTCCCTGCAAGCTTGACATCCTATCATTGCATTCTGGTGACTGTGCTATGCCAGTCTTTAGGACACTGGTGAAATAATTGTTCATGTCATTTGTCTTCTTTCATTACTTTCATCTTATTTTTGGTAGGAGACCTTCTATCGCCTAGATATAAACGTGTGTCACTCTACTGGTTCACTCTGACCTGCTCTTTGCCTCTGCCCCCTTTGATCGCATAGAGCTGTGAAAAGTGCTGCCAAGATCCCAGCCTCTCTGCCACTTCGTTCATGGTCAGCACGTGATGCTTAGTTGGAGCCCTGACCCAAGTGCTGCCCTTACCTCCCTGGACTTCTCCCGCATCTTTACCCATAATTCCTTGCCATCTTGTTAGTTCACCAATGCTTTCAAGCAGATATTTTCATTTTCCCTAGACTTTTCTGGCTATTTTCGGCAGTAGAGTTGAACTGAATTATCTTATCTGCTATTACCAGGAGTCGAAGTCCCAGTCAGATGGAACCTGCAGTCACACTGTTGAAACTCTTCCTACTCGGCTGTGAAAAGCTCAAGAGTGTAGAACACTCATGGCTCAACATGAAGACAATGAGTAACGAACCTAGCCCCACTGTTTAATCTACTTTTATACAAGGAATAATACTTCTTTATATATAATACTTAGTATTTCAATATTCTAACTTCCATTTAAAGTCCTAGAAATGCTACGTGACTAATTACTACTGCATTATATTATTTGAATTTTAACTCTTTTAAACTAACATTACAATTATATTTCCTTTTGGCTTTTTATTCATTCTTCTCTCAAATTATACATCCAGACTACAGCCTCCTCTCACTGTACTCCTCCCTTCTTCTCCAGATCCACTTTTCCTCCATCTCCCTGCAGAAAAAAGAAGGCCTCTGAGAGATATCAACTGAACACAGCATCACAAGATGCAATGAGTCTAGACACTAGCCTTTATATCAAGGCTGGGTGAGACAACCTAGTAGCTGGAAAAGTCTCAAACTCAGGCAAAAGAGTCAGAGATGTCCCTCAGCTTTCACTGTTAGGAGTCCCCCTAAACCCCAAGCTGAACAATCACAGAATATATGCATTGACCTAGTACAGAACCATGCAGACTCCTTGATTGCTACTTCAGTCTCTGTCATCCCTGCTGAGTTGATTCTGTGGGTCATGTGGGTCAACCCCTCTGGCTCCTCCCATCCTTCCTCCCCTTCTTCTGTGGCATTCCCTGAGATCTGCTTAATGTTTGGCTGTGGGTCTCTGTGTCTGCTCTCGTCAGATGCTGAAGGAAGCCTCCCTGATGACCATTGGGCTAGGCATTGATCTAGGAGTATACTACAATATCATTAAGAATCAATTCATTGACTTTTTGTCAGTGATGTTTGTATCTACCCTTGGTTTCTAGGCCATCCAGCTTGCAGTTCCTGGCCATCCAGGTAGTATCAGGCACGGACTCATCTCTTGGCTTAGGTCTTAAGTTAGACTAGTTGTTGGTTGGACAACAGCTCTGAGCCATGCTTGCCTCAGCACATCTTGCAGGCAGGACAAGTTATGAATTGAAGGTTTGGTGGCAGGGTTGGTGTCCCAGTCTTATCACTAGAAGCCTTGGGTTACAGAAAATGCCTAGTTCAGGGTTTTTATCTTCCATTGCCAAGAGTCCTCACTAGGGTCACCCACACAGGAGGTTTTCCCTGGACTATGTTTCCACATTGTCCCGCAAATGCCCCTCTATTCCAGTCATCTCTCCCCATACTCTCTCCCTCTCTCCCTACCTCCCCAACCTGATCCCTCCTATTCCCATCCCCACCTTCCCCGAGTCCACCCACAAAATCTATTCCCCTTCCCAGGGAAATGCATGGGTCCCTATAGATGCATCCTTGTTACTTAGCCTCTCTGGGTCTGTGGGTTGTGATTATCTTTTACTTGATAGCTAATATTCACTTATAAATGAGTACACATCATATTTGTCCTGCTGGGTCTGAGTTGCCTTACTCAGGATGATTTTTTTCTATCTCCATCCATTTGCCTACAAATTTCATGCTGTTATTTTTATAACAGCTGAGTAATAACACATTTTCTTTATCCATTCTTCAATTGAGTGTCATCTAGGTTGTTTCCAGTTTTTGGCTATTATGAATAAAGGCACTTTATTATGAATAAAGTTTTGAACATAGTTGAGTAAGTGTACTGGTGACAGGATGGAGCATCTTTTGGGTATTTACCCAAGAGTGATATAGCTGGGTCTTGAAGTCTGTTTGTCACTGCCAAATCCTTACCCACCTAGTCTTTGAGGATCCTAATCCCAGGGAAACCCCCATACCCGGCTGGGGTGGTCCATGGCATTGAAGTATATCAATTCCCAATTTTCTGGAGAACTGTCATCTTGATTTCCCTAGTGGTTGTACAATTTTGCACTCCCATCAGCAATGGACAAGTGTTTCCCTTGCTACACATCTGACTAGCATATGCTGTCACTTGTGGGTTTCAGCTTAACCATTCTGACAGGTGTAAGATGAACTGATTTGCATTTCCTTGATGGTTAAGGTTGTTTAAAATTTCTTTGTTTCCCAGCATTTTGGGATTCCTCTATTGAGAATTCTCTGTTTAAATCTATGCACTATTTTTAACTGGATTATTTGTTTCAATAAAGTCTAGTTTCTTGAGTTCTTTATGTATTTTGGATGTTAGCCCTCTGCCAGATAAAGACTGTGAAATCTTTCCCTCTCTGTTGACTGCCATTTTGTCCTATTTGACAGTGCCTTTCCCATTACAGAAGCTTTTCAGTTTCATGAGGTCCCACTTACTAATTGTCTGTGCCTTTTCTATCAGTGTTCTGTTTAGTAAGTTGTCTCCTGTGCCAATGTGCCTAAGGTTATCCACACTTTCTATATGGCTCAGTGTGTCTGGTTTTATGTTAAGGGCTTTGATCCACTTGGGCTTGAGTTTGGCGGAGAGTGGTAAATATTGATCTATTTATATTATTCTATATGCAGACATTCAGTTAGACCAGTATCATTTGTTGAAGATGCTGTAATTTTTTCCATTGTGACTTTCTGGCTTCTTTACTAAAAATCAGGTGTCTATAGGTATTTGGACTTATGTCTTAGTCTTCCATTTGATAGGAATGTATATTCTTAACCAACAATAATATGAGCCTCATCTTGAAGCAATTTAAGCATCTGAAGAACTTTTCCAATTGTATAAATATGGGAAATTATTGAACTACTTGGGAGTTTATATTAAGTTTTTCTATCTAGAAATCTTAAAGTTTCTTCTTTTAAGATTTTTGCATCTCTATTCAATGATCAGAAACTAAATTTTTGATAAAAGAATGCTTAACTGGGAGTAAAACTAAGCTAATTTGGAAGACATATGTCTATTCAAATGACATTGGTAAGAGTATCTGTGGCCAAAATTACTGTAGGTGGGACTACTAAGAAGTAGTAAAAGTACCATGTGAATAATTTACAGAATAAAATATTAGCATGAAAATGCAAATGAGTAGGAAAGAGGGTGTGTTTAACTTCAGTGGATAAAACAATGTTCTCATTACTGAATCTATAACTCTCCTGATACCATAAGCATAATGGACAGCTGACACTTAAACAGAACAAATTTAAAAGTTACTGTGCCTGGTTGTTTACTGGACATACCTAAGACTAGTAAAAGAGTAAAGCATTAGCAAGTACAAAACTGAAACTGGCTGTCAGTTCCGATTCTCACTGTGTAGCCTCATAAAAAATAGTCAAATTTGCCATTACTATCCTCTGTTATGATAAATCTTTCTGCCAAAAGCCACTGAGCCCCACCACCACATGTGAGCTTTATACAAGCTGCCCTCCCGAGTTAGGCCGAAATGAATACACAGAAACTTGCATTAGGTTCAAAGCTGCTTGGCCAATGACTAGGATTCCTCATCTGTTAGCTCAGTCTTAATTATCATAAATCTATATATTTTATAAGACTTATCAGATGCCTTATTGGCGTCCCTTCTTGCCAGTGGATCACATTGTGCTGTTGGAGCAGGAGTGGAGGGGAAAAGAGAGGGCCCTTCCTGTTTCTCCTTCGCTTAAATATGAGTCTCCTTGCTATGTCACTTCCTGCCTGGATCAGCACTTCGCTACTACATTTCCCAGAATCCTCTTTGACTTTTAGTCCCATATAACTTGCTGTCTGATTGGCCAAACAGTATTTTATTTAACAACAAATAAGATAAACATACACAGAAGTACATTTCCCATCATCTCCTCTTTTCTGTCTAAATAAAAGGATAACTTATCTTTTATAATAACTGAAGAAAACTATAACCATAACTATCTGTCTTCAATTCTATCAAAGACCATAGAAGGTTAATATATAAACTCTAGAATTGACAGAGACATCCGTTACCTGGACAGTCACCCAAAGTTCCTCTGTAACATTGGAGCATCCATCTTCAGCCCATAGGCCATAGTGTGTCTGTCATACTTCTCCATTTCAACAGGAACCCTTTAGTACTGTCTTGTTTTGTAAGTTCAGCAGTCACTTTCTTGTGGGTCCTGCATGTCTAGTTTATTTAGCAACAAACAGTCCAGGCAAGAGCAGTTTCTTGCTCAAATGGCTGATCTTGCCATGCTGAAAGCAAACTCCATAACGAGTTTCTTCTATGCCCATCCTTCTTTCTGACAGAATTGGTGTGTCAGGAGCAGTTGTGTCTCATTGCCAAGATAAACCCTAAACCATTTAAATGCCATATTTCTGTAGGTCTTTGAAAGGTTTGAAGAATACCTATCCATTTCAAATATATCTCTATATATCTAGAAAACCTAACTAACCTAATTATAAGTTCTGACTTTATAGGTAAAAGATCTGTATAAACACCATACCTAAACAAGAGGAGACATATACATATCACAAAATTGACCTTAAAGCTTTATCAATAAATGAAAATCCATACCAATGCAAAGTATTCATTCCTATATCCTATTCCCCTTTTCTTTCTTTAATAAGAGATTGACTATGTTTATTATCATTTATAACTAGCCCCATTTAAATGAAAACAAATATTTATAAACAATATTTGGGAATATGGGCATCGTTCTTTCTAAACTGTTTCCTGCTGATTGGGGACGATGTTCATATACCATAGGGATCATGATAAAACATGAAACCTGACCAAGTCCTTGTTTTTGTAGTCTGTAAGGCTGTATCATCTCGCTTTAGGGTGTCTTGCTTGATCAAACCATATTAGTCTGAAGGAATCCATAGCTTTTTATTTTCTGTGGAAATATAAGCAAAACCTTTATTTCTAAGTAGCCTGACCTTAGACTTAAATTCTGAAGTCAAAGCATTTTTAAAATGTAGAAGTTGGATTAATTTAGCAGCATTTATAATCAAATGTATTTTAGCAGCAGTAAGTCTTTCCTCGGCAATCAAACAATTTAAAGACAACAATATGGCATAAAGTATGCAGATTTTCTGTGTATATTTTATCTCTAGGTAGCTTTTTTATTACTTTATTTTTACTTTCTTTTGTTTCTTTTTTCCTGAGACAGGGTTTCTCTGTGGAAATCCGCCTGCATCTGCTTCCTTTAGCAAATCCTACCGGTGCCACCACAACCGGCTACTCTATTTCCTCCTGTTATTTTTTTTCTCCCACAAGCCCCTATATATTTTTAAAGCCAATGTAAACCTTTAGAGGTTTTTTTTGTTGTTGTTGTTTGTTTTTGTTTTTTTTTATCTGGATCTGTCTTTATCATCTCGGGAGTGTCAAGTCCAATGCCCAAGAGAGCCGAGATGGCGCGAGCATATGGAAGCTGCTCCAATGTCTCTCCAAGGCCAGACAGGGCAGGCTATGGCGGCAGGTTTTTCTCTTTCTCTGGAAATCTTGGGGCATGGGGTTATCCCACTCACTGACACCAATCCTCCTTCTGACCAAAAGGCAATGGTTTTGTGACATTGTATATGGTTAAGTGCATAGAATGCTGCCTGGAACAAATGTCCGATATAGTTAGAAAGTGAATACTAGATGCTAAAGTGCTCTGTGCTTCATTAACATAGGATAAGACATAAAGAGAGTCAAGGGTTCTATGAAGGGATTAAAAGCAGTACTTGATCTGGCCAAGTCAAGTAAAACTTTAACCAATCTTGGTTGAGACAGTCTATAAAAAGTATTCAAACTTTCAAAAGATTCACGGACTCATTTCACCCTGAGGATTCTCATCTAAAGTGAGACTCTGGGCAACTAGGAACACTTCAGCACCTGCTGTAAACAGTTGTTCTTGCTGAATTAAGTAATGACCCAATAACTCAACCTGTATTGATTTTACCTTTAGTGGGTTCTAAAATGCAAGACTGACACTTCTATTGCTTGGAGGAGGTACTGGCTTCCAAGAAAAGACTTTTTTAAAAATAACTTTTTAAAAAGATTATAATATAATTTAATATAATTACATCTTTTCTTCCTTCTCCTCAATCTCTCCAAACCCTTCCATGAGCCCTCTTTTGCTCTCTTTTGAAGTCACAGCCTTTTCTTTGTTTCTTGTGTGTATGCTGATTACTTTTATGTCAACTTGATATAAGTTACAATTATTTGGGAAGAGGGACTCAATAGAGAAAATGCCTCCATAAAATTGGCCTTTGGACAGTTTCTGTAGTACATTTTCTTGATTTATGATTGATATTAGAGGACACAACTTACTGTAGGTGATGTCAGTCTAGGCTGGTAGTCCTAGGTGCTATAAGAAAGAGGGCTTGGTAAGGCAAAGGCAGCAAGCCAGTAAGCAACAGCTCCATGGCTCTCCTTCAGTTCCTGCCTCAAGGTTCCAGCCTTGAATTCCTTCTCTGACTTTCCCTCATTAAGGATTATGATGTGGACATGTAAGTAATGTAAGTAGAAATAAACCATTTCTTCTCCAAATCAGTCTTGATCATGGTGTTTTATCACAGCAATAGAAACCCTAATTAAGAATATATATATATATATATATGTTTACAGGGCTGACCATTTGGTTTTGGATAATCAACTGATATGCACTTCCCTGGGAAAGACTATTTTTTCCACTCCCAGAATTCTTTAGTTGCCGTGGTTCATTGTGTGAGATGGGAGACTTGTGAGCTTTCCCCGTTTCACATGTCTATTAATATAGTCCTTGCCCAGATCATGTGTAGGCAGCTATGCTTGTAGGCTTCATGGATGTGGTTTCCCTGACATTTGTAGGAGACACAATCTCACAGCAAACTTCCTGTTTCTCTGGGTCTTAAAACCTTTTGACACATTTTCCAAACTGATTCATGAGCCTAAGCTGCAAAAGTTGTGCTATGAATGTATCAGTTAGAACCAGGGGCCACAATTTTGCTTTGTAATTATAGTTGTCTGTAATGGTACCCTTGTGCAGTGAATAACTGATACAAAATCCGTAAGATTGGGGTAACTTTTAATAGATAAATGTCAACCAACAGCAAGCCAGAGCATGCCAAAGCAGCAAGGCAAGAGAGTTCCCATGTGCCTTGTCTGTCCCTTAAAAACCTCTCCCATGTCACCCTAACATCACCTTGACCACACCCTGATGGGTGTGATCCGGCACACCTGTAGCCAGTCCTTAGGAGGCATGGTTATGGTGTCTCCCTACAGTATCCATCTGTTGTCAAGTAAACGTCCTTGATAAATGATGAGGACTACAGTTATCTGTAGGTAGAAAGACAAAAGTTTCAGAATAAACCTAGGGATTGATTATTCTCTCTTAATAAAGCAGCTGTTGTAGGGTCTCCACCAACATCAACAACTACACTAGCCCAAGGTAGTTCTCTGGGTTTCCACCTCCAGGCATGATTTCCCTTTTGTTTAGCAGGTCTTAAGTCTAATTAGAGAGATGTTGGTTACCATCAAGACATGCATGAACCACAATGAACCTTAAAGGTTATCATTCTGTGCTGGCTGATGTTGTAATTCATAGGCATTATAGCTGAAAAACACTCTTGGTTGCTTTTCTCCTTTAAAAGCTTGCATGTTGACTTCTGATACCATGAAAGTTAACCCTCAAGGAGGAAGCTTTCAGCCCAGATTCAAGCTCCGGTCCTTTGTGACCTATTTCTGAAGTACATGGTGTCTTCACTACTAGGGACTTACTTTCCATCTCTAGGTGGCAACCAAGGGTAATAGCAATAGCTTGTATGTTTTGGGAGTCTCTTATACAACTTTGATCAACAACTCAAAACAGGACTTCTCATGCCTGGTGTTTGGGGATTTTGTTTAAATAGTCCATGCCATGACTCTTTGAGAAAGTGTTATCATCCTAAATAGTAAATTTTAATTCAATTCATTTGTGTGTGTGTGTGTGTGTGTGTGTGTGTGTGTGTGTACATGTGTGTTGTGTATACATGGATGGGTTTATACATTGAGTAGAAGTGTTTTATAACCATGATACAATTTTTTTCTTCTATTTTGACCTATCATATATATCTTCTGTCATCTTGAAAAGATGGTTGTCATAAATGTATTGGCCGTGTACTCCATAAAATACCCTAGTTGACATCATCTGTAGGATGTATCCATGTAGAACAAAATTGTTGTAGAAACCAAATAACTACATTTAATCCTCAATCTCAGGAGTCTATATGGAGGATGTAATTTCTGATGAAGAGCTTTAATGAATTTTTAATCCTGAGATACTGAGGCTGTGCAAGATCCCAAGGATCATTTAAAATCAACCTCATCTTGCAAAAAAAATCAGAAATCTGAACCCCATAGGATGGTATTCAAGGTCACACAACTCTTTAAATGTAGAACATGGACAAAATCCCCAAATCCCAGACCTCCTGACTCCATAAATGGCATTCCTAATAGGGGTCAACGACAATTGACTTAAAATAGGCAGACCTCTATCTAATAAGCAATAAATTCCCAAAGAGCATCTTTGTATAAATTATGAGGCAGCTGAGAAAGCAAACAATCATAATCTTAATTAAATCAGGATGAGCTTAATGAAAATTAAGAGGACGGGATAATGGTGACAGGCAGAAATTAGTAAGCAAATAGTTAACATACCATAATCATTTCCCCCATTTTCATTTTATTGGTTTAGGTGGAATTTGGTATGGAGTCAGAGCTTTATATAGATAGATGTTTCTTGTGCCTCTTTGAGATGCCTCTTTAAGATTCTGGAAAGAACCCATCTATTCCAAGAAGCAGAAAGAGAGACAAAAGCAAATACTAATAGGCAATCACATTAATTTGAGAAAACTTAGGCGTAACTTAGATGTTATACAGGCATCTAGTTAAAAAATATAGACCTCAAAATTTCAACTTTAGCAATCTCCTTTCTACAAACTAAAAGAAATTGTGGGTGTGGTAGTTTGCAATGAGCTGGTCTCTCATTGCAGGGAACAGTCATATTTAGACAAAGCTCTTAAGCAGAAGCATGCCTGTTGTTATCTCATTTGAGGGTTTGTTGAAAACTGTGTCCGCAAAATTAAGGTATTCATCACAATGAAAAACAAAGTCCATATAAATACTGAGAATTATTTAAAAATACAACTTCTAGCTCCCAATTTAAAAAAAATTGCAAGCCAGGCGGTGGTGGCACACGCCTTTAATCCCAGCACTCGGAGGCAGAGGCAGGCGGATCTCTGTGAGTTCGAGACCAGCCTCGTCTACAAGAGCTAGTTCCAGGACAGCCTCCAAAGCCACAGAGAAACCCTGTCTTGAAGAAAAAAATTGCATAAAATGGCCCTAGAACAATATGCATAATATGATCAATAAGACAAATTCACCCACAAATTTCAATGTTCATGGCTGAGTTGGTAGTAGGATAAAATCATATATTCCCAGCAGTGTCATTATCTCAGCACAGCCAAGATCTACTTGGATACATTCTAATTTCATCATTACGTCTTATACCATCTGGTTTGAAGACAATGATACAAAATACAATTGTCAAAACTGTGGAGATTTCATTAGGAATAGATATAGAAATGGGTGAAACACAATGGGAAATACAGAGCAACATGTATCTATTTAGACAGGTGATCTTTTTCATTGTAATTCTGGGAAAGGGATAACAGTTTTTAAACAGGTGGCACTGAACACCTGGGTATCTGCAAAGGGAAAAGGAATTTTGATATTTATTCACATTATATACAAAAGTCACACCTCAGTGGAACAGCAAGCTGTATGTAAACGTTAAAACCTGCAAAACTTCTAGTTTAAAACAAAAGAAAATGTTTATACCCTTGAGACAGATAAAGCTTTCTTTTCTTTATAGAACAACTTAAAACAGTTTTTTTTAATTGAGAAGTTGGAGTGTAAAAATAAATCTCTTCTACAAAAACACTATCAATAAAGTAGAAAATTCAGCCCCAAACTGGAAATGTTTATGGCAGCATATGTATCTGTCAAACAACTTTCATATCTATAAATCCCTTATAACTCAATAAAAAGACAACCCCATTATAAAATAATATCCATGGGCTGGAGAGATAGCTCAGCAGCTATGAGCATTGACTTCTCTTCTCAGACCAAAGTTCAATTCCCAGCACCCACATGGCAGCTTACAACAATCTGTAATTCCAGTCCAAGTGGTTCTGATACCCTCTTCTGGCTTCTGTTGCCACTGCATATATGTGATGCACAGATAACAACATTTGGTAAAACACTCACATAGACGAAAAGTAAAAATAAATAAAATCCCAAAAAACTTAGTATTGGAGAAAGACTAGGGCACATCACAAAAGAAGGCATACAGATGACTTGAGAGTACACAAGAAGGTTCTCAGTAGAATTGGTTATTGGAAAGTGCTAATTAAAAGAATAATGAAATGCTGTATTAAGCCCACTTAAGCATTAGCATTTAAAAGAACCATACCACAAACTAGCAATTGGGAGAAACTAGAACTTTTATACGTTATTCATAGCAAAGTAAATGAGAACATACTTGCTGTCTTAAGTAACTGCTGATGCAAATTAAGATGTGTTCGTGCATGTTTGAATCTATCCTAGGTCTCTGAGCTATTCAACCTCTGGTTCCTGGCCATCCAAGCAGTATAGGGCATTGACTCCCTCTCATGACATAGGCCTGAAGTTAAACCAGATGGTATTTTTCTATACTCATAGGTATAGACTTGTCAGTCATAGTCTTCCTCCAACAGCAGAAAGTAGCAGGTGCAGAGACCCTTAACCAGACATTGTGTGGAGAAAGAGTCTAAATTCGAAAGCCCCATTGGGTCTCTCACCTCAGAACTCAAGTAACCGCATGGAAGGGTGGAAGCAAAAACTGTAGGACTCAGAGGACATGGGTGAACCCAGGAGAACATGGCACAGTGAATCAACTAAGCAGGGCTGCAAGCCCTGGGTCTGCACCAGGTCCTCTGCTTATGCTATGGCTATTTGCTTGGTGTTTTGTTGGATTCCTAATAGTGGGAACAAGTGTGTGTCTGACTCTTTTTGCCTGCTCTTTGGACTCTTTTCCTCCTATTGGGCTGCCTTGTTCAGCCTCAATATGAGGGCTTTTGCCTTATCTTCTTGATTCTTCCTTCATCGTGTTTGTTTGTCATCTCTTGGAGGCCTTTTCTTTTCCAAAGGGAAATGAAGTGGAAATGGATCTTGGGGAAGAGAGATGTGTAGTGTTGTGAGGAGTGGAGGGAAAGAAAACTGTGCTCCAGATGTGTGTGTGTGTGTGTGAGAGAGAGAGAGAGAGAGAGAGAGAGAGAGAGAGAGAGAGAGTCTCTCTGTGTGTGTATGTTCATGCAAAGGCGTGACATAGTATTCCTAGAAGCTTTATCCATGATAGATGGGCTGATCCAAAGGTCCAGTCCAAAATGAAAGGATGAACAAATCCACATGATGAAACAATACAGTGCAAACAAAGGGAAATGAACTACTGGCTGGGCCTTGGTGGTGCTCACCTTTAATCCCAGCACTCGGGAGGCAGAGGCAGGTGGATCTCTGTGAGTTTGAGGTCAGCCTAGTCTCCAGAGAGAATGCCAGGATAGGCTCCAAAGTTACACAGAGAAACCCTGTCTCGAAAAACCAAAAAAAAGAGAGAGAGAGAGAGAGAGAGAGAGAGAAATGAACTACTGAGCTACTACTACCACAAGGTAGCCACATTGTAATACATCAGGCAAAATAAATCAGGGACAATGTTATACAAGGAAATAGCTTAATAGCTTACTTGTCTAAAACCTTAAAATATACAACTTAATCTATAGTGATAGAGTTCAAATTAATGGTCTCCAGGGCCCTCAGGTGAGACACTTGAGAAAATGTATGGGTATGATGAAAGTTTGCCTTATCATTATTGTAGCATTGGTTCCATGGGTGTAAATATTTGTTGAACTTAAAAGTATAATAGAATTCCTACATTGAAAATTAGATAGAAAGAAAATAACACTACTAACAAAGATAGAAAATAACTTACCTGTCAAATGTCACATTATTTAAAGGATATTTTGATCTCTATTTTGAGAGGAGAATGAAAAATTAGATGTCAAATCTTTTTTAAATTATCCTTCACATGGAAGTCGTCCCCACCTCCCTGATCTAAAACATGTAGTTTACAATGGATATATGTATAGAAAAATGTACAAATAAATATACAATCATTCAGACTAAGTAGGAACAAAATTTCTCCATATAAATGCATAAAGCAAATTTTGTTTCTATAAAAAATTAATCACAAAATACAATATAAAATTAAAATGGGATCAAAATATCAAATGTCTGGAAAACTTTATTATAAAATTGTATTGGAAACTGAATGTGATATCACATGGCTTTAGCCCCAGCATTCAGGAGGCAGAGGCATGTAGATTTCTGTGAGGTCAAGCTAGTCTATTCTACATTGCAAGCTTTAGCCCAGTCAAAGATACATAGTAAGACTCTAACTCAAAACAAAACAATATGCATTCTACAGAAGTAAGTACTATCTAAATGGAGGAGAGTAATCATTTTAATAAACTTGAAATGTGTTGCAAATATGTTCATTCCCCACAAATCTGTGTGTGGATTCAAATCCTTTTTCTACCCCCTCTCCTTCCCTCTCTCTTCCCTAGCTGTCACAGAAACTGGTGATCTGAATTCTATATTTAATTGTAAAGGCTGAGAACAAGCAAAATGAAACATAAAGTGATAATACATAGTGGGCCTTCTGCCCAGTTCTCTAATAGTTCACTGTTGCCTTGGGAAGAATAGTATAGCCAGAGTGTGCAAGAGATGATAAATGTATGGAGAGTCATCCCATAAGGAATTCTAGATCTACTGGGGAACCAAATGGAAGAAAATGAAACTAGACTCCTATATCATCTATCATTTTTAAAACAAACATTAGGTTGATTGAAGATTTAAATGTGAAATGCAAAAGCTCTTTGGTAAAAATTCCTATATGTGCCTTTGGGTTATTGAGGAAATTTCAAATGAAAATAGAAAGTTCCAATGACTAAAGAGATCACTAAATTAACTTATGGTAAAATTTGAAACCTCTACTGAAAGTTCTGTTTCTTTAAGCAAGTTCCAAAATTGGATAAAGTATCTGTGATTTTTATAACGAACAAAAATCTTATACATAGACAAAAGACACCACACATCAATATTAAAGAGACAATACTACAGACTTGAGCAGTCATTTCAGAAACCAAATTGCCAATAAAGCTATGAAACTGCCTGAAATCAAAGTAAATCAAGGAAATGCCAGCTATAGTCACAAATCAATACACTATAAAGCCCCCAGAATTACAGAAATTAAAAATACTGATAATATAATTATGATAATTCACTAACCTGATTAAAACTTGACTATATAGTGTCCTTCATATTGAGAAAAAAACTAACTTTAAAGCTAAATAGAAGATGTAAATAAGTCATTTAAGAAAGCATACAAAAATCTTCTAATGAACTCTAATGAAGGCACAAAATGTCTAAAACATACTTATACATTGTGGAAGTTTGGGTCAAAACACTTACATCAAAAATAATTTATTAATCTATCACAATTTCAATGTAATTCTTTTTTGAGGAGGAATGGATAAAATTATTTAAGGACCCCTAACTGACACCTTTGTTCAGGGGCCTGGTTCAGTCTTATGCAGGTCCCCAGCTGGCAGACTGGGGTCCTTGAGCTCCCACTTGCTCAGGTCAGCTGTTTCTGTGGGTTTCCCCAGCATGGTCTTGACCCCTTTGCTCATCACTCCTCCCTCTCTACAACTGGATTCCAGAGTTCAGCTGTGTGCTTGGCTGTTAACCAGTAAACAATCTCACCAGTCTGTAGATTTTCTTTTAGCCACTTTCTTCCCCGCTTCCTCCCTCACTAGCAGATTTGTTCATTTATTCATAAAATAAGCTATCTCTGCTCATTCCTCCCATCAGCCATTCGTTTTTATTATTGAAAATAATTCTCCTCTGATGGGGGAGGTCCTTCCGTGTATATGACTGTCTGATTGGTTGATAAATAAAGTACTGCTGGCCGATAGGATAGCAAGATAGGCGGGACTAGGAGTCAAGGAGGATTCTGGGAAATGTAGGAGAAAGCACAGAGTCGCCAAGTGAGTCGCGGAAGACAGGACGCTTCTGCTGGCATCCGATAAGTCTTATAAAATATATAGATTTATGATAAGTAAGACAGAGTTAGAAGATGAGAAATCCTAGTCACTGGTCAAGCAGCATTTATACCTAATATAAGTCTCTGTGTGTTACTTGGGACCATAACGTGGCAGCGGGCAGAACTTAGGCACCTGGCAGAAAGTGCCCATGTGTCAGCAGGGGTTCGGTGGCTTGGCGGAAAGACTTACTGTTACGACTTACACTCCTCTAGTACAGCATCTGAATCACAGTTCCCCTCTCTCCTCCTCCCAGCACCTCTCCCACCTTCCCTCTCCTTCATATCCACCCCCCCCTTTGTTTACTCTTCAGAAAAGAGCAGACCTCCAAAGGATGACAGCCAAATAGGACAAAACAGGATACAATAAGAAGGCAAAATCCTTCACATCAAGGCTGGAGAAGGCAGCCTAATAGAAGGTAAAGAGTCTCTGGAACAGGCAAAGGAGTCAGAGACACACCCGATCCCACTGTTAGGAGTCCCACAAAAACACTGAGCTAAGAGCCATACATACATGCAGAGGACTTCCTTGGTGCAGACGCATGCAGGCCCCATGCTGTGCTTGCCGGTTCAGGCTCTGTGAGTCCATGTGAGCCCTGCTTAGTTGATTTGGTAGGCCACGTTCTCCTGATGCCCTCCATCTCCCTATGCCTCCTGCAATCTTTCTTCTCCTCTTCCGCAGGGTTCCCTGATTTTGAAGGTGAGAGACTCAATGAAGTCCTCCAATTTAGACAGTCTCTCTCCACATAATGTCTGGTTGTGGGTCTCTACACCCTCTCCCATCTGCTGCCACATGAAGCCTCTGTAATGATGACTGGACAAGGAACCAATCGGTGAGTATAGCAGAATATCATTGGGGATTATTTCATTGATTCTCTCTCTCTCTCTCTCTCTCTCTCTCTCTCTCTCTCTCTCTCTCTCGTGTGTGTGTGTGTGTGTGTGTGTGTGTGTGTGTGTGTGTGTGTGTGTGTTCGCATCAGTTGTGTTTGGTTCTACTCTATCTAGGTCTCTTGGCTACCTAGTCTGGTTCCTGGCCATCCAGGCAGTGTAGAGCATGGGCCTCATTTAAGCCAAACATTGGTTGACCACTCCCACAAGTTCTTTGTAGTTCACCCTTTGGTCACCCTTTCCCAGCCATTCTTTTTCTTTGTGTTGATGGTCTCTCTCTTATTGGTGGCACTGAATGTCTCTGTGAATTCAGAGATGCATAGAAGACAAATACAGAAATCAAAATTAAGACAGGTGAAAGAAAGCCTCTTACTGTCCAAGTATGCAAAAGTACATTTTAAAATATGAACAAAAGAACACCCACCTGGGTCAGCCCTCAGATGTGAGAACAGAGTTCATGGCAAGTGACATAGCAATGGTGGTTTCATGCTACCCCCACCCCCAACACACTTACTCAACACCATTAAATTCATTGTTTTTAAACAAATCACACAAACCTGGTGTTGTGATGCATACCCTGATTACAGCACTCAGGAGGGAGAGGCAGGTAGATTTCTGGAGTTCAAGGCCAGCCTAGTCTACAAAATGTGTTCCAGGCCAGAGACATACAGTGAGATCCTGTTTGAAAGTAAAACCAAAAATTAATAAACAACATGAACTACAAAGGACTGTCTATCATACTATAATTGTGCCTACAATAAAATCTTTCATCTAGAAAAGGGAGTATAAAAATATTACCCAACCAGTATAAACAGTCATTAAAAAGAATAAGCTCTGAATTCAAACTCAAGAGAGAAATAGAACGCCATGGAATGCTCCCTTATTCTCCTCGAAGGTTTTGATGCTTATGTTTTATTCTACATGAGAAATGAGGTGTCTAGCCCCATAGACTCTTGTGGGCACTAGGAATATAAAGTTGAAAGCATTCTACCTACTGCAGTAGCACACAGACTTCACTCTTAGACATGATGAAAGATGACAGCTGCTTGCAGCTGGGGAAAGTCCTGGAAGGGTTCTACTCTTCTCTGTTCACGTCTCTCATCACACCACAGAACATGACAGCCTCAGAGACATATGCGTAGGGAGAACATGTTAGGGTTGGGTAAACAGGCATATTTAGGTAGGTCATCTCCCAGTGTGCAGCTATGTCTTTGTAAAATACCATGTCACTTGTCTTACATTCAGCAGAATTATAGACCAACATTGTGAACATATCAGCATCAGCTCCCTACTTTTGGAGACTGGATCAGAGCAGTATAATTACATAAGATGATCAAAATCTCACAGCTTTTATTAAATTGACTTACATCTTCATAATCTTCCCTAATGCAAACTCTTTAAATTATACCAAGAAAATACTCATTGAGTTTCTGCAAACATAAATTAGTACCTCCTGAAAGTTGTACAATAAAAATACTACCCCAAATGGACAAATTTGCTACTAGAAGAAATTCTGGAACAAATCTTCCCAATGCACATAAATACTGTTGTAAATGTTAGACTTAAATTTCTAAATACTTCTATATCCTTTTATATATTCTTAAATGGTGGCAATAAACAATGCATGCTGTCTTCATAGCTAGAGAAGTCACTGCAGTGAGTCTGTCAACTCTGCTAGTAATTACTAAGAAATGCAGAGTGCTTATTTCCACTATAGAGCACTCCCACTTGTTCTCACTAACTGGGACAGGTCAGTATGCTTAGCCCAGCCCAGCCCCTCCTGGAAATCTTGCTAGATCTGACTTGCCTTTTACATCTCTGCTACCTTTCTGGGAGTTCTTTAATTTATCTATTACACTCTTTTCTCATCCAGAAGCATCACTTGTTTCTAAGTGTGTGGCAATCCTGTCTGATGAATTGCTGTATAAATACTCTGGGACCTTCTTTTAGAGCCTTTGTCAGGCTCACCCAGTATATTTCCATATTTGGAGCTCTTATTTCTAAGCATATTTCATTATACATTATTTGAACAACAGAATATTCAGCTACAGTCTGAGAGAAGACTCAAAGCTTGTAAAAGAAGATGAATGAAATTACACTGCATTTAGGGAAAGGATATGGACTATCACAGCACAGTCCTCCTCCCTATCTTTATCCAAGACCTTTGCTTTCTTTGAGACATGATAGCTCAGCTTCAACAACACTCTCACATTAATGTAGCATCCATTTAAACAGCTTTTCAGGGAGTAATATGTTACAGTCACTAGAATATTACAGACCAAAGGACCAAGTCCCTGTCTCTAAGGAGTTCACAGTTTAAAACTGGGGGAAATCCATCCTGTTACCATGTGTGAAGATAGAAGATAGTCCTTTGTGCCAGGGGCAGTAGCAAGTGATGGAAGCATTTCAATTGGTCTCAGAATGAATCTTTGCAGGAAAATACATGAATCATGACCGTACAAGTTTCTCTATAAGTTAGTTACAAGACAGTAACTAACTTACAGAGAAACAATGTTAAGAAAGTTCTTAGGTTGTCACTCTTTAATGCTTCTTGAGCTGCCTTGATTGTCAGTGCTTATCACAAATGTATGAGGAACAAAGTTCAAATCCATGATCCTCTCATAAAAGCTAGACAGGGTAGCAAGCATCTGTAAATTCCTTTCTGGGAGGCCAGATACAGGCAGATCCCTGAAGTTCAACGAAGAATTATAGTTTTCTCATCATTCTGAAGACACATTTAATCTCTCCCACTTAGCCCCAAAGTAAAATCATCCAGAATTCGATCTGTGAGGAGAGAGTGGAGAGAGAAAGAGAAGAATAAGGAGAGTTCACTCTTCACCAGACTTCAATCAGTCAGCAGTAACATTTTAATCAGCATTTAAAGGAGAATTTTAAGCCTCAGTGCTTTGACTGCATTTGCTCCAGATAAAGGGAACATCAACAAATACATGTCCTTAGAATGTTTGGGGGTGGTTTTTGTTTATTTGGTTCATTTTTGCTGTTGTTATTACTGTTGTAGTTGCTGTTCTGTGGACGTCAGATCCTCCCAGGTGAAATTCTGGGAGGTGAGACTTGCTACCTAAAGCAGGTTTTCTGTTTCAGCCTGGCCCATGAAGTACATAACCCAAGTAAAAAAGGGACTATTTCTGTATGTGGTTTAGGTTCCCATTGAGCAACCCCATCCATTTTTTGAAACTGTAAAAATATTTAAGATTAGATTATGTATCATTTTTTAATCTTTCTGCTTTGTGTGCGTGTGTGCGTGTGTGTGTGTGTGTGTGTGTGTGTGTGTGTGTGTGTGTGTGTGAGTGTGAGTGTGTGTGTGACACACATTTTTGAGTATGCACACAGACATGTGAGTGCCATCGTGCACATGTAGAGGTCAACAGACAACCTCAGGTGTCAGTCCTTGCTCGCCACCTTGTTTCATATGGGGTCCCTTGCTTTTGGCTGCTTCATGTGCCAGGATATCTGGACTATGGGCTTCCAGTGATTCTCTTTTCTCCACCTCCCATCTCCCTGAAGAAGCACTGATATAACAGACCCACATGCTACTATGTCTAGGGGTCCTGGGATTTGAACTAAAATCCTCATATTTTCACAGCAGCATTAGACCCACTGACCCACTTCCCCAGCCATTCTCTATGCATCTTCTAAGCAAGAAATTAAGGTGAGATATTACTTAGAGATGAGTTCTCGAGAATTTGCTTCTCGCATACATAATAATTACTCACCATGATAATATTACTCATGTGAACTAGTTCACTAAGTGTATTACCTCATGGGCATTAAATAGTGAAGCTGAAAAGATAAAAGTGAGGGTTTTCTCAACTTAAAAGCTTCAACTTTTTAAATAATTTTAACAAACAATAATCCAAAAATATTAGTATGAGTTCTAAATAATTTGGAAAAGACTATGAACTTGTGATAATCCAGGAGTTCATTGGAAATGGTTTGGCATTCAGTGAATTTTCTCACAGAAATAATGATCTAAATTAAATTTTGGATGCCAATCTTTATTCACACATTAGATTCCTGAGTCTTTCAATTTGACCCTCACTATTATTTCCATTGTGGGAAACCTCCATGTATATTCAAGAACCCCAGAACAAGTCACCTACATTATCATATTTCCTCTCCACACCATAGCAAACATTAGTGCCAAAATGGGGTAGTCAATTGAATCTTAATTTTCTATAGGCAAGACATTCAAAAATCCACCCATTGGAAATATGATTGGGCCTATTGTAATTGTTACAGCTCTGAAGGGAAAGATACCCTGGGAGTCAGAAGCCAAACAATACCTGCAAGTGTTACAGCTCTGAAGGGAAAGATACCCTGGGAGTCAGAAGCCAAACAATGCCTGCAAGTGTTACAGCTCTGAAGGGAAAAATATACTGGTAGTAGGAGGCCAAGGAATACCTTGGAAAGGAGAGGTATCCTGGCAGCTGGAAGCTAAGGATTACCTACAGCTCTACAAGGACAGGTATCCCAACAGAAGTGTTACAGCTCTGTTCTGGTGGTGGACAGTTTTCCCAGAAAAGTTATAGTTATAGTCCTTTGTGTTGATATATTATTTATGATTTATTAAGGCTTGCCTGAAGACTCAGAAAGCAAAGTCAGCCACAAGCTACAGAGATCATGCAGGGGTGTTATACACCTTTAATCCCAGGACTCAGGATTAAGAGGGATCTCTGACTACATAAAATTGATCAAGTCCTAAAAGAAACAGCTCAACAATGATGACCTCACCACATGAAATCGCTTGCCTTTAATACCAGCACTAGAGAGGTATAAAATATAGGATCAGGGTCTTCTGTAGTCACTCACAGGATTTGTCTCTAGCTCCACAGAGGAGAGCATAGCAGTATGAGTGAATCTGAGGAGCAGGAAGTTAGGAACAGTTTGAGGATTGCCCCTTTGGTTTGAGCTGGGGTAGAGGTAAGAGCTAGTGGTTGGCTGCTTTGATTATCTGGTCTTCAGGTTGAAGCTTGAAACCCAATATATGTCTCTGGGTCTTTTATTATTGTGCTACAGTCCTTGCTCCAGGAAAGGGTTCCCTAATACAAGTGTACTACTAACTCTGCTCCAGCAGGCAAGGGTTTTCGCAGTGAGGTTGTCACAGCTTTGCTCCTTGCAGAAATGTAGCAGTTCTGCTCTGTTCCAGCAAAACTTGTTACATCTCCACTCCACTCCAGCAAAAGAAAGTTGTTTAAAAACCTCCACTCAAGAGAGTTATTAGAAGAGAGGTATCCAGGAGAGTGGCGCCTCTGTCAGAGTGGAGTAAGAGCGGCTCCAAACTGAGCAAGCACAAATCTTCATGGCAGAGTTTTTCAGGCTTGGAAATTGGTAGGATTTCAGTTCCTGAGCTTGTAACAAGTTCAGAGATTGGTTGGAATCTATGCTCAGGAGTTGGCTGGTTTTTGTGCTCTGAAATTGGTTGGTTTTCAGTTCCTGAGTTGGGTAGGGGCAGAGTGTGTTTCCTTGGCTCTGGTCTCAGGGCCAGGGTGTCCTTTCGCTGGCCATTTTTTACCATTACAACTGTCACAACATAACCATATTCCAGTGCTGGAATATTTCTAGTTAATACAAACTAAGAGCATTCCTTTATATTCTGATGTGAAGATGCATTAAGCATCACATCTACTCTCATAGAGCCTGTAAAAGAAGGCATGCCTCCATAGGCAAACCCCATTATTGATGTGAATCCATGCTTTTGCCTCCATCTAAGCCACCTAGGTCTTATAATATTGACCACAATATTTGAAGTCAGAGCCACTGCTGCAGAACAGTCTTGCCAAGTATTAATCCTAAGGCTGAACAATGCTATGAAACTCAGCTCTCACATTCATCGTGAGGTTTCATGGGAGAATTTATGGAAACCACTTTTTGCCGTGGCTTCGATGAAATGAGAACTTACAGAACTGCTGGCTGCCTTCCCTGCCCGCCATCATCCTTCACGTCATGTGTGGAGTCCTAAAACACTTTTAATAAGATGAAATTCTAGATTTCTGAACCACTGAGGAAGCTGTCCAAAGCAGGAAGCATAATTGGTGCTCTGGTGGGCAGCCCACACTGTAATTGTACCCTCCTACCATGTCATTTCTTCTACTGCAAACAGTGCTCCATATGCAAAGAGCTGTGGGAATGTGGCCACCTACATGGGGTAGATCTTTCATAACCTACATTCTGACCACAGCCCTCTTCAGAGATGAATCTCATGCAAAACCACAGCTATTCTGTTGTTGTAAGAATTTATCTCCAAGCTAATCCATGGCATTGGTATGTTCCTTTATTATTAAGTGATTCTCCCTTTTGTTTACAGCAAAGCGTCAAACATTAACAGGAACTTCTAGCGATGTTTTTTTAAAAATATCTCTTTGGAAGGGCTGGTAAAAATGGTTCAGCAGGCAGAGGCATTTGCAGCCAATTCTGCTGATCTGAGTTCAAATTTGATACTCACATGATTAGAGAGACAAACGTACATGCTGCGGCACACACCCATGAATGCAACACATACATGTGCACACATACACACGTGCACACACACACATAAATAATTGTAGCAGTTCTTCTAGAAATTTCAGGTGATGGAAGAAAAAGACCTGAGAAATTAGGAATATCTGAGAAGGTGCCAGAGGCTTGTTCAGGGTCCACTTATTAAATCTTAGACCTAGTTACCAGCAAGAATGAGAAATGATCTGAAACATGCCTTCCAGCTCTGAACTTGTGTGATTTAAGGTGAACCGGGGCTTCCTTAAGAGCGAAGCTTTTTAATGATGTGAGAAGTGTCTCTGAACCCTTAAGCTCTTCTTCAGAAATTCGTTTCAAGGGACTGATGTATGCTTTCAGTATTCATCAAAGCCCAGGCCTGTCTGACTCTTTGCAAGCAAGCTTCCATTCAGGAATGTGCTCTCTGGAATGCACACTATCAGGGAAGCATGTATCCTTAGATGAGGTTCACGACTTTGGGTAGGTGGATAGGAAATGTTTAAAGCACATCAAATGCTCCTTAACCCTGCATCCCAGCCTAGCATAAGGAATCCAGTGCAATGTTCTATGGAACCTAGTTGCCATTTTCATTAATATTCATAATTATCTTCAGTCTAAATTTTTATTGAAAATAATTTTTTCATACAATATATTCTAATCTTGGTTTCTCTCCCCAAACTTCTATTTCCTCTCCTAACTCACCACTCATCCAACTCCACACTTTCTTTCTTTCGAAAACAAACTGGCAAATTAAAAAAAAAAAAGGAATCAAAAAGAAAATACACAAGACCCTTTCCCTCCTTCTGTGTTCCCTCATGCAGCCTCAATATGCGGGTTTATGTCTAGTCTTATTGCGTCTTCTTATGCTGTTTGACTGATATCACTGAAGGCCTGATCTTTTCTGAAGGGAAACAGAGAAGCAGTGGATCTGGGGGAGAGAAGGTGGGGGGAACTGAGAGGAGGGGAGGGAGCAGAGGTTACAATTGGGATATACTGTATGTGAGAAGAATAAAGAAAAAGAGAAGAGAAATTAACACACGCACAAATAAATACAATCATAAAAACATTATTTAAAAATGCACCATTTTGTACAAGCAAAACACCAGTAAACAATGCCCATAATGGCCGGGCATTGGTGGTGCAGCCTTTAATCCCAGCACTCGAGAGGCAGAGGCAAGCAGATCTCTGTGAGTTCAAGGCCAGCCTGGTCTCCATAGAGAGTGCCAGATATGCTCCAAAGCTACACAGAGAAACCCTGTCTTGAAAAAAGCAAAAACAAAAAACAATGCCCATAATGTTGGTCATAAGGCCTGACCCTAAGAGCGGTTTTATAAACTCTATTGGAGGAAACTTATTTTACTTTGCAAGTGGTTGTCAATTGGAGAGAGCTTCTTGGTTAGCAGTGGTAGTAGTAGTAGTAGTTGTGCCTGCTTCCCACTCTCAGCACTGGGAGTCCATCTGGTTCGAACCTGTGCAGGATTTGTACGTGTTGTCACAGTCTCTGTGGGTTCATGCATGCATCAGTCCTGTTGTGTCTGGAAGACACTGTTTTCCTGGTGACTTCCATCCTCTCCGGCTCTTCGGACCTTTCTGCCTCCTCTTTCACATGGCTCCCTGAGCCCTTGGGAGAGGGTTTGATAGAGACATACCATTTGAGATTGAGTGTTCCAAAGTCTCTCACACTTTTCACATTGCCCAATTATTAGTTCTCATCTGCAGGAGGAAGCTTCATCAATGATGGCTGAGCGTGTCCTCAGTCTAAATTCTTAATCTGGGTTAATCTTAAATTCTTTGTAATACAGACCTTTGAGCTGCATTTGATAATCCAATGTACATGAAAATTACACTTCAGATTTAGACTGCCTTCTCCAAGCAGTCCAGGTATGAGGAGAACCAATAGATAACAGTAACAGGCTGGGCACTGATTTTATACATATACATAATATTATATAATTGTCATATTATATATAATATTAATATTCATAATGGCCAGATAAAGGTAGTGATCAATACCCCTATATTATAGCTGGAAAGAGCTGAGGCAGAGTAAGCTTCTCAGGGTTACAAACTGTAAGACATAGATACAATACAGCCTCATGGTCAAACGCTGCCTTCCAAGAGGTCCAAGTGAGACCAATTTATCCTGCAGATACTTGTGGACATTGTAATTTAGATACAGTAAAATGGGTAGAGTCTGGAGATAGGTGACTCCTGGGACAAGCACTGGCTGTCTCATAAGAGCCAGTTGTAGGATCTGGGGAGATTTCATCAGACAGCTTCACAATTTCATGCTGGTCAGTTTGCAATTGTCCAGGACACACTGTTGATGCACAGTCAGCGATTGCTGTTAACCAGACACGGCCTTTGCCCCCTAAGCCCACTAAGATAGTTGATAAGTGTGTTGCTGCTCACCACTAAGTGGATTACTTCCTAAAACTTCTCTGTCGATTCTAATATCTAGGTATGGTCATTCCTAATAATCTGTTAACACTAGTTAGAGTAAGAACAGAAGTGAGAGAAGGTGGCTACTCACTTTGTGAGCTATAATTTACTTGATAAAAGAATGGAGGGAGAAGGGTTAGATGATGTAGCTCAGTTGGTGGTGCTCTTGCTTAACATGCATCAAGCCTATTTTATCCTTAATTCATGTGCTTAATCTTTATCCCAGCTTGAATTTATATTAACGTTTTATCTGTTCATTATCAATGATTTAGTTTTAAGATTTATTTTATTTTTAATTAAGTGTGTATGTAGGGGAGGGATGACATACACATGTGACTACAATTTCATGCAGAATCACACAGGAGTCAGATTCCCTGGAACTGGCAGTACAGGCAGTCTTGAGGCCTTTGACATGGGTATCAGGAACCCAACTAGGGTCCTCTTCAAGAGGAGTTCATGTTTTTAACCAACTCTAGTGCCCGATTTTAAAGTTATTATTTGAGGATGAGAGAGAGGAGTTGGTAGTTAAGAACACTTGTTGGGTAGGTTCCCAGCACCCACCCACTTGGTGAGTTTGAACCACCAAGTTTGAGCCAGACATACATGTAGTATGCACCCCTATGTGTAGGCAAAGCACTCACACATGTAGGATAAAATACATACATACATGCATACATACATACATACATACATACATACATACATATTTACTTTTAACCTCTCATCCTTCCTTTGGAACTCCATTGGGATTTTTCTTCTTTTTTTAAGGACTTGGTTTTATTATGCTAAAGTGTGTATAAATGTGTATTTGTGTGCATGTGTGTGTATGTATGTATGTATGTAGGTAGGTACATACATGTGAATGCAGGTGTCTTGCAAAGGCCAGAGGCAGTAGATACCCTGAAGCTGGACTTACATGGTGGGATAATCTTCTTGTACACTGTGTCACGGTGTGTTTCTGCTTAACCTCACCTGACTAAGGCACCTTCTGATTGGTTTAACAAAAAAAAAAAAAAAAACTGAGTGGCCAATAACTAGGCAGGAGAAGATAGGTGGGATTTCTGGGGAGAGATAGGCACTCTGGGAAAGAATCAGAGGTGGAGGATGCTCTAAGTCAGATGAAGAGTAAGGAGAGGTAACCAACCACATGGCAGAATGTGGATTAATATAAATAGGTTAATTTTAGTTTTAAGAACTAGTTAGAAGCAAGCCTAAGCTTGTCATTATTTGAGAGCTAGTGTTCCAAAGAAAAGCCTGCTATAGTTACAGATGATTGTGAGGCACCTGTGCTGGAAATCAAACTTAGGTCCTCTGGAAGAGAATCAATTGTTTAGCCATATAGCAAACCCTGAGATTTTCTTTTCATTTAGACAGAACTGTGTTTATGAAGAAGCATGTTCTGACTACAGAAAGATAAAAGTCATCATAGACATGACAGACCAAGAATTACTTTGTGACCTGCATTGTGATCTACTGTTACATAAATATCGCATAATTTAGCAGTTTTTGGGTGCATATATATAGTGTAGGTGGTGTATGTGCGCCCATGTGTGTATTTATATGTGTAATGTAGAAGACAACCTTGGCATTCAGAATTTTGAGACAGGAGCTCTTAATGCCCTGGAACTAATCAAGAAGGCTTGGCTGGCTGAGCTCCAGGAATCATCCTGCATTCTCCCACTGGGCTCTGGAATTACAAACCTGCACCACCATGCCCAGCTTTTTTACATGGGTTTGATAATCAAACTTAGGTTCTCATGCTTGCAAATGAACCATCAATGCAGTTCCCCCAAAACTAGTAGTTTAAAGCAATAGGTACTTGTCATTTCAGTGAGTTGGGAATTCATAGTCTATTAGAGCATGGATTGTCTCTACTCTGTTATGTCCAAGGCCTTAGGTGTAAGACTTAAAGGCTAACACCAAGAATCATCTGCACACTTGCAAGTCGCAAGTCCAGCATTTGATTCTACTGCTCAGATAACACCTGAGGTAGAGTTAGTAGCCAGCGCCCCTCCAGGTGCCTACAACATTGATCTAAGATTCTATGCCTCTATTCTGGGTATATTCTAAATATGTGCTGAGAAACAGAGAGAATATAGGAGGAGGGAGAACAGAAAAGAAAATGGCACGCAGATACAGGTGCGAGGGAAAGGTGATATGAAATCCATCCAGTCAAATCATAAACTGCATTTGAAGACTTCTACAGAATCTTTTATTCCGCATTATATTGGTAAAAGCACTTGCCAATACACATAACATTTTAACATCCTGAGAACACTGTCAATTTGCTCCAATAGCTAATGAAATTGACATATATTGGTGGTGCTGCATTTAGGAATAAAGGATTTTCCAGAGTGCCAAGTGCATCTGGAACAAATCTTCAAATGCTCCCTAAATAACTCTGTGCCTTCCAAGTTCAGTGATAGATGGTATAAGGTAGCTCGGTAGATGGTAAAGGTAAGCAGATGACATATGGATCGTAGATAGATTATATGATAGATGATAGATAAATTGATAGATAAGTGGTAGATAGATAGATAATAGATATCACATTAATGACTCCGAATGATTCAGAACAATACAGTTTTCTAAGTTACACTTGCTTCGTTGAAGGTTGCTTCTCCCAGATGTTGAAAAATATTTACATAGTCTAGAAATACTTCTAAGCTCCTGTGTGAACTTGTGCACTGTGCCAGAGTCTGGAGAGATGGTGACAATATTATAGACCCACTTCCCTAATGAACTACAGTTTTTTGAGCAACATAAACTTAAAGGAAACAGGAAATTATGAGAGATGAGTTTTGTATGATAACCATGGTGATAAAAAATGCTGTGGGGCCATTTTGAACAGACACAACACCTAGGCTTGAGAACTGGTAAAAGCTTCCCCATGCAAGTGACACCTGGAATAGTAAGCAGCCTAGGAAATAAATACTCATGATAGAAAGAAAAGATGGGGTGAATGAGTTTAAACTAGAAGGCAAAGTTATTTCT
This sequence comes from Cricetulus griseus, assembly GCF_003668045.3. Taxonomy (NCBI): domain Eukaryota; kingdom Metazoa; phylum Chordata; class Mammalia; order Rodentia; family Cricetidae; genus Cricetulus; species Cricetulus griseus. Next base: position 254,427,778 of record NW_023276807.1, read on the forward strand.
CAATTCCAGAAGCAAAAGACTATGACACTCAGAAGTGTAACTGGCTTGCTATGGCTACAATGCTCATCTTGGTAATGAGACCTGGACATAACAGAACCCAGAATCCCATGAAATATATTTCAAGAAAGAGGTCAGTCATTTCAAGATTGGTTGGGGCCATTAATGAGGCCTTGTGATCTGCCAAGGCTCCAAATGCCCTATGCAAAGAAATTAGGTTATGGCCTCAAGTTAGAGACTCTTGTGTGCTGTGTTCTCCAGGAAAGTGATTTTGTCATATTTCATCCAACTCATACCCACAGCATCTAGTGTTCCCATCTCAGAAGGATGCAATAACTTTTGTTGAATAAGCTTTTTTAATCTCATCTTACTTCTGTGCCCCTATACTTGAATTTTCCCCCACCGAATATCAAATTTTGCCATTGGACTATTTTACTGTTAGTTTCTGAAAAGGAACCCCTGGCTCAGGTATAGCTTCTTAAACCTCAGCCTAAGACAAGACCCACTATCCTAGGCTTCCCAAGCATCGCTTCAGCTCAAACCATCAGCCAAAGCTACTGCTCTTCTGAAAGTTTTATCATAAAATTCAAGGGAGAACTGCATCTGGAAATGGTGTCTTCCAGGGGTTTCAGTCAGGATTTGACAGATGTTACAGCAGCAACCCCATGAGTGAGTGATGGTCAAGATATGATGTGTCTCACACAAACACTGCTGTCCTACCTTGATACATATGCACTTGAGAGGTCATAGGAGAAAGCTATAGACTTGAAGTTGGGCTTAATTCATCAGCCTCAGTCTAAAAAAAAATACCTGCCAGTAGTCTGGTTTATCTTTCTCCTTTAGCCATAGTATTATAGAAAATAACCTTAACACCTAGGCGGTACCACTTAAGCCTCTTTTCCTGCATGGTGTATAACTCTAGGTAGAGGTAGAATTTGGCATGGTGGCTGAAAATGCCCAATTTATAGCTTACCTAAGCATTTTACACAATTGGCTTAATAAAATCAGAAGCAAGGAACAACATTGTATTTGTCATCAAGGTGGTAGTTTATACAGTTACAGCATACTTAGACTTTGGAACATCTGATACCTGATCATTAAAATTTGGGGTCATTTTCTTCTTATCCACACAGAGGAAAGTAAGTGGAGTTGGAGTCTCTATCCCTTTCAGCTTCCAAAGGATTTCCATGTATCATTTGTCCCCAGAGAAAGACTTTCTCAAGCTATTCTCTACTTGCTGTAGAAAGCCTCTTGTTAGATGTTAATGACCCGAGTTCACCCACCAGAATTAGTCAACGTAGGAAACACTGAGTTACAGCAAGAAAAGGAGAAGTAATGGTGTGGCAGCTATGATCCTGTTTGACAGGGTGGCTCCTCAAATAGAAATGAAGACCACCTGCCCCAAGGTGTACTGATTCTTTGCTACCATGTGCTTGGTTCCTTCTGGTAAGAATATTTCTGACTGGCACTGGTGTCTTCAAGCCAGAAATTCCTGTCTTCAAAGTTGGTTAAGGCAACTTTAAATGACAGGAATGCACTTATTCTTCATTAGGCTTCACCCATTAATTTGAGGATATGGCACAAATACGGATACACAGTGGTTAATTTCAGCCACAGAATTCTATAGTTCTACCCATCTAACTTAACCTCACCTTCAGGTCATTGGCCAAATGTGTACTTCAACATCATCTCTGGAATCCACAAGCATGAAGCATATGAATATTTTTATGTCTATTGGTTACCATCTCTGCTACCCAACCTAATAACTTCTAATAATCTCTTATTTATGGTTTTGCGGTCATCATTAAATCTGGGCTGGAAATTATTTTTATGGATGTTGTACATAATTCTGAACATTTTTCTCCATTTTAAGTTCTAAGGTACCTGAGTTTCACTAGCCTACTTTTAAATATTATTTTCAAATGTGAAGAACTCCTTAAGATATTTTCTTGGGGTCTTAAACAACAAATGAAAACAAAAATGAATTTAATCATTAAGAGACATTTCATTACATTTATGAGTGCTGGTATAGCCAGTAAATCCACAAAGTTTAGACTTATAGTTCTATTTGAATTGTTACATTTAATTAAATATATGTCAGCCTATGTGAAAATGCATCTTAGTTTTTCTAACATTATCAAAATTAAAACCTCTTACTGACCTAGTAACTGTCAACCTGACTCCCCAGTAATTAGCTCCGAGCAATTGTCATGAGTATCCCCATATGTCCACTTCCCATTCCCCCTCTGCTCCTGTCGCATACCCTTCTAGACATCTGGGCTCAACCTTTCTACCAATCCTCTTCCTGCCTCTTCCTCTCAAAGACCTTTACAGCTTGCAATAGCAATCTTTAATGTGGGTGTATTAGGTTACTGTGGGAAAAAATACTGGGCAAAACAACACAGAAGGGTTTATTCTGGCTCACAGTGTGACAGTGTGGCCCATCATTGCACTGCTGTCATGATGGCAGGAGTGTGAGGCCACTAGTCACAGGGCATCTGCAGCAGGAAGCAGAGCGCGGAATGCCGGTGCTCCTTCGTGCCCACTTCCCACCCACACTTTGGACTTCCATTCAGTCTGTGACCCTAGCCTACAGAATGGTTCCACCCATATTTTTTCCCTTTATATGTATGTCTTAGTTAAATTTTTATTGCTGTGAAGAGACATGATGACCATGGAACTCTTATTTTTTATTTGAAAAAAATTATTATATTTTTACATACCAACCCCATTACCCCTCCCTCACCTTCTCTTGCCTCCCCATCTCCCCCACTTCCCACCCTCATTTACTCCCCAGAAGGGGTAAGGCCTTCCCTGGGGTGTCAATAAAGTCTGGCATACCAAGTTGAGGCAGGACAAACCCCTCCCTATTTAAAGTGAGTCTTCAGTTAAGTCTTTCTGAAAACATTTCATGGTGGTGTTAAACTCTGTTGACAGTGAAGATTAATCAGCACAAGAAGATTGTTTCCTTTTCAACTTTGAGTGCATAATGAAGGATCCCTTACTCTAGGCACACAGTTGCCCAACAGATCTCCAATTCATCTTCTGCAACTGATACTTCATACCCATTGGACAGCAACTCCCACCCTTGGTGACCATACCGACTCTATTATTCTGTGTTTGGCTATTTTAGATATTTTATCCAAAAAGAATATCACATTACACAGTGTTTGTCCTTTAGGACATGGTTGCCTTCCCTGGGCATAATGGGTTAAAATGTATTCATGTTATCGTATACAGCAAGTTTCCTTTCTTTTGTAGAGCTTCATGATATTTTATTGTATGCATAATCTTTTCTCCTTCACTTTCCCAAATCTCAGTGTCATAATCAGCTAACAACTGAAAGAAGAGAAAGTAAGAATGTATATTATGAAGTCTTACACTATTCCCTGGCTGTATTTGTATTTCTGAGGCCTTTTACAGCAAGCTTATGCAGAGAAGTTACTACAACAGCAGTGAGTTTGGGTGTCCTAGCATCATATTAGTAAGAAGAAGTGTGGGTGATCAAGGGACATAGTCTGTCAAGAGGAGGATCCATGTAGGTGTCAGATTATACCACAAGTTTGAGTATTAACCTCTCAGTAACACAGCATCAAATATGAATTCTTCAACACTCCCAGCCTTCTCCATGCTACTAAATATCTCATACTTTCATGTCTCTGTAAGTGTCCTCCCAGAATCTTTGACTATGGTAAGAGCCATTCGATGTCAGAGAGCTGATTTGAGATAAAGCTTCTGTTATCAGACTCTTCAAACTTTTGATTTTTATGTTGGAAATATTTATCTAAAAATATGTATGCAGACTCTTTCCCACCACTCACCTGGAGTCATTACTCTTGGCATACCAGTCCTATTACTTTACATGCCCACACATTTGTTTTAGGTGAATTATTGTAACCACCTGTTTGGTTTTCTTAAGTCTAATAATTCCTTAAATGAAACTCACTTAGCTGGCAACTATCCATGTGCTTGCCAAGATATGTCCTGTGAAATACTTAGAGTCACAAAGATTAAGGAGACACACATCCTATCTAAAACCACCATGCCCTGTGTTCTTGGCCTGAAATAGGTGGTCAAAAGTGTGGCAATGCTCTTAAATGAGCACCAGGAATTTGTCCCTGAAAGAACCACAAGTTCTGCCATTAACTTAGATCACTCACTTCTCTCAGGCTTCCCTATTTGTATTTGAAGAGGAGGGGTGTGTGTTATTACCTGAAATGCTTTTGTAGAATAAGGCACTGTTGGTCCAGAAAATCCAAAGCAGCACTCACATAGCTTTTCCTGAGAAAGGAAGCAAAAGTATTTGAAATTGCCTGGCAACAAGCTAATGAGAGAGGAGTGTTCTTACTCAGCACATCAGTTTATGCAAACCGGTGTTGTGGGATAATCCTTTTGTGTATTGTGAAGATGTGCCTCTGCCAAGGTACTTTCTGATTAGTTTAGTAAAGAGCTGAATGTCCAATAGCTAGGCAGAAGAGGATAGGTGATTTTCCCATGGAGACAGAGGAACTCTGTGGAAGAATTTTGAAATTCACCAGCCAGACACAGAGAATGTGGAATATGCAGTATGGAGAAGTAATGAGCTACATGGAAGAACCTAAATTAATAAAGTTATACGAGTTACTTGGGAACAAGCCTAAGCAAAGTTAAGCTTTCAAACTTAATAAGTAGTTTCTGTATCATTATTCAGAAACTAGTTGTCCAAAAAAAGACCTGTTATAAATAAGAGATCCTCAGAAAGTATTGAATCATGCAAATAGTGTGTGTGTGTGTGTGTGTGTGTGTGTAAAACCTGAATGGAAAAAGACAAACTTCTTTTGACATCTGGCCATCCCTAAAAGGGGTGATGGCTTTAGCTTTGAATGATTGGAATTCAATTTAAATTCTCTTTAATGCTGTGAGATTTTGAACATCATGAAAACACCATAGCCCTTAGAGAAGAAGAAAAGAGATAATTGTGCTAATTCTTTGATTAAATGAAAAAATATAAAAGTAAGATAAAACACATCTCAGAAAACAGTAAAAACAAGTGACATCCAAGGAAACACCTCATGATCTGCTATTCAATGCAATCTTAAAAGAAAGAGAGGTAAGCCACAGAAGCCTATGACTAAACAAACTCCATGGCCTCATTTCTCATATTTAAAGATATAATTACTTAAGTGGCCTACTAACTAAATTTAAACACATAATTGTTTAAGTCTATTGTAAGCAAAATTTTGCAAACTCTCAAATACATTCAGAAAAAAATTGTTAGACTCAGCTGTGACTAGGAAAACAATCAAAAGACATTCAATAGTGTTTTCAAGTGATAAGGAAATATTCAAGTATAATTCAGTCTAATTTAGACCAGCACCCAATTAAATTAAATTCTTATGCCGTTCTCAGAGTACTAAAACCTATTTTTATTAAAAAAAAAGCATTCATTTGAGTTTTCTTAAGTATTCCCAGCTGGATATATTATCTATATTGAATTTTTCACTCAATGGAATGGTACCAGGTGGTCCCATAGGCTTAATGAAGATTTGATTTTAAGTACATGGAAAAACTATAGCAATATCTTTATTCTAAATAATATAGTTCTAGTATGTCTCTATATAACAACTTTTAGTTACAATCTTTATGTCTAAGAGAAACCATATTGAATAGCAGTTCTTTCCAACATAGGCTATACAGTATTATGTCAGCATCTTACCTTTGTCCCACTTTCCCATCACAGATATTAGAGAGTTCACACCCAGAGATGACTACTACAAAACTCCAGGCAGGCTGCATTCAAGTGATTCCAACTGAGTTGTTATTCCACAATGGAAAGTTTCTAAGATAATCTTAAAGGGTGTGAGGCTAAAAAAGCAAAGCAGATGCATTTGCAGCTGATGACATCTGTGATGAAGTCATTGGTCACTGGAATGTAGCTCTCTAAATTAGACTTGAAAAACATTTGACTAGCTGGTGTCAGCTAACTGAATTTCAATCTAAAAAACTATGTAAGTAATAAGAGACACTGGAAACCCAATGACCTTCATTTCTCCTACCTCCTATGTTCCCGCATATATTTATGTTTTGTTTTTTTGTTTGTTTGTTTGTTTTTTACCAGTTATGGCCCATACTATCTAAGGAGATGTAATGATGACTTTTGTTTCTCCGAGTAACTTTATAAAGTTTAGCAAGGGATGGGGAGTATTTGAGATCTACTTTGCAGGCAGACAGATAATTTTTAATTCTGGAATTGATGTGAGATTTTAAAAATAGGCACAAGGCCCATGCCATCAGCCAAGTTGTCTGTAACTCATGAGGGAAACAGCAGAGAAACAGCTTTTGTGAGCTATCACTCCATACTGGAGTGTGATTTTTGTTGATGCATTTGTTTTTGAGTCTTCCATACTCATACAAATAACTCCTTACAGTCTTGTAAGTAACTCCAGTACATTCATTGGATTTTCCAAAAAGAAGATAAGCACAAAATATAGACAACTCTATAAGCAAAAGCTCCCTAAAACTAGCAGAAGCCATGGGGCAAGTGTGGATTCTCAAAACTGTGAATTTAGCAAGGATTCTAATTTAGAAATATTTATATATCTCTGAGCATGGGGGCATTCCCCATACAAACAAACAATGGAGTATATAAGGATCTGAATACAGAATTTGACATTGCTTGTGCTGAATAAGGTAAATTAGTTAACTGTAGGGGAAATGTCATTGAGTCTTTGATCTTAAAGAAATTACTGAAGACAGGGGGCTGGAGAGATAGCCAAGTAGTCAACAACACTTGTTGCTCTTGCAGAGGACCCAGGTTTGATTCCCAGCGCCTACAAAGGACCCATGCTTGCTTTCCTACTTCCACAAGTGATTTGCAACCATCCATAGTTCCAGGTCTAGGAATCTGATACCCTTTTAGCATATCCACGGGCACCAAACATGCACATTCTCCATATACATGTGGCCAAAACATTCACACATAAAATTGAAAGAACAAAATCTAATAAAATATTTTTAAAAAATATTGGTGAAGTCTTATTTATCCCATTCCCCAGACTTAAACTGATAATATTCAAATTACTATTAGCAAAAAATTTTATTTCTTACCCTGCCTCACCTAAGAAGACTTGACCCCTCCTCTAGCAATACCCATCAGCTGTCAGTTTGGGGAAATAGTTACTGAATAGCTACATAACTAAAGAGTGCCTTCATGTTCAAGCTATATCTACTACCTAAGCCCAATAGAACTGGCCATATTTAATGTATGAATCCACTTTCTTGGGGAAAGCTTTAATAGTTTAACCATAAGAGGTATCATAGAAAATATTTGTTAAAAGTTTGGTAATTGTGCCAGAATTTCAATACCCTTCCCTACCTAGACTATGAGTTAAATTTTGGCTTTTCCTAGAATGGAGAAATGCTTCGTGAAGGGAGTAACTTGACAGTCAAAAGCAGTTAATTAGGATAGAGTCTCTGTTAATTAAATAAGTATGTTATGCTTTACTAAACCCAAACAGTTACAAGGTTAACAAGCAATTCAACACATCATTAAAACTTAGCAATTCTTGGAGTCTAAGGTGGCCTTAAAAAATGAGAAGGCAAAGACAGTATGGATCTGCAACCTGTATTTCAAGGAGTGTGGTTTCTGTTAGCCATCAGAATTGGTTCATTCTTTTCTTTTTATGAAATGATTACTTTATATATTTAAGATTATAATATAATCACATCATTTCTCCTTTCTCTTCCCTCCCTCCAAATACTTCCATATACCTTCACCTCCTGCTCTTTTCCAAGTTCATGACCTTTTTTAACCATTAGTTTCTGTAATAAATAACTGCTATAAGAGTGTGACTCCTAGTAATGTTAGAGGCTACTGTCATAAAGTTTTACCACTACTATTGCCTTGGCATGGGCTGCAATAGACACGCTACCACTGACAGGGGGAAAGTCTAGGAAGCCTCAATCATACACAGAGAACTATAGGCAACTAAGGAATGCTGAGAGAAGTTGGAACACTCGTCCTTGGGAAAGATTATATCTGTTGGTTATCCAACACCAAATGGTCATCCCTGGAAACAGACACAGGAGTAACATTCCTTCTTATTCTTTATGTTTTCTCTGGGAACCAATCTAAAATGCAGGCAGGATTATTTTAAAGACAGGTATCAAGGGGTCCAGATTATTCATGAACTCTAGGCACTGGTGTTGAGTAATGTAGCATTTACCATAATAGAAATTGCCCATTTGTTGTCTTCTTTTAAATGCACAGTTTTAAAATCACATTCCAAAGTTGGGCATGGTGGTACATGCCTTTAATCCCAGTACTTGGGAGGAGAGGCAGGTGAATCTCTGTGATTTTGAGTCCAGTCTGGTCTACAGAGCGAGTGCCAGGATAGGCTCCAAAGCTACACAGAGAAACCCTGTCTCAAGAAAACTAAAAAAAAGAAAAGAAACCCTGTCTCGAAAACAAACAAACAAAAACTAAATTAAGAGTCTTATTCTCTTTCTTTCATTCACTAAATACTCAAGAAGTATACTTCAGTTTTATACAAATAGCATTCATAAAAATGTGTATTCACTACAAGTAAACAGTGACCTAGTTTAATAACTAGTAGACAAGACAAAGTTTAGTTCCTTCTATTTATTTACTCACACATTACTGTGAAGTGTTATATTCTAAATAAACATTAAAACAGTTATGTCAATATTTTCCTTCTGCGAATTTGTATACAAAATATCCTCTGAAACAAAGATATTTATTGCGTGAAAAGCATTTATGTAACTCCCCATTTACTATAAGTTTTGATTCCCATCAAAGTATGTGGTATGATTGTTTAAATAAAAATGTTCCCCATAGGCTCAGAGATTTGAAGGATTGGTTGCCAGGGAGTGCACTATTTGAAAGGTTTGGAAGGAAGTGTGTCCCTGGGGTTGGACATTGAGGTTTTCAGAAGTCCAAGCCAGTCCCAGAGGTTCTCTCTCTCTTCCTACTGCCTATGGATCTCAATGTAGAACTCTCAGCTACTTCTCCAGCACCATGTCTGCCTGCATGCTTCCATGTTCCCTACCATGGCAGCAATACAGTAAACCTCTGAAACTGTAAGTTAGCCCTAATTAAATGCTTTCTTTTTTAAGAGTTACTGTGGTCATGGTGTCTCTTGATGGCCATAGAACAATGACTAACACATGTGGGGATGGAAAAGAGTTGATCAAGGTGAAAATGGAAAAGAATGATAGGCCTACTTTTCAAATAATTCAGATAAATGTTGATACAACACCATCTCTTCCCTTGGTTACATTTAGACTATAGCCTTGGAATACCATCTGTGATGTTCATGGAGGATTCTTCCATCCCAGTGATGGAAAGTGACCTACACAGGCTATTCTGTTGGAATCAGTGAAGCAGTGGTCAATAACCAGGCTATGTTAGCAAGCTTTGTGAAATTAGAACAAAGTGCCCAAGACAGGCTGCTTTAAAGTGGGGGGGGGCTTTCTTTAACTATCACTTTGGGAAGAGCAAGTTCAAAATCAAGCAGCTCCTTGCCTCTGGGAAGTCAGATGAGGACAGAGATTGGCAATTGGATTATGAACCCAATCAAGTAGACAATGAAAGCTGACCATTATGAGTGTGATTCATGGGTACCGATTTTTTTTCACTTATCCTGAAGTGCATCTGTTAGGTTGGTGTTTCCAATTGGCTGTCCTCTTCTTTGGAATAAAAGCCTGGTTGCCTCTGTGGGAGGGTTTCTGTGTTTCTGATTTGTCTTTGTTGGTTATGATTTTAGCTTTATTTCTATCTACCTTTGATGTCCTCTAAAATACTCAGGTTTTTCAATATATTAAGGGCTGTGCACTTTTAAATGATATTTTAATTTGTGAGAAATTCGCCTCCCTCATCTACGGCCATACCACTCTGAACGCGCCTGATCTTGGTTGTACTTGGATGGGAGAAATTCTATGAAGTAGGAAGGGAAAGGAAACAGACATCAAGTTGTCTTTCCTGTGGGAAAGTAAATTTGCTTGCATAGAAATACATGCCCTCTTAGACTGATCCAGGCAGCAGATTAATTGCTTTGTCTAGAAGTCTGTCACTGTCAGGGAAAGAGTCAAACTCAAGATTTTTCATTTTGCCTTAGTTCAGCAGATCATCTATAATCAAGAAATGTTTGCTGAATCCTAAAATCCTAAACACTAGACTACAAAAGGATACAGCCCTTACATTTCAGAGAAGCTAATAGAGGAGACAGAATGAGGCAAATGATTGACACACAGTGCATGGTATCATGAAGAGGTCTGGGTGGCAGGAGAGTGGCATTGCTTGTAGTCACTGTGTTCCATCCATGGCATACCTCTGGAACAAAGGCATTTATGTTTCCTTGTCTTCCTACCTAGATACATTAAAGCCCAAATCAAAAGAATGTGGAAATTGGCAATTTAAACCATTGCAACCATTTAATTTGAAGGTCGATAGTAATTGACCAATACCTTGTTATTTTATTTTAAATGTGAAATTCATGTATCAGGCATAGGATATAGCATAGTGGTTGAATGCTTCCTTAGCATTTATGAGGTTCGAGGCTGAACCTCATAATTGTTTTAATTCAAAAAAGAGGCACAAGAGTTCAAGCAGAGGGTTTTTTTTTTTTTTTTAATTAGGAGAAAGGAAATGGGAAAGTGGGGAGGGGATTGGGGAGACTGGCCTCTGGAGACAGGAGCAGCAGAAGATAAGAGAGAGGCAGAGAAGAGGGTTGGGAGAAGGAGAGACAGAGAGAGGGGCAGAGAAGCAGAGCGAGAGAAAGAAGACAGAGAGATGAGAGGTGGGCATGGCCCTTTTGAAAGGGAACGTAGTAAAATGTACACAGGTGGTGCTTTTAGTGGCTGCAGCTGAAGACGTATCCTGTTAGAACCCCAAGGACAGGCCAGTACCGATGCCTGAATACTAACAAACTCATATTGTAAATGAAAAAGGTAAAATAGAACATGTAACAAAACCCAAAATTTTACACACTTCTTTGTTGTAAAAAAGTTAAGATTATTTTTTAAATTGTCCCAACATGTTAAGAAGAAGGATCCTTCTGCAGTGCTTCCCCTAGGGATGTTACTATGACACATATCCTAATAGTATGGTTCTGTGTTATTCATAAATCATACCTTAGCAAGTACTTTTGCCTTGAAACTTGTTTGTAGGATTTTATGAAATCCATCCCTCATTCAGAAAAATCTATTTCTCATCCAGATCCATACCTGATGTATTAGTTTCTTTTCCTTTGTCATGATAAAATGCCCTGACAAAAAGCAACTTTGGGGAAAAGGGATTACTTTGGCTTACAGTTCCAGACTTATGGAGTCCACCATAGCAGTGGAGGCATGGCAACAGTCAGGAAAGGCAGGAAGCTGGCTTATAGCATTTCATCAATACACAAGAAGCAGAGAGAGCGAGTGGAACCAGGCTATACAACCTCAAAGCCTGCCTTCATTCACACCTATTCATCCAGGCTCTACCTCCTAAAGGTTCCATAACCTTCCCAAACTGGACCACAAACTGGGGATCAAGTTTTCTAACACACAAGCCCATGGAGTAATTTCATATTCAAATGACAGCACCTGGAAAATCTAAGAGAACCCTACTTCCTTGCTGATAAATGATTCAGTAATGAGTTTGTAGTACACCTCAGACCATAGAGAATTATTGGGATGTCTTCTTGGGATCTTTGGATAAATAATTCCTGCTTACCAGAAGTTTCAAGATATGATAGTGTCTTAGTTGAGTTGCCATAATAAAACACAATAAAGAGGCAGCCATGATGGCACCCACCTTTAATCCCAGCACTTGGGAGGCAGAAATAGGTGGATCTCTGAGTCTGGGGCCAGCTGGGTCTACCTAGTGAGTTACAGGACAGCCATGGTTACACAGAGAAACTTTGTCTCTAGAGGAAAAAACAAACAAGCAAACAAAACCAACCACAACAACAAAATACAAAGAGGGTCACTTGGGACCTACAGAGATTTCTTTATCACAATTCTGAAACAGGAAGTCTGAGTCAGCAGAGTTGACATTCCAATGAGATCCTACTCAGCTCATCCAGGTCCCATACTATTTTGTTTGCTTATTTGATTTTGTTTTATTTAGTTAAACATTGCCTTAAAGCATATTTAAATCTCCCTACTGCAATGATACAAAGATTACTCCTTAAGAGCATTTGCTTAATTAGACATAGAATGGATGATATATGCTGTGTGATGGGTGAAGTGAGGTGTCCCCCAGAGTCTTGAACACACCTGGTCGGTCACCACCTGGTGTTGCTGTTTGGGGAGGATTAGGACATGTGATCTTGTTGGAAGAAGCGCATCATTGGGGCAGGCATTGAGAGTTCAAGGATTCATGCCATTTGAAGTTTGCCCTCTCTGCTTGTAGCTTATGGTTCAAGATGTAAGCTCTCACCTTGCTGCTCTGGCTGGCATGTGTGCTGTCTGCTTCCCCACAATGACAAACTCTTACCTCTCTAAAACTAAAAACCCAAATAAACCGTTCCTTCTAAAAGTTGCCTTGGTCATCATGTTTTATCACAGTAATAGAAAAATAATAAATAAGTTCTGTTTTCTAATTTTCTGTCCACTTAATGGCTGTTATAAAATTTATTAGAAACCCTATATCTCTAGTGCTCTTGTGAGCTTCCTCAAAAGATAAAATGAGTACTAATTTTACAGGGACACCAGGGTAATGTGTGATTTTTAATGATAAGCTATAGTTAATATTTATTTATTCACAATTTAAGTGGAAGCATAGCTACTGCTAGCACAGACCTGAAAAAGCAGCACTTTCACTAGGAAGCAGAAGCACCTGTCTCGCAGGCCAGTAAGGATCAAGCAATAAAGGAATTTTCCCCTTGAAAGGATGGCTGGTCTCTCAGGGCCCGGAAGATCCAGTAATTTGCTGATATCTGGACCAGTTATCTGAGTTTTAATGTAAATATTAACGGTTGTGGATGTTCAAAGCCAGGAAAACTAAGTCAAAATTACTGGGAAAAATGAAATTCACAAAATAGCTATCGGCAGCTAAAGAATGCTGAAAGTGGGAGGAATAGTCTTCCCTGAGAGGAGCACACCAATTGGCTATTTAATACCCATTGGTCATCCCTGAAAACATACATACAAGTAACATTATACAGACTGAAAGGTTGTACATGAAATATAATATATATATGTAATATATATGAAAAAGAGGACATGAATTTGAAAGAGGAAGGGGGAATATATGGGAGGGTTTGAAGGGAGGAAAAAGAAAGGTAAAATGATCTAATTATAAAATAATCTCAATAAATTAAAGAAATAATTCTCATGTGGAGACAAGATAGTCTTCATACACAAAAAAAGACAGGAAAAAGTATTCAAAGGCTCCATATATAGAACTGATGCGCAATGATTCAAGTATATGAAATAGGTATAAATAAATGCAAGGATTAGAATTTAAGAAGTTAACCTGAAAACAAAATCTAACTGGTCACAATAAGGTTGGCAGGTTATAAGTTTCCAGGAGAGCTGTTACACATAGTTCTAAATAGACACGGACCCTGTAGGAGCCAAGTCACATATGATAGATGGCAAAGCAACAATTGCTTCAAAGACAGACAGGCAGAAAACCACTAATGCCAAAATTAAAGCCCAAACCTGAAATATTTAGTGTGAATAATTAATATCTTGGAGTAAAGCCATTGTGAGCATCTGAAAGCATACCCTTAGGCGCACTCTGAGCTGGTACAGCAAAGGGTTTCTAGCAAGAAATAGCATGAGAAAACACTGATGTCATAGTAATTTTAAAGGTTGAAATTCTCAAGCATCTTCAAGGATTGTAGTTCTAAAAGTATGCAATTGTTGAGAGAGAGTAGGAACCTCCACCAAAAGACATCAAGATGAGCTAAAATTTAAATGTAGACTGTAGGTCATTTAGACACCCAGTGGCAAATTTACAAGATACCCATAACCTCTGAAACCACGAAAGAAACCACAGCCTGTTGGAGAATGGATTGCATACTGCAGGCTACACCAATCTGCCATGTGAGTGATGGTCAATATCCAAATCTGTAAATTTTAGTGATGGGAATAAACATTAAATATTTACCAGCTGGTGCACAGCTGGGTCGATGAGACCCATCTCCCTCACATGAGTACACACGAAAATAAATGAATAGACCTTGGCTCCCAACAGCACAAAGAAGTTGCCTTGAGATTGGAAATCAATGGTACCACCATGAACGCATCAATAGGTTAAGCGATAAATAGAGGTTGCTGTCATTTTTAAATGGAGGTGACAGCAATTTTTTCTTATTTTTGCTTTATGTGCTTTCAAATTTATTCAATTAATTCTTAAGGAAATGTTTGTCCAAGTGTACTTTCTTAAAAGGAGGATATCTTATCCCAAACTCATAAGATCACCTAATCCAGTACCTATGCTCAAAAATAATTTAGGTTCAGATTTTTAGCTCTTATCCAGTGCTAGGAAAAAAGGACAATGCCTAAATTCTTGAGACAGAATGTGATAGGAAGCTAGAATTAATAGTGCCATGGGAGCCTATAAAAGCAAAAAGTAAAGGTTTTTTTTCCTTCCTTTTAATCTCTATTTTACTCTATCAAATCTCATGGCTTCTAAGTTATCCTGAGACGATGTAGTTCCCAAATCATGGCTTATAGAAAATTCTAGTGGTGATTCTGTCTCTTAGAAATAGAGATACTGAGCTTTAGGAGTAGATTTAGTGTTTTAAGCTTATTCATTGGAGCGATTGATAGAAAGAAGCCCATTAAAATATGAATGGCCATTTTACACAGCCCTTCACAGACTCACTGAGATATGTCTGTTATCAGACAGTATGACAGTGTCACCTTCATGGTGCTCACTCCTCTGTTGTCTTAGTTACTTGTCTTGTTGCTATAACAAAATACCTGACCCTAGCAATTTAAGAAGAGGAGAGTTGGTTTGGGCTCATAGTTTAAGGGTGAGAAAAGCATAGGGGCAGGAAATTGTGGAATCTGTCAGAGATGAATATTGATGCTCATCACTCTTCTTAAACCTGGTACCCATCTCTCAGAATGGTGCCATTGCACACCAGATAACCCAGTCTAGAATCCTCATTGCAGACATTTGCGGAGATTTGTTCCCTAGATGTTTCTAGAGAGTGTCAAGTTTACAGCACCAACCACCACAACAGTCAAGGCATACATGGCAAATGTTAATATACCAGCAAATCCCATGACACACCAAATATACAAGCAAGTCCCATGGTGCACCAGGCAGAGGCGCCTCCCTGCTTAGAGAATTCTTGAGGATCTGAGCCAAAGAGTTGCTTCCCACACACTTTAGGAATAAAATAACAGTGGTAGTAAAGGAACATTTTGGTATAATTAGAAAATACTCTTTGTGACTGGGATTAATTAGAGAGAAAGTTCAGTTATTATTTGATACAACCAAAAGTTCATTTCTATACCCAAAAATACTTTGATTCTTCAATTGATATTTTAAAATAATTATTCTTTATATAATAATATCCTATTTCATTTGGGAAACTTGAGGGGAAAGATAAGTTAGAGCCCCCCTTACTGTAAAATATGTTCTTTTAGCATAAATTATTTATTCAAAATAATAGGTCTCGTTAAGAAATTGCAATACATGTATACAATGAACTTAAACTGTGTTCAGCCCATCATTCTCTCTTGGCCTCTTACTTCCTACTGGTTTCACTTACCTGAGTAGAGCCTGTATTACTTTGATGGTTTTAAAAAATAAAATAGATTCTTTGTAATTTTATACATTCCAATTCTATTTTCAAGTGTTAAATATGTTTCAATATCTTTGAAAAGTTGTATTACTTTCTAAGGCATCTATACTAAACTTGAAAACCTATAAAGTAATATCTGTAAAATGTTACGAAGGTCTATAATGCCCCTACTGTGTGCTACAAGATGGGAGATGAAGAGACACAACAGACATAACACAAAGTCATGCAACCACACAGTTTTAAAATAAAGTACAGTTCAAGTATACACACATACATGCAGAAAGATAGTAAGGAGAGAAATACTTAATTTCCCAAAATCCTCTTGGTGCAATTGTTTGCAGAAAATGATATGTTGAAGACTCATATCAGTGAGATTGCAGAAGCTGCCAAAGTACAGCATGCTCATTTGTGGTTTCATAGGAGCAGAAGCAAATTATATGTCCATCTTCCAGCTCCTATGAGAGGCGCTTGAGCAAGCTGGAGGTAGACATCAGAAGAGGCTGGCCTTAGTCACAGAGGTGCGAAGGAGCTGATGACCCCTCAGAAAATTCAAAACAAAGACTTGGGGAATGGGAAGAAGGAAGGAGAAGAAAATGGACTAAGATAAAGAAGCCAGAAAGGACCAACATCTATGTGGAGATCAGTGTCCAGGGAACATGTGTATTGTGTTTGTCCTTAATACTTTTACGTTTCTTAATATAGGACTTCTCCTTGTATACAATCCCCACCCTAGGGCTCTAGCAAACATTCAGAAAATCTCTCTTCCTCCCTCCTTCCTCCCTCACTCTCCCTCTCCCTATCCCTCTCCCTCTCTCCCCCCTCTCTCATACACACACACACCACACATTTTCTTAATGAAACTATTGACTCTAATATGCACCACATGTACACTGATACAAGCTGAAGTACAATCAAGGTTCCCAAAGGGATAGCTGACACTGATACACATACATACGTGTGTGTGTGTGTGTGTGTGTGTGTGTGTGTGTGTGTGTGTGTGTGTCTAGTTTGGAAGACACGAAAACTGGTACAATTGTATTGCTAATCTTTCTTAAACTCCACAAAAATACAAAGCTAGTTTCAGTGGATTGAAAGGGTGTCATACTAGTAAGGTGTGTTTAAATTAAGCTTCACAAAAAAAACTAAATAAATAAATAAATAATAAATTAAGCTTCACTAACTTTAAAATAAATCCACTTCTGCCTCTGAGTCAAACTTGGGGTGACATTCTTAAAAGATACAACTATTATGCTCATTCTTAAAAGATACAACTATTATGCTATTATGCAAGAGTATTTATATAAGAACCCCATAAGTCTATATCAAATGGGGAAGAGATGGAAACATATTTTAATGACTATTTATAAAATCAGTATTTGTCATTAATTATCCAAATCATTTCCTGTGTGCCCATCCTTAACATATTCTTTTAATTAAATGCATGCCTAATATAGAAACCATCTTGTTAGGTTACTATAATCAGATGGGAGCAGTTTCTGTCATTACATTTAAATGCACAGTAATTCTCAGTGTCAAGGTAAACATATATAGAATACTGATTGCAATTTTATTCAGTTACTCATTAAAACTTGCCAAAAATTTGCATGCATTATAGACCATAGTATTATAACAATAATTTTGGGAGAAAATAGAAAGTAAAATGAAGTGGGGTGGGTTTTTTATACTTTTGATAATGAAAAATGTGTGTCTAATAAAGAACACACCTTACTGTCAGCATGCTTCAACCATTGGTTGAACTTTCTTCCATCCATTTTTTTTTTTTGGCCTGCTCAAGGATTTTTCTTCTAAAAATTTCCACTGAGACTTCATACAACAACATAAAAAAATACATAGCAGGAGCAGATTCATACTTTGAACATCATCTTTCTACCTGAACCCACGTTGGCTTTGTGGTTGGGGATAAAACTTGAGAGGCAAGAGGAAATAAGATTATCTAAGAATGGTGGCTACCAACTGTTATGGGACTTCCTGATCGGTTCTGCAACTGCCTTGTCCCAAATGAACACACAGACACTATATTAATTATGAAATGTTGGACGATGACTAGGGCTTCTTATTGGCTAGCTCTGTCTTAATTATTAACCTATCACTACTAATCTATGTATTTCTACATGATCTTACCTTACCAGAGAACTCCTGACTCAAGGCAGGGCTCACATGACGACTCCTCTCTGCCTACACTTCCCAGAATCCTCCTACTCTCCTAGCCCCACCTATCATCCTGCATCATTGGTTGAAAAGTGCTTTATTCATCAACCAATAAGAGAAACGTACAGAAGGGCATCACCCCATCAACCAACTCAGGCTTCTTGCCCCCATGCCCTGTCATTAACCTCAGGTACTCCTCTGGAGGGCTGTAATCCTGCCTATTGCTCTAGTCTCCTAGGTCTTGCTGAGAACTCTGTAGTCAACTTTCTTGTCAGATGTTCTTGGACTGACAGCCCCCAAATAATGACACAGACACTTTTATTGATGATGAAAGCCTGACAGTAGCTTACGCTTTTTACAAACCAGCTTTAACAACTTAAATTAACCTGTTCCTATTAGTCTACATTCTGCCACATGACTAGGTTACCTCTCCTCTGTACTGTATGTCTGACTTCATTGTCTCACTGGCATCTCTCAGCTGCCTATTCATTCTGAGTTCTCTGTCTGTCCAGAAGTCCCTATTCTCTGCTCTCTAGCTATTGGCCATTCAGCTCTTTATTAAACCAATTACAGTGACACATCTTCACACAGTGTAAACAAATATTCCACAAGAGAACTCTAAAGGGAGGACCTGTGACTTGGAACAAATCAATTGGACTTTCTTTCCTGTGATAATGTGTCGACCCACAATAGAATGACAAATATGGGCAAACCATTGGAGCTGACTGTTTTCAAGGACATTGATCAAAGACACTGTCAGTGGATTCCTGACAGTTCCATAGAAGCATGCTTTCAAACACATGGTAGTTCAGCAACTAAGATCTATTACCTATCTACAACTTTTCTATATAGTCCTCCCATGTCTCAATAAATTTCTCTGCTAAAATTAGGAAGCATGGGCCTTTGTTACTATCAACCAAATATGCCTAGCTTGGGATAATAGAGGATTCCATCACCAAGTCCATAGGGTCCCAACTTCAGACTTTTCAGTAGCAATCATTTCCCTCTATAAACTTGTAGTTGGATTGCAGAAAAATCTGAATGGGTAGTAGTTCATGCCAAGGGCAATCCCATCCCTTTTTATGATAGAGTGACAACTGACCATTAAGGATTCAATACCAGCCTAGGTGTGTCAAATTAAGTTCAAGACCAACCTGGGCTACAAGGATGAGACCATTTTTCAAAAAGCCAAAAACAGCACAACACAAATCTTTCCTTTTTTATTAGAAAGAAAATTATTTTACATGTCAATCCCAAGTCTGTCTCTCTCCCCTCCTCCCCTGCCCCCCCAACTAATGTCCTACCTATTCCATACCCTTTCTGCTCCCCAGGGAGGGTGAGGCCTTCCATGGGGGGGGGGGTCTTCAAGTCTGTCATATTCTTTGGGATAGGGCCTAGGCCCACCCCTTGTGTCTAGGCTCAGGGAGTATCCCTCTATGTGGGATGGGTTCCTAAAGGTCATTCCTATAGTAGTGATAAGTACTGATCTACTTCTAGAGGCCCCATAGATTTCCAAGGTCTCCTCACTGACACCCACATTCAGGGGGTCTGGATCAGTCCCATGCTGGTTTACCAGCTATCAGTCTGGGGACCAAGAGTTTTTTCCCTTCTTCAGGTCAGCTGTTAATGTGGGTTTCACCAGCCTGGTATGGACCCCTTTGCTCATCAGTCCTCCTTCTCTGCATCTGAATTCCAGTTCAGTTCAAGGTTTAGCTGTGGGTGTCTGCTTCTACTTCCACCAGCTGCTAGATGAAGGCTATATGGTGGCATATGAGTTAGTCATCAATCTCATTATCAGAAGAGGGCATTTAAGGCAGCCTCTCCTCTGTTGCTTAGATTGTTAGTTGGTGTCATCTTTGTAGCTCCCCAGACATTTCCCTAGTGCCTGATTTCTCTTTGAAATTATAATATCTCCCTCTATTATATTATCTCTTATCTTGCACTCTTCTGTTCTTCCCCCAACTCAACCTCCCTGTCCCATCATGTCTTCCTCACCCTCCACTTCTCCCCTTCATATTCTCCTAGTTCCCTCTCCCCTCCCCCATGTTCCCACTTTGCTCAGGAGATCTTGTCCCTTTCCCCTTCTCCAGTGGATTGAAGACCTCAACATAAACCCAGCCACACTGAACTTATTAGAAGAGAAAGTAGGAAATACCCTTGAATGAATTGGTACAGGAGACTGCTTCCTGAACATAACACTAGTAGCACAGACACTGAGATCCACAATTAATAAATGGGACCTCCTGAAACTGAGAAGCTTCTATAAGGCAAAGGACACAGTCAGCAAGACAAAACGACAGCCCATAGATTGGGAAAAGATATTCACCAACCCCACATCTGACAGAGGGCTGATCTTCAAAAATTTATGAAGAACTCAAGAAGCTAGTCTACAAAACACCAAATAATCCAATTAAATAGTGGGATACAGAACTAAATAGATAATTCTCAATAGAGGAATCTAAAATGGCTGAAACACACATAAGAAAGTGTTCAACATCCTTAGCCATCAGGGAAATGCAAATCAAAACAACTTTTAGATACATCTTACACCTGTCAGAATGGCTAAAATCAACAACACCAATGACAGTGTATACTGGAGAGGTTGTGGAGAAAGGAGAACACTTCTCCACTGCTGATGGGAGTGCCAACTTGTACAGCCACTTTGGAAATCTGTCTGGGGATTCCTCAGGAAAATGGGAATCAGTCTACCACAAGATCCTATCTATATATTAGGCATATACCCAAAAGAAGTACATACCTACAACAAGGACATCTGTTCAACTATGTTCATAGCAGCATTATTTGCAATGGCTAGAACCTGGAAACAACTTATATTTCCCTCAGTTGAAGGATGCATAGAGAAAATGCAGTACATTTACACAATGGAGTGCTACTCAGCAGATAAAAAAAGCAATGGAATCTTGAAATTCACAGGCAAATGGATGGAACTATAAGAAACCATTCTGAGCAAGGTAACCCAGTCACAAAAAGACAGGCAGTGTATGTACTCACTCATATGTGGATTTTAGACATAGAATAAAGGATTGCCAGCCTGCAGCCCAGGCTGCAGGAGAGGTTGGTAAACAAGGAGGACCTTAAGAGAGACATACATGGTCCCCTGCAGAAACAATATTTAAAAATTAAAAACTCCTCACCCCTAACCTCCCCCAGAAAAACCTTATGTGCAAAAATTTAAATATTCAGTTACTTCACCAAATATGCAGTACTAGGCCTAAATCTTAAGCATTGTGTGTTGTGACAATAATACTTTCTCAGAGGGAAAGTCTGTAAATAAAAGGCTTTTGATTTCAAGTTGTTGTAGTGCAGACAGATTTTTGAGTTAAGAAACCACTTGTTTTATTGTGTGAGACCCCACTGGGATTTTTCCTTTCTTTGTTTAGGACCTAAAGTTTACATTCACTTTTGGAGAGCATTTTCTCTAAAATCAGTTAGCATTTAAATTAGTTAAAAATGCCATGGTAGGTTTGTATTTATCTGTGTTTATATAACTCAAAGGAGATTAATTCTGAAAAATTGAAATTGGCAAGCCAGTTACCTCTTGAGGCAGTCTAATTGCTTTATCCATTTAAACAACACAAACAAGTAGACAGGGGACTTCCTGGGATTCATCCAAGTTCAGCGTCTCCCTGGTGTTTTTGTTATCAGCTCAAGGGGTTACCACAGGTCACTTGACTCTGCACTGGGGACCGGAAGTGGGTCCTCTACGGAATGACTCAGAAAAGACACCCACCACATTTCTACATGAAGGCCTGATGGTTCTTCCTCTCCACTTAAGGACAATTCACATTTGGCAGCTTCAAAGCTGTCTTCTCTGTCTCCACTATAAATTCTCTAGAGTCAGGCCATAGTCATTAAAAGACTTGTAAATAAAGCACTTGTAAAATGAAGTAAATCTATGTTTGTGTAGTGTTATGTCAAATACTCATCAATTGCTGATAATTCCATAACCATTTTTTTCTGCCTGAACTTCTTCATCATCCAAATTAGGACAGACTTTTCAAGAGGCAGCCTACCTAATCTATTAGACTCCTTCTCAGTCAGATTCCAAGCAGGCTTCAGAGGGGAAAGTACATGCTTTTAGCAGCATCTGTATTTATATTGTGGGGGGGGGGCGCACGCTCCCACGCACGCTCAAGCGTGCATGTGCACACTCACACAAGGGTATCATTGTGTGTGCAAAAGTCCAAGGCCATGTGTGCATATGTATGTGAAGGCTAAAGGTCCTTACATGTGTTCCATCTGTAGAAAAGGGGTTTTATAGTTTAATTCATGATACTGTGATTTAATTCCCTGTCCAAAACCAACTGAGAAGCAAAGCTTATTTAGCTTACAACTCCAGGTCATATCGACTCATTGAGGGCCACCAAAGCAGAAACTCAAGCAGCTAGTCCCACCCACATCTGCAGTCAAGACTGGAAAGAAGAGTGAATCTGTGCTGCTTTCCTACTCTGTATTCAGCCACCCCTCTCTGCTCTCACGCAGCCCAAGCCCCAAACCAGAGAATGGTGCCATCCTCAGCAGCTTGAGTTCTCCTTCGTGAATTAATAATCAAGACACTCATACAAATTCCCTCAACTGAAACTCTCTTCCAAGATTGTATCAAGTTGACAGATACAGCTAACCAGCACATGAGGTCTCTCCCTGTAGGACTCATTGAGTATGCTGTGCTGGTGACATCTTACTGTCCCTATCTTCCTGGCCTGGGATTACAAAAGTGCTCCGCCATGCCTAGCTTTTTTAGAGGATCTTCATGTTTGTAAAGCAAGCACTTTACTTATTAACCTACCTCTCTGGCCTTAAGCTTACATTTTATTTTTAACTAATACATAAAAAGCATAAAAGCATGTTAATACTGGATACCATGAAATTGGCAATGCATGTATAGTTGTGTAGTGTTTAAACCAGCTAAACCATATTTATCTCCTCACATTGTTATCATTTCGGTAATGAAAACTTTAGTTGTTATTTGAGACTGACTAGACATTTTATAACCCAGGTTGACCTTCAGCCTGATTATGTAGCTTAGAATGGCTTTGAACAACTGACCCTACTGCCTCCAGTTTTCCAGTGTTCAGATTTATAGGAATGTACTACTGTACAAGGTCTATGTGCTAAGAATTGTGAAATGGTTAGTACATGGCAGTTATCTCTACTTGCCCTTGCCCTACTATGCAACATTTATTTATCCAGCTATAACTTAATGTGTATTGATGAACTAACTTTTCTTCAACTTTCCCCACTCTCTAACACTGGCAATCACCATTCCACTCTCAACATCTATAACTGTGGCTCTCAACCTGTGGGTCATGACCCCCAAAAGACCATCAGAAAACACAGATAATTACATTATGATTCATAACAGTAGCAAAATTACAGTTACACAGTAGTGACAAAAATAATTTTATGTTTCTGGATCACCAAACCACGAGGAACTATGTTAAAGGGACACATTATTAGGAAGGTTGAGAACCACTGACCTAAAAGATAAGGTACTTTACATTCTACATAATGTGAACTCATGAAGTACCTTCTGCCGGTGAGTGACTTGTTTCACTTGATAAAATGCTGCACATGTTGTCACAAATGACATAATTTTATGACTATAGCTTAATGGTGTTCCAGAATATATGCCACATTTTCTTCCTCTATTCATTAATTAATGGACACTTAGTTACAGTTTCTTGGCTATTATGAATAGAGCTAACAAGATCATCAATCACTAGATAGCATTTGTCAACCCTGAAATTATGGAGGTGGTGACTACCATGATGCCAAAGAGAAATGCTAAGAACAAAAGTCTAGATGGCATCCATATGTCGGATACTCTTCAGAAATCGGCTGAAGAAAATATTAATGGAGATTTCCTAAAATGGGAATGTGAATTGTGAGATAGAGTGATAATTTCAAAACATGTTGATTTGCTTCCCATGTAATGAAGATATCACACATGTTCCTGTTTCCATCTCTTGGCTCTAGGGGAAAAACTGAAATTGTTTCTTGTCAGTGATACTAACCAAAGATGTGAGAATTTTTGTTTCATATCCCATATCCACCTGGCTGTCAAGGTTTTATACTGGTGCTTCTGCTTATGTTGTGCAGCTGGTGTTAGAATTGACACTGGCATTGTCACTTCAATTAACAATGAAGCCCTATAATGGAGAGATCCACACAAGAAGAGCAGACAGAGCCCCACGGGCATCTCCTTTGTCTAATGCATCAGCTGATGGTACTCATTGGATGCTCACCTGAAGGGCAGCTGTGTGACTCCTTTGTACAGTGTGTTGATACTCTTCATCTCCATGGGAACTGGGAGGTATTTGCCATGTCTGTGTGTCCCCAATAATGTTTGCAGGAAAGGAAACAAGCAGATTCTCATGGCTCTGCTCCTGTTGTTTATGTGATCTCCCCAAAGACACTCCCCTTGTCACGTGGCTACCTACCTCCTCACTCATCACAATCCGTGCACACTCCTCTCACACCATCCACAGTACTGGAACATGCCTCCTGTAGGCTGCCACTACTCTCTGTTTAACTCTTCCCTTATAAACATAGGGATCACTGTTCCACATCTCATGGAAACTTTTGTACCCCTCAAAGTGACATTTGTTGATATCTTAGTATACTCCATGAACCACTTTTCCAAAAACATGGCAACAAGGAAAAAAATCTGGACTTTCAGAGTACATATGTGAGGCACAAATCTTAGAAAATACTCACATTTTTTCTGTGACCATCACTATTGTTTTCTAAGGATGTCCCCCTCATTCTCACCATCACAGGCATCCTTTGTTACAATCCAATACAGACTGCTTACACTCAAGAATTAACATTTTGACTGTGGGTCCTTGCACAAGAAGGTCAAATAGTAGTCTGACTATGGGTACTGAGAACTCCTTAGTGACTTTCCAGCCAAATCTCTTGTTGTTCCTTCTCTTTCCAGAGTTATGAACCTCTGGACAGAGTCTTCCAGCATAAAAGGTAGTCTTTGCATGACTTTCCAAATCCTCAAGCTCTTCCAAGCCTGCCTTCCTATCCCAAACTGGGGCATCTTTTTCTTACTATATGATGGGGTTCAATCCAACCTTTAAATAAATAACAGCTCTACCAATATGCTCTAGGCTCCACACTCATCATGTAAGCTTGCACAGCATGCACTCCTCAAAAATAAAGCCAATGCTCTCAAACACCTTGACACATGAAGCTTTGTGCTCCTCACTTTTCTGTAGCCACTCTGAGTTCAAGCTAGTTTGTTCTGGTTCTTATCCATGCAGAGGAGTCTTCAAAACTCCAAACAATGTACATGTACAAGAGGTATGAATGTCTGTAATGATAAGAGGTGGGTGCCGTAGGTAAGATTTTTCTTGGTATCTTCACAGCTCAACACATCTCACACTTTTTTTTTCTATTCATGGTTGAAAACATATTGGTTCCAAGTATGACTATTAGAGGATGTTAAAATAGAATGTTTCCATCTGAATTGTGACTGAAGACTCAAAATAATAAGTGCCAAATGCTGGTGTTCCACTTCTGCTCCCAGAGTGAAGAGTTGCTTTAAAAATTCTCATGACCATGGGTCCCTAACTATGGTATTCAAAGGGCAAGATTTCGTATCTTTCTTGTCAGCTTCTAGGCAGCTGCAAAAATTTCAAGAAGACCAATTACAAGGCTTCCATGCACACCTAGGATTAAAATGATCCAGATAATTTTGGGTTTTTTCTGTCATATCATCCTTGAATAGCCTCTCAGAGGTGAAAGCAAAAGCTGCACTATTCCTAGTACTTCAGATTATCCTTGTGAAAGCCCCCAGAGTTTATCTGTTTTTTTTTTAAGATAGCAGGATGTTGCCTCATTAAGTTAGTACCTGCAACAGCCTGGTTTGGGTAATTCGAATGTGCTCTAGTGTAATGTCATTTAGAGATAAAGTTTCCATCTGCTCTAGGACAATGCCACAGTGGCAAGAAATGAAGAAAGGAGTAGTTTCTTTCTTCTTTTTTCTGGCATGTTCTCCAGAAAAAAATGTCCTGCTATCTAACTGGAGCTAGCCACCCCTGTGCTTACAACATGGAGAGGAACTAAGGGTATAAAAGTCTTTGCTCACTTGGAAATTGTTTCCTCAGATTGGAAAGTGGTTGAAATGGGCTTCTCCTTTAGTGGTGATTCTTCACAGGTTCTGAGGCAGCAGGTTGCCTCCCAGTCCCGTGTGTGTGTGTGTGTGTGTGTGTGTGTGTGTGTGTGTGTGTGTGTGTGTAGATGGACAGACAGAGATACAGACAGAGACAATCTCCCATTCTCTTTGTCATCACTCTTTATTTCAAGAGGGCTGGCTTCATAATCTAGTGAAGATGTTTCCATATCCCCCAATGCCTACAGATGTGTGAAGTAGTCATAAGTGGCAACCAGAATAGTGAAGACCCTAGAGAGAAAGAGGTCAAAGAGGCTCTATATGGGCCAACACACCTGCTGCTGAAGATGCCAATGACCCAATGGGAGACAAAGTGAAGTACCAGGCTCTTTGATTCTTTGTTACCTGCCACCTCAGTCACAGGAAACAAACCTACAGATGGCATGGTTGGGACACAGTCATCCTTGTGATGTCATTATTCAGCTTATCGCCAAGGCACTGGACAATGCTTTCCTGTCACTGGTGGGGACCTCACCTTCAATTCACAAAGATGAAAAGTACTCTGGCTTGTGACACTTTCTTCCATCTGCAAGTGGAGGCATCCTTTTCTTGATAGAAGAGGAAAGAATCAACGATGAACCAATATCACAGGATAAATCCATCTTAGAATCTTTTAGTAGGAGATCAATTACTTCCCATCTTAGTCTGAGAACCGCTCCCCAAAGTAGTCTCAGATAAAAGGAATAAGCACTGGATTTGGAAACATGATCTCAAGAAACAGGAGTGAGAGACAAAGGAAATGTGGATGCTGTATTAGTTTCCTGTAGTGTTATATCATATTAGCACAAACAGTGCCGGACTTTCAATGACACAAATGTTTTCCTTCAAAAGTCAGAAATGGGTCCCATGGCCTAAAATCAACATGTTAACATGGATGATTTCTTCAAGAGCATCACTTTAATCCTTTCACACTTTTTTCCAATTCTACAAGGCTTAGCTCATGATCCCTTCTTGCTTCCACATCTTGCTTCCATCCCCACATCTTGTATTATTTCTAACTATTGTACCTTCTTCATATAAGTACTCTTATAAGTGTATTGCCCCCATGGAAATAACATAGGACAATCTGTGCACCCCAAAGTCCATACATTAACCACTCTTGAAAAATCCCTTTTGTTTACATCACAAATTTCCAGACGCCAGGGATTGGGACACAGCCTCCGTTCAATGTCATTATTCAGTTTATGACCAAGGCACTGCTTTGGGAAATTTGCTCCTCCAGAATCTCTTAGTATTGTAAATGCATCTAATAATTATATAGGTAGGGAACAAAAGGAGACAAACTTATCGGGCGGCACCAACTCTATTAGTCAATGTGACTCCCAAGGTTTAAACTCTTCCTCATGTCCAATACTAATTTTCAACAATACCATGTAGAAGTCTATGGTTCAAATTCAGAAAAGCCCTAAAACAGAAAAAGTAAGTCTGCTTTTCTCTCCCCAAAGTCACTGAAGCTGCATGGGACTAATTGTTGTAGTGATGGCTAGAGTAAGAGGTGAAGTGAGCCATTTTGAAATTGATCAAAGGTTCTCAACTTACTTCCCCACTCCAATTTAAGCTACTGAAATCCTTAGCAACTTATCTCTGGTAAGCACAATCATATAAGGAACACATACCATTTCCAAAAGTTTGGACAAAAGCAAAAGAAAGGCAGATATTTTCCCTGGAGCTAGAAGTGATTGCTACGGAGATATCAAAGCATTCTCAGAAAGCCCTGCAGAAAAAGGCACCAGGAAGATAGCCTTTGAGCCCTGATATGACAAAGATTTCCAGAATACTCCAGAGTGTGGCAGAACCAGTAGATGCTGAAGATAAGTGGACTACCCAGGTCATTGATGTGATCAAGGACACCTGCCTTTCGATGAGCAAGCATCTAGACTTGGTGAAAACTTTAGGACTGGGTGGTTCCCTTCTCAACTCTAAATCAAAAAGAGGAGGAAAGTCATCTGTGCATAACCACAAGAAGTAAGAGCAAAGAGCAATGCCACCTCACTGGAAATGCATAAGATGGAAACAGAGACAGTACCCTGTTTATGAGGCAGACCAAGATGAAAAGGGAAAAATGAGCATAGACTTGGAGACAAAAGCACAGGCATTCTGACATTTAGCTGGTGAGGAAGCATGAACTGATGAAGCCTTTTGAAAGGCAATTCAGCCTTATCTATCAGTATCTGAAGGTTACCCACTATTTGGCTTAGACTTCTAGTTCCAGGAGAAAAAAATCTTACAGAAATATGTAAACAAATAAACAAAAGAGTACATTAAAGCATGTTTGTTACAATACTTTCCCAGCAATAAAAATCCAAAGCAATATGAAAATTATACTTAGGGAGAAAAGAATATACATTATTTATGTGTCATGGAAAGAATTCACATTTATGCAAAGAGAAATAAGCAAGTTGCAGATAGTTGTTGCATGATGAACTCTACTTTTTGTTTGTTTTATTTTCTTTCATTTTTGAGATTATGACATAATCACATCATTTCTCTCTCTAACCTTTCCTCTCTCCAAACCCTCCCATATACCTCTCCTCACTCTCTTTCAAACTCATGGCCTCTCTTTTCATCACTTGTGATTACATCCTAAATATGACCTGCTCAGTGTGTATAATGATGTTTGTCTGTATGTTTCCAGGGCTGGACATTCAGTATTGGAAAATTCTTTGGTATATTCTCATACCTGGGAAAGACTATTTCTCCTATTCTCATCATTCTTAGTCACCTTTAGTTCTTTGTGTAGATCTGAGGCCCTGTTGGCTTTCCCTGTCCACTTTGACATGTGTTGGTGTTTTCCTTGTTCAACTAAACAAAAGCAAGATTTGCATGTGAGAGCCTACCTGCACTATGACTGCACACCCTACTGTTTTGTTCAGCCAGGAATGAGTTCACAAATGAGAAATGTGCAGCCCAGTACTGCTTCCTTTGTGTCACTTCCTGTTTTGCTTATCATACTAAAGAGGAAAATGTTGATTAAAGTTATATGATTGTGTTAGTGAAAGCAATGAAAGTAATTGAGAAGAAAAGACATTAATCCTGTTGAACAAAAACTGGATAGAATCAAATGTTAGTGAGGCCAAGTAAGGTTGGATTTCACTGCTGTTCTTGAACTTGAAGGATCAGATCCAGACAGGCAAACACATGGATGGGCAGGCAATTGAAAAGTCAGTGTTAACAGTGGGGGACAGAGGTGAGCCAGAGCTCTAGAAATAAGAGTCCACAGTCCTTGGTCACACACCAGGTATCAGGAGAAAGGCTGCTGTGGTGCCCTTCTATCTCAAAATTAGGTGTCTGTCACTTTATTGGGTCCCAGGTGAGAGAGTTACAACCTTTCTTTGGTAGCAGGTCTGTTATGTCCTTGGATCTTATTTCCCTGATTTGATTTTGGCATGCCCATGTACTCTTACTGTTTCAATTCACTCCAGTAAACTTACAGGATGGCTTCCTTTCTAATCTCAGAACAAAACATTTATCCATCTGTGCTAGATGGGTGGTGCCTGAGAGATGGTGCTGGTTCTGGATCCACTCAGGGTCTGTAGTCATCCTTCTCCTTCAAAAGGAAGTCAAAGCTGCTTTAAGATGGCACCTTCCAGGTCAGTGCACAGCCCAAAAAGCCACTGTTTCTACAACACTGAGTAACTTAAAGAAGGACACAGCCTGATCTCAACAGGCTTTATGGCTAATCTTAATTATCAACTTGATGGGCATTTAGGATCACCCTGGAAACACCATCTGGACATTGATGATTGATTATCTAAAGTTGAGCTAATTGAAAGGAAAGGCCAACTCTAAATGTGGACTCTACCATTTCATGAGCTGCAGCCATGGGCTGAATGAAAAGGAAAGGAAAATGGAGCACAAGCATTCATCACTGTCTGTTGCCTGACTGTGAGCACAATGTGACTCCCACCATCTTCCTGCCCATGGTGGGCTGCATTCTTTGAAACTGTAAGCCAAATTAAATCCTTCCTTCCTTTATAAAGTTTCTTTTGCCAGGTATTCTGTCAAGGTGACTAGATGTATAAGCAATAGGAAGATCACAAAAATGCTAGAAGATACAACAATGAAGAAGACATTTCCACGTGCTTGGAAGACAGACAGTAAGGAGCCGTGAACACTGAACACCAAGTGTGGAACCAAGAAGGTGACTATGAATCAAGCTGTTTCTTCCCATAAAACTCAGAGTAACCCAATCATTGGAGACACCCGCTATCTCAACAATCTGGGCAGTGGCATGTCTGAAAGCCTGTAAGCATTTGGACTCTCAGATCCTCTTTGCCATCTAACACATCCAGGCAACTCCCCTTCCCACACTCCAGCATGAGGCCAGAGATTCATTTGTGAAGAAATCATTCAGAAGGATTTGTGTAGAAGATGTCCCCCTGATGCTGTAAGATATCCCTTGCATATTACTCATCAACGTATCATATAGGTTTCTAAGCCAGCACCAGCTGTGTAACATTCTTGGGAGAACTGGGAAAATAGGCACACACACCAGCCTAATGCTTTTCAGTAAGAGACTGTGTAGGTTTGCCTGTGGGAATATAAGGGATTGTCTTGATTAGTCAGAAAACTTCCCCATTGTCGAAAGCACAATTCCCTGTGTGTGGGATCATGGGTTGTATAAAAAGTGGAGAAGTGAGCTGAGCCTTAGCATGCATCCAGCCATGCTTCCCTGTCCTAACTGTTGATAAGACATATCTAGCTGAGTACTTTAACTTCCTGCTGTCTCGACTTCCCCACAATGATGGGCTGTAACCTGGAACTATGTTCTAAATTAACCCTTTATCACTGAAGTTGATTTTGTCAGGATCTTTTGTTAGAGCAAGAGGAAAGGAAACTAAAACAGAGAGCTTTAGTTTTAGTGAAAGCAGGCCGAACTAAGGTTGAACACATAGTTCAAGATCAGAGACCAATGCTCACAATCAAATAGAAAAGTAGTCCCTGAAACCCAGAACAGACTTATGAAGACTGAAAAAGTGGAGGCCTTTTTCCTGTCATAAATTGTGTTGAATAATTTGACCTTTGAGTCGGTGTACACATACTCTTGTGAACTTAATGCATATGTTACTAAACACAGGATACCTTGAGAATGGACATTCTACTACACAGAATACTCCCTCTGACATGTAAGGTACTTTTAATATTTACTGTTTCTATTACATTTGGATTTTTGAAATATTTAAATATCTTCTGAATTTTTAAGTAAGATGTGAATATAGAAAGGAAGATGAAAATGAATAATAAAATAATAACTAGGTGTGCTTAAGTGCACATAATGACAAGGCTCAGGAACAACCCAGCTCTCTAACTTCTTTTAGTTTATAAAAGGCAGTTACACCTGGTGAGCTTAAGTGACAACATCAGTGAGGTTGTGGCAGTGGGAGGCCTAGACCACAAACCGTCAGAGTGTCCAGAACCAAATGTTAGCATTCTGTACTAATTGACCTCATAGTGATAAGGGTTTGGGCTAAGGAATCCCAAAGAACCACGGAAGAAGGTGACTACCTTTTGTGGAGAAGATAGGCAACAGAGAGCTACATCCAAAGAGTGAATTCATAACGTTCAGTTAGTTTAGAAGCATCTAAAAAGACAGATTAAGAAAAGACCTTAGCTGTGCACCTTCCTATAGCCTTTGGCTAAAACTGACTCATGGATGTCATAGCATCCATCTTCTGGGGACAAGTAGGTCTCAGAACCAATGTGATAAATGGGATAGAATGTCATTTTCCAAGTTGACTTATCCGCTATTTAAACCTCTTTATGATAGTGATTCATATCATTCATTTTAAGAGTGGAATTATACCAAGTGAGTATGGAGACTAGGCTAAGAGGCACACAAGCAGCAAGAGATGCAAAAAACAGCTAGATGGACAGAGGCCACATGGAGTGTTGGTCTTGTGTTGGGAATATGTTGGAGCACTGTGTAGGGTTCTTTCCAGTCAAGTGTTAAGCATCAAATCCCAGCATTTTGATGTCTTTCGTGTTGTGATGGAAAAAATAGGCATTTGGGGTCCTTAACACCTTATCTGCTTGAATTTTGGTCCTACTATATACTGCTTTGATCAAATTATTCATTTAAAATGGAAAAATTAATATTTGTGGTGTAATGAATCATGGGGAGGAAGAGATCATAGCGTTTGCCATTTGAAGTCTGGCCCACATGTGTAAGACTACACTGAATGCTTCTGATCATGCAAGACATCTGACCTACAGGAAAATCCAATTAATTATAAATGAGATAATCTCATAGTTGAAGCCGTCTCATGTCTAGTGTGGCTGTGGAAAGTGTGCTTTTCTAAGTCTCCATGCATGCTGTCTTCCTTACCTCCATGCTTTCCAAGGCAAAGGTAGACATTAAATATGGTGTCAGCCACAGTAGATGGCAGCCATCTTAGCAGCAGACCCACTCCCATCATCTTCTTCACAAGACGTTGGCTGCAAGACACTCTTTGGAGGGAAAACAGCGAAGCCTTGAACTGCCATCCATATCCTCACAATCCTGGGGAAATTGTCACTTCCCAGGAAGAAGCAGAAGGAATCCAAAAGAAAAGAAAAGACATAAGCTTGGTTCTTTTAAAATAGACCAAGGCCTTCTCCATGAGAACTGGCACTCAATTCCAAATACCAGAAAGCAAAATTGAATAATAAATATTTATTACTTATATGATTTCCCCCTTGCAATGTATTCTACCCCCTAAAGCAGCACCCCACTGTTTGTTTGAAACACTTTTTTATGACACTGGCTACTATGGGAAATGAAAACCAATATATTTTATCTGTAAGATGCTGAAGACATCAAATTTAAATTCCAAACTTGTGCAATAGTCAACAAGCAACTCTGACAATAGAGATAGTTTAGTTGGAAACAATAACAGATATAGAGTAAATCAATGTACATCCATGTCCTTGGTGTTAGCAGGAAATTTACTTGAGGCTTATTGTGGTGAGTCACTACTAGTCAATTATGTACAAAAGAGTTGCATCAAAGATTAAAAAACTATACAGGAATACCTCATATGAGACTATTGCAGAGACTATAGAGTTGACTCTGCAGTTAGAACTTACCACTCTTGCAGAGAACCTGTGTTCAGTTGCTACCATCCACTTGGTTACACACAAACACCTGTACTCCAGTTGCAAAGGATCTAATGATCCCTTCTGGCCTCCACAGGCACCTGCATGCTTGCAGTGGACATTTACTCATGCAAGCACACATATACATGCCCATAATAAATTACAAATATTTTAAAGACTATTGCATGTATGTTTTTCTCTTCAAATCCACTGAGATGGAAAGAGTTGCTATAAGAACTATTCACTGAAGCTGTTTAAAATTCGGGTCACTAAAGTTCAGAAGGAGGTCAGATGGTCTTCTTGGTCTCAGCAATCAGCTGTCACATTTCATCTCTATTTCATGTAGCTTTCAACCCAGCAAGTAAAAGGAGGCTTCTCTTGAGGCAGGTTAGGATTTAAGAGGATGAACAGGACCTCTTGAGATACAAGTTGGTTCCAATCTGGGGAGGCCTATATCCCAAAGTGGGCTACTAGTCTGCAGCTTTCCTAAAAACTGCTAGAATTTCACACCCTGGAACATGTTTACAAGGAAGGGAGGTAAATCCACACACTTGGTTTTCCATGCCAGACACTTAGCATCACAAAATTAACTCTATGAGTAAATCTCAACAACTGCTGACTGTATCCTTTGCCTTACAGAAGCTTCTCAGTTTCAGGAGGTCCCATTTATCAATTATTGATCTCAGTGTCTGTGCTACTGGTGTTATGTTCAGGAAGCAGTCTCCTGTACCAATTAATTCAAGGGTATTTCCCACATTATCTTCTAATAGGTTCAGTGTGACTGGGTTTATGTTGAGGTCTTTGATCTATTTTGACTTGTTTTGTGCAGGGCGAAAGGCTTGGGTCTATCTGTAGTCTTCTACATGTTTGCATCCAGTTATGCCAGCACCATTTGTTGAAGATGTTCTCTTTGTTCCAGTGTATAAATTTGGATTGTTTGTCAAAAATCAGGTGTTCGTAGGTGTGTGGGTTAATATCAGGGTTTTCAACTCTATTCCATTGGTCTACCTGTCTATTTTTGTGCCAATACCAAGCTGTTTTCAGGACTATAGCTCTGTAATAGAGCTTGAAGTCAGGGATGGTGCTGCCTCCAGAAGTCCCTCTATTGTACAGGGTTGTTTTGGCTATCCTGGGTCTTTTGTTTCTCCATATAAAGTTGAGAATTGTTCTTTCAAGGTCTGTGAAGAATTGTGTTAGGATTTTGATGGGGTTTGCATTGAATTTGTAGATTGCTTTTGGCAAGATTGCCATTTTTCTATGTTGATCCTGCCTATCCAAGAGCATGGGAGATCTTTCCATTTTCTGGTATCTTCTTTAATTTCTTTCTTTAGAGACTCAAAATTCTTATGGTACAGGTAAAAAAAAAAATCTTAAGAACTGTTAAATGTGGTGCCCTGAAAAGAAAAATATTGCTAGAGAGCTGCAAAAAAAAACTGGATTATGTGTCTTTATTGGTAATATTGACTCTTAACTTTTGACAGTTCACCACAGCTATTCAAAGAAGAGTTGGGTGAAAGGGGATATGGTATATCTATTCTGTCCGTGCAACTTTCACAGAAAGCTGAAATAATTTCTGAGTTACATGTTTATATTTTGGAGCACATGATAAAAGAAGAACTTGGAATATCATCCAGTGTCCTTACCTAGGCCCATCACTGAATCCTCCATCCTACATGGAGACATTCCTCTGTGCTGGTAAAACTGGAAAGCATAAAGGACCCTGGCAATTGAGGGAGGGAGCTTGGCTAGAGCTATGTCTTTGCAGGCTTCCAAGGTCACAGCCCACACAGACCCTTGGGCTTCAGTGAGGAGATGCCAAGATAAGCAGGGCAAGGACTGTGTCTGTGTCCTTCCTCAGTATGATAGAGAGGGTATTGATCCAGCTGGCTGGCTATGATGATTATAGCAAAGGCCACTAGGTTACAAAGCTGGAGACATTTTTTGCCTTCTAATTTAAGGGAGTGAAATCTAGATTTCACCACCTCCTTCTAATTTTGTAAGAGTGAGAGAGTGTTATCTTTTTCAATGTGTGGTACCTCTGAGTCCAAAGTTGAGCCAAATCAGAAAGATAAACATGTAACTACAGCATGAGGCAATCAGCTTGTCTGGTAGACATGGGCTTCTTGCTTCTTCAGTTCCCTGCCAGCAGGAAACACCAAAGCCCTTCTAATGTGGTTATTAAAGGGATCTCCCTCCACCTTCCCAACTGTGATCCATGGGTGAAATAGGACAGATAGCCCTAATCTAGCTGCTCTAATCTGTCTATCCCTGCTCACTGTGACTTCTCAGTGGCTCTTCCTAATATCAAGCAAGCTTGGGGAAAGGATTGCAACGGCCACATCAGCACCTCTCCACCCATCATGCCCCTGCCAAGCCCCAAATTGCAACATTTTCAGCAGTCATTGGGGTATTTCATTTTAGCTTCATTTACTTATATATCTAATCCACAGTTGACCAAAAACCAGAAAAGAGGGTCACCTCAAACCCTAGAACCAAGAAGTTGATATTCTTATTTTGTAGGCCTCAACAAGCCATCAGGGGCTTGTCACCAGTTTCAAGCGGGTTTGAGGCAGATCGCACTCATGTGGTGTTTTGTAAAGATAACTCTGGCAGCATGGTCCATCCGCAGGCCAAGACTGGAAACCAATCCAATGATCAGTAAGCAACAGCAACAGCGACAGTGTGAATTTCTGAGCTGGTAGAGTCACATGAGGATAGAGAAGCACTCAGGGATGAGAGAGCTTATGCAGAAGGTGTAAGCACTAGCGAGACAGGACATGCCGCAGAAGCAACACATCCTGCAAGAGACAAACATCAAGCTTTATGGGCTGAGAATGAATACAGTCTCTTGATTTCTTTTTGTGGGAGGGAAGCAAGAAGCAAACAGCTGGAATTTCTGTCTGAAACAGAAGGAGGGATTCTAAAGATCCTTGTTTATTTTTCACTTAGAGGGGATTTGTCCTGAAAATTGTCAAGCTGTATAGATGCTCTTAGGGATTTTAGCCAGAACTACACACATCTAAAAATTCTTTGGTTAGCAGCCACATAGGCACCTAGACCATAGTGGGCTCCTCAAGGTCCACTTCATATGGTTTTCAGTTAGAAAAAGAGGAAAATTACTTTCTTTCTGAATTCTCAATTACCAGTATGAGAGTATATTGCAAAAGGAGTCTGAAGAACTCAGACTATAGGAACACACAGACTAGAAAAACTTACACCAAAACATCTTTTGTGTTCATGAAAGCAAGAAGAGATGCCCAAGGGATTTTATCATTAGCTTTGTTCTGTGAACATTCTTTTCCTCACTGAGCTTCTACTATGTACCAATTCCTCTAAGTACAGAACCTCTCTTCCTTTGTCAAAGTTTCATGTAGTCACTACATAGTGTTAGGTAAATGTCTTTTATGTCCCAGCAAAATGTAGACTGATCTGTAATACACCAAGCATGACAAATATATGACCACAATGATGAAACATTTTAGGTTGTATGCTTCCCTTAGTTCCTGGAATATTAAATGAGCTCTCAAGCGTGGAAGCTACACACAATTACGTGTACTATTGAAAACTGCTGGGTTTAGCTTCTGGAAAGTTGCAAATGAGACAGATAGCTTTGTTACCTGCAATCTGCTCTGCTGCCATGAATTTATACAAGTCTTGTGCATGCAGTCACAGACATAGTGAGTTCACATGTGCACCAGCACTGTGTTTTCCAAATGCTGTTTTTCTGCAGCCGTCTGATGACCTCGGCATCTTACCATCTTTCCTGCTCCTTTTCCATGGTGATCCTTGAACTCTCAACATGGAAAGGGGAGGTTTCATGAAGTCCCACTAACTGGCTGAGGAGATATTGGCAGCTGATGGCTACTGGGGAAGGGAGAGTCAGTTTTCTCCAGTGATGCAGTGGCTAAAAGACTACCCATGCTCTAGTGGATGGTCCTATACCCATGCACATACAGAAAGTAGACATAGTGAGGGCTTTCTGTTGTTGTTGCTGCTACTGCTGTTATTTTCTTTTGTTCTCTTTTTAGAGCACATAAAGTTAACTGGGGAAAGTTGTGAGGAGATGAAGGGAATTACAGGAGAGAGAATGGAGGTAGATTTGAGCAAACATGTTATATGCATGCATGAGTTTCTTCAGTAATTGAAACAAATGAAGGGGAATGATGGAGATGACTCAGAGGGTAAACATACTTCTTGCTCTTCCAAGTATCCAGAGCTCAGACCCCAACACTCAGGGGTCTCGCAACTGCCTATGACTCCAGGTCCAGAGAATCTGATGTCCTTCTGAAGCCTCCGCAGGTACCCATGCACACACGGAAAACACACACACGTACACACACAAATAAAACTGAAAAATCATTTTTACAAAAAAGAATGCAGGAACTTAGAAGCATAAATTTAAAAACAACAACTGCTTTAATGGTAATGAAATCACCACCCAAGCATTCCATGGTTAGGTCCAACATTGCTATTGAGTAATATGCTTATGCTGCTAGTCTTTTGCAAAAAGAGACTTATTTCTCATCATCAGTGGGTAGTTGTGAAGTTCTTTCCCAGAACTGACTTGAAGTTCTTTCTCCAACTTGGCCAGCTGTACTTGAATTCAAGGCTTCCACCCCAGAGAGAGCATAGTTGAGTCCAAGTGGAATGAGTCACAAATTCTAAGCACAAAACTTTTCATCTCTTCAAGAGGAGCAGCGAGGAGTTCTGTTTTAATCACAAAATAGTGCTTGAACCAGGCCCAAATGCGAGTTCTGTCCCATCTCATTTCCTCTTTTCCACTCTCTGCAACAATGAGAGGGAGGCGGGAATTGACAAGACTGTTTGAACCCTGGCAAAAGGCCACTTGGCTTAGTAGATTTACCAAGTAATCTTGGCCAAGAGAAAATGGTCCCTGAGTAACGGTATGGAACAGCAAACCCCTCTGGGATGCTCATTACATGCTCATTAGCTGTCTGCAGAGAGTCCTAAACCCCATTGAGTCACACTGTCCTATTTGTCCCTGCTAGCTCTATGGACTACCTCCCACCTCCGTCTTCTTTGGAGTCCTTCCATAAAAGGATAGCACTGTTCTTGAAACTAGAATGAGTTTATCATCTCTCCAGTACCAACCATGTGAATACTAGCTTTTTATTGTTTACTGATGATTGATATTTTCAGATAAATTCAGACTTGGGAATGTTTAAGTAACCCAGGAATTTTTTTTTGATACAGTTGTTGAGGTTGAGCCAGTTCCCTGTCGTCAATGTTTTTCAGCATATTTCTTTATTTAATCATTATATCTGCCCTGAGAAATATAAAGGACAGAATATTCATTCCATTTGATACAATTTTCTAATAGGTGTTCAGTGAAGCAAGCTACTCTACTACATACCTTGGGAAATATAAAGCTGAGGACACATAGTACCTGCTCTTAGCTTCTATTCTAAGGAGAGAAGCAAAGCAAAGGTACATGCAGCTGCAGTATGCAGTATGCAAAGGAAAGATTTTGGTTGTTAGCAAAAACAGAGAACACTGAATGGATGTAAGTAGGAGAAGATAACTGAGAGCACATTTTAGAAAGATCACCATACTGGCAGATGGAGAGAAGAAATCAAATAACACAAAAAATATTAGGAAAAATACATTGGTAAAAATTCCCCAAGAAACAAAACCAAAGACCAATGGAAGATTAGGTTCAATTAAAAATAGACAGACTTTAGGGAGGTAGGGAGGTAGGTAGATGCTCGATGGATTGATATATAGACATACAGACAGATACACACATACATAGATACATACATAGGTAGATAGATAGAAGATAGATAGATAGATAGATAGATAGATAGATAGATAGATAGATAGTCAATATAAAGAATTGGCTTGTAGTATCATGGAGGCTGATTCCCATGACAATATGTGTACAAACTGAAGAAACTGTGGTCCAAGTTTAGGGAAAGATCAGTATATAAATTCAAGTATTAATGCAAGGAGAGAGAACTACTCTTTTGCCTTTTTGTACTATCCAGGCCTCTATTTGGGAGAGATGACACCCGCCTGTATCAGGTAAGATCCTATGATTCACCTAGTCCAGTGATTCAAATGTTGACTTCTTCTGGAAGTAGTATCCCAGGCACACTCAGAGATGTTAACCAGACTGCAACCCAGCTAAGTTGACAAGGAAAGTTAACTATCATAGAGGCTACTTGAATCTAGGTAACACAGCAAAAGGCCTAGGTTAGGTTTGTACAGGGAGAGTATAGTAAATGTATGAAGAGGTTGTAACATGGAAAATGAATAAGATTTAAATTGGCTAATGAGGGACAGTGACGAAATGTGAAAGAGAAAGCAAGACCCTGCCTCTGGCAGGTAGGTGAAGTGTGCTGGGCCAGCTGGAGACAGGACAGCATGGAAGATGGTTGGGGACCAAGGAGAGCACTACAAAAGAATGAGGGAGACTCGGATAGAACAGCAGCAAGGCTTGGGAGAACTTTTCACTCTTCCAATGTCTGGACATGCTTCTGTTGTCAGACAGAATCCTTCATTTCCAGCTCTGGGGCTCCTAGCCTTCACCAGTGGTCCTTCAGCCTCTCATGTCTTCAGCCATGGACTAAGAGTTAGAGTTACAGCATCAGCCTCCCTGATTCTGACTTCTCGATTTAGACTGTGCCACACTAGCAAAGGTTTCAAATGGTCAGTTGCAGCATTTCTCAGCCTTCAAATCAGTGTGAGCCCATTCCCCTAATAAATCTCCTCACTCTGTGAGGGTTAACCCCGGTTGTCAACCTGACTGGGTGTGGAATGAAATGAGACAGCTGCTGAGCCACCCCATAAGGGACTTTCTTGATCAAGGGTAAGCACCACAAGGAGTGGCAAGCCCAGGTAAAAGGAGATCTTTCAGGTTCTGTCTGCTTGCCTTCATGTCTTGATGGGACATTCATCAACCCTGTTCCTGATTGCTTATGCTGTTGCTAATATCAGAACCCAGCTTATTCAAGATTCTAATGTGGAGTGAAAGTCAGTGACTCTAGGAATCCCCTAGGCATTCAGTATGGTACAGAATGGGGATCCAGCTTCGAGGACTGAAGAGCTACCAGATAAGCCTATCCAGTGTAAAGACAGCCATTGTAAGACTACCCAGAGTGTATCATCGAGTAAATCACTTTTTTAATGCATAGACTAATTCTATCAGTTGTGCTCTTTTAGAGAATTCTAACATATTCAGAAAGAATGAGAAATAAACACACACACACACACACACACACACACACACACACACACACGGTGTATATATTCATCAAGAAACGGATAAGCTTTTAAGGGTACTAGGCTGTAAAAGGTTAACAGTGTGATATCTAATTGGTGTCTAAAATGTAGCAGATGCTAGCCTCCAGACACTAGAGCCATTTCCCATAATAAGGAAGAGTTTTGCCTGCTTCTAAGTTTCTTCTCTCTCTCTCTCCAAGTCTCCTTCATTTGGTGGACTCTACAGCCTCCATAAAAATCTTGGGCAGACACTTAAGTGTATAAAAGAACATATCTATCATTGTTTAATTAATGCC
Organism: Cricetulus griseus; assembly: GCF_003668045.3. Classification (NCBI taxonomy): domain Eukaryota; kingdom Metazoa; phylum Chordata; class Mammalia; order Rodentia; family Cricetidae; genus Cricetulus; species Cricetulus griseus. The sequence continues at coordinate 254,468,511 of NW_023276807.1, forward strand.
CTAAGAACCCAAACCCATGTTATTCCAGTTCATCAAAATTTACCTGTGATTGCTGAATATGGATAATAGCAAAGATCCTATAATACTCCTTCAGATGAGGAAATCAAAGGACAAGAAGGCAAAAAAATGAATAAACTAAAAGAAATAAGCTAATACTTGAAAAAGTAAATATAAGTGGCTTGCAAATTAACATTATTTTCTTAACCAAGTATAACATATAAAGTAGAATTCATAATACTAATTTGTATTATTTAGACAATATTAATCAGAGTTACAGTTTACCAAAGTATCTGTCTTTGCCAGGGGCTATTTCATTTTTGTCTTCACAAATAGCTGTGAAAAAGCACACTTAGATTGTCGTTTAGCTGACACCTCTCAGTAAATGATGGATTCAAAATTCAAGCCCAGATCTAACCCTCTTGTGTTGTCTGTCCATAAGCTGTCTGCCATTCTGCCCTTTGGAATACTTTCCTAAAGAAAGTTCAAAACAAGCTAGAAGGAACAAGAGAGTTTATCTTCTTCTAAGGGTAATAAACAGCTATTTTCTTGTGGCTGTACAAGCCATTATAGCAGACAGTTGTCTTTTACTCAGAGCCACAAAGAAAACCTACGAACACAAATTACAGTTCCCAATCGCAGCTGAACTGTTTGCAAAGAACAAGAAGTTCTTATTGCCCTGGAAATAAAGACTAGGGGAGAAGACAGAGTGAAAAGGGAGTGACTGCCATTAACCTCACTTGTTTTAAATAAGCACTTGGAAGAAGAAAAGCAATCAGGAAGTTAAAGTAAGCCACATTCTAATGGATTTGTATACTGTATGTTTAGTGTGCCTGTGTTCATGTAGGAACTCACACTGTGTGGGTCTGCCTGGGGGGTGAAGTGGGGGAAGGGTCTGAAAAGCCAGCAGATCAGATCCACAGACAGCAAAGGTCTTCCCTGTTAACTTCAGAAGCTCTATGGTATAGAAGGTTGCATGTGGGCTTTTCCTTTAGGCTAAGGACCAGCCTTCAGCAGTTCAGGAGTTGAGGGGAACCATGAGTCAGCAGACTAATCACTCAATTTGACTTTTATATCTGAAGAAGTAAAACTAATTCTCCAGGGCTGGTGATCTGGGCAAAACTTAACTCTCTGGGGCTGGCAAAAAAAAAAAAGGAAACACACACACATACACACACATACACACACACACACACACACACACACACACACACACACCTTCAGGATCTCTCTATCTTTATTTTTCCTTTACAGCTTATACATCCCAGAGAATCTTTCAAGCAATATAAAAATTACAATGTGATTGCATTCTATTTTTCAAGTGAATGATTATAATGCATACAGGTGAAAAGCAAAATGTTTCTCATTTCCTTTACATGATTAAACATTTTGCGTATTACTGGTGAAAAACAAATTATGCCCAAGACCCCACATACATTCATGGCCAAGAAACCTGTTAAAGATTAACAGAGCTTAGGCAAGCAAGGTATTTTTCTCAGCAAGTTCTGCATTTTTCAGTTACAAAGAAAGAATCAATCAATTTATTATTTATCTCAAAAGGTAATCTTATAAAAATCTTAAAAGAATCACAAATGTAAATTTTATATATGAAAAACAGTCAGTTCTACTTTATATACTCAGGGTGCATATATATATATATATATATATATATATATATATATATATATATAATCAGGAAGCTGGGGGCAGAAATGGATACAAGGAATTAATCACCACCTTTGACAACCAACCCATCCTATCAAGAGAGCTGCGTCAGCCAGCAATAGCCAGGCCATCATTGTCCTTGTTCCCAGACCTCAATGAGTCCCTCACTCAGCTACTAAAAGTGTGCCTTTCTAAACTGTAAATTGTTCCCCAAAATTTTCTACCTCAAAGCCATTCACAAAAATATCTTAATATAACTTTAAGTCATTATTTAAAATGTTGTTTTAGCTATGATACACACCAAAACCCATGAACATATCTCCCAACATTAATATCACAAGAACTGGAGATAGCCTAGCTTCTGGGATGCAATTGTTTTACTTAACCATTAACCTAACCCACAGTCTATATGGCTCCTCAAGAGAAACTCATAAATCCTAGCCATGTGACACTTCCTTGGCCCTGTTTTCTACCCTCTACAGCCCTTGCTTTCTCAGGGGCAGGGGCAACACTATATCCCACCTTTATCTATATTAATCTCCCCACTAAATTAACCTGTATCATAATCCCTTACTGTAATTGTTTTTAAAAAATCCCTTAGTCATCAAATTCTATTTAAACCAACACTACTATTGTATAAAATCATTACTTCAATTAAACAGTTCAGTTTAAGAGGAAATCGTCTTCATAATAATCTACAGGTACAAATGCCCAGTAGAAAGGAATGTTTCCATGAGATACTCACACTACAGAAAAGGCAGTGGGGATCCCCCCACACCCATTCACAACATGCCAGACACCAGAGAAGGATGACAGTGGCAAACATGTAAAGGCACAGCAGTAGCGAAGACATTCTGAAGCCAAAGCCCTCCGTACCTTGCCTATCTGGGATTTACCCATCAGTGCATTGCTTCTGGTGGGCCAACATCCCAAAACTCTGTTGCCACCTGCTGCTCCTCTGACATGGCCACCAGCAGGTAAAGTCCTGGAGTAGATCATTTTATGAAGATGACTATTTGCTAAACCCAGTTTGATAGAGGAGCAAGTTGATGGATTTTTTTAATTGTTTGTTACATTTTTATTTATGTGGCGGGGGAGAGTGAATGCACATGCCATAGTATCCGTATATTAGAGGACAGCCTTCAAGAGTATGGGTTCTGGAAATCAAACTCAGGTAAGCAATCTCAATGGCAACTGCTTTTATGGACTGAGCCATCATGTCACCTAGAAATAACAGTATTTTTAAATAGCTACTTTAGACTCTTTAATAGCTCACCATGTTTATTCATAACAACAATGAATTGTAAATTTGACTCTTTTATGATCCATCTCAAATAAATATCAAGCTTGATGAGAATGCTCAGAAGGAAGAGGCGCCTGGCTGAGCTAAGCATTAGTGATGCTGGGGAAGGGTTAGAAGAAAGAGGAATGGCCAAAAAAGGAGAAAAAATAGTGAGTTTTATATAAAAATAAAGTAACACATGGAGAAAGGACAGAGGAAGAGACCAAGCGACAGAAGAAATGACAGAAGCAGGGGCGCAGGAGACAAAACTTTCAAGATCTGAAACTTTTAACTGTGTGCGTGCGTGCGTGCGTGCGTGCGTGCGTGCGTGTGTGTGTGCGTGTGTGTGCGCGTGTGTGCGCGCGCGCGCGCATGTGTGTGCGCGCATGTGTGTGCGCGCGTGTGTGTGCGCGCGTGTGTGTGCGCGCGTGTGCATGCGTGCGTGTGCGTGCGCGCGTGTGTGTGCGCGTGCAGTGTGCGCGCGTGTGTGTGTGTGTGCGTGCGTGTGTGTGCGTGATGTGTGTGTGTGTGTGCGCGCGTGTGTGTGTGCGTGTGTGCGCGCGCGCGTGTGTGTGCGTGTGTGTGTGTGTGTGTGTGTGTGTGTGTGTGTGTGTGTGTGCGTGCACGCGAGTGTGCATGTGTGGTTTGGTATGTAAGCTTGTGTGGCTGTATACACGCATGTGTCTGAAGGCAAGTCTACCTGGGTGTGTGTGCACATGCATGTAGAGGCCAGAGGACAGCCCAAGGTCAAGTTCTTAAGGTACTATCCACTTTTATCGACATGGACTCTCTAGCTGGCCTGAAACTAAGCACTGCAGTGATGAGCAGTTTGTCCCGGGCCCTCCTGTCTCTGCCCCTTCAGCACTGAGATTATGAAGCCTGGGGTGCACTAAGTGGGTTCTAGTGATTGATCCCAGGTCCTCCTACCTGTAAGGCAGGCAGTTCACCAACTGAGGCTAAGACTTTTCTTTTTAAATTTATTTACTTATTATGTGCACAGTGTTCTCCTTCATGTTTCCCTGCACACCAGAAGAGGGCACCAGATCTCATCACAGATGATTCTGAGTCACCACCATGGCTGGGAATTGAACTCAGGACCTCTGTTTTTAGTCCCCTGATTCCTTCCTTTTATCATATAACCTATATGTTTCATGGTATCTTCTGAATTACAAATCCTTGGCCTATTGTGATGTCAACATTGGCAGCTATAAGATATGTCCAATTAATTACATGTGAATTACATGGATCCGGAGGTAAGGTGTAGCCAGAATTAAAAGATGAACATGAGACAAACAGACCAAGGGGTCAGAGAAAAGGAACCACTCACAAACACAGAGAGGGATTCCAAATGGAATAGCTGTTGTTTAAACTTTATATTCTGGTTAGCAAAACAGATTTAGCAGCTCAAGTAGTGTAAGAAAGAGAAATAAGAAGCAAATTTCAAAACTGTTACCATAGATCCTTAAAACCATAAGTTAATGAGTTATAATGCACAGTGAGATTAAATAAATGTTCATGGTGGAAATTGCAACAAAGAAACATGAAAATCTGGCCATTAAACTGTCACATATCTAGATAAAGACCAAACCCAAAAGAAAAATTATTGGTGCAACAGAAATATCAGAGGTCTTCAGAATATTTTATTAAGTGGCAGGAAATTAAAGGAAAAGGGGCCTGTATCCAAGATCATTAAAAACTTTAGTTTCAACAACTCTTCCCTTTTTTCTGCAAACAGTGAGAAAGGATCAACTTAAAGCAGCTATCTACAAACCCATATTGTTCTAGACAGTACTGACTCGGACCAAGAAAACTTATTGTTACTTATAACCTGTCATGCATTGTTCAGAAAAGGAAATGTTATAGCAGGCTGGGAAACACCTGTCAGTCAGTTCTTAACCATTTTTAATACCAACATAAACCCAATAAAGGCAAAATGACCAAATGATTTATCCATGACTATTTCTTTAATTTTAAATTACATTGTTTCTGCTTTTAAAAACATATATTGTATTATTTGTAGCCCAAAACACAAAAGGTTGTGCAAAGTAAAATGGCCGGGCTCCCATGAATACTCAGAAAAGCACCATTCTGGCTTGAAGGAGACCCTGGATCACCTCTAAGAAAACAATGAAGGCATGGACTTGTCCAGTGAACCACCACAGCTAATGGATGTGTGAAAATAACTATGCAAGATAATGTAAGAGTAGCTTGCAAGCATCATCTGCAGTCATAGCGTCCGCGCTCTACAGCCGGGCTCCTTGCTTCTGCATGCCCTTGAGATTTCAGTTTACAAGCTCTAGAAGAGGCAAGAGATTATCTCCTGTGGAAGTCACAGCATCAGCACCCCTCTGAACTCTCCACATCTCTTTCCGGAAAATGCATCAGTTCTTCTCTGGTCTTAGAAGCTTAAACAGGGCTGGTTAGCACTTGGATGGAGAACATCTTTTAAGATTCTGTCCTACACTGTCAAACCACAATTAATGCTGTAGTGTGAAATACTGTACCTGGGAATGTGTTGTCATTGACTAGAGCATAAAGGCAGCCTGCCATCCTAAAGTCAACACACAAAAAGAAATCTAAAATATCGGAGGAAAGTGTCCCACTTCCGACATGGAAACTGTCCCAACCACAGTCCCCACCGTGTGAGGTTTCTCTGGAATGCACTGTGCAGTCTAGACTGAGTTAAGTAGCCAGCCTCAGGGCACAAGTCCTCAGATCCCAGAGAGATGAAGTGTAGTGATACATTATTTATGGTTTATTAAAGCTTGCCTGAAGATTTTCAGAAAGCAAAGTCAGCCACAAGCCATGGAAGTTTTAATCCCAGCAGCCAGAAGCTAGGACTCAGGATTAAGAGATAGATGGATCTCTCTGAGTTCAAGGCCATCCAGGGATACAAATGAGATTGAATCAGTCTAAAAGAGTAACAGATCACATGTCCTTAATCCCAGCACTAGAGGGGTATAAAAGATAGAAGCATGGTCTTCAGGAGTCGGTAGGAAGCATTTATTCTCCAGCCACACTGAAGTAGGAGCATTCAGTCTCTGGTCACGCTGAGGAGAGGCAGCAGGACCAGCCCATTCAACCTGAAGTAGAGGTAAGAAACTAGTGGCCAGCTGCTTTGCTTTTCTGAATTTCAACTTGTAGCTTGAACCCTAATATGAGTCTCTGGGTCTTTTATTTTATCATGTTACAATGAAGACTTCCCCACAAGTGGTCTGGGGTGTACTCGGTCCCTGAACTTGACTTGTGTGTGTGAGCACAGGCCACTGGAGAAGCAAAGTCTGTTACTGAACTGTCATGTTTAACATTGCAAGCACATGGAGTGCAGGGGACGCTACGGGAGAAAGCATGACATCCGGCTCTTCCTGCAGGATCATTCAGATTCTTGTCTCAAGGGAGTAGCCAGGAGTGGAGCAGAGGGTAGAGAGAAGAGGAAACAGTGATGCACAGAAGTCAGCCAGCCTGTGATCTTAGCTGTACAAGCCTCGGAATATTGAAAACACAAAAGGAAACTTGTGTCCTGTAAAAGAATAACTTTGGACCGGGCGTTGGTGGCACAAGCCTTTAATCCCAGCACTCAGGAGGCAGAAGCAAGGAACTCTGTGAGTTCGAGGCCAGCCTGGTCTCCAGACCGAGTGCCAGGATAGGCTCCAAAGATACACAGAGAAACCCTGTCTTAAAAAAAAATAATAATAAAAAAAAAAACTTTGGAAACATGGGAAGTTTTCAATACAGAAAACCATAAGGGCACAATAATGTCTACCACCACTATCCTCTGTGTTTGCGCCACTCCGAGCACACACAGAAACCAATTAATGGTCGGTCACACCCAAAAATGAGAAATTGAAACTAAAAATGAGAAATTGATATAAGAAGAAAAAAATCAAGATATTAGAGACTTGGTCTCTTAGACAGTAAAGACAAGTAAAATTATTTGGGCTTCCTCACCCACTTATCCTTCCAGGAAAAAATACAGAAATGAGCTTGCCAGGCTGCATAGTAATATGACTAGGGTCCTCATGCCTGCAAGACAAGCATTTCACCCACTGAGCTCTGTCCCCAGCGCCAGACTACCTCTGTGGCTTTTCTTTTATTCCATGTGTTGTCTTCTTTTCTCAAGAACAATTGTGCACATATTAAATTTCTTTCATCTGCCCTTTCTGTTACCTTTTATGTTCATACATGACTATTTCTTCATTTTATTTCATTTAATTTCCTCAGAATTATTCATAGTCCCCTGTGGGTATTTTCCACTCTGCCTATTCCATTTTTTTGCTTTTATATTACTCCTAGTTGAGAATGCTTCTTATCTGTCTCTTCTATTACCTCCCTGAGCTTTGCCCAGCTGGAGAGTAAGGACCTCCAGTGACAAAAAAAGGTGAATAAAAATCTTAGTGGAAAATGTCTCCACCATTTTGAATGGTTGGAAGTACAGCCAGTGTGGGGTCTCTGGGGAAAATATGAGAGAAATAAAGTTAAGTCTGTGATTGTTGTTCATGGCCTCCCTTTCTGATCCAAGACAGGGGATCCACACTACAGACTCGACACCCTGACCAACTGTTTTGTGAAAGATTATGGTCATCTTCACAGGTGAACTGTTGGCAGGATAGTAAGAAGAAAAGAAAAATTGTTCCACTGAATTCTTGAAGTCTGTTGCAGACACAGCCCCAGGTTTGTGCTTACCTCATGGGAAAAGTGAAGAAGAAAAGCCATGGTCCACTTAGAAATGTGTGTGGCAAGCCAAGAAAAAGACAATGCAGCAGAACAAGGGGCCCTTGGGACTGGAGTCCACCTGTTCGGGGATGCTAAGCATTCTGCCAGTCATGTCAGGTACATTTCCTCTTAGGGGAGAGCAGAAAGAGGCAAGCTGTCTCTCGCAATCCTTCTCCGATAAAGAGGGAGTGCTAGAAGTCAGAAGTGGAGGCACGTATCTGGTCTTTGCTCTGTAGACCAGCTCAAGAGCATGGGTAGAGCAAGAGATGATTTATCTACTAGAGAGAGAGAAGCATATGAATAGGGGCCAGCAGATCCTGCTGCTACCTCACGGTACCCTGCCCCCTCACTCAGGAGTTAACTGTGGACTTTTCCTGTCTAAATGCTATTCTGCCTCTGCCTGTGTAGAGACTCTCTGGCAGTAGTAGGCTACTCATCCCAGGCACAGCCCTCAATTCATAAGAGATATGAGACAGGGGACACATACATAGTTGTACAAGTCTTCTAAGATGTATCCCACAGCCTCCCAGAAGGTTCCTGAGAAGTCTGAAGACTGTTACTCATAAGAGCAGTCCATTTATCACCATGCTTCGTATAGGATGGCCCCTTCCCTTCTTTACCTCACTTCTCTGCTGTCTCTAGGTGCTTTCTGGAATCTCATCCCAAAGAAACCACTTGCCGCCCAGCTCTTGACTCAAGAGCAGCTTCGGGGGAAGTTATCCTAAGATATGGCCTTGCAGGAGAAAGATACTGGTTCCACAATACCTCAGTGGCTCCCTCTTATGAAGAGGGCTTAGGTCAATAGAAGGTCTAGTGTGTTCTCAAGCCAGCTATTGGGCTCACCTAACTCTCAGCAGGCATCTGGGTCAGAAGATCTCACACATTTTGCAAATTCAGTGACACAAACACACACACACACACACACACACACACACACACACACACACACACACGGTGTTTATCAGTGTGATTTCTCTTTCCCTTTTCAAAATCTGTGAGTATCCTTCCACCTTCTCGGGAAACTCCCATAAGCTGGTTTCCACCTTCTCGGGAAAATCACATAGTCTGGTTCCCAGCTCAACCCCGATACACCGTTTGCATGTGTTTTATCATTATCAATATGGATTTTAAGAACAATCTTCAAATTCTTTTGTTTCAAAATGAATTTTCCTCAAATGAAACAAAGCTACTGCCCTTCACATGGGCTTATGCTTTCTGATTTCTGCCAACATGCACTTTTAGATACAAGGATAACTTTAACTTTTTATATCAAGTCCATGTAGAGTATGTATTATAATGATTGATCCATCAGCTTCCTGGAGAACAACAAAGAATTTCAGATGTGCCTTTGTCCCGGACATGGAAGTAGGATGCAATACATCTTGCCCTGAAGGGTCATCCTAGTCACAGGACTATTAAGGCACAGCATGGCAAGGTACAGACTCCTAATTTAGATGTGATAGAATTTTCACCTTGCTTCTCTCGTTTCTAAAAGTCGATCTCACTCTCCAGTTAGAGGTCTCTCCTCTTGCAGCATAGGAAGAAAATCTACCGCTCCTTTTTTATTTCCATTTTTAAAAGTCTCAGCCCACAGTTGCTCCTCTCCTCTCAACACACCCATCTGTCTCTCATACCATTTCTCTCCCTTTCCTGAACCCATGAGTCTCTTTTCTTTTCTCCCTGTTAACTTTCTACAGCTAACCCATTGCAGAAAGAGGCTCTCTGGTGCCTTCCTGAAAACTCAGTGAAAACCCCCATCAGCACTTTGTCCCTGGCTGATGTTTTGTATTCAGTCCACACGGGGATCTCAGACCTTGCTAGGAGACTCGTAGTCTTTAGGAACATACCCTTTAGCAACCTCCACAGAGCTTTGCCCTTCACACTCTAACTTCTCTAAAATTAACCAGAGGAAACTCTTGTGATCCTACTGAAAGAATAATGTGCTCCTGGTGGCAATAAACACATTCCCTCATCGGTTGGCCAAACAAAATATTCACATCGAAGTTGCTGAGCCCAGACTTCACATTCCTCACAGGATTCCCGAGGCCCCACTTTTCTGGTGCAAGCTTGCAGACTTCCCTAACTACCACCAGGGACCACAACTGCCCAACTCACAACAAACAGGAAGCAGGGTGGGTGAGGCCAGGTGAAATGAAGTCAAAGACACAGGAAAAGCTTATCGCCAGATTTCTATCATTGTCCCAGTGATGTCCTGTGCCTTGGTTAAGTACACAACGCAGCCTCCTCCCCAGGTCTAGGCAGAGTTCAGATACCATCTGTCCCAGTCTCTCATCCAGAGAATGAATTCTGGTGGAAACATTCCTGCTGTCCTGCCACACAACTTCTGCCTGTTTATAGAGGAGCTTGAGGAACAACAGGGACAGAATTGGCTCCCTCTTTTACATACCATTTTTAATCTTCCCTTGTGCAAGTTAAACTGCCCTGGTTCTTCCCTCACTATTGTAGAATACTTCCTCTAAGGGCAGTGTCCTCTTCATCGCCCTACTGTTAGCATGCTTGGTTTCAAGGTCAGTTTCAGCCACTATAACTGATAAAATGTTGAGGTCATACTATTAATCACCACTGGTATACTTCATTGTAGGTAAATGTAAGGGTTTAGAAGTAATTGTTAAACATTCTTCATAAACTGTGTGTGGTGGAACATGTCTATAATCCCAGCACCTGGGAAGGTCAAAAGAGTCACAAATTCCATACCACCCCAGGCTATAAAGTGCTGACAGATGCCGTGGGAGGATACAGCAGGTGACAATTAGTGTTCCACAAGTCAACCCATCAGATGCATGATTCTCTGGTGGGGAACCCCGCTTGGTTAGGCCATGGGGTCACTGGCTGTGGAAACCAGTTGCTCCTGTCTGTAATTTCTCTCACTTCTTCCCTAAAAAGAATACAGCAATAAAGCAAGACACTACCTCAAATTTTAAAAGAATAAATTCTCATTGCATAACAGAGTGGAATATTAACCATTATTTAACTTCTTCCACATTTTTTTGGAGGGGGGAGTTGAGACAGGGTTTCTCTGTGGCTTTGGAGGCTGTCCTGGAACTAGCTCTTATAGACCAGGCTGGTCTCAAACTCTCCTCCACATTTTTTAATACTCAGGCAGAGGAATGAGGAAAATAATAGCACATCAATTCTTGCAATATCAAACAAACTTGAAAACATCAAAGTATTCCTAGATGTTTTTCTAATTTTTCTATCTCATGCATGGAGTACCACACCTGGAAAGGATTACAAGCAAAACTGAAAGAGCAGTGAATTAATTTAAGGTGATCAGGAAGAAAGTGAATACTAAAATAGATGGAAAATCTGAACTTCCAGGAATTAGGAAGAACCACATGGATTGTATCTAGACACGGGAAGTAGGCTTTGAGAAACTGTTTTTCATATGTGTCCATGAGGAAAATGCAGACTTATAAGTATATAAATATTGTTAAAACCTACAAGCCCCTTCTCCCTTCCCAGCTGGAGTGGCCAAATACCAGACCCTGCCAAGTCATTACACTTTGCAAGAACAAGCTGAGACTAGGGACTAAGAAAGAGAAAGCAAAGAGACACTAAGGAAAACAGGAAGAAGTGGAATAAGGCCAATGTATCTGCCCCCCACTTAACCACCATTTCTGCCAAAGGAGCAGCACAGAGGGTCAGGTCACTGTCAGTTATCTGTCTCTTGTGTCTGTCACTGTAGCTGCACTCATGATGGTTTTCACAGTAACCTGCAGAAATATTTCCTAACTCAGAATCTGGTATGCATTTGCAGCAAGCTGGGGACAGAGTATAAATACAGAGACGGAGGAAAGGGTAAGAGATATGGCATTCGTCTGAGTGTGCAGAAAAGAGGGAAAGAACAGTTTCTTCCTGGCTTCAGAACATGTCTCGTTAGGAAAAAACCAGTTGTGTGTGGGCTTGTGCTGTGCTGTGCTCTGTTTTGCTTTGTTTGGTTAGGTTTTCCAGAGGACAGCATCTGTTGAGAGACCTTCAAAAAGCAAAGAAACTTTGCTGAAGGTTTAGCAGAGAAGAGCTGTGTTTGCTGAAAGACAACAACAGCAGATGTAAGGAAGCCACTCAGTGAAGGGTTATTTCACACTCCCTGCATCCTGGGTTTGGGCTTTTCCTTTTCCTTTGGCCTCTACACTGCATTCCATTTGCATGTTGTTTTCGTTGTTGAGTGGAGCAGAACAGGCAAATCCAAACTGTTGCCTTCCAGAATCCTCCCTGGGTGTCCTGAGAGTTTAAAGCTATTTCCCAGTACACTGGGATAGTTTCTCAGGCGATCTGCAAGATCTCTCCCATGTCTGTGAATTTATTTTCCAGTTTGGTATTTCTAGCCATTAACTCTTCCAGATTGGTTTAGCCTCTTTGGAAGCTCCCTGTTGTATATAAAATTATACCTGATGTTCATTCCAGGCTGCTTGGTATTCACACAAGAATTATAATGAGCAGAGACAATTTAAAACAAGAGTCACAGGTACTAGACGTGTTTTAAATGCAATAATAAAAGATTTAGATTTTTTATTTTTTTCTGGTGGCATCAAAGGCAGATTTCAAACTGTCCAGATGTATTCATTTTATATCTACAATATGCCCACAATGGAAACAGGGCTCAGCAAAGATATAGCTTTAAAAAAATACAAGACATGGCTCTTGCAAAGTTTAAAAATTTGAACTAAACCACTTGGAACATTGAAGGGGCTGCAGGAGGAAGAGATGTCTCAGGGGACCAGATCTGCCAACACAGTCTTGAACAATGAGCAACCCTGCAGAGGTAAAGACAGAGAGGCCTCCAGCCTGGGAACAGCAGGATGAAAAGTATGAGAAAGGGAACCTTTGAGAGCATTCAGGAACAGCCAGTAAACCTAGAGAGGAAGCCAGCAGAGAGCAAATTAATCCCTTAAGACATTTTCAATCCTTTGAATTCTATGAAGAGTTCATTTTTCCTCTCTTTAGGATATCAAGTACGTTAAGCAGGCTTTCTCTTTCCTCTCATTTCCTCTTATTTCTTCCTCAATTATCTCAGTCTCTATTTTCTTTCTGTCTCATTTTTAGGAATTTTTTTTTCAAACAGTTTGAGGTTTGCAGCAAAGTTGAGAGGAAAGCCCAGAGATTGCCAACCAGAGTGGTACATTTGCTCAGGTGATGGGCCTACATTGACACGGTCATTCTCACACAATCCATCACTTAGCATGGTTTGCAGCAGAGACTCAGTAACAGAGCTACATACCCACCCTGGCTCAGTCTCATGAGTATTTAGAAAGAAGTGTGAGCACATCAAGGTCACAAATGTGGACTAAGCATGTGCTGGGTCTCAATTGTTCTGCTTGGTGTGGTGGTTCAAATAAGAACGACCCCAATAGACTCATGTGTTTGAATGCTTGGCTCATAGGGAGTGACACTATTAAGGGGCGTGGCCCTGTTAGAGGAAGTATGTCACTGTGGATGTGGGCTTTGAAGTCTCAGATGCTCAAGTCTGCCCAGTGTGAAACAGCTTTTCCCTCTGCTGCCTGGAGACCATGATGCACCATGTCTGCCTCCACACCCTCATACCCTACCATAATGATAATAGACTATAATACCTCTGAACCTGTAATAGGGACTGTATCCAGTCCCTATTAAAGGTTTTCCTTTATAAGAGTTGCTATGGTCATAGTGTCTCTTCACACTTACCTACTTTCAACTCCATTGGAAAACTAAAATATCACCAAAAGAACTACACACGGGAAGACAATATGTATTTCACTAAAGTTTGGGAGCATCTGTGAATTTCACTCTTCCTTAAAGCCATATAGCCTCAAAGAGGCCTCCTGCAGTTTACATTCAAATAGAATCATGAAGATTATTGTACAATTTCTGGATCTAGTGTTTACTACCAGAATTCCTGTAAAATCTCTGCATCCCATTGGGTGAAAATTCACATAAAACTGTAAAGGACCAATAGACAAAGCAAAGAAATGAACTTTAGGAGTAAGGACCGATGATAGTGAATATCTATTGCCAACCTGATTGGATTAAGGAACACCTAATGAATTATTAAAGACAGACAGAAGGGTATATACGGAAGTGTTTAAGTGAGAATGGGAGACCCACCCTGAATATGGGCAGCAATGCCCGTGTACCAGGCTCCTAGACTCAATCATAAGGAAGATGAAGAAAGCCACCTAAGCAGCATTCAAACCCCTTATTCCTGACTGTGGATGCCATGTGACCTGCTGCCCTCTCATGGGCCGGGTGTCATCCCTTGGATCCAACATCCTCATATCACGCACATAAGCAAATCCATCTTTGCCACATCCCTGAGAACAATAACTAGTAGAGTTTTAGTTATTATCACCATGATTTTGTCATAATTATCTAAAGATACACTATTTTCTAGTTAACCCTTCTATCATCCTACAAGGGGAGGCATTATCAGCTGATTTAAAGTAAAAGGAAACACTGAGGTTGCAGATGTTGAATAATGTTCTTGAGCTCACATTCCACCAGGTAATCAGGCTAGGACTTATGACCTGTCATAAACACCAAGAGTAGCAGAGAAAAGACGAAGATGGTAGTTTTCGGGAAAGAATTACAAAAGTAATACATAGAAAGAAAAGACCACCCAGCTTGCACAATGACTGATCTAACATTCTTTATTTTATATAAAAATGTGACAGCACTGAGAGACAGCCCACAGGCTAAGTGGGCATTCTATTTTTCAGGGGATCCAGTGCCTACATTTGCTTCCTCACAACTACCTGTAACTCTAATTCCAGCGGCTCCAACTGAAAAGACCAGCAGAAACTTTGGGAGAAACCTACAAAGTGAGCAAAGGGCTTGGTCTCCACTCTAAAAACCTAACACTAAAATTCACTGTTTTTATCATAAACTAACTGTGTAGGTGGGCTTTGCTTTGTATACCTGTAAATCAGCCAGGGAATGTGAGCTGCTCTGGAAATCATACTATCCTCCCTTCACAGATACTCATTTCTTTCAACAAGAATTTCTGTTTTAAAATTTAAGACTGTTTACTTTTCAAATACCTATATACTAAAATGTGTATTAACTGTATCTCACTTGTTCTCTATCTCAGCCAATAGTAGGGAAAAATCTGGTGTAATTTTAATTTGGAGTGGGCAAATTTGAATACAATTTTTTTGTCTCAAACCTAACATAAGAAGTCCTCCAAGAAGCCACAAATGTCTCAAGAGAAAGCCTGGTAAGCTTCAGGTGATTGATTTCTGCAACATATAGAAATGTTTTACTCTCTTAGGCCATAAGATATCATAGGCAACGCCTAATGGAAAGGCATAAATAAAGACATGAGAAAATCGCTGTAGGCTGTGAATCGAACACAGCAAGGCAAGAAAAAGTGCCCTGGGAAAGATGTTTACATAAGGATCCCTGAAGCCTATTGCACTTTGAGGTTTTTCAGGGGAAGAGGTGATTGCATTCTTTTGAAATAGTCAACATTTACTCAAACACAAGTGAGAGTTCCTCTCTGTGGGATAGATTTTTGCTGACAAGGACAGTCCTCTCAAGAGCTTGTCTACCCCTTGATGAAAATGTGAGAATGTCCTAGGACATATTCTGAACACCAATGAAGACGCTTCTTTCACATTCAGGTCTTCACAATGATGCTGGATTTTCATGAAGGAGACTGCATTCCAACAATGCACCCTAGGCAGGTCAGGGAACTGAGATGGACCCAATACTACTGAGATTGTCTAAATGTTTGAAATGCTCTGGGTTAGCTCCTGCTATTGCCAGTAAGCTGGTTTGGGGATCTTTGTGTTATATCTGGATGGGCATGACAAAGAGACAAAGAACAGCTTCATCAGTATTGGCAGTAGCTCCAGGCGCTAGGGTACCACAGTCTATACAAACAGATACCCGTGGCTCCAATCACAGGTGGCCAGAGATCTACATAGGTGTTAGGTCAGAGACTTACTGGTCTGAACCTCCAGTCAGTGGCCTTACAGTAAGTGAATGATGACTTATAATGTCACCTGGTATTTACCAGAAGTGTTACAGTTTCCAAGTATTAGGTGTCAGAACCCTTCACTCCTAACCGAAACCAGTGTTACAAGCTGTTGGACCTTGAGTGTAGTGAGAGATCCACCCAGCCACCCACAGGTGCATATGTGAGTGTATGGTATTGGGTCCAGGACAGGCTTGCTCTCTCTTGGTTCTAGTCGGGTCAAAGAGAGCAGGCTAGGTGTGAATCCTCAGAGCAGGAACTTGCAGGTCATTGGTGTCTTATGTAAGTGACTTCTCCCTGAATAAATTTAACCTATATTTAACCACGTCCCATGTATCTTAATCTGTACATCTACACTTGAGCGTCAGGATCCTCGGGATATAGGAAACTCCTCAACTTTTCCAGTGGTTGTGTCCTACAGCCTCTCATATTTAGTTCTCACCATTTTACATGAATTATGTCAAAGCAAATGAGCCCTAAAATTTTATGTTCTCTGTCACATGCAGCCAGATGTAAGACTCTATGATACAAAATCTAGCACCTGAAACTAGAGGGCTACGTAACAACTTTAAAATGCTGCAAAGGCATAGCAGATGCAATCAAACAGTGAACACGGAGATGCCGTTTCAGTGGCAGACTTGGTCAAAGTGAAACTCTCTGATCTTAAAAAGCAGATAATCTGCTGACTGAAGCAGCAGCGTAGAGAAAATAGGAGTGTTTGATACTTCCTCCTTTCCATCTTTAACCAATGATTCAGGCTCAGTGCTGACAAGTAGGCTGGTAGAAATGGAAGGATGTGTCACTTAGCTAAGGGTAGTCCTTTCTGCTGGTGCTCTCACAAGTTGACAGAACTCATAATCTGAAACTTAGCAGGGTTAAAAAAATGTCAAGTGTGAATCCCAAACCAAAGAGGCATTTAACAGGGGTAGCAAAGCAGTGGCCTTAGCAGGGACTAAGAATGGTCCTGTCCTCCATACATCTAGTCAAAAATGAAATGTCACTTTCCCAAATGAATTCACTGTTAAAGGCACCATTAAATTGAATAGAATGGGAATATGATAGACAGAAAAACAAGACTAAAGAGTTAGACACCTATAAGTACAGGCTTATGTTTGGTCTCTTAACCCAAAGGCAGATGTAGGGGAAGAGAAGCAACCATGCAGAATACTTAAGAAGGTTCTTGTATCACTGTATTTCCACTCATTCCCTCTCCCCATTGATTTCACTGCCTCTCACATCAGCACTACTGGAGACCAACCTTCTAACAATCAAATGTTACCCATACCAGTATCATCCTGCTTAAGCTCAGGCCCAGGCAAGGGCAGGACCCCTAAAAGTTTTCATTGCAGCATCCATTCTTGCCTCTTCCTGGTCCAAGCTCTGCCTTCTCTATGGAAGATGTTTCTCACTCCTAGGAATTGGTGGAAACAAAACAACTTGAATACTCTTTGTGTTGCTGAAAGGTATATCAAATACAGAATATAAAAGCCAGGGACTGACCAATGGCTATAGTAATGCCACCAGAATCTGCATCATCTAGCAAGGCTGTTTACCCCACAGTGGGGCATTCTCTTCAGTGTCCACTTAAGCATTAATATGGAGACAAATGGAAAAAGAAGAAAGAACCAGATGGCAAAGCCAGAGGCCACAGGCAGAATGATCAGGGGATGTCTTCTCATTGAGGATTTCCAAAGAGGAAAACCAAGTTCTTCCCAGCAGGGGAAGACAATTACTGTGAAACAATTACCACCATTTGTTTCCCTTCTTTTTCTAAATGAGGCTTTTAATCATACTTATTATTTTCCATCCTCTGCTACAGTAACCGGGCAAGCCTGGGAAGGAACTATGCTGTTTGGTTTCTATGATGCTACAAAGCTACACAAAGCTGCATGGACACCCTGCTGAAAAGATTTTCTAGATGCAGGGTGCAGTGTCATTATTAAAGGGAATCATGGTTTGAATTGTGTCTAGTCCCAGGACATAAATCCTAGTCCCCAGTACCTCAGTTGTAAATAAGGTCATTACATACACAATTACATACCATAAGGAGTAAAAGAGGCCCATAGAGCAATATAACTGTTGCCATATAAAAAGGGAAACTTGTAGACATACAACACAAGGTAAGAACACCATGTGAAGGTGAGGCAGAGATTAGAGTGATGTCACTGTTTCAGTGACTGTTGGAGAGTCATAAGCAGGTGATGGAGTGACCAGTGGAGACACATGAAAGCACCCAGAAACAGGTACAAGAGACCTGAGCCATGCAGAAAGAAAGAACAGCAAGAATTCATGAATTCGTGACTAGAAAACACATACATACTCAGGAGCTGGAAGAAAAATGATGCTTCTCTGGAGCCCAGCTTCCATCCATTCGCCAGGGAACTGTAGGTACTCCTGGAGATGAGGACCGATCTCCAAAAACGGGAACTTGAGAGTCACAGTCCAATCTGTCACGTATCTGACCAGCTTTGGCACTAAACTAATAGAATAGAATGGGATTATCATATACCATAGTTGAACAAATGGTCTATCACTGCCATGCCCTGGACCTGCCCATTCATTCTATAAGAAACTAATGAGTGTCTATTTCTAGAGCTTGGTAGGCAAGCTGCACGTAGGGAAAATGGGTGTGGAGTGGAGGGAACCCTCAATGGTGGAAAACTTTTAAAATAAAATATTTACTAATGTGAGTATCTGAACTTTATCAAAACATAAATAAATCCATGGTGTTCTGGAAGAAGGGATCTTGTACATGATTAGTTACGGTCACAAAATGATACCACAGCCACAAGCTTACAGAGGCTGCCATACAGATACTATGGTTGAAAAGACGTTTACCCAGCAGCTGTCAGTTAACCCCCAGACTGGTCCCACTCTTGTTATTACTTACTGGAAACATATATTACTGTCACATATCTGGTATAATCCTCCTTTCTACCATCTTTAAAATCTCCCATTTGCCTTCGGGTAAGCTCGTCATTTGCTACAGCATCCATACACCCTTCACGGTGTCTCTGAATGTCCCAGATAAGTGTTGTTATTCTTTGGAAAATTTCTCTGTGCTTTTCTTCAGGTTGGATAGTCTGGGGACACTTGGGAAATGTGATATCTTTTCTCTTTGGCGTATCCCAGCTTTTCTTTAAAATCCTTCAACAGATTGGATTAGGATCTCTAAGAAGACAGTGGGCTTCAGTTCCTTCCCTTCTCTTTTACACATCATAGCCATGAGTTGAGGGCTTTGATCCATCACATGTTCCCACAGTTGTAGTCTCCCTCAGCACAGGCATCAACAATAACAAGGATAGAGCTAGAAAGACAACTCAGGCCGGGCATTAATCCCAGCACTCAGGAGGCAGAGGCAGGCAGATCTCTGTGAGTTCAAGGCCGGCCTGGTCCCCAGAGCAAGTGCCAGGATAGGCTCCAAAGCTACATAGAGAAACCCTGTCTTGAAAAAAAAAACAAAGAAGAAGAAGAAGAAGAAGAAGAAGAAGAAGAAGAAGAAGAAGAAGAAGAAGAAGAAGAAGAAGAAGACGATGACAACGACTCAGGGGTTACAAGCACTTACCACTCTCCCAGAAGACCCAGGTTTGTTTCCCAACACTCACATAGCATCTGACAACCACCTGTAATGCCAGTTCCAAAGGATCTGAGGTCCTTTTCTGGTTTGCATGGGCACCACGCACACAAGTGTTGCACATGCATGCAAACAGACAATAGACTCATACACATAAAGAAAAGAAAAGAAATCGTATTTTAAAATAATGGAAACAATGAACCATGAATGGAACTTCCAAACTTGTAAGTTAAAAACAATAACCTTTCTTCTTTCTTAGGATAACTTATTGAAATTATTTATTAAGTAACAGAACGCTTACTAACAAGTGTTAATCAATCTAAAACATACTTTGACAAAAATATTTAGATTAATGTTTCAAAAAACAAAGCTGGGACTTACTTACATGGTCCCCCAGAGAAGGGGAAAGGGACAAGATCTCTTGAGCAAATTGAGAACATGGGGGAGGGGAGAGGAAGTTAAGAGAATGAGAAGGGGAGAAGAGGAGGGGGTAAGGAGGACATGATGGGACAGGAAGGTTGAGTCAGGGGAAGAATAGAGGAGAGCATAATAAGAGATACCATAATAGAGGAAGCCATTATAGGTTTAAAAAGAAATCTGGCACTAGGGAAATGTCCAGAGATCTACAAGGATGACACCAACTAACAATCTAAGCAGTAGTGGAGAGGCTACCTTAAATGTCCTTCCCCGATAATAAGATTGATGACTACCTATATGTCATCCTAGAGTCTCCATCCAGTAGCTGATGGAAGCAGAAGCAGACACCCACAGCTAAACACTGAACTGAACTCCTGGAATCCAGTTTCAGAGACGGAGGAGTGATAAGCAAAGGGGTCAAGACCAGGCTGATGAAACCCACAGAAACAGCTGACCTGAACAAGGGGGGCACTCATGGACCCCAGACTGATAGTTGGGAAACCAGCATGGGACTGATCTAGACTCCCTGAACGTGGGTGTCAGTGAGAAGGCCTTGGCAATCTATGGGGCCTCTGGTAGTAGATCAGTATTTGTCCCTAGTGCAGGAATGGACTTTGGGAACCCATTCCACATAGAGGGATACTCTCAGCCTAGACACAAGGGGGAGGGTCTAGGCCCTGCTCCAAATGATGACAGACTCTGAAGATCCCCCATGGAAGGCCGCACCCTCCCTGGAGAGCAGAAAGGGGATAGAATAGGGGATTAGTGGGGGACAGGGGAGGAGGGGAGAGAGGGGAAACAGGGATTGACATGTAAAACAAGCTTATTTCTAATTTAAATAAAAATAGAAAAGAAAACAAAGCTGGGCACCATATCATTGCCATATTAGCACTTTACAGATGCCAATAATCCTGGATACCATGGTCTCCAATGTCCTCTAAGATTTATTTCCTATTTGGACACCATCCCTGTGTACTGATCTACCTTCCTTATGCATAATACATCAGTGGTACCTAACCCCACAATCAGTGGAGAGTCCTGATGCTAAAGGGGCACCTTACTCAGTCCTGTGACTGGAGCAAGTCTCTCTTCTCTGGAATACAATACTTCAGAAGGATACAGAAAAGGGACCTTTATCCCCTGTTCTCTTACACAGATCCTGACAGAAGCCTTCTGTTCTAAGACAGTTTCTTAGTCAGGGTTTCTATCGCTGTGATGAAACACCATGACCAAAGCTACTTGGGGAAGAAAGGGTTTATTCAGCTTAGGCTTCCACATCACAGTTCATCATCAAAGTCAGGGCAGGAACTCAAGCAGGGAAGGAACCTGGAGCCAGGAGCTGATGCAGAGGCCATGGGGGTGCTGCTTACTGGATTGCTCCTCATGGCTTACTCAGTTTGCTTTCTTATAGAACCCAGAACCATCAGCCCAAGGAGAGCACCACCCATAATGGGCTGAGCCTTTGCCCATCAATCGCTAATTAAGAAAACGCCTTACAGCCAGGTCTTATGGAGGCATTTTTCTAATTGAGGCTCCCTCCTCTACAGTGACTCTAGCTCGTGTCAAGTGTACATAAAATTAATCAGTGCAGAGAGTTAAATTACACAAGCCATACCATTACAAATCCCACCTTGTCACACACTTTTAGGCTGAACATTCATGCAAGACCTTGCTCTGGCCTCCCACTGGCTCCCTGTTGCCATGCTCTCTGTTGAATGACTTTAGGTAAGAGACACACTGAAGCCCAGAAGAGATACATGAGGCACTCTCAAGGGTGAGCGTAGGCAATGGGCTGGGGAGGAAAACACTCAACAGAGGGCAGTGGACAGTGGCTAAAGAGACAAGAGTGCTGTCACACACGTTCAGATGGGCTTTATTTTACTTTCTGAAGTTCCTGGCAGGTCTTCTCAGTCTGGATAAGTGAACACAATTTGGATGAACTCTGTGGGGAGCAGACGATAGCACACTCTTGTTCTTCAGCAGAAAGATCGTACTGGGTAGAAACTTTACTCTCATGTGGGTAGTTTAGAATGTCCTATCTCCACCTAGCACCAGAGACATGATCCAGACCCCCTTCTTTTGACCAAAAGCCATGTAAGCAGAGTAGATTTAGAGGAACTAAAGAAGAAGCTAAGTCCAGGAAAACAGCCATACCATACCTGAAGAAAACAGCCTGTTGTGGAAATCTTTTTGTATACTGTGAAGATGTGCCATCTGATTGGTTTAATAAAAAAGATGAATAGCCAGTGATTAAGCAGGAAAAGTTTATGTGGGAATTCCAGGCAAAGAGAGAGGGGGAGAATGAATCTAGGTATGAGGGAGATGCCAGAGGACATTGAGAGATAACAGGAGGTGCAAGATGGAAGAGAGGTAAAAAGCAATGAGGCAAAATATAGATTAATACAAATGGGTTAATTTAACGTATAAGAGCTAATGCAACAAGCCTAAGTGATAGGTCAAGCTTTCATAATTAATAACAAGTTCCTGTCATCTTTTAGTGAGATGATAGCCCAAAGAAAAATCCATCTACAACAGCCTGTACTTAATGGTTCTCCAACAAGTCTTGCTACCTCCACCTTCCTCAGATTCATGTTTTCAACCTTAAAAGGAGCAATTGTTATACTTTTCCCTTCATTAAAATTGGTGTGTTACCAGGGACACAGTATGTGAGGCCCAAAGTTGTCCTGACTGACAGGCCCACCTTCAATGGTGTGCAGCCCCGCTAGTGTCTGACTAGCTACCTAACAGTACTACTTTTGAGACAGCCTGCACAGCCACTGTACACCTTCACTTAAGCACTCTCTGCCTTGCTTCAGTCACTGTACACCCTTCACGGAACCGCTCTTCACCTGCTTTTTGAGGCAGGTGTTTCACAGAACCCGGAGTGAAAGACATGAATATTAAAACAGTAAATGAACCATGCATGCTTGTCAGCCAAGTGCAAGTCTTAAATCCTGTTGCCCTTTGCTGTTTAAGCTTACAAGACACTTTTCTCCCCTATAACCCTGAACAATGGATCCTATAACCACCTTATAATCTCATTGACAAGGGAAAATTCTTCCTGATAAGAGAAATAAGTGAACCAGTTCATACAGTTTTTGCTTTGTTTTTAAACTGGCTTAATCTTTGAACCTAGTTGCAGATTGCATCTAGGTTAAAATTTGAATGATGTAATTGTAAAGCCAGGAACCCAGGGGTGGGGAGATGGCTCAGTAGAGTGCTTGCCATATGAGTATGAGAATGTGGGTTTGTTACTGGAGCAAATATTTTTTAAAAGCCAGGTGTGGTGATACAATGTTTATAATCTAATAAAGTTTGCCTGGAGATCAGAGTGCAAAACTAGCCACAGCCATAGAGACCAGGCAGTGGTGGTACACACCTTTAATCTCAGGGCTCAGGAGACAGAGGCAAATGGATCTCTGTGAGTTCAAGGCCACCCAGGGCTATATGAGAGAGAATCAGCCTAAAATAGAAACAGAGCTCAAGCCTTTAATCCCAGCATAGAGAGGTATATAAAACAGAAGCAGGGTCTCAGTGCTGGCAATTAAGTCTCCAGCCACATTGATGACAAGATCCCACCAGCCTTGGTAGAGGTGAGAGCTCTCTGGTGGCATGGCTGCTTTGATTCTCCGGTCTTCAGCTTTAACTCTGATATCTGTCTCTGGGCTTGTACTATTCATGTTACAGCCAGGTGAGTTTAGGTACTTCGTTCTAGCGAGGCAGATACAGAAAGATCCTTTGACCTTTCTAGTGAATGAGTCTAAATTAATCAGTCAGTGAGCTCCAGCTTCAGTGAGACACCTGTCTCAAAGAACTAAGATGAAGAAAGGTTAAGTAATGCCATCTACTAACTTTGACCACTTATATATACACATGCAAACAGGGAGAATAAGAGAGACTCTCACACTATTGTTGAGACATTCAAGTGCATCTATTTCTTAAATCCCACACTGTACTCTGTCTCTCAGTGCATACTTTTCTTAATAAACTCTGCTTCATCCTCATTCTGTGATCAAGATTCCAGCTACACCCGAGTGAGATCCCAGGGGAGATGACCCTTCAGGCTGCACAGCAGGCAGATTTGAGATGTGTCTCCTGCTGCCGATGACAAATGGGTTCTGAAAATCCTGAGTTCTGTCAAGAGACAGAAAATTCCCAAAACAAAACAAAAGAAATAAGAAGAGAATTGCCATAGGGAGCACTCCCTTTCCCAGAGCTGGCACCACCATGCTCCCCCACAGAGGTTTTACCAGGAATTCTGGGGGCTAAAGAAGAAGCACACATCATTCAACAGAGGAAAAAGAAAAATTGGAGCAAGAGTATCACACGAGGGATCAAATCCACACAAGTTAGTCACTTTCTAGCAAGAGTATAAGCACGAGGGATCAAGTCCACACAAGTTATTCACTTTCTAGCAAGAGTATCAGCACGAGGGATCAAATCCACGCAAGTTATTCACTTTCCAGCAAGACAATTACATGCAACTGTACTGTCCGAAAGTGAGTCAGTGCAGACCCAAGTCTTGCTATAGAAATCAAATTAAGTCCTCTATTCTTAGAACAGTGCATTACTGGACCCGTAATGGATGGTTGCAGACAGCCCTAAGGAGCCTTGCATGAGGAAGTGGCAGCCGGTTTCTGCTTCATGCTGGCCCCTTCCTGAAGAAGGGAGCCAAGCATCAGGAGCCAGGTGATTTTCTGAGCTTTGTCACTGTCATTGCTGACAATTAACATTTACCATTTACCAAGCAAGCATCAAGGGTTCCCTAAATGCCAAGCTGAATCTGCCCAGTGGGCTCCCAAATAATTTCACCAACAGGATATCAAAAACCAAGAGTCCTTAGCAAGTAGGCTCAGACTTGCCTCATCAGACTGAGACTTTCCAGTTACACAACAGAAGTGGACTTGAAAAAGGAAAGCATGTCTTTGGAAATGTGTCATTTTTTTCCCTGTTGACATTTTTCATAGGACTTTTGCAAAAAAAATCATTATTTACAGAAATAGTTCTAACTATGATAAAGAAATTAAAATTGTTCAAGATTTCCTGGTACATGGAGTAGGCCTTGATTTTCAAATGAAGGAGAAAAATTTTTGCCATTCAAATTCTAGTTAGATTTGCTAGGAAAAGCACAAACTAAGATTAATTAATGATGGTTGCCTTGTCTTGAATTTGATTATAAAAGGAATTTCCTTTTAACACAAGGAAATCTGATTTCTGCTTTACAGTGAGTCACTGTACCCTTGCTGGGATACTTTGTATCCCTGTCACATGACATCAGTGAAGCCACTTAATTTTATGTTTCCATTTTCTGTTTATAGAATGAAGAGAGCAGTGAAGCCAACCTCAGGAGTTTGTCGTGGGAATGAAATGCAATAGCTTCCCAGCGTAGGACTGAGTTATGTAAAACGGATGCAACAAATGTTAGGTTCCTATCATTACTATGAGGGCACTTTGCAAACTGTTAGTCAAGACACAAATGCAGGGTACTACACTGCCCTTATGTGACACAATCTGTTTATAATTACTTCCAAACAACACATTTCCTTTCTATAAACAGACCCAAATGACAAAGCATGCTGTGTTACGGTGAGTTCCCCACCTCTCCAAAGAAGGCTAAAGTCACAAAGAGCTACCCTCCACAGCTGAGAGGAGATAGGGGTGAGCTTTCTACCCTTTACCACCTAACAAGGGTGAAAAAGCTTTTGCCCCAGAATGTTTCTGATTTCTACACTTCTCATTAGATGTCTTTTTTTTCCTTTTTTTTTTTCTTTCTTCAAACAACCACAATTTCAAAATAATCTCTCAACTCAAGGGGTGAAAAAGACTTGAGGTCACAAGAGTTGACTCATGGGAACAGGCTAATCACTAGCTAAATGGGCAGCAGGATTCTTACAACCATAGTCTTAGATAAGTAAGACTATGGCGGTGTCAGAACAACACACCTGCAACTGCTGAGGAAGACACGTTAGAAAGACACAGTCCATCTCCCCTTCACTCCTTCCTATGGATGCTCTGTGCTGCCCCCAAACAGGCAGTGCAGTGTCCTTCTACCTACGCCTTTCTTCTCAAGCCTCCTGCTCCATCATCCTCACCCTTGGGTGCTGACACCATGTTTGTTATTTCACTAGGAAGATGGGACCCCTCCAAACATGCCTGCAAAGATAGATGTCACTGGAAGCAAACTCCCAAAAATTTGCACTTACCCACACACTGTGTCCGCCCACAGCCGCACCCTAGGTTCTGCTTCTGTCTTGCAGACAGAAGGTCCTATCCCTTCTTGCCTCTTCAAGGATACCTGAAATTTATATTTATTCTAGCATCTCTTCTGCAGTATCAAATCTACATTCTCCATGGAACCCTATCCAATAAAAGAGAATAGTTTCTGAGCACATATTAGGTTTTTATCTCCACTCTTCCTGTCATCTTTGGGATGCTCATCAGAAACACTTTTACCTTCAAAATTCCATGGAAGTTTTCAGCGTGTGTGCCACACTGCCAAGAACCATGGTGGCATCCCAGTCTTCGTCTTCTTTAGATTTTGGCAGCATTTGAGCCCAATTGTTTCCATCTCCTTTGATATCAACCCTGCTTGGCTTTTCTCCTGTCTGCTTGGACACTCCATCTTGCTTGGCTTTCTGGTTCCTCTCCATCAAATCTCTGTATGTTGGGTTATTCTAAACTTAACCTCAATATTTCTTCTCTTACTGTGCTCACTCCCTTGATAATCTCAAGTACGTATATAAATTGAAATGTCATTTGCATGTGATGACTTCAAAAATACATAACAGGTCTCTTGAACTTATATAAAATGGAGCTCTGGAGTATACTGCCAACCATGACTCTGATGGTAGATAGCAACTCAGTTTTTCTTGTGCCTCAGGTCCAAGCTCTTGAGCTCTTCTATCTGTTGTACCTGGCATCAGCATTGTTGGCAAATTTGGTTGCTACACTTCGTTTTTAATTTAATTGGCATCTTCTGCTATTACTGAAGAATTCTATGGCGCAAGCAACCTCACAAATTTACAAGGAGCCACAAGTGCAATCAAGAGTGTCAATGAACACAGAGGACCCCAGGAATGAACCACAACTGTGCCTCCCACCGAGGACTCTCCTTTCTCCCTGCTGCCAAAGCTTCCTGCTGCCTGAAATAGAAATTCACAGTAAGTTTCAGGGACAATATCATGAGGTTCCAGGAAGCCTTCATCTATATTTTTCTCCATGCTTGCATCTTCAACTACAGCACAGCATTGGAGAGCAGGAAACAGACACTGTGTGGTTCTAAATTCTGGGTCACCTGAATGCTTGCAAGGTCACATAGTCAGCCCTGCAGCTCATTTGTAGAGATATTTTTCTCCCCACAGAGCACTCCCAATGCTGTGGTCTCCACCAGATCCCTCACCCTTGCACCCGTATCCCTTCTCTGTAACTGTGCCATTTAAATAATGCCATATGAGTGGAAATATACCATGTGTGATATTTTAAGATTGGCATTGTCCCACTAAGAAGACTCCCCTTGAGACTCTTAGTTATTTTGTGCTTACAGGTGTTGCAAACAAAACCCCTATGAGTATTGTGCAAACTAACTTTTCGTTTTTCTGTAAGAGGCGCCTGAAAGGAAAGCTGTAGAGCTGAGTGGCAAAGATTATGTATTCAGCTTGGCTGCTTTGATGCATTGTATTTGCATCGTATTTCACAGATAGTGGTTTTCCAGAGTGTTGGGACTATTTGGCCTTCCAGGGTGTTTCTAAAATCTCACCACCAAGCCAGCTCCCTAGGGAATGTCACTGCACCCCCTCTTTGGGGTCACTGTGATGTACCGTAACTGAGTCTCTCCAACTATCAGTCTCTCCCCATGTCCCACCCAGCTCCTCTCAAGGGATCACCAGAGTAATCCTGGCAAAAGGAAAGTCAGGTTG
Organism: Cricetulus griseus; assembly: GCF_003668045.3. NCBI lineage: Eukaryota > Metazoa > Chordata > Mammalia > Rodentia > Cricetidae > Cricetulus > Cricetulus griseus. The sequence goes on from NW_023276807.1 coordinate 254,496,047, forward strand.
TCTCCTGGGTCTGTACACTAGCTTTCCCTCAACTCTAAGTAAACTTCCTCCCCTTCACCTGTAAGACTCCATGATTTGACTGTCTGTTGTGTGACTCCGTTTCTGACCAGCATCCCTGCAAGTCACTTCCCTCCACTACAGGAGTGGCTTCCCTGTTCGTCCTTACACACTAAACATTGCTCTGAGACTTTGCAATTGTTGTGTCCTCTGCCTGGGATGCTCTTTGAAAATCCTTCCTTTCTGCCCTTTCCTGGGTTCTTCTTCAAGCATCATCACTTTCCTCTTAGAGAAGGTTCCCCAGACACCTTTCTCCACCAGCCTTTCCTGCTCTGTTCTCTCTGTAGCACATCCACACAGCATATGTTACTTATTTTGTCTATTAGCTCATATCCTTCACTGGAATGCATGCCCCTTGAGGCAGTCCTGTGTCTTGCTTGCTCACTGCTGAATACTCTGTAACTACAATAATTCCTGGCATATGACAGATGCTTGCTCAATGTGATTTTGATGGTGAATGGGGTGGTAAATGAATAAAGAATCACTACAATACAACCAAAAATACAATCACCAGCATTTTATGTTCGTTTATAATATGCAATATTGACTACTCACTGAAACTGATGCCAGGCAGCACACAAGGAGGAATTAAACAGGTTCCTGGAAAATAATGAAAACTATATATTTGAAAATGGGCTTCTCAATATGTGACACCTGGATAGTTTTCCCATGTTTTTATGTTGCTGGAAAAAAATTCTGGAGCATCTCCAGTTCTAAAGCTTGAAGTCAGGACACACAGGTTAGGAAGATAAACAGGAAGCCACCAGGGTGCACCCTGAAAACCCAGAGAACAAGGCCTAATACAATGCCATTGTCCTTTGACTCAATGAAAACAGAAAGAAGAAATTCTTCACTCCTACACAGTTCTTAAAGCCCAAAAGAATAAAATCTTGTCTTATTATCCATTGTATCATTTTGAATCAGCTTTATGCTTGCTAAAAGATAGAATATAATCAAATAACAATAGGGAGACAGTTTAAAGCAGGCTTAAGGATATTCAAAGCCAGCAAGAAGGATTGGGTTTTTTTGTTTGTTTGTTTGTTTTACAGGTTCTTTTTTATATAAATTTTATTTGCATTAGAAAGATTATTTTACATGTCAATCCCAGTTCCCTCTCTCTCTCCTCCTCTCCTGCCCCCCCCAACTAACACCCTACCTATCTCCTACCCTTTCTGCTCCCCAGAGAGGATGAGGCCTTCCATAGGGTGTGTTCAGGGTCTGTCATATCCTTTGGGATAGGGCATAGGCCCACCCCCTTGTGTCTAGGCTCAGGGAGGCCCTTGTGTCCTTTCATGTGGGATGGCCTCCCAAAGCCCAATCCTATGCTAGGGATAAGTACTGATCCACTACAAGGTGCCCCATAGATTTCTGAGGTCTCCTCACTGACACCCACATTCAGGGGGTCTGGATCAGACCCATGCTGGTTTACCAGCTGTCAGTCTGGGGACCAAGAGCTCTCCCTTGTTCAGTTCAGTTGTTTCTGTGGGTTTTACCAGCCTGGTCTGGACCCCTTTGCTCACCACTCCTCCTTCTCTGCAACTGGATTCCAGTTCAGTTCAGTGTTTAGCTGTGGGTGTCTGCTTCTACTTCCACCAGCTGCTGGATGAAGGCTCTAGGACGGTATATAAGACAGTCATCAATCTCATTCATTATCAGGGGAGGGCATTTAAGGTAGCCTCTCCCCTGTTGCTTAGATTGTTAGCCGGTGTCATCTTTGTAGCTCTCCAGACATTTCCCTAGTGCCTGATTTCTCTTTAAACCTATAATGTCTCCCTCTATTATATTATCTCTTATTTTGCTGTCTTCTGTTCTTCCCCCAACTCAACCTCCCTGCCCCATCATGGCCTCCTCACCCCTCCTCTTCTCCGATTCTCTTTCTCCTAGTTCCCTCTCCCCTCCCCCATGCTCCCAATTTGCTCAGGAGATCTTGTCCCTTTCCACTTCTCCAGGGGACCATGTATGTCTCTCTTAGGGTCCTCCTTGTTTACCAGATTCTCTGGCAGTGTGGATAGTAGGCTGGCATTCTTTTACTCTATGTCTAAAATCAACATATGAGTGAGTACATACAATGCCTGTCTTTTCGTGACTGGGTTACCTCGCTCAGAATGGTTTCTTCTAGTTCCATCCATTTTCCTACAAATTTCAAGATTCCGTTTATTCCCCCCACTGAGTATACTCCATTGTATAGATGTACCACATTTTCTCTATCCATTCTTCAGTTGAGGGGCATCTAGGTTGCTCCCAGGTTCTGGCTATTGCAAATAATGCTGTGATGAACATAGTTGAACAGATGTCCTTGTCGTATGAATGAGCTTCTTTTGGGTATATGCTTAAGAGTGGAATTGCTGGATCTTGTGGCAGACTCATTCTTATTTTCTTGAGGAGTCGCCATACTGATTTCCAAAGTGGCTGTACAAGTTGGCACTCCCACCAGCAGTGGAAGAGTGTTTCCCTTTCTCCACATCCTCTCCAGCATAAACTGTCATTGGTGTTTTTGATTTTATCCATTCTGACGAGTAAGATGGTATCTCAGAGTTGTTTTGATTTGCATTTCCCTCAGGGAGTAAGGATGGGTAAGGATGTTGAGCACTGTCTTATGTGTCTTTCAGCCATTTTAGATTCCTCTGTTGAGAATTGTCTATTTAGTTCTGTACCCCACTTTTTAATTGGATTATTTGATGTTTTGGAGACTAGCTTCTTGCGTTCTTTGTACATTTTGGAGATCAGCCCTCTGTCAAATGTGGGGTTGGTGAATATCTTTTCCCAATCTGTGGGCTGTCGTTTTGTCTTGTTGACTGTGTCCTTTGCCTTACAGAAGCTTCTCAGTTTCAGGAGTCCCATTTATTAATTGCTGATCTCAGTGTCTGTGCTACTGGTGTAATGTTCAGGAAGCAGTCTCCTGTACCAATGTGTTCAAGGGTATTTCCCACTTTCTCTTCTAATAAGTTCAGTGTGGCTGGATTTATGTTGACGTCTTTGATCCATTTGGACTTAAGTTTTGTGAATGGCAATAGACATGGATCTATCTGCAGTCAAGAAGGACTGTTTAAAAGCTGAGAGAGACCAGTGTTTGGCAAAGACATGCTAAAAAGCAGTCCAAGAGGGCTAGTTAATTTTTGTTAATATGAGTTTCTATTTTAAGTGTTTTATTTGAAAACAAGTAGTGTTTATGCAACACACATTTCATTCCATGTACCGTTCGAAGAACCTTATGTGTATGCTGTGGTTTGTGGTTTGAATGTGTTCCCATAGTTGTGTGTTGAAAGCTGAATTCCCAATGTGAGAGTACAGAGAGGTGGAACCTTCAGACATGATTAATTCTTGAAGGAAGGTTAATACCCTTGTGTAAGGAGTGGGTAAAATAATGTGAGCTGCTTTCCATCAACTCCCTTCGAACACCTTCTATTATTCTACCTCCCCATGAAGTAATGTAGCAAGAAGGCACTTGCCAGAGGCAGACCCCTCAACCAGCTTTTAGAACTTGAAGATATCTGCCTTGTTTTTTATTTATAGTCTAAGCAGTCTCAGATATTCTCTCACAGCAGTGTAAAAGGCACATGAAGAGTATACTAACTCTTCGTGCCTGCTCTGAGACCACACTATAGATGCTGCAATGGCCTGCACATTATGGACATGTCACACAGCTAATGTGTCAGGCCCCAGGACATGCAATCCAGGCAGGTGGGTTCTATAGTTTGAACTCTTCACTTTGCCCCTCTGCTCATGCTGCATCTGGCTGAAATGTGCGCCCCTATTATTGCAATAAATGTTGAAATTACTTCCAAAAATAACAGGAGAGAAAATTCAAGCTCAGATAAGTGAGGGACATAGAAGGGAGTATTTGAACTTGGACTGCCTAACTCTAAAGTCCACTGCCAAGACCTCTCCCTCTTCTCTCCATCTTCCATCATGCCCTGGTAAGAGGCTCTGGTACCCGCCATGGCCTGCCCACTACCACTATTCTTCCTCCGGCATGGAAGGGTCAACACACAGCAATTAACCACTGTTAAATCTTTTGATACATTATGTTGTCTAACACAAATAAAATTTTTATTGGTCAAGCTTCATAACCTAAGATAAAAGTCTTGGAAAGCATAATGGAAATATCTTTGTCAAGGGGTCTGACTACTGAGCTCTTAGCTTTGTCTATAAGCAAGGCTAGGTAAAAGCACACTAAGCCACTGTAATTGTGAGATCTGTAACAAGTTTGCAATCTCCCATACCTCAGTTTTTGCAGTGTTTGCTTTAGCATCCTCTTTATCCCATTCCTCGCCACTGGATGGCATGAAATGAAGAACCAGGTCTCTCCTCCATTCCCAAGGCAGGGAATTTGGATCTAAGATTTCTGCTTCCATCTCTCCCAGTCCGTGCTCCCTTTCCACTTCCAGCTATTAAGAGAGCAGATTCTCTACCTCATGGATTCTCGATGCTCATGGAGTGGAGCATCGAGCTGACTTCACCATACTATTTATACCCGCTTTTCTTCCTTAAAAGACCTCTGTGCAACCAACATTTCTTTCCATGAGACTAGCCTAAGGAAGATTTTTCAAAGGGAGACTTATGAAAGAATTGTTGTGGGCCCCCTTTACAGAAATAGCCTCACTGGCTTAGGTCTGGTTACACTGAGAAATGTTACACCAACTTCCTAGAAAGAACATCCATAGGATGAGAATATGCACTCTGTTCAAATTGCGAACAAATAAGATCTGCTTTGCATTTACCAGCATGTGAGTGCAAATTTGCATTATTCTAGGCACTTTGCATGCTTCTTCTCAGGCCTCTTTGAAAGAAAATTGAAGAGAAGGAAAAGGAAAGAGAACAGTTTGATAAAAAACAAAGCAGCCTTCGCTGGCGTGACCTGCCATGGAGTTTTAGAGGAAATGGGCTGCTAAGCAATATGATCCCCGTCTCCTTGCACAATCTGCTGGCAATGCTAATGATAGAAACTTCTGGGTTTCCCCTTCTCTTTGGGGGGCCTGCTAGTCTTCCTCATTTGCAATCTGTCTCCAAGCTGTGTGAATCTTCAGCTACTCACCTTTAACTCTTTCCTCTCTTTGCACTCCAAGAAGATTCTGAAATGTAGAAGCAGGAACTGTGTACAGTTTCAGAAGGAATGCTGCCAGAGAGTAATCCTTCACAACCTGAAACATTGCACTGACAGGAGAATTGCTCCAAGAGTTACAGACGGAGGCAGAGAAATGAGAAAGGGCCTGCAGACTCAGCGATGTGGGCTGTTTCCTACACAATGTGTCAAAAGCCACTCTGCTTCCTGGACGAGTTCTCTGTTCTCTAAGGTACAGATATGTATTTGGCTACCTAGCACTCTCCTCAATGTAACAGTGTGATTGACCACGGATTCTCATTGTGCTTGCTTTTCTTCACAATAACTGGCCTGCACTTTATGTAAAAGACTTTGGGCTGCTCATTCCTGGGTGAAGGCAGGGTATTAATGAGTTCACTAGCCCCAAGATAAATAATACATGGGAGTTTTATTGGGGAACAACTTACACGGATAGTAGCAGAAGATGCAGTCTCTGCCCTTCGGATGCTCTCCGAGAACCTAGTGAGAGTGCCCCCAAACCTCAGCGCCCCCTTCTCTACCTTCCAGTCACTTCTGCACCTGAAGCTACGCCCAAAGGGGTGTGGCCACTAACACAAATTCACTGGCAAGGCGAGATGCTACTACATTTGGGGACTCCTGTTATTCTGCTCCCTGGTTAGGGGTGCTTAGCCCATGTCCCCAGCCCTTAACAAGTCTGCGGGTTTGTCTGAAGGCTGGAGCTGCAGGCTCCTGGCTGTCAACAGCTGTTACACAGACCCTTCTGTCAGCTTTAAGTAGACTGCCTTCCTTCAACCCACAGTGCAGCAATTGCTTTGACATCTTGTTTTCACACGTTCTGTTCCCAGGCAGAGATAAGAAGGGCTGAGTCCAAATGAGCACGGTGTGTCCTCTTCATTGGGTTTTTGTGATTAAGTTATCAAGTTGTGAGTAACCTCAGGCCCATGGTGGCCAAATTTAAGCAGGATCTGTGCTCCTGGCTGCATACAGAGGAAACACCTGTTATTTTCTTTCTGTAGTTTAATCTAATTCTCCTTGTTTCCATTAGGTCTCCTGGAAGTCGGTGTTCTTGAGCATTGATGATGAGGACATTATCTTAATAAGGACATTATCTATTCACTTGTCAACTAATGTCACACAATTCTATGATAATAGAATGTACTAGTCCTATACATTTGTCTCCAAAAGGACAACAGGTTATAAATAAGAACCATGAATCAACTACTACAGCAGATCAAATAACTCAAAGGCAGCCACCCTACCAAAGATGGGTCATCTTTTCCATTTTTTTCAGATACTGTGTCACTCAGACTATCCTCAAATGTATTATTTTCCCACCTAAGTCTGTCCAATGCTGGGATTATAGGCATGATCACCAGTCCCTGCTAAGATGGGCCACCTTTCTTATGGAATCAATTACACTGAGTAGTGTTCCTCCAGTGTTATATAAAGTCCAAGCCAGTATCTAATGTCTAATGTAAACAACCAGTTCATATAGCATCAAAGATTTGCAGTCCATGGTCTACCAAGTGATACTGTCACAACCACCATAACTTTCCTCTATTTTCTCCATTGTATTAAAGAACAAATGACAATGAAATTGAATCTCTCCTTAGGGTAATTGTGACAAAGTCTGACATGCTATTAGAATTTTTTGTATTAACAAAAGGAACACTCCATTCTTTTATGAATATTGATTATTTTGATATGAAAACATAAAAAGTCTGGTGTTGATATTTTCCATAGGAGTAGATGGCCTGACTCAAAATCATGGCCCAGTCAATCTCCGAAGAGTCATCCCTACTGATGAGACGAATTAAGTTCCCATTGCCAAAGCCAGGGCTTACTCAACCCTCATGACTAATTCTCTTGGTTCCAAGTGGAAACATTGTTCAAGAGTGAAGTGACCTTGCCTGCCATAGTACACTCATTTTTTAACTGAACTCAACAAGCAACATTAACCACTTAAGTCAGACTCAGGAATACAGTAGCCTCATGAAGCTTTAACTTCAGATCAAGGAATTATATTCCCTGTTGTGATGAATGCCATCAGTGAAAATGTATAATCCAAAAGAGCATAAAATAATCCAAACCCCATGATGTTGTCATTTTACTGGTCAAATACAAACAAATATGAAAGCTCACTTTCAGTGTTCTGCAAAGATAAAATTTGACATAAATGCAAAAATATTTCTGAAGTACATAACATTAGATAAAAGTCAGGTCATTTTGCTGCAGTATATAGACTCAGGTATCCACTGCAGCCATAGGTAATAAATAAAATTTCAATGTTTTGTATATGAAGGCTTGTTTTTCCATTGGGCAAAATAGTCTGCATGTCTAGCAACTTTTCAGGTCAAGTTTCTTCAAGCAGTGACCTAGGAGTCCACTCCACTTGGTTTGTGTAGCTTTGATATCTCAGGCTGTGTCTTCCAGGTCACTGTAGCAATAAAGATATTAATAAATAAATAAACCAAGTCATGCATGGATGACTAGATGTTCCATCTCACTGCAAAGGTAGGGGGGATGTAGGCAGAACATGGGCAATGAAAAATGTCTTATCTGTGAGTAGGAAGAGCAGGTATTCAAATGAGTCATGTAGCTTTTCTGAGATCATTTGTTCATTGATCAAAAAGGAAGGATAATTTAAGCTACCACCCAAGGGTTAGGTTACATGAGACATCCTTATACAAGGCAATGAGAAAGCCAGAGAGAATGCACTGCCACTGTTCCTACCACAGTCTCCAGGAACATCAATACCAACAGGAAGGAGGAGAATAAAAACTGAGTTAGAATCACAACAAGACTGAACCAGACTCTGTCCATGGAACAAGGATGGCAGTATGGTCTGGCTGCCTGTGGCAGCAGCCCACAGCTTCTGTGTGGAAACTGCACTAGAGCAAACCAACACAAGGCCCCAGAATTCCCCTAATGCCCTGCAAAGTCCAAGTTGGCTGCACTTTTACCCAGTTCTCCTACTGGGTTAGGCTAAAATTGCCTAACCGGGTTAACAGACCCAGTTTTACAAATTTAAAAATAAAGCTTAATATACCTAATTATATAAGTTTGTTCTTATTCTAGGGAAAAACCTGCCCTGGGTCAGAGCTGAGATACGATGTTTGGTAACTGGTGCTGTTATTCCTTGTTTTCCCATTATGGAGTCAATGGCCCTGATCTAAATTCAGACTCTTCTTTATCTAACTAAAACCCAAGAAACCAATAACAAAGCAATTCCTGGTTATCATCATGGTTCCCAATTGTCTTTGGCAACATGAAAACTCAGGTGGTGTTTATACATTCGAGAAATATTTTGTTTATTCATATTATCTTAAGCAGCCATCCCAGGCACCGATACATCTGCTTAATATTCTCTCTTTATTGCTTTAGTGATAGATACAACCACTAGGTGAACAGCATGACAAATGTACATTTGGGACCCCACACAAATGATGCCAGGCTTTTTATCATGTGCTTCAGTTTTCTGTCTGTCTCTGCAGGCTGCACCCAGCCAGAGCAAAGAGGTAGTGTGCAGCAACAGAAAGGCAACGTCAAAATAAAGACAATGCCCTGTAAAATAAGAGATGGAAGAGAGTGAAGTTGGAATAATTGATTGTAAGGAAAAAGTATCTGTGAGTCTGAGGGTAAAAGTGAAGATCCGAAGACCTGAGAAATTAATTTACCTGTAACAAAGGGGTGAGTCCAATGAAAACAACCAACAGACCTACTGGAAACTAAGTACCTGTGTCAGAAAATTGAATAAAAGTGAAAAATCTGAAATGCATAAATATTGAAAGGGCATGTTAAACAAACTATATTCAAGACAGGCATAGCAGTCACACCTTTAACTCAAATTGTGGGAGGCAGAGGAAAGTGAATCTCTGTGAGCTAGAGGCCAGCTGGCCTATGTAGGAAGTTCCAGGGCAGCCAGATACCCTGCCTCAAGCAAACAAATAAACAAAACCAACTTGTTTTGTAACGATAAATCTTTCCGCCACATGGTTGCCCAAAATAACACACAGAGATTAATATTAGGTACAAATGCTGCTGGCCAATGACTAAGATTTCTTATTTGCTAGCTCTGTCTTAAGTATCACCCATAACTATTAATCTATATATTTTATAAATTTATCTTATTGAGGACGCCAGTGGCAAGCATCCTGTCTTTCCAGACTCACATGGCGACTCCTCCTTACTAATTTCCCAGAATCCTCCTTGACTCCTAGCCCCACCTATCTTGCTTTCCTATTGGCCAACAGTATTTTATTTACCAACCAATAAGACAAACATATACACAGAAGGACCTCCCCCAACAATGTTTATATTTATTCTAGGATTTATGAATATATTACTAATATTTGTCAATATTAAAGTATGTAATAAAAACATATTTAGATCCAGTACTCTTTTTTTCTTCTTCTTCCAGATTTTAGTTTTATTTTGTTTTATCCATGTGTTTGTGTGCCTGGATGAATAAGTATGTAGGTGCTAGCTAAGGCCAGAGGGCTCCAGGACCCTATGGAACTGGAATTAGGACACACACTCTCAACTATTGAGTCATCTTTCCATCCCAAACCCCAGTACACAAGTAATTACAAATAATAATAACAGTAAGTTATAAAATCTTGGGGAGTTTTCATACAAAAAATAGAGCTTGAGAAAACCAAAAAGATGGGTGACAATTTTAAAAACTATCATTCTAAAGGTATAAATAAAAATTTTAGAAAGAAAGTTGGCTAGGAACTGAAGACACAAAGAATACACTTATCATCAGGCAGATTAGTTGTTTTGCATACTGAAGTTGGTTTTGTATCTTACTGGAGAAAACGGGGGTGCAGTTCTGGGTGAGTTCAAAGGCACTGTCAATTTTACTTTCAAATGAGAACCTGAGCTTTGGCATGTTCCTTGGGGAAAGTGAGTCACTAAATGGTATTTTATTACTGCTGCTAGAGACTAGTTCTTAACCAAGTAGTACAATACATGACCTTTCTAGCTTAATTTATCAGAGTTACCTGTACAAGAATGTTATGCCATGCCGTCATGAAAATGAACATGTTAGGACATTTTAACAGATGTTTATATGTGTATTAATGCATATTTACATGAATATATGTAAGTAGCTTCTCAGCGTGCACAGATTTGTGTGTGTGTGTGTGTGTTATGTGACTGCATATGTGACTGCATATGTGAGTGTATGTGTGTATGAATGTGAGTGTTTCTCTGAGCACAAGTATGCTGTTGCTGGCAGCAGAACACTTCTAGCAAAGCAAAATCAAGCTGGTCTGAAACGTGCTGTATACCCTTCTCCATCCTTTCACAGGCTATAGCACACCCTGTTGAGCAGGAATTCTATAGCTGTTCCTTTCATCTATTTTTGCTACATGTTTGTATGCTTAAAATTTGCAATGAAGCTTGGAAATGTGGTCTTTGATGAAGGAGCTCCTGGAGGTGTTAGATATTTTTATTACTCTGGTTGAAGTCATGGGGGGTCACAGGTGTTTGCCTATGAATTCACTGAACAAGGAATTCAAGTCACATAATTGTCTCTTCAGGGTGACTCTAAAACACTATTGTTCATGTTTTAATGTGTCTTTAGAAAACAACCATGTGCCTGGCATGGTGGCACAGAAACCCACATTTCAGTTGTGATCACAACATTCCTTTCAAACAGCTACATTCAGGATCATCACTATAAAGACAAGAGATGTGAAATCATAATTACTTTGGTGAGTGCTTCTTTTCAACTTTTCAAGCATGTTTTTCTCTTTGCCTTTTTTTTTGGGGGGGGGGCAAAGTCTACTAGTCTGCCCTCAGTTTCACTGACTGTATTCTATACCATCTCCACACTGCTTCTGAGCCCATACGGCAAGGTTTTGCTTTGGTTCTTGAATATCTCTGTTCTAAGGTTTCTATGCAATTGTAAGCATAAAGATAGATGGATGAGGGGATGAAATTATTGATAAATAGAAAGATGGCTAGATAGATATAGGTGATAGATATATAAGCGATAGAAATTCACCATGCACAAAAATTAAGTCAAAATGGATCAAAGACCTCAACATAAATCCAGCCACATTAACCCTATTAGAAGACAAAGTGGGAAATACCCTTGAATTAATTGGTACAGGAGACTGCTTCCTGAACATAACACCAGTAGCACAGACACTGAGATCAACAATTAATAAATGGGACCTCCTGAAACTGAGACTTCTGTAAGGCAAAGGACACAGTCAGCAAGACAATACAGCAGCCCATAGATTGGGAAAAAATATTCACCAACCCCACATCTGAGAGAGGGCTGATCTCCAAAATATACAAAGAACTCAAGAAGCCAATCTCCAAAACACCAAACAACCCAATTAAAAAGTGGGGTACAGAACTAAATAGACAATTCTCAATAGAGAAATCTAAAATGGCTGAAAGACACATAAGAAAGTGTTCAACATCCTTAGCCATCAGGGAAATGCAAATCAAAACAACTCTGAGATACCATCTTACTCCTGTCAGAATGGCTAAAATCAAAAACACCAATGACAGTTTATGCTGGAGAGGATGTGGAAAAAGGGGAACACTTCTCCACTGATGGTGGGAGTGCCAACTTGTACTGCCGCTTTGGAAATCAGTATGGCGACTCCTCAAGAAAATCAGAATCAGTCTACCACAGATCCAGCAATTCCACTCCTAGGCATATACCCAAAAGAAGCACATTCCTACAACAAGGGCATCTGTTCAATGATGTTCATAGCAGCATTATTTGTAATAGCCCGAAACTGGAAGCAGCCTAGATGCCCCTCAACTGAAGAATGGATAAAGAAAATGTGGTACATTTACACAATGGAGTACTACTCAGCAGAAAAAAAATGGAATCTTGAAATTTGCAGGAAAATGGATGGAACTAGAAGAAACCATTCTGAGCAAGGTAACCCAATCACAAAAAGACAAACATGATATGTACTCACTCATATGTGGATTTTAGACATAGAGTAAAGGATTACCAGCCTACAATCCACACTGCCAGAGAAGCTAGTAAACAAGGAGGACCCTAAGAGAGACATACATGGTCCCCTGGAGAAGGGGAAAGGGTCAAGATCCCCTGAGCAAATTGAGAGCATGGGAAGAGGGGGGAGGGAGCTAGGAGAATGAAAAGGGGAGAAGAGGAAGGATGCAGAGGTCATGAGGGAGCAGAAAGGTTGAGTCAGGGGAAGAATAGCAGAGAGGATATGTGATAGGTAGGGTTTTAGTGGGGGGGGTGTTAGGGGAGGATGGGAGCGAGAAGGGAACTGGGATTGTCATGTAAAACAATCTTGTTTATAATTCAGATAAAAAAATCTGAAAAGAAAAAACTAGAAATTATGGTCAATGTATGAGAGAATATATGTATATTTTATTTATATATATTATATATAGTTCCTTGATGATATTTACTAATTTTCTAATTTCTTCTGAATGAATGTATTTTATATGACAGTTTTAATAGTCCTAAAATTTAAAACTGACCCATCTGAGTGTCTTTTATTATTTATACTGTGATTTTCTGATTCTGACATGATTTCTCACATACCCTGGAAATTTTAATGATGTTTGCAAAGGCTGAAGGCCCTGTGTAAAGTCTTTTAGCCAGCAGTCCTCACCATTAGATAGTACAAGGACTGGGAGGACGAGTTTCTCCACATTCCCATTGAGCCCTCAAATAAAATCTTGGCAAGAGTGAGGCATCATCCCAAACCAGTAGTTCGGGTTCCCATTGTGTTTCTCCTTCTGTTCTGATGACAACTTTCTGGTGAAAGTGAGACACTCATCTTCACTCCACTGGGCTCTTGCTGCCACTCACAGGGAGGGAAAGGACAGGGCATAATGCCAACCTTCATTACCTAATTTGTCACTGCTGAATGGGAGTGGAGGCTCACTACCCATTGAACTCTGCTGCCACCAAGAAAAATCCAGTGCTGACTAACTACAGCCAGTGCCTCCCCGGTATTGTCCCAGTGCTACTGAATTCAGAGACCCAGATCACCTTCAGGTCTTACTGACAACCCCCCTGAAAAGAGAGCCGTGCAAGCTCAGCTCCTCTGGACAGGGCAGGAATGACAGGCTGCTCACTTAGTCCTGCCAACACCACCAGGTGAGAGATTTGAAGCTTTACCTGTGCATGCTGTACTCAGGACAGAAAGAACAGCTTCCAGATCAGCTGTGGTAGCATCACCCCTAGAGTAATTGGAACCTTTTGTTGTTGTTTCTGCCCAGAGAGGGGAGGGGAGAAACAGAGACACATTTATCATTGGTTTAGAGAGGGTAGTGCCAAATTATGATGCTTGGCTAGTGTGTTGGGAAAGAATAGGGTAGGTAGTGTCAAAAAGCTTCCAGGCCTTCTTCTGGAAAATACATTTCTCTTGGAGCTTTTTACGTATACATTTCTCAATGGCTCCAGCTTATATGGCACCTTTTCAAGATACATGGAAGATAATGAGGTCATCCAGGAATTCACTAGGTACCATTCCTCAAAACCCGGGGTCCCAGGCAATCTGTTCTTTCACCTTTCAGGAACTCTCTCTCTGCTTATTCATGGTAACAGATATTGTGCAAGACATGTTTCATTCTAAGGAACAGGACGGTAAAAGAATGAAGCCCTTTTATCTTTGAGGAACTTGAATTATCCAAGGGCTTACAATTGGTGAGGCCAGATTTTGACCTTGGAGAGTTTCACAGTAACAAATTAGTAGTAATGATAAAAATAGCTATAGATGAATCAGTTTGTTGTGGATGCCATAACAAAATATCACAGGCTGAGCAGCCTAAGCAACAGAAATTCATTTGCTTACACTCTGGGGGCTAAATATGTAAGATTAAAGTTCCTCTTGAGATCTTTTTCTTGGCTTCTATATGTCTTTGCATGGCCCACTCTCTGTATGTCTATGTCTGGATTTTCTCTTCTTACAAGGCTAGTAAAATTGAATTAAGAGCTGGATAAATAACTTCATTTTAGTTCTATCACCACTCTAGAATAGAGTCTCTATTCTGAGGGTTCATGTTAATTTTTAACTTGCAGAATCTAGAATCCACTAAAAGACAAGCCACCACCAGACATACTTGTATGGGATTATCCTGGGGGTGGCACCATTCCCTGGACTCAGTCTGTGACTGTATAAAAGGCAACTGATTGGTCTGTTAAAGAGCTGAATGGCCAATAGTTAGGCAGAAGAGGAATAGGCATGGCTGGAGAGCAGAGGTATTAAATAGGAGAAATCTAGGCTCAAGAGGAAGAACAAAAGAAGAGAATTAGGGACACACACAGGGTAAGAATCCCAGCATCAGCCAGCCACCCAAACATAGAGACAGCAGGAAAGTGAGATATAAAGAAAGGTAAAAAGGCCCAATGCAAAAGGAGGTTAAGGAGAAACAAACAGGTCAATTTAAGTTTAAAAAAAAAAAAAAGCTAGCCAGAAATGAGCCTAAGCTAGGCTGAGCATTCAAAACTAACAATGTCTCCATGTCATGATTTGGGAGTTGGTTGGTAGTCCAAAAAAGAGAGTCTGTACAACTGTCAGCATCACAAGCTTGATTAGAAGGGTAGGTAACCCATTATGTTTAAGACAACAAAATCAAATAACTAACTGAATATGTGGGAGAGGAAAACTAGATTGCTAAGAGATGGACTTTTTGCCTTCATCTCTTTCATTCTTCCAATTGATGAAGAACTGACTATGTGTCTGAAAGGATGGTACAGTTCTATTTAAAAACTTACCTTCAAATGATGAAGCAATAGTCAATGAACATCCAATGAGTCGTTGTATTCTTACCTCTCTTCATTGGAGGAATTTTCCAGTCACTCCCTACCCTAACTTCTCATTCAAGAGCTGGAAACTTCTATTTTATGCTGAATACCAAAGCCATCCTTAGGGAGCGGCTGTGCTTTCAGCGACATGACTTAGTACACATTATATATTATTAATATACTCCCTCCTAAAGAGTAGTGATATCTTCTTTATACTCTAACAAAAAAAGCTTGCCTGAAGATCAGAAGTCAGAGCTAGCCACTGGTTAACCATAGAAGTCTGGAGGTTTGTACAGGCAGGCAGGAAGTGGAAAGAAAGAAGGAGACGGGAGCTCAGTCTCTGTCAGCTGAGTTGAGTAGGTAAGGTGGCTCTGGTTTTGCTCCTTTGTCTCTCTGATCTCTCAGCATTGTCCCCTATATCTGACTCCAGGCTTTTATTATTAAGGCCAATTAGAAGTCTTGTTACACTAAAGCTTCATTTTTGTTACATCGTTTTCTTCAACAATTCTGCTGTTCACCCTTACTTATCAAAGTTAAGTCTTTTCCTACTTTTTCAAAGTCTCCCACAATCCAATTATCCAAATTTACCTTGAGCATCTCCTGTGGAAGCAGCTGAATACACTAGGGTCAAGGTTCCCTGCCACCACCAGCCCCCTAGCTCATTTTCTGTAGCAATTGTCTGGAAAATCTCTCCTTAGTCTCCCAGAGCCTGTAAATCTCTCCAGGCCATACCCTCATCTTTCCCTCCCACATAAGCCTTTTCTGGTTGCCTTATCATGTTAGCACTCTAAGGGCTCTGTGAAGTGATGCCATGTTCCCTTCTTTACAGAGAATAAATCTCCATTGTGACTGAAATTCTTTTTCTTACTCCTCTTCCCTTTATACTTTGGATTATGTTGCAATCACTGTATTTAAGGCATCATTAACTTGGTTCTTCCTTCGAGGAATCACTCCTAGGTTTTAAGTATCTGAAGGCTAATGCTTGACTGTGCTGTTGGAAGTATAATACCCACCACTGATTTTTTTTCCAATTGGGTGCCTCTCAGATCCAAGCTGGACCATGAACTCTGTCCATAAGAGTTTACATTCAGAGCAGTAAACAAAAGAAAAGGGGAGTCTCAAACAGAGGGAAAAGAAGGAGTGGGGCTGGAGAGAAGGCTCGGGTAGTGCTGTGACCTTGCCCCAAGGTTATGAGCCTGGAGTGATTTCTTACGGTTAGGTTTAGTGAAATGCCTCATAAGCATTAATGAGCAAATTCCCCCTTCAGATTAGCTATTTTAATAGGTTTCTCATTGCTTCATCCAAAAGAATTAATTTACTTTGTGATCTACTCTCTATCAGGATGGCATCTACCCATCACTCTCCATTTCCCTGAATTCACTTCCCGTTTGCCAACCACATAAGGAATACTGTAACCCAGGGTAAGAGAGAGAGGCATTGGCCACTGCTGTTCTCAACAGATACTCAGGGGAGGAAAGTAGTTATCTAATCCTTAGCTCATGGCTCCCCAGGGTCTCCCTGTGCTTCTGAAATGGGCACCTCAATGGCCCTGAAGCCACAGTTCTTAGCATCAGCATCACATTCATTAATTAAAAGATGGCAATGCAAAGGAATGTTGAATAACTTCTCTTGTGTTTAGCAAAAATGGAGGGATCTCTCCAAAGCCTCCTGTATCACCACAGAGAATTCATATCTTTAAGCCTCTGGGCATGAACTATCTCCTTAATTTCTACTTATACAGAACAAAGCATTCAACACATAACAGGTCACTGGGCGCTCTGACTATTATTTTATCTGAGTTGGCACATTTGTATAGTGTATTCCTTATTCTGAAAGGGAGGGTTTCAGGAAGCAATGAGAATTCAGAGCACATTTTAAATAACCAGAGTAAATTAGTTAATTATTTGCTCTATGACCAATGCAAGGTTTTTGCATTCCTCAACCTGGGCTTCATAGATAACATTGTGGCTGGAGTCCCAAGCCACGCAGTGACCATAAAAAAATGTTTCCAGTTACTCTGCACAGAATCTACAAAGTGCACATATTTTTGCCTGTCAAGCTTACACACCTTTGAAAAATTCCTCCTGTCATTACTATGAATTCGGTGGTGCCTGTGGTATTTTACCACAAAATAAACAGTTGGCATTAGTAAACGGTCAGTACTGGGTCCTTCGGATCCTAGGGAAAATCTAGAACAATAGAAGGTCAGAAACTCAGCTCTTGCACACCTCTGGGGTCTGTCCCTGTGGACCAATTAAACAACACATTCAGATGTTGGCAGTCCTTCTTATTTCAGAAACATGGGACCCATTACCAGGCTACAAACAGTGCCATTTTATAGCTAAAATGATTTACAGCCAATGTTTTCATTGCACAGTACGTGTTCCCCTTTGTTAAACAAAAGTTCACAGAGAAGAACTGCAACTGAGGAGGAGGGAAACAAGCATGCAAAAAGATCTAACTCCCAGAGCCAAATGCAAATCAAGAAAAAAGGCAGCAGTCTTTGGAATTCTGCCCTTATTCTTCTGGAGTCAAAGCCAAATGTGTATTTAGAGACACAGAGAAATATCATCAATTTATAATTTGGGGTTTTTTTTTTGCCTTTGTTGAATGAGTTATTCTGCTATAGGGTTTGTTGAATAATAAACCTAATTCAGTTACTAAATGACGGAAAAAAAAACCCTACCAGTCTATTTTGCATTATGATAAACTAAGACAAATTGACTAGCAGAGAGAGACCCTTTTTCATTGTTTAATGTGTAACTATTAAAAATGTTGGGAATGAAGAATGGGAAATGGCTCTCACATTTTAATACAGTTATGAATGGAGCATCAAGCTTTGCCCTACGCTATCTCATGGTACATTTCCTGGAGGACATATCCACCTCACTCATATAGCTGCCTAGAATAAAAACAAGATTTCTCATCCCTGACCTGTGATGCACAGCCTCCCTCCCCCTGGTCCTCCTCTCTCCTCCTCCCCCTTCTCCTCTTCTTTCTTCCCTTTTTTTTTCTAGTGTATGTGGAGGATCATGTGTGTGCACATATGTGTGTTGGGGGAAGTCTGCATGCACACAAGTGCACAGTGTGTAGAAGTCAGAGGACAATCTCCGTACTAGCCCTCAGGTGCTGTCCTTGCTTTTTGTATTTTGGGGGTTATTTTGTTTGTTGGTTGATTGGTTTTTATTTATTTAAATTAGAAACAAGCTTCTTTTACATGTCAATCTCAGTTCCCTCTCCCTCCCCTTCTCCCCTGCCCTCCACCAACCCCCTATCCCAACCTCTTTCTGCTCCCCAGGGAGAGTGTCAGGCCTTCCATGGGGGATCTTCAAAGTCTGTCATAGCATTTGGAGCAGGGCCTAGGCCCTCTCCTATGTATCTAGGCTGAGCGAGTATCCCTCTTTGTGGAGTGGGCTCCCAAAGTCCATTCGTGTACTGATCCACTACCAGAGGCCCCATAGATTA
Organism: Cricetulus griseus; assembly: GCF_003668045.3. Lineage (NCBI taxonomy): Eukaryota > Metazoa > Chordata > Mammalia > Rodentia > Cricetidae > Cricetulus > Cricetulus griseus. Next base: position 254,514,397 of record NW_023276807.1, read on the forward strand.
ACCAGACCTCCAAACTGACACTCTCACTCATGGGGTCTGGAACAGTCCTATACTGGTTTCCCAGCTATCAGTCTAGGGTCCATGAGCAACCCCTTGTTCAGGTCAGCTGTTTCTGTGGGTTTCTCCAGCCTGGTCTTGACCCCTTTGCTCATCACTCCTCCCTCTCTGCAATTGGATTCCAGAGTTCAGTTCAGTGTTTAGCTGTGGGTGTCTGCTTCTGCTTCTATCAGCTACCGGATGAAGGCTCTAGGATGGTGTATCATGTAGTCATCAATCTCAATCTCATTATCGGAGAAGGGCATTTAAGGTAGCTTCTCGACTATTTCTTAGATTTCCTTCTTGCTTTTTGAGACAGTGTCTCACTAGCAGGGTACACACTGGTGAGGCCAGGCTGGTCAGCCTGTGAGCCCCAAGGATCTGCCTGTCTCTGCCTCTCCAGCACTGGGGTTACAAGTGTACACCATCAAGCTCAGTTCTAGGGATCAGACTTGGTCTTCATGACAGCACAGCAAGCATTACTGATGACTTCTCTTGCCTGCCTGACCTGCATCTTCTAAGTAATTTTTTCTCAGAGTTCTTTATTGATAGAGAAGAAACAATAAAAAGATTAAAAAGAGAAACTAACTTTGATTCAGACAGTGTTAGAAATTAACTATTGAAACCTCTATATTCAGTAGTTTTCCTGGAGAAGGTAGAAGACCTACCCATCAAAGTTGTTTTTTTCTAAATTGTTGGTTGTCACCATTAAGAAGAAATATATTGGTGTCTAGTGGGATAAGGTTATAGATTTGGTTAAATATCCCACAATGGGAAGGGCATGCAAAGAATTATCAGGCCAAATGTCAACAGACTGGAGTTAGAGCAATCATGCTTCATACATCCCATGAATTAATTATCAGATCCTTCTAAGAGTTCAAAAACTGAAAGCAGGTCAGGGAGGTTTTATTTGCCTGAGCAAGGTGCTTAGGATGCAGAGGTATTAAGAAGAGGGCAGGGGAGCTCTCAGGGGAGAGGAAAACTGAAAGAGCAGTCACTAGAGCTGATCATGAACCTCTCCTACATGTCTAATGGGCTTAAAAACCAATTACCTACCGGAGCTCTACTAATAGTCTTATTACGTTGTCTTGTCCAAAAAGAATTTGACTTAACCCTCTTCCAATTCATGCTAAAACTCTCCACTAATTTATTTCTGTATAAAAGAAAGTTCATTGAACTTCTTACTCACTTACTCACTTCTTGAAGCTTCTTTTGAGACATTTACATCCAAAACCTCTGAAGTTCCTACTCAGGACACACACACACACACACACACACACACACACACACACACACACACACACACACATCAAACCTTGTCTATAACATTCATATATTATATTTCATTCGCAATTTCACATTACTCACTGAAAATTACATTTGTGTCATTGTTTTGAAACAAGAGACATATCCACCAACTTAATGACAATTCCCACAATCTAGAATCTTGACACCCTGCAGGTCTTGAAAAGTGTCCATGCCAAACTCAGCTACTCAGATCAGCATTTCTTATTTCCTCACACATGGCCCCTAAAAGCCAAGTGTCCAATGCAATAACAATATTGTACTAAAAGTGAGTAACAGTGCAGACCATCAGCTTGGCACTATGTCAGCTATATTATATGATTTATTCTCTAAATGAATGATAGATAATAAGAATGATAGATAATAAGCCTACCTCTGTTGACTATGTGATATACGGAAAATTCTTGTCCATGGGAATGCCTTCTTCCAATGTCATAGCCAAGAGTAATCCCAGGATCTGGGCCCAAATTTATCATATGCCCAAACCTGGGGCTCTGTGGTACTGAGCTTTACTTCTGGGTTACACACAGTTAATCTGGAACTATTTATAACAGCTTCCTGGGCCCTCTGTCTAGGTCTGTTCCTACTTCTATAACAACACCTAAACCTGCAATTTGAAGAAAAAAGAAATTTCTTTCTTATAGCACTTGAGGCTGGGGAGTACAGAATATGTTGCTGGCAGATTCGGTGTCTAGGGAGCGGTGATTCTACAGATGGCGTCCCTGCAAGGCATCAACTTGTAATCGAAAGGTGAACTGGAAGAATCCTGAATCCTGTGGCAGAGGAAAATGGAGGGCGGCAGAGATGACAAGCTCTTTGAATCTTTTATAAAACTCACCAAGCCCATTCAGGAGGTTCTCGTTGCCTCATCATATCTTGATCTCCTCCCAATAGCCCTACCTCTATCACCTTGGCAACTAAAGTTTCAACATATGAATATGAGAGAACACAGGTAACAAACTTTAGAAGGCTAAACTGTAATTCTAAACCCACTTCTCAAAGTTATTTGTCCTGTGCTCGCTTTATCCCACTGAGTATTCTTCATGATTAGTGTTCCACAGGACCTCTTGAGAAAGAAAAACAAATTCTACATCTGCAAGACCTCAGCCAGAAAGACACCTAGAGAGTACCTGACACCTGCAAGTTGTTGACTAAATAATGTGGACCTGTGAGCAAAGGATTTACCTTAACGGGTTCTATAAAGCAGTACGGGTACCACCAGACTTCTGAGACGCCACACATTCTGAGAGTGGAAACATGAGAGCTTCGGGCCTTTGGAGACTCCCTTTCACAGTTGAAACCAAGTAAAAAATTGTCCCTGAACAGCTGCAAAGTATTAAAAGCCATGTGAACCACTTTCTTTCCTCTGAGAACCAAATGCATTAAAATAAATTGCCAAAGGCGATTTGGTGACTTGCAAAGCATGTTGGTCTCCTGTCATCATTGGTTCCCAAAGACCAAACATGAGGTATTACCAGTGAATGGATTCCTCTATCTCCATAACAACTTTCATGCTTCTCAAACTTGCCTGTGTTCCTTACCTTTAGAGTCAATACTTCATTAGGAACACAACTATGAGAATATCTGAGTGGGGGCAAGGCAAAGGCGTGTTAAAAGCATTGCAACCTGCAGGTCATATACACTCTAGGGAAGCCAAAGGGAGCAACTGCAAAATAAAAACAGATGTGAATTTGATATAATTGCAGCCATCCCTTCCAACATGAACAGCACATTCAAATTCACGTTTTCTTTCCACTTGGAGTCAGTTACATCACTGAATTCTTTCAAATAAATGAAAATTTGAGCAGCACTTGCCAGAAAGAATTACAACACGAAACTCCCACATGAATTTTGAAAATGCATTTGCATTTGAATGATGCAAATTGTGATTTGGTATAATCATGTCCACGTTAAGGAGAAATTATGTGAAAAAGCTAACTTCCAGTTAAGTCTACTCCTAGTGCTAATCCTGGTGTGCTAACGTGGTTCTCCGCATCCCATGAGAAGTGGTGCTCAACATAATAAGATACGCGATGATACTGACCCTACCACACTCATTGGTTTCATAAGCAAATCAATGCAGCCAACACATTTGACTATTTCCTATTAATGTAATCTCAAGGATTCCTCATGGACAAAGGCCACTTCTATCCAAGTCGTCTCTGGTTTGCAGGAATAGCATTCTGGAGACATAATATGAATGGCTCTTGCTGATATTCACACATGTTCAGATTATGAATAAGCATGGTAAAAAAATCAGCATTATGAAAAGTCATAACTTTGCTGCAAAAATATTTATCATTTGGCAATCTAACTACAAACAGCTGCGAACAGGTTTCCATATGTTCAGATGCCAACAGGGTAAGAATACAATCAATGTTGTTTGGTCATTTTTAAAATGTTTGATTCATTTAATTTCTAATCGTGTATACCACAATTCAGGAATAGGGGGGAATAAGGTATCTCAATTTTGGAAGAAAATGGAGTTAAATAGCATCTTCCTTTACTTCCTTCTCTGCCCCTACAGCACAGTACTCGCTCCCACCAGGTACTTAAGCTTAGAGTTTCCAAGCATTTTCACAAAATCATAGGTTCTCAGACTTCAAACAATCTTGGAAATATCTACTATTATGCCCCAGCCCCATCCCTAGTCTGAAATTAATTCTTAAATGATAGACAGTAAGTTCACCTCAAGAAAGAGGCAGCTGGACAACTATCACAGTAGGTGGTTAAATGTTCTCTGTGTTTCTACTCAAAACTAGGCTTCCATCAAGAAAACCAGCTTCCACAAAATTTCCAAAATTTCTCAGCATGCTTGGAATATCATACACTGAATCTAGTCATTCTTACAAAAAAGCACTGTATGGCACCCAGTGGGGTCTACGTCCCCAGAGCAAAGCTCCTCACACTCACTGGGCCATTCCTCAAGTGATGGGGAGTGCAGAATCCAGCGTTCCTTCCTCATCCTCTGACGCTCCTTCACAAACTCTCCTCCCTCTACCCATCCCCTTCTGCTTCTGTTTTCTCATTTTCCTTCACTGGCTGTTCCCCTCTCCAACCACCTGTCCTGGATTAACCACCAGTTCCCAATCTCCTAGACAAATTCTTCTTCTGAGCTCCATCCCTACGGAGTCACCAGGCACCAGTACTGAAGGCACCTTTCCCCTGTACTTCCCAACACCGTTAGTGATATGTACCCTCATCAACACAAGACGTGTAGGGATAATGAGAAATTCTCTTTCCCTCTTTCTTGCATTTTTCCAATAAATCTATGTTCCAAAACACTATCAAATCGTTTCCTCTTCCCCATTTGCACTGCTTCCATTCAGGTTGGGAGATTTCCAACAATTGTAGTAATACTCTAAATGAAGGCTCCCAAACTCCAGTTTCATCTCCTACTCCTCACTACAGCAAGAGTAATTATCTCAAGCCACAAGCATGTCTGTGCTGTGTGGGGTTTTTGTTTGTTTGTTTGTTTGTTTTTGTTTTTGTTTTTTTGAGACATGGTTTCTCTGTATTGCGTTGGAGATTGTCCTGGAACCAGCTCTTGAAAACCAGGCTGGCCTCGAACTCACAGAGTTCCACCTGCCTCTGCCTCCTGAGTGCTGAGATTAAAGGCATGGGCCACCAATGCCCAGCTGCTGTACATGTTTTAATCACACTCAAGCTAGCTAACCAATCTTCCTTCTTGTCTTGCACAAGAAATCTATACCAGAGAAGTTTTTTCAGACAAACATAATAAATGTATGTTTTATTGAATTTTATTTTACATATATATTTCTTTTTCTGCATGTTTGTCTGTTCATCATGTGCATGTCTGGTGCTCACAGAGGCCTAAAAAAACACTATACCTTCTGGAACTGGAGTCACAGATGACTGAGAGTCATCATGTGGGCACTGGAACTGAACCAGAGTCCTCTAGAAGAGCAGCCAGTTCTCGTAACCATTGAGCCATCTATCTAGCCCTAAATGTATTTTCTCTAGTAACACACACTCAATAATACTTTATGGTTTTCTTCTGATTTTTAAGATTATAATATAATTACCTCATTTCCCCTTCCCTTTCCTCCCTCAGTCCCTCCTATATACCCCTCCTTGGTCTCTTTCAAATTCATGACCTCTTTTTTTTCATTTATTGTTATGTACAAACACACATACATGTAATATGTATGTATGCATGTATTCCTAAATACATAAGTACAACCTTCTCCGTCTATATAATGTTACTTGTACATGTATGCTTTCAGTGCTTACAATTTGCTATTGGAAAACCAATTGGTGTGCCAGGGAAGACCATATCTCTCACTCCCAGCATTCCTTAGTTGCCTGTAGTTTTTGTCTAGGATTGAGGCCTTCTGGGACCTCCACATTCCATATTAGCATATCCCATCAATATTCTCATTTGGGCAGTCATGGTGTGAGACTTTATAAGTGTAGCTTCTGACATTCCTAGGAGACTCAATCTCACTGTGAAGCCCCAGTTCCTTTGGCTCTGACAATCTTTTTGCAAGATTTTCTACACTGATCCTGAGCTTTGGGTATTGTATATTGTATTGTATATGTATCCATTGGGACTAAGCTGCATTGTGAACATTTGTGGTTTTCTGTAATGTGTGGACTATTGGTTGCTTCCCTCCTTTGGAAGCTTGCATGGTGTCTTCTGGTACCATGAAAGCTAGTTCACAAGGAGGGAGGAGGCTTTAAGTCAGTTCCAGATCATAGGTTCTGAGCCTCAAGACTGAAGTGCATGCTGTCCTCAGCAAAATGGACTTACTGTCCACCTCTGAGGGACAATCAGGAGCAACAGCAACAGCCTATAATGTTTTGGGAGTCTCTTGGACAACCCTAACCTGCAACTCAAAAGAGGGCTTTACGTGCCTGGTCTAGGAATTTTTGTCAGTTAGAGTTTTTGTTAGATGGTCTATGGCTCTTGAAGGGAACATGTCTGTCCAGATGGTAAATTTTCACTTAAACTACATATGTGTATTTATACACCTACTTACATGTATTGTGTGTATTTTAGGTACACAACCATATTCTTATTAGCAGAAGTTTGAGTCAAATAAAAGAAGCAATATTTAGAGAGGAAGATGGGCAGCTTCACAAAGCACTTCTACACAGCTCATCAGCTCTAAGCTGTTATTGACAATAAATGTGGAAGAAACTACAACATGAGAAGAAAAGGTTTAAAAGGTCCCATAAAATATTTGTTTACCTAAATAAAATGTTTTTTCAGACCCTCATACTTGGATAAAATCAAAGGGACATGTCCTGAAATCCCTTTAGGGTTTTTAAAAAGAAGTTAAACTTCCATCCCCGCCATGATTAATAAGCCTGTGGTATTTTTAGGGCTGCCTACCCACATGAATGACAGGACTTTCTGACAGAGTTCTCTATGGGCACAAATGCACAGGAGGAGAAAGTTTGGAGAGGATTGTGATTCGGTGACTGAAGCAAACATTTACAGCATTTTCTCATGAGAGCAGATAACTTCCATAACGTGTGAACTGTCTCTTTTATGAACAGGTTCACCGTGGAGGGAGGGGGAAACAGGTCAGTTCGTCTTCAGTAACTTTTGTGGGATAAAGACTCCCTAAGTGTCTTTGTGTCGTATTGCTGTGAAGAGAAACCATGACCAAACAACTCTTATAGAAAGAGCCATTTAATTGGGGACTTTCTTATAATTTCAGACAGTCCATTATCATCATGGCAGGCAGGCAGGGTGGTGCTGAAAAGTAGCTGAGAGCTCACATCTGTTCAGCAGGTTGCAAGCAGAGAGAAAGAGGGAGAGTGGCCCTGGTGTGGCTTTTTGAAACCTCAAATCCCACCCTAGTGACACAGCTCCTCCAACAAGGCCACACCTTCTAATCTTTCCAAAAAAGTTAGTGGGGGACCAAGCATTCAAACATTTGAGAGGGGGCCACTGTCATTCAAGACCACAATAAATAAACACTCCTTTTCTTGGCTCTTGTAGTTTTCAAGAAACACACATCAAGACACAACTAACTAACGAATGTTTTCATAAGTCCCCAAATAAAATACTTCAGGTATGTTAATTTGACCAAATTCACTTAGCAAATCAGTATGACAGATTGTACTATGCAAGAGATGGTAAGCAAACTTTCAGTTTTTTGCAGGAGTGTGTGAGCACGTGTGTGAGTGTGTGAGTGTGTGTGTGTGTGTGTGTGTGTGTGTGTGTGTGTGTGCAAGGACGCTACAGGAAAACATTTGGGTGTCTTCTTCAATCACTTTTTGGTTTTTAAGAAGGGTCCCCCACTTAATATGGCCTTCAATAATTCAACTAGACTGGATAACCAGAAAGAGGCCCAGGAACCCTCCTCTTAGCTTTCCCAGAGCTGCAATCCCAGGAAAGCACTGTGGGTTCTAAGAGTCCAAGATGATGTGTTCATGTTTGTACAGCAAGCACATTCTTGAGTCATGGCCCTGGCCCTCATCTATTTCGCTTTTTCTAAGATCCAAAATACGTTCTCATCTGCCATGAAATAAAATTAAACAGAAATCTCTTTTAATTTTTAAATTTAACTTTGAACTGTCATGAGCCCTGAAATTAAAGAACAAAACACTAAGTTGCAACAATCAAATTACTCCAGGCCTCAGGTCCAGTGTGGCTTCTACTTTGAAATGAGCTACCATGAACTCTAGAAATACAAAGTACTGTTCTTGTATGGCTGTGAGTCTCTTTGTGAAGCAGTCAGCATCCTTTTCTGCATCCCAAACCAGAAGCTGTTTGGTTTAAAGTTGCCTGTTCTCTGTCAGCCTCTCCTGCCTGGAGACATTATCAAATGCTGGAGGGAATCTGCAAGCCCATTCATCAGTGTGCCCCATAGCCCCTGAGGAAACTTACTCATCAGTGTGCCCCATAGCCCCTGAGGAAACTCATGCTTACTCTGTGTAGGTTAAGACAGTTGTTTCCAAGTGGGTGTATGAACAAATATTATTTGACTTGAATTTTTATGCTTGTGTGGAAAACAAAACAGAACACTAACTTATGGTCACATCATAGTCCGGGGAGAGAAACAGTATAGATACGTTCATGGCCAAGTCACTGCCCTATTTGACAACATAAATATGGGAATTAGGATCAAAATTATATAGAAAAATGAGATGAGATTCTTCTTTTTAAAATGAAAAATAATTTGACATGTTTTTATTCTAGCTTCTGCCATTAAATTTATAGCCTCTCCAAGAACTTGGAGACTATTTCATGTAAAAGAGAAACCTTTAAAAGAATGGAAAGGGAAAAGAGGGAACTGCATTCCTAAACATGACACTAAACATCAGTCCCCTATCTAAATGCCACAATCAGGTCAGGGCAATCTCTCCATGATGGATTAAAACAAAAATAAGACTTGTAAATGAAAAAGAGCATCCTCAGAAGATATGCTAACGAAAGATTAACTTATGAAATGCTAGTAAGATAGGAGAGGAAATGATAAAAAAAATAGACCATATCTCTAGGCTGCACCAAAGAGATAACAATGTATTATAAGACATGAATTATTATGTTTCCTTTATAAATATATATATATATGTGTGTGTGTGTGTGTGTGTGTGTGTGTGTGTGTGTGTGTGTGTGTGTGTTGTCCTATTTTTGGTGCTTATAGCACATATTTTAAAGACCTCAAAATGGCACTGATTGTGGTGGACACTTTGACTTCACCCTTCTAACAAGACCTGTAGTTCACTGGTTAAAGATTCATTTCCATTTCAGCTCTTGGCTTAAGGGCCCTAATATCATATATGTCAACCCAGGGCTATATAGCACGTTAACTGAAAATGTCAAAAGTGTAATTCTTCATTACAGCAGAAATAGGATTATAAAAATTAGATCTTTCAATTACAAATGACATTTACCAGTTTAATCAAGGTTAGTCTCATATTCAGCTGAGGTCAGAGGTTGAATGAGAATGATACCTCTATCAGAATAACTCTGGCATAGGTCGCACAGAGAACTGTTGCCTGTATCTTTAAGAAACATTTCCGTTTTCCTATTCCCAAGTAGCTGTGATAATAGCAACATTTTATAGTTGGTTTTCAGTGTACAGATAAAGTGTCCAACTCCTGGTGATTGAAATAAAGGCCTCCCTAAACATGAATACAAGTTAGATATCATGCATTTGGACCTTGGCTGTTGCAGACACGGCCTAACCTTATTAAACACCAGTTTTTTTTCAATTGTAAGATGGATAGTTACTATCTAGACACTAGGTTGTTGTGTATCAGATGATGAAAATGATGGCAATAAAAATGAAGAATTTTTTCAAAATCATAGACAGCTGAGACTTGGAAGAATTTGACTCAGTTTCTTTCAGTCCTAAACTGTCTAATTCCTAAAACCGACCACAGGCACACAAAACAGTGAGGAAGCATAAGCATAGTGACTTGGGGAAAAAGTAATCTGAACACTCAAGAGGATGGAGCATTCAAGCCCAGCCTGGACCCCAGTGTGAGATCCTCAATAATAAATAAATAAATAAATAAATAAATAAATAAATAAATTCTGCTTGAATCTCACATTTGTAGGAGATTCCAGGTGTGACAAATTGATTGTTTATCTGGACATCAGGAAAGGTAATATTTTCTAGCTAACAATGTTTGATGCATTATTAAACTTTTTTAAAAGTGTCTCACAAAAAAATGAAACAGAAAATAATTCTAAACAAATCTACATAAACCAACAGTTTATCATAGAGATGGAGTTACACTGCAAGAGGGTTAAGATGGAGGATCCTGGTGCTTGGTTATAGATTGGACAAGAACAGTAGGCTGTTGAAGTGACCAGTCTACACCACCTGGCATATGTTGAGTTGACATTCAATATGTATTTTTAATAGAATTGGGTTGAATTGGATTGAATTGAATTATACTATTTCTGTGATCTTCATCTACAATTCACAAATGTTGCACTCTTGCCTGGTTTCTCCTGAGTGTTCAACATCTCACAATGTTTAATGTACAGAGATCAGACATATCAACTCAAGAAAAACAGAAATGCTCCACACTAAAAGATATATAGGTTGCTTTCAGTGTTTTTGTTTAATAAATGAGACAGTACAAGTTGTCTGAGATATGTATTACTACTCGACACCAATGCAGACTTCATACAGACATCCCAACTTCACTATAGAACCCAGAAACAAGCTTGTGGTGATTTGCTTTGAAAGAAGGTTGCTAGAATCAAAGTTTGATGTTGCAGAAGGTAAGATAACCTCAAGGCTACTCAACCTTTAAGCTGCATCAGAGAAGTACATAGGTTATAGTTGGCCTTCCTTCTGAAAAAACAAAAAACAAACAAAAAAACCCTGCTGTTTGCAAAGTGCCTCTCTAAGGGGTTTTCTAACTCCCACTTCCTTGTTTGATTGCTGATTCTACAGTTACTTTTCTAAGCCATAGAGAATTCTGTCCTGCCACTGTCTGATTTCTCTTTATTTCCCTCCAAGTTCGGCATTTGCTTTGTAGCCCATTGCCTTGACAGCTCTTGACAGTTCTTTGCCCTGATATAAGACCTCAACTTATCAATCTACCTTCTGTGCCTAAACATGGGTCAACAGGTACTAGTGGGTAAAACTTGACAACCAATCTTGGTTTGTATGTATATAAATCATGGTATTGTTGACCCCTAACAAAGTAACAAAACTTAATCACCTCTTTTTTTTTTTTTTAACTAACTCAACAATGGTATTTCAGGACTTTTCCTTTCTCCTTAAACTTCTCATCTGTTCTTTCCTTCTAAAAAGTGGCCTGACTGTAGAAGCTGTTTAAAGGAACACAAAGACCAGCTCATTTACTTCCCCTTCATTTATAATCACTAAGATATTTCAGTATTTTTTAGATATCAGGTGTGTCATGCATTCCTTATTTTAACAAATATCTATATCACTCTTTCTATGTTCCTAGAATAGTCAAATTGATCATATTATAATCAAGGCTTCATTACCAGAATTTTATACATAATAATTCATTTCATTCTCATATGAGCATTATGAGGCCCATATTATTGTCACTCTTACTATTGATATACCTGAAACATACATAGTTAGGTTAACTAACCAAAGTCATCATATAAGTGACCTCCTCAAAAGTATATGCTCTCTTTTTAGGATTTATTTTGATTTTTTTAATTATATGTATAGGGAGTTGTGTATGTGACTGAAAACAGTGTCTGTGGAGTCCAGAAGAAGACATTGGATATTCTGGAGCTGGAGTTTCAGGAGATAGTAAGACATCCAATAAGGGTGATTATATTTGAACTTGGATGCTACTTAAATCAGTTCATGTTTTAACCACCGAGACATCTCTCCATGTGCTCTTGGCCTTGTTTCTCTGTGGCCTTGTATCATGGTTTATGTAGTATTTGTATAGACATAGTATATTGGGTTATGAAAAAATTACAATATTGGAATTCTGCTCCTTACTTTATACTGAGAGCTAAGATGTAGAGGGGTCCCGTAGGTCCCCCAAGCTTGCCTCTGGAGAGAAGAAAGGCTAGGATTGGAATCAAGTCTCTAGAGCTTTGCCTGCTGCTCCACATAAGGTTAATCCCCTCGGTGTGCTCTTCACCCTAATCCACCCTGCATTCCCAAGAACCTCTGTCCTACAGCCTCAGCATGTATCTCTAGTAACGATTAATAGGCACAAGGTTTTCCCATCTCAGAAAGGAAGCCCATTTCTTCCTGCTTAACTTTCATAACATCTCTATAGTCTGTGGTTAGAGCTCTGGTCTAGTTTTCTTACCCAACGTTTAGAGCAGTGACAGACATGCAGCAGAAACATAATAATTACCATGGAGTGGACAGATAAGTAGACCTTAGGAAAAGGGATAAATTGGAGCTTGGCCATATGACTCAAGTTAGCTCACCCCAGAAACTATAAAATATTTGACACATGAATTTGTTCAAAAACTTTTCAAACTAATTTCCATTTTGAAAAAGGTGGTACAAAGTCAGAATTGTCTCCATGTCCTTCCTGTAAATCAACCCAAAGTATCAAGGAAAGTAAGAAATAAATTCATAGATTCTTCTGAACAATAGTTATAACTAAGTCCAAATGAAATGTTAATTAAAAACCTCCAAACCACAGAGGAAAATTTTTCCTCACAATGACTACACATCTGAGGAAAAGAACACACTGTCCAGGTCAACAACCCCACCACTAGGCATTTATTCAAAAGAAATGAAATTGGTGTCCCAAAGTGATGCCTGAACCTCCATGTCCATTGTAGCATTAGTCATAGCAGTCAGGATAAGGAATCATCCTAAAAACCCATCAATGGATGAGCTGGTAAAGAATATGACATATGGATTTGGTTCATCCTTTAAAAAGATAGAAATTCTGTTGCTTGCAAAAGCATGAATAAAAGTAAGCTCAAAACATAAAGACAAATATGGAATGATATCAAGTAACCGCAGAGTCCCAAATGTTAAATTTATAACAATAGAAGGCAAATGGTGATCTGCAGAAACTCAGAGCTGGAGAAAATGGGAACATGTTGGTCAAAGAAAAACCTTCCAGTCTTCAAATGAACATATTCTGGAGATTAAATGTATATAAGAGTAATGACCTCCCTCTCCCTGGGGAGAAGAAATGGTATTGGATAGGTACGTTGTTAGTGGGGGCCAGGGGAGGATCGGAGAGAGAGAGGAATGGGAATTGACATGTAAAACAATCTTGTTTCTAATTTAATAAAAAATTAAAAAAGAATAAATGCATTAATTAGTTTGACTTCTGTCATCACTATAAAATGTGTAAATATAAGTATCCCATTACACATCTTAACTATATCCAATCTACATTTGTTAATTGAATCTTTAGCAAAATAAAAACAATGTCTTTTAAAAGCAACACTGTGATTCAGCACCAAATGAAAACTTATCCTGTAAAAAAAAAATGACATTTAAACAGAGTAGCTGTGGGTAAATTTTGTATTTGTGAACCTGGTGATCACCTTAGGAGGCTATGCTTATTCTAAAACAATAAATCACCTGTTGCAGGAACCTAAGCAGATGATGGCGTCTTCCACTGGTTCCTGAGAAACATGCCAATGGACATTTCCCACACATACTAAGCAATGCAAGCAAAAGGAAAGGAGTTGCCAGTCTATGAAGTAGATGAGAAAACTATCAAAACATCCAAAGACTGACAAGACAACACACTTAAAGATAACTTACGTTATCTTTAAAACTTACGATGCAATTTCATAAGAAACATTTTTGTTCTTCTCTAGCATTATACATAAAAAAAAATTTCCTAAAGTTAATGGCATCGATCTCCTGTAACCAGACAAGAATTTCAGCGGAGGGATTGGGATACCAACCCAGCCTCAAAACCTTCAACCTACAATTTCTCCTGCCTACAAGATGTGCTATGGTAAAGTTAGTACAGAAATTGGGGGAGTGGCCAACCAATGTCTGGTCCAGATTAAGACACATGCCATGAGACGGAACCCACCCCTGACATGGCCTGGAGGACCAGGAGCCAAAAGCTGGATAGTCCAGAGACCTAGGATAGAATCAGACAACTAGGGAAAAATGAAATGATTCCTGATGATATTCTGTTATACTCACAGACAGAAGGCTAACTTAATCATCATCAAAAAGGCTTCACCCAGCAACTGATGGAAACAGATGCAGAGACTCGCAGCCAAACATTAGGCAGAGCTCTGGGAAGGGGAGAAGGATTGTAGGAGCCGGAAGGGACAAGGACACAACAATAAAACCCACTGAATCAACTGGCCTGGGCTCACAGGGGCTCCCAGGGGCTCCCAGGGGCTCCCAGGGGCTCACAGGGGCTCCCAGGGGCTCCCAGGGGCTCACAGGGGCTCACAGGGGCTCACAGGGACTGAAACAATAATCATGGAACCTGCATGGGTCTGGCCTAGGTCCTCTGCTATCTATGCTATGGTTGTGTAGGTTGATCTTCTTGTGGGACTCCTAACAGTGGGAGAGGGAGCTGTCTCTGACTCTTTTGTCTGCTTTGGGGAACCTTTTCCTCCCACTGGGTCCCTTCATCCAGCCTCAGTACAAGAGGAAGTACCTAGTCTTATTGCAACTTGGTATGCCATGTTTGGTTGATAACCCTGGGAGGCCTCCTGCACTTTTCTAAAGGAAAAATAGAGGAGGAGCGGATGGGGAGGAATTGGGGGGAAAAGGAGGGGATAAACTTCGGTAGCAATGAAATATATGACAGAAAAAAAGATTGATGGCATCATAAAATTATACTTAAAAATAAAGATGTCAGGGAAACTAGGGAAAAAGTTTACTTTAAATAAAAATACAAAAGCAGGATAAAAAATTATAAAGAGAGTCATATCTTTTAGAATAGTTTGGGAAAAGTACAAGTAAAACCATTAAAATTTTCAGTCCACAAAATGAGATAGTAGTTAATTCTTATTTTCTTCTTCATTTATATGTTTTCCAAATTATTGTCAAAACAATGTGTTAAACTAATATTTATTTAAAATGTCCTCCAGGTACCTATAATCTGTTACACGCTTTATTGTCATTATTTTCCAAGTCTCTTTATATTTCATGTATTTAGTACATTCTATAGACACAAAAGTTTTAAATTCTATCTCTTGCCTCATTTCCTGGATTGAACTAAAGAATTTGATCAACCCAATGTTTCTATATTCTTCACACTTTCACAATGGTGAATGCAATTTTCTCACCTTTTACTATTTTGGCCACAAATGCCTCACTTGAATTTTTAAGTTTGTACATGAGTACTTAATTTACATTTTACAGTATTTCCATTGGGCTCCTTGTCAGTCAAAACTGACAGAAAACTTGCCCCAGGCAGCATATCCAGGTAGATGGGACAGTTCCCTGTGAAGGCAAGCTCCATCCTCATGCTCCCATGCATTCTCTGTCTCTCTCAACCTCACTGTTTTAATTTAACATAATGTATTCCAGTGTCATCCATTCTTCTGGAAATTATAGGATTCTAATTTTATAGCCCAACAATAAGCCACATTTCTGATATATTATAGATACTATTCTTGACTTCATATCTTAGCTGTTATAAATAGTGCTGCAGCAAAAACAGGGGTTCAAATATCTTCTTTCCTTTGGATATATATCAAGTAATGAAACTTCTGAGAAAATGGTGGTCTATCTCTAGTTCAGTGAGAAGCTCCTCACTGTTTTCCATGACCAACTCATCTTTCTTAGGGCCTTTGCTTGTTTTGAGTTTATCAACATACCCAAGGCTCTTCTGAGAGCAGGCCTATGGGAGACCATGTGTATTTCCAAGAATTTTTAATGTATCTTGACTTCTGTATAAAAAAACCTAAATATAAAAACATGTTTTCCTGGGTATATTAGTGGTCCAGTTCCTTTAAGTCAACACTTTTGTAATTTTGGACACTCAGATGGTAACTTTGATATCAAACACTAGCATATCATATTCATATTCACACAAATGAATGAGAAAAGTGTTCAATTGGAGGCTCCGGCTCACACCTGCATGGTCTGGGAAGCCCCATTACTGTCTCTCTTTTGCTCCAAACCCCGCCTCCTCAAAGAGTCTCCAAAAAAGGAAAGGCAACGAAAAGCCCATTTCAGAATTCTTAGTGGCTATTGCAGCTTCCTCCCCTGAATTTGCCCACTGCTCAAGTCCCTGCCTAAGTGCTAAGCTTTTGACCATACTTGGGCACAAACCCAGCTTGTGGCAATATGTCATCACCCCTCACCTACAACCTATAAAATCTCCCTGCTTTAGTTCAGGGGCACAATTTCTCTGGCCTCAATCTCTGGGACAGAAGAAGCCACCCAGGACTCACTTTGTTCAATATATCTGTTGTAATACTTTTTCAGTTGAGCTTTATCTGGCTTACTGCATCAGTGGAGAAACTTATTATGGAGCAGGGGACAGGGGAACAGAAAGCCTATTAGAAAGCAGACCATAGGAATGAAATAGAAATAAGAAAACATTGCAGGAGTCTCTGCAACCTCCATGGCAGCAGAGTACCAATCCACGGGAAGCAAAAAGGCATTTCAGTTCACCACAACGAAGTAACCAATATTTGGTTCAAACTTCAGGAATCGAACCCCAAGTAGTTTTTTTTGTTTGTTTTATTTTCTTTGGGCTTTTTTGTTTCTTTGTTTGTGGTTTTATTTTGTTTAGGCATATTTAAACACAGCACAGTTTGGTGAAAACATATTCTGGTGATAATTAACTCAATCCCACATGCACAACAAAGCACATATAAATCTCTAGGAGGAACAAAGTAGGCTAAATAAAGATCAGACACTGAAACTCTTTGTAAAGTATGTTTGACCCCTCCCATAAAGACAGGTTCTGCAGATTGACTGAGAAAAGCAAACTTATGAAAAGGGTTTGGGAGAGGACCTGATGTGGTACCCAGACACTCAGGATAGTACAAAGGCCACCAGGCTAGAATGCAGGGCTTCTCCCAGCCTTCTGGATGGATAACAGGTCTTGGATTCCTTCCTTGGAAGGAGCAAATCTACAAGCTAACATTCCAGATCTCCCTAGTGCTTGACTTTGAGCACAAGGACCCATGTGCCTCCTACCAAGCATGGCCTGAATTGAGCCTCAGAACCAGAGGGACTTCAGCAAGTTGGGCCCTTGCTAAAGAATGTACCCTCAGGTCCACCTTTATGTCCGCCCTGGCTCCACCTAAGTTTAATTGCACTTCCAAAATCCACCCTCTTCCTCTCGTGTCTCTTTAAATCTGTGCTACTCCCCAAATAGACTATGCAATTGCCATCAGCAGCCTAGGGTTGAAAACAGGAAGTGAAGTGAACCCCAACTTTACATAATTGGGTCCCTCATCAGGTAATACCAACAGAAATATTCCCACAAGCAGCATGTCCAGGTAGGTGAGCCAGGTTCCTTGTGGTTAGCAAACCTCTGACATCATGCCTCATATAATCTCTGTCACTCACAAAATCTGTGGGTGACCATCCTACAAAGGTGGCCAGACTACCAGCATGCCACCAATTGATCCCACAAACAAAGGACTCCATGCCCTAAATTAAATTCTCTTGCTGGTGTCATCAATCAGCCAAGTCTCTCAATTAAAATTTGATTACCAGAAGTGTTGTTTTCACTTTCTTCCCCCTGATAAGTCAATTCGTTTGATGGTGTAATTATAAAATCATTTAAGCACTTAACCTGCAGCCCATAGGCATGTTTAACTTCCTCCTCATACCCTATCCCACTTCTTATTAGTTAAAATCATAAATAAAATCTAGTTTTCATGCTACTCATTCACAATAGAAAAAAGGTGACTGGGTTGGCCTGGGATTGGGGGTCAAGACCTACAGTGCTTAGAGAAATGATTTTCCCAGAGTCTTGAACACACAGGTGTGGTATGATAAGGTGTCACGAAGGAGCTGTCACAGCAGCACAGAGAATAGTTCAAACTAGTGACACCACCCATGAGCACTACACAAGAAGCCTTGTATACAGGACAAATGTGATGGAGGCAGGAAGAGAGTCTGTTGACACTGTCTTGTCAATGCTGCAACTAAGACCTAGACACTGGAACTTCAGAAGCTACCAAAAATAGTAAAATAAGGCTGCATTCCGTTGCTCTGTCATGTGTGAGATGTTCATTAGCATTCATGCAGGCAGGCAGAAAATTACAGGAGAAAGGAAGAAATTACATTCCAAGCTCATCCCCCTCCATGAGCTACAAATTTAGCATCTCAGCACAGGAGGAAACCATACCCTGCTGGCAGCCAACTCATCCTCAACCCAACCCACCATGAAAACCATAGAGAGGGCAAAGGATGCCTGTATCTTTACTGCTGTTGGAATCTCATGAGTATTTGTCAGACATGGGAACAATCCCTGTAAGTGTTACATAAGCTCTCTGTTCACCTGAAGAGCTATGTTCCCTACCTCAAGCCCATTAACGTACTAGAATAGGAGTATGCTGAGTTTCTTTGGTATCCATGCATTAAAATCTGGAGCTATGGGAAAGGGAATAGAAAGACTTCATGACTATGCTCACAGCACCAGTGAACTGGGCTCCATTCACGTCTCAGCCCTAGTTTCTGTGTCACTTTTCAAAAGAGGATGCTCTCTACTTGGTAAGCTGCCTCAGTCTCACATGAGGCTGGACTTGATTTTCATCTTTGAGGTGATGGTACTGCTTCCAACTCTGAAAATTCCCATTTAGCAATGGCATCATGAAACACAGGGATTAAACAAATCCAAATGCCCTAGAGCACAAATGGACTTTGGAAGCCCATTCCCTATGGAGGGAGGGATTCTATTGCAGCCCAGATACAGCAAGGAGGGCCTAGGCCCTTCCCCAAATGATATGACAGACTTTAAAGATCCCTTGTGGAGGGCCTCACTATCCCTGGGGAGGAGTTGGAAGATGGGTTGGGGGAAAAAGAAAACAAAGCCAAATGCTTTACAACATTCTTCAGTGTGTACCATGTAGCCAACTGATCAACAAGGAACAGAGTAGATTGAGGTACATATCTCTTCTTCTTCTTCTTCTTCTTCTTCTTCTTCTTCTTCTTCTTCTTTGCTTAATTGCCCTGATTCTGATGGGATTGTATACATGACAACCTAAAGTCAATGTGTCGAAGGGGGTCAAGTTTTCTTGAATACCCAATACCAGAACTCCAACAACTTCCATATGTATTTGAATGACACATAATGGGAAGAACTCAGGTTTACCTACAGCAGCCTAGACTAATGAATCTGTGACCTAAGTTAGTATTTAATTGTGAACATGTACAGATGAGGGAAAACAAAAGCAACCACATTAAGTATGTGTCTTTGTATTGACTTTCTGTCTCCTGCCTTATATTGGTGCTGGCAAATGACTGGCAACCACTATTGCCACTGTTCGTCAGTACTGACTTATAAAGACAAAGCACAAAACCTTGATACCACTCTCCTTTAATTCTATACATGGACCTATTTTTCCACATAAAACAATAAAAACCACAAAAGATGATGTGGGGTTATATTTAGTCAATTTAAAAAAAAAAGCATTGAACTTGGTGTGATGGTTCCGTGCCTCTGATCCCTGAAGAAAAGAGACTGCCATGAGTGCAAAGCCAGGCTGGGCTACAGCAGGGATGCTGCATCAAAAACACTTGAAAATGAGAGAGATGAGTGACAAAGCTAGCCCTTATCTCTATGTTTTGAATTTACATTGTGTCCTCCACAAACAAAATCATTTCTCCTACAAATAGCATGTGTATGTGTGCCTGTGTATATAATTGTAAAAGAATGTTTTATTGTGATTTTTGCTTGAGTAACTTTTAAGTAGAAATCAAACTTTAAAAATTGCATTTTAACATAATATTTAATGACATAAGCAGATGCATATAAGTAAATACTACACAATTATTTATAACAAAAATAAGACAAACCTTTATGTACATGTAATATTATATTTGTGTCTGCCTTATTAAAAGAAAGTAATTCCAAAATATCAGTTGCCATCCTCTCACGACAGTGGAATTAGGTTAGGAGTAACTTTAAAATTGCTTCTTCATGCTTTTAGAAATTTTCTAAATAGAGTATGTAATTTTTTATAAGCTGAAAAGCCATTCTTGTTAGTTACATATGTTGGCCTTTCCTCCACTTAAGCCTGCATTTTCTTGTCTATCTGCAAGACATTCTATGCCATTAGCTTCCCTTTCTGTCTTCCAGAGTCCTCAAGTCCCATGTTCTAAAATGCTGCTCCCAGAATGTAAATTGAGGGAGCAGGCTGACTTCTGGATGACTCCAGCCCTTCTTGCTACAGGAAGCAGAATGAGTCAGAAGAATTGGCTCCGTGTCCCTATCCTCCTCAAACAGAGACCTTGGAAATGCCACCAAGTTCTCAGGTCTCCCTCTTGCCGTGTATGAACTGTAAGGTTGGGCTGGATGACCCCAGAGACCCAGGCACATGGAAATGTCTGCTTTTCCTTGAGCTCTTTACCCAACTTTAGTAGAGAGCTTAAATTGGCAGGAGTGTGAAATTACTGCAAAGTTCCATTTACAAGGCAAATGATTCTCATTCAACAAGAAGGGAAGAAAGCCAAGAATCATAAATAGCCAGGGGATCTAGCATGCTGTTTTATATCAGAACAAATGTCCCAGGCAAAATATCCATTCCAGATGTAAATCCAACCCAAATATCTACAGGAAGCAAATGGAGTTGGGGGAGCTGAAGAAGTATTTTCAGAAACATGAAATTACATAATGCTCTAAACATAAGTAAGGAGTTAGCAGCCTAACCAAAATTTCAGTTTAATGGAATCTAAATTCATCTGAATAAGGAACTCACATAAACACCTCTAATATTCACAATAATCTAATCTTCATCTGAGAAAATCTAACCATTACTTGGAGGTAATTATTGACATCTAAAGGTCAATTTAAGATGATTTAAGTTCTGCTAAATGGGCATGATATTAAACCACCTCCTAACGGGCTCATCATTATATCCATAGATTAAGGCACCACATTAGAGAAGATTCCAATTTACAATAGATGATGGTCAACACAGAGAGCCACAACTGACCAAGATGCAAAGACTAAGAGACTACCAAAAGTTAAGCCCTAAAAGGAGCTTGAATACCTGATTTCCTCCCTGACAGGCTTAGGGATCATCGTGGAAGACGCAGCAGAAAGAGTGTAAAAGCCAGCAGAGAAGAAGAAGAAGAAGAAGAAGAAGAAGAAGAAGAAGAAGAAGAAGAAGAAGAAGAAGAAGAAGAAGAAGAAGAAGAAGAAGAAGAAGGAGAAGAGCCTTCTGGACATAGGGGGCAGCTGCACATAAGCACTCCATCTTCTATATGGCACTGTCCATGGAAACTATACAAGTCCAAGCCAAACAAAACTCTGGAAGTTCTACTCCTAGCAGAAGAGCTAGTGCAATTGCTAGCTGCAGAGAGTGGAAGGGTCGGTTTCTCTAAGAGTGTAGAATCAGATAAGCCAACTAAGCTTAAATGGAAGGATGCACACCCATAGATATTTGAACAGTACAAATTGGCCTAGAAGTTTTCTTAAAAAGTGGGTGGGAAGGGTAAGGGGACTGGGTATGGGAACAGTGGGAGGAGGGAGAGAGAATGTGATCAAAACTGAAAGGAAGAACTAATTAAAAATCCAACATAAAGATCATGATGGGGAGACCCACAGAGACAGCTGACCTGAGCTTGTGGGAGCTCACGAACTCTGGGTAGACAGCTAGTGAGCCAGCATGGGACCGACCTAGGCCCTCTGCATATGGGTGACAGTTGTGTAGCTTGGTCTTTGGTGGGGCCCCTAGCAGTGGGATCAGGACCTGTCCCCGGTCATGAGCTGGCTCTTTTCTTAGAACCTATTTCCTGTTGTGGGATGCCTTGTTCAGGCTTGATACAGAGGAGAGGAGCTTGGTCCTGCCTCAACTTGATATTCCATGCTTTTTTGATTTCCATGGGAGGACTTATCCCTTCTGAAAAGAGACTGAAGAAGTGTGGATGGGGTAGAGTGTTAGAAGGCAAGTAGAGGGAGGGAACAGGACGGGTGGGGGGGAACTGTGGTTGGTATGTAAAATAAATTTAAAATAATGAATAAAAAATAAAGATTATACAAATAACTCCTGAATTTATTACAAAGGAAATTAAAACCAGACAGTTGAACATACAGTGAAGGAAAAAGCAAAGCAAAAAGGAAGTTCCCCTTTACTCGTAAACCCTTCCACACCACTTCTCCACCTACAGAAACCTATGATCTAAACTCCTTTGTTCTAGATGTACACAGCTTCATGCTGTTCCTAGCTGTCTTTTGCAAGGCACTACAAGAATATCTATAAACATCAGAAGTCTTTGTTCTGTCAAATTTAATGAAAAAAACCTTAACAAATTTCTCACTAAAACTCAAAGTTGCTTTTCAAAGGGAAATCCATTATTTCTATCTCCTAGAACTGATTCTAACCAGTGTTCTCCATATGTACTAATTGTGTTGTCTTTGACATAGCAAGCAAACAGGTCTCAGTTCTAAAGGGAGAGATATCAGGAGAATGGGGGATGCAAACCTGTTTGTTTAGACTCTTCACCAAGTTCAAGTACTCTTTTAAAATGCATCTCTATGGACTCTGCCTCAGGAACCAATACCACAATTCTCCCTGTTCATTCTGAAAGACCTGCAAATGATTCCCAAACAGATCTTGGGGTCTAAAGGAAGAACAAGAGCACTTTGGGCAACCTAAACATGCAAAAATGGCTCTACCAAATTCAAGCCTCCATGGGATTACGTAACTGTATAGTTAACTAGCAAAGCCAATTCTGTGGAGTCAAAAAACTTCAGTGACAATTTTGCAGAGATCTCTAATGCATATAGGACATAGGAAAAAATAATTCAGGGAATAAAATTCAGTTAATCATGTATTTTATATCCTACAAACCATCATAATGGGCATGGAGAAGAGAAATGATTTTATCAGTGGTTGATATCTAACTAGGCTAAGAATCCAATATAGGTTGACTGGTTTAAGTTCATACCATCTAGAAGGTTCTATTAATAGGTCACCCATGCTTTAAAAGGGGAAATCTAATAAACACAAAGGTAATTAGCTTCAACTGCATGGGATCTGGCCTCTCCTTCCCAGTAGCAAAAGGGCTGCAGCATTTCCAGCCTCTGCATTTCTCATTGCATCATTCAGTAAAAAAGAAAACATCTGTTGAAACTCATTCTCACAGACATGCTATAGGCTTTCCCTGTGTGAACGGGGAGTCCAGGTTTTGCTAAGCAGAACAGGCAACAAAAGGCTAAGATGTAACTGAGTCATACAATGTCTTGCCTAGAGAAAACAGTAGTCAGCATTTGGAAGTGCACACCAGCTAAACATCCCTTCTGTGAGTAAGAGAAAGGTGCAGGTGTCAGGTAGAAGGGAAGCGAGAGAGCACTCATCAGGCAGAAAGAAACAAGGCATGGAAAGTTTCTCTAACAGTATAACTGATCATATTCCAACTGGACACTATTAGCTCCTCTCAGCACTATTTGTTCTGGAACAGTGAATCTCCTACGTCATTGCTTTTCAAAGAAAAACCAAATTTTTATTCCATCCTCTCTTCCTTGGAATCCATTTCCCACAGGAGCTATCACAGGTTTACAGCTTGTGCTGGGCATACCAGAAGTGGGTGTGGTGATGTTTTGCCAGGAATCTCATGTGACGTTAAGACTAAGATAAGCTTCATTAGTAGAGAAAGACTGAGATTTCAAATGAGAAGCTCATTTCCATCTCTTCATCTTATGTACTTTTTTTTTACTTCACTTCTGAGTTGTGGACTTGGTGCTTTGCAAGCACTCAAGGACAACACAAAAGTGAAATCAGGATGGATGCTTTCACAGAGTACTCCAAACCATTCCTCTGCTTTCAGTCTAAATAGATAATTAGCCATCCAATTTAAAAGATGTTCTTGAATGAAAATGGCACAGTGTTCCTTGGAAACATGTTTTAAAGTTTAATGATCGTTGCTATCAGCATGACGCTTATGTTGAAAGTAGCAGTGAATTGAATTTCACCCTAAGAATATTTGTTAAATGTAGAGTGCCTACTACGTGGCCATCTCGAAGGCCATACTCATGTGTCTCCATAGAAATGCTCTATAAAGAACTGGACTTTGTAATCCAGAAAATCATAGTTACTTGTACATCAGTTGATCAACACCGTGTTTCCATATTTGAGTAGCTACACTAAGCAAATTGCTAGGAAAACAAATATAAACATTATCCTCGACGCTTTTAATCCCAGAGCTGGTAGACCAGGCAGGAGAAATCACTGCAAGTTCAGGAGAGCTTGAGCTTCACAGAGAGATTCTCTTAAAAAAAAATAAATAAACACTACCCAACCCTGACTCTCTGGGGTACATGTTCTCATTTCACTTTCCTAGGCTTTTGTTGTTCCCATGGTTTTTCCTCTGAGCCTTCTGCTATTTTTTCTCAGTTATGATAAATTGATATCTCAAAATTGAACTCCACAAATAGACACAACCTCTAATGGACTTTAGAAAATTACTAGTTGAGGAGAGGGCTGTTAACAGATCCCTAACCCCAATACTTTTATATTAAGTTGTGTTTGAGTGGAAAAGAAAATAAAATCTAAAACTGAAGAGCCAAGATAATAGATAACAACTAATAACCAGGGACAGACACTTCATATCTTTGTTACTAAGGATGACTAAGCCAATAAATCCCTTAGCTAACACCAGCTGCCCATAATCTAAATATATCAGCAACCATCCCCCAGACTGCAGGGTGCATAAAATTGCTGAGAAGCATTAATTATGTCAAAGCCTATGAAGCCCAAGTTCATGCAGGTTTATACTGAACAGGTTCCAAGACCATCCCAAGCCTCTTAAATGAGATGGAACCTCAGAGAAGGTCTACTATAGATGGCCTTGGGTCTTCTGGATACCAGAATTCCTTTCCAACTCTAGCCAGCAGCAGGGAGCTGAGCAGAGCTCTTGCAAGGATAGTCTAGAAGTGTCTCACAGTGGGAAGCCATTCCTTACACTATGTCAAACCCCCTCTCTGTCATTCCTACCAAAGCATGTCTAATCCCTCTCCCAGTGACAAGCCTTCAAATACAGGAAGAAAGCTATCATGCCCCCTACTACTTGTCATTTACTGTCTTCTTCACAGGGACAGCTTACAGCCTGCATTTATTTTACATCTATCTTTTTTCTTGTCTCATTTCTTAAATAAGTCAAATGATACAAACCCAAACTTAAAAAAAAAAAAAGTTTACCTGCTCCCTTTTCTAGCATGTGTCTTTTTAATTCCAAATACCTATTTCATTTGTTTGTCTCACAGGATCCAACAAATATGTGAACCTGTTCACAGCATAATAAGCACTCAACTTAAGTGTGTGTGTGTGTGTGTGTGTGTGTGTGTGTGTGTCCTGATTCAGGGTTTATACTGCTTTGTGTTGGTTTAAATGATGTTTTGGTGATTTCCTCTCCCTTTGAGTCTTTGGAGTCAGTCTCCTCCATTTAGTTCTTCTTGCCTTGTGGATTAAGGTCAGGTGACAAATGCCTCTCTGTTCTGCATCATCTAATTGATCATGCTGGTGTGACATTTCAATCTCTGCTTCATCTGGAGAAGCAGGCTCCAGTGAAGTGATGACGCTGTGAAGAAAACACAGAAGCAGAAAAGGCTGATTAACCTCTGGAAAATGGTAGCGCATCCAGGGCTTCTCTTAACACTGATCATTTTCAAACAGTAAGATTTTCAATTTACCAAGCCCTAGCTGTGTAAGTGATGCTTTTACAAACAAGACATGAGATAGCATTTTGAGTGGTTTTGTGGCTGTCATACAAAGTAGGAGAGGTTGAAATAGTTGCCAGTTATAAACCCACAGAAACATCAGGACATTTATGCACTGCTATTTAGATAGATGGCTCTACAATGTAGTTCTAAATAGTGGGATCTGTCATCATCTGAAAGGCACAGTCACCTGGGATGGTGTCATGATCCCAGGTTAGACCAAAGTACCCGATACAGTTCTGGCTTCTACTGTGTACAGCACCTTCACCCATGGAACTCAATTATTCCTGTAAACATCCAAATGATGGGGTGCTTTACAGATGACTTCACTGAGGCTTGGAGACTTGTGAGTTTGTGAGACTTATGTATGTCCCAATGAAGGAAATAAATTGATAACAGACTCGGTCTTCTATATTCTTCAATGTTTGTCATATCTCTTCTGCTCTGAGATCTAATATTACAAAGCTGTGTTTTCCCTGCCCTGGAAAACAAGTGACATGGAGGGTGGGGAGAAGAGAGGGAAGGGGAGGGAAGAGGAGGGAAGGGAGGGAGGGAGAGAGGGAGAGAGGGAGGGGAGGGAGAGAGGGAGGGAGGGAGGGAGGGAGGGAGGCAGATTTATTCTATAGGGGCTACAAACATATCCTGAATGGCAAATTGCTAGAATGTGTCTTAACAACCAACTCTCACCCTGACCTAAGTAATTTGTGATATAGACATGTATAAACACTGGGACTATCTATGAGCTGTGCAAGACTTCTCAACATTTGCTCATGCATGGCTACACCTTCTGTTCAGTTCAGCAGAAACTCAACTCTTTATAACTGTTTCTAATAACCATACAGAACCCTCTAATATTCTACAAATCCCTGGTTTTCCATTCTCTGGGCTAACATATGTTTGAGCGAATACAGGGAACACTTCTTTCTCTCAAAGTATTGGTGACATCCCCCACTGAAATGTTCCAAGACTAAAAGAAAAAGAAATCTGTGGGATAGACAGAGACTCTTCTTTCTGAAATTTCCTAGATATTTCTGGACCTTCACACCGCTTACTCTGGGATTAATCACATGAACACCATGGACCATTTTAAGTAACTAAGAACAGAACAAAACTTTTTTAAAAATCTCTGCTTTGCCATTTTATTTATAATTGCGGGCTGCTGGCATATGTTCCCTTGTCAGTAAAATGGTGATAATATTAGCCTACTCCAGGGAGATTTTGTAAGTATAATGGCTAGAAATCAGCCCCTTAGATGGGAAGTGGGAAAGTAGAAGGAGGCAGAGAGAAGCCCACTGACCTCTGCCCAAGGCAAGGATGGAAGTTTATCAACTCTAGCGGGAGGTGTCCGCTATGATTTTAAGTTTCTGTTCTTTCTTTGATGTAGCAGCTTCTCCGACAGCCATCCTCCAGATCCTCAGGAGCTAGTATCTGTGTATTAAAGCAAAATTGTGTTCAAGAACTCCATATTCTGAGAAGGATGGCTGCCTGCAAGACCATGCAGTCTTTATTAATGCATTGGCCATTCAGTTTTTGAGAAAATTCCAATGATGTGGAGTCTGTTCAATTTCATGTTAGACTCCAACATTTCATTCTTGGATTTCATTTGTTAATGGTTGACATGATTCAAAAGTTCCACCTAATTAAAATAACACCCAAGCCAGAACCAGCCTATAATTTTCTTACAAACAGTCACTCTTAGAGTAGAACAGTAACAACCCTACCGAAGAACAAAGGAAAACAAGAAACTGACCTCCCTGTCTGTTACCATACTATGAACCATAAAAGAAGGCTCAACCTGCTGGAGTTTAAGAGAAATTATACCGAGAAACACTAGTTTCCTTTGGCCCTCCCTATTAAGTAATATTGAATTCACTAGTAAGTCTGAATTGACCATTTTCATTCTGAAAACAAGTTTCATTTACAGAAAAGATACACCAGTAATTGTACTGAGTTACAAGCTACTAACAACAAAATTGGGGTTCAAATATAATCAATTAGAATATTTGCTTTTTACACAAATGCCATTTTTTTCCAATTAACACACATACTTTAACAGCACCACTTTTTTAAAAACAAAAAGGTGAACCACTTAATTATTTCCTGTTTGATCAAGATATATATCTGTACACATATCTAAATACCATGTCACTCTTTCCTCTGTTTACAGCAAAACAGGTATTGACCACATATAAAATCTTACAACTTTAGAGTTTGATTTGTAAGTCTTAAAAGTGACCCCTGGTTTAAATTTATTACCTGCATGGGTCTGCATCAGGTCCTCTACGTTTACATTACAGCAGCCAGTTTAGTGGTTTTATGGGATCCCTGAGTGTACGAATGAGTGGGTCTCTGATTCATGGGCCTTCACTTGGGGTCTTTTCCTTCTGTTGGTTTGTCCTGTCTATCTTCTGTGTGATAAAATGAAAGGAAGGAAGGAAGGAAGGAAGGAAGGAAGGAAGGAAGGAAGGAAGGAAGCTTAGCCACTAAAGTAAAGGTTAGCAACTTAAGTGTCAATTATACCTGCTGGGAGAGAGAAAATCAGTTTTTGCCAATGAAGTGATAGTATATCAACCACTTCAGGGTAGGGCCTCATGTTCAGGAGTAGATGGTCAGCAGTTGTATGCTTTTAATTGGTTATAGTTCGGTGTTTGGTTTTTGTTGCTGTTGTTTGTTTTTCTTTTTGGGTATTATTCTATTTTGTTTTCTTGGTTTTGGGGGTTGTTGTAGTGGGTTTTTGTTTTTTTGAGAAAGAAATTAAAGTTGGGAGGTAAAGAAAAGGAGAAGATCTGAAAGAAATTATAGGAGATGAAGAATAAGATCTAAATACATTTAAATTTAAAATGTTTTAAATAATAAAATATGAGAAGATAAAATAAATAAAATAAAAAATGAATTCATTCCATTTCCCTTCCCTGTTTCCTATTTGTCTCATAAGCCACACGCCTCCTCTCAGAGATTCCGCCCCTAAATATATCAAAATGCCAGTGACCCTTCTGTAATTCTAATCTAATTCTCTGTGCATTTCTAACTTTTCAATAATTATCAAACCATTAATCTGTTCACCTTCAAGCAATGAACAAACACTCCAGAAGTCAGCAGCTGTACTTCTGGTGCATTGCAGTACCCTCGTTCCTTCTCAGCTAAACACGAAAGAAGAAATCGTTTTAATTAGAAGTCATTTCCAGAAGAGACTCTTCACAGAAATGCTTTCTATCCTTCAAAATTCATATCAAATCTGTGAAATTCTGATTTTGAAGTGTTAATGAAGCATTAACATTGCAAGATACTATTAAAAAGCAGCATAGGACATATACATACATGCAACACTGAACAGAATCAGCAGGCTGGATTTCTATATTTATTTATTTATTTATTTATATGTATATATAACAACAATGGTTGAAGAACAGGACACCATGAATTTGGGAAAGAGTGGGAACATGAAAGAATAGAAGACTGAGAACAGGAATTATATTTTATATTATAATTTATATATTGTAATTATATTTTAATTAAAATATTAAATTCTAAAAACCGCTGTATAGGAGCTGAGGGTGTCACTCGGTTGGTAGAGTGCTTGCTTAGCATGAAGGATCCCAGTCATGGTGGAACAAGCCTGAAATCATATTGTTTTGGAGGTAGAGGCAGGATAATCATAAATTCAAAGTCGTCTTCAACTACAGTCATCCTGAAAGAAGTGAAACCCTGTCTTGAAATATATAAAATAAATTTTAAAATGGTATAAAGACACATAAATCTAACAGCAAGTCAAGTATAAAAACATAAACATTCACTAGTACACTGGATAGCTGGGTTGAGTACCTTAGCAGCTCAAGCTTTTTCTATACAACACAGTGTCTTTTGGAGAGTGTGCTCATACCTATTAGATTATCTTGGTAGAAATTCGGGTAAGTCCAGGTACTGCCATCCCACTAAGAATGCCAAATAAGCCAACTTTCCTCACTTCTCCAAAGAGTCAGAAACCAGGGGAAAATCTAGCAGGATTTGTATTTTGTGGGAGGGATGCCATAACAGGAGACATTTTGCTCTAGGCAATTATTTTATATGGGAAGACACAGTCTGTCAATCACAAAGTAAAAAGGATCTAGGAAAGTCAAACTTTCAGGTAGAAAGGCTGCTGTGAGCTCTCTCCAAGAAAGGGTTAAGAGAAAGGGAAAAAACCTCTTTTGGACATCTCATAGGTTTTTGTAGGACTAAGAAGGAATCACAAAAAAATAAATAAAGTTTCACAAATCCATATGAAAGCTCACTTAAACACCAAGCCTTGGACCACAGATAAGTCATGGCAATACATGGAAAATTGTAAATGAATGATAGATAGATAGATAGGCAGACAGACATTAAGGATTCCTGATTTTTTATGGGGGAATGGGATCAACTATATTACATATTAAGTATTTATGTAAAATTGCCAACAAGGCTTCCAATGGCAGAGGAGTGGATTTCTTCTCCTGTGTTGAGGACTTTTGTATTTTATGCACCAAGTTTAAAGATTATATGGTCAAACTCCTTTATGATTGTGTGGCCTGTTATGCTTGAATGATTGAGAAGAGTTATTGCTCACCCTTGACAATCGTTTTAATGACTCCTAACCATGCTGATTCCCTACTGTCACCCAACAATGAAGGGATTTCTTTGCCTTGCTGACCCAGAAGCATTAACTTAATGTTGCCAAACTTAAGGTCTCCTCTTTTACAGACTTGTAATATTCTTTCACTCCCTTCATAGTAAATCTGATTTAATTATCTCCCAGAAATCAGTAAAGGTGCTATTTTTTGTCTTTGCCTGCCCTTAATCCTTATTTGATTAAAGTGTCACATGCTTATTGAACTGGGTTTACCTGGACCTCCTCAATTCTAAATATCAAAGGCAGCCATGGGACTCCTGTGATGATTTCAACAGGCTCCATGGATTCCACAGACATTTCAGAGATAATCAGTGGATGGCATAATCTACAGAATGTCAGGGCCTCTTCTCCTTGGAGAGCTGTGTAAAGCCACACCCCACTCATTTTTTCCAAGCACAAGTTCCCTTGTCTATCATACTTCTTACCAGTCAAGGAAGAGAAGATACCGGTGAGAAGAGGAAGTGTGAAGTCTATTAGCCTCCTTCCTTACAGGCTGGGGTCTTTTTCAGTCTTGTAGTCTTTGAAAAGAATCCTCGGTGCTATTTGATTGAAGCCCCATAGCATTGACAAGAAAGGGTTCTGCAGCCTTTGAAAAGGAAAAAGAAAAACATGGGCCTCTGTCAACACACTCTTTCAGGGAAACCACAGGAATTATTGCCATGTTTTTACTAAAGAATGAACTGTTAAGATTCCAGGAAAGGAGGTGTGGTGATTCTTTATTTCAAATGCAAGCAGTTTGACACAAGTAATTTTTCCACCAACGGGCATTTCAAGGGGGTCTGTGATATCCATACAAGGCAAAAATCCTAACACAGGCTAAGTTGATAGAAGGTGCTGATCTCAACAGTTATGTTTCTAGATCTTTCATGACAAAGCACCACAAACTGGGTGGCTTCAAATGACAGAAAGTTTGTTCCCAGGCTACAAGTCCAAAATCAAGATGCTGGTAAGACTGGTTCCTTCCAGAGTCTGAGAAAGAACCAGTCCCAAGCCTCTCCACTAGGTCTTGCAGTGCTGGTAATCTTCTGCATTCTTGCATTACCAAATCACTCTGATCTCTCTCTCCAGCAGTGACTGTCATTCCCCCTGTTTCTATGCTCTTCTGAACAAGCTTGCCACTCTTAAAATGTCCTTCATGCATGCCCTGCCATAATCCAGGATGACCTCATCCTACCCTGAATACATCTGCAAAGCCTCTGTTTCCCAGTAAGGTCTTAATCGTAGTTACCATGGGCTGCAGCTTCAAGATCTACTTAGGAAGTCCAATACACAAGCTCTTCCATGACACAAAGGTAGCCTGTGCTACTCGCTGCTCTTTACTGTTGTCTTTGTGTGTTCAGTTCTTTCTGGAAGCTCCCCACTTCTACAAATGCAGCACTTTTATAAACCATTATTCAATTATTTACTTCCTAAGAGAATTATTCAGCTAAATCAGCAGATGCTGGAGGTACACTGGTTCTCAGTCGGTGACTGCTATTCACCATGGACTGTGGGTTTTGTGTCGGTGTGCGGCCATATTTTATTTTTGATTTTGTAAAGCAGGGGACAATTTACTGTGAATAAGAGGTAAGAAACTTAATCCATGCAGATCCAAATAAAGGCTGGCTGTTCACTAGAACACAAGAAGATCTTGCCTTTTGGGTGTATAAAAGAATGGGGTCACAGAAGTCAATGAGTCTAGTCAAAGCAGACAACACTGGAGCATTATAGAGGATGGCAGTGACTGGAGGCTGCCGTGCACCCTGGAAAGCATCACTATAGTGTGATGGGAATTGTGTTAAACTAGCCACTTGTTTAAGATGTCTTGACATGCTCAATCTCTTTCAGTGTGCCATCAAATTCCCTCGTACCTGCCATAGAAAACGGCTGAGAACCTTTGTTTGCATTATTAAGTGTGGATCAAATGCCCCATCCCCAGCGCCACACTCACCAAACAATATCTACTGCATTTGTAGACGCTGCACTTAGTGAATCTATAAAACTGAAACCTCACGGGTATGAAGGAAATTATTCGAGGAAGCAGATAAATTTTGTAATTTGCCCAGCACAGTGTTCCATACATGTGGGCAAAAAATGGATCTCACTCAGGGCTGAGATAATGTCACCTGACTTCCCCTGAAAATCCTGGTCCCAAAAAGTAAGGTTGTCATCATTTCTGGGGGATCCCTCATAAGCCCCTTCAGTAAATTCTGTGAATCCAGAAATTTTGTAAGTAGGAAGTTAGCCTAAAAATGTATAAAGATTAAGAAAATCCCCACCCCTAGACAAAGAAGTACAGGCAACTAATGACTACTGGGAGGAGAACTAGTGTCCCCAGGGATGACCCTTCTTATTGGTTGTTCTTATTGGTTGTCTGATGCAGAGTGGTCAGCCCTGAAACCACATACACACAAACTACAAAACAGACTGAAAGGTTATATTTTTATATCTGCGCATAGACACACAGAGAGAGAGACAGGGAGAGAGAGAGACACACACACACACAGAGAGAGAGAGAGAGAGAGAGAGAGAGAGAGAG
The DNA here is from genome assembly GCF_003668045.3 of Cricetulus griseus. NCBI lineage: Eukaryota > Metazoa > Chordata > Mammalia > Rodentia > Cricetidae > Cricetulus > Cricetulus griseus. Next base: position 254,547,153 of record NW_023276807.1, read on the forward strand.
AGAGAGAGAACAATGATAAATAAAAGAAGCTATTAACTTGAGAGTGGGGGAGGCATAAGAGGGGTTGGAGGAAGGTTACCTGGGAGGAGCTGGAGGAAGGAAATGGAGAAAGTCATGTGATTCTATTTTAATTAAAAACATGTTTAAAAACTTTAAAACCCTTTAAAATGTTGTTTCTTTTTATATACTATGGCATGCATTCATAAAATAAACACTAAAAGTTATTAGAATAATAATATAGTTGGGGGAGATCTGACAAGGTGGGCCAGTGGGCAAAAGTATTTGTGGCACAAAGGTGATGACCTGAGTTTGGTCCCTAGAACCCACATAAAGATGAGAGGACTGACACCTTCAAGATGGTCTCTGGTGTCTGTGTGCACATCACCATACACACACACACACACACACACACACACACACACACACACTATGTACACATACACACAGACACATACTGATGATAATAAATAATTTTTAAATTGTTTAAAAATGAATGAAGAGCTGCCTGATGCAACACTAATTGCCACATGTGGGAACCCAGCCCCCATGGGGTCTCTAAGAGTTGTTTTTCAGCAAAACCACAGGTACCTCCTGTTTTCCTGACCTCACCCCACTGAGATCAATATCCTGTTGTGAACCCTTTGACCTGGGGTTTTTGTAAGTTTGTATATAAGGCTGCTCCACAATAAAGGTGAGAGACATTCTCTCAGAAAAGGACCAGGAGTCTGGTGGTTCATCCAAATCTCCAGGCTATCTCCCAATCCTCGGACTTAGTGGCCAAGAGCAGCCACAAATGGAGGTTTCACCGAGACCGGGAAAGAAAGGGGACCCTGAGAGATCACCCTCAGAAGGCTGGAAAGCAAGTAAGGAGTTGTGAGGGTGGATTGCAAAAGGTACTAGAAAATAGGTACCTCAACTCCAAAGAGAGTTGGATTGTAAAGGCACTGGAAAAGAGGGTGCCTCAACCCCTGAGAGAGTTGCATCAGAATACAGATCACAGTCAATCACACAGAGAAAGTTTAAAGAGACAAGGGACTGGTAAGATTTCATTTTAACTTTGGATTAAGTAATAAGGCTAAGAAAATTATTAAAGAAATATGGGAAATCCTCCACTGAGGAATCTCTCCCCCTTGAGCTGTGCATCAGTAGCCAGCTGACCCAACAGCCCATGCTCTTGTCCACTCGAGCCTGCTGCGTGCTCCAGTCAGCCCGGCAACAATGTGGTGTGCACAGGCTGGCTGGAGAAATCGCCTCCTGAGAAAAAGTTGGGGTGCTATGCTTGGAAGAAATGCTGGTTTATCCTTTGGAGAGGTCAAATGAGTGGTGACCCAGATGTTCTGGAATACTACAAGAATGAACACTCCAAGAAACCCCTGAGGGATATCAAGACCAATGAGCTCACCTTCTACCTGGTGGCTGAGACAGAGGCTGACATGAATAGGTGGGTCCAGAGCATCTGCCAGATCTGTGGCTTCAGTCAGACTAAAGAGAGCACTGATGCCCTGAGAAACCTTTCTTCAGTCAGTCGTAGTCTCCGCTCTTCTCCAGCTGAATTCAGCAGCTCCAGTCATCACCTGCTCTGAGCAAGAAAGTCCTCAGTCCTTTCACACTCTAGTCAGCTACACATCCAGCCTGCCTTGTCCACCAATGCACCTCAGGAGTATCAGCACTTGCACCAATGCATAAAATGCAAGGAATGCCAGCTTCTCTCAGAGCACTGGACAGGAGAGTGATACAGCTGCACAAAAACTTGCCCAGGGCAATAGACACTGTACAACACTATTATCAATGAGCTCCCTTTCAAGACACCTGTCACCAAGTCTTTTTCCAGGGTCAACCACACCTTTAACTCCAGCTTCTCTCAGTACTGCCATTCCATCTCCAATACAGACTCCAGAGACAGTGAGGAGAATTATGTCCCTATGCAGAACCTAATGTCTTCATCCCCTGAACCCAGTGGCTCTAACAACCCAGCTCCAAAAAAAGAGTCCATACACATCATCTGTCACATCAGATGAGAAAGGAGAATATGTCCAAATAGATGAAGAAAAGACCCAGGCCCAACAAAAGACCTTACAGAAGTGGACAAAGATGCGGCAGTCCTCAAGACCCTCCAAAGATGCCAAGCTATGGTAAGGATGGCCATCCCTGACACCTCCTCTCCTTTGTGACTTTTGCTCAAAAGATGTATGTATGTTCTGTATGTATGGTGTGGCCACACGTGTGTATGAAGTGTGATCGTAAATGTGTGACTGTTAACAAAAGAATGCTATTATGTTGTCTTAAATTGTTAATTACTGGGGAAGGAGCAACAGTTGTTAAAGTACAGGTTACTTGGGAGGGAAATTTCTGCTTTTTTTTCCATGGAGGGTGAAGAGCTGTGGATTCCTTCCAGACTGGTATGGTTTCATGGGGCAGGACCCCCTGAAGCAGTGGCCCAGGTGATCTGAATATTTGTTTTCATTTAAACTTGGTCAGTTAGAAATGGTAGTGGTCACAGTCAATTACTTTTAAAAGGAAAAAGAAGATAGTTTATATTGAATGGGTCCTCATTTGTTGATACTTTGTATTGGAATGGATCTTCATTTGTTGATACTAGTTAGGTTTTCTAGATATATAGATATTCTTCATACCATTCAAAGACCAATGGAATATATGGCATTTAAACGGTCTAGGGTTTTTCTTGACAGTGAGACACAACTGCTCCTGGCACACCAATTATATCTGAGAGGAAGATGGGCATTCAAGAAACTCTTTATAGAGTTTGACTTTGACATGGCAAGACGAGCTATTTGGGCAAGAAGCTACTCTTGCTTAAATTGTTTCCAATACAGGACAGTTTAGAATTTCCTGCTTTGCTGAGAAGTCTGTCAGACACATTGTGGCCTGTAGGCTAAAGATGGATGCCCCAAGGTTACCAAGAAACTTTGGGTGACTGTCTAGGAAGCAAGATGTCTCTGTCAATTCTAGAATTTATATATTATCCTTCTATGGTCTTTGATGGCGTTGAAGATAGATAGTTATAGTAACAAACTAAGATAGAATGGTTAAAATCGTATAGTTCTTATTTGATAACTGTTTTGTTATATATAAAGAAGGGAGATGTGTTGGGACCCAGGCCCCATGGGGTCTCTAAGAGTTGTTTTCCAGCATAACCACAGGTACCTCCTGTTTTCCTGACCTCACCCCACTGAGATCAATATCCTGTTGTGAACCCTTTGACCTGGGTTTTTTTGTAAGTTTGTATATAAGGCTGCTCCACAATTAAAGGTGAGAGACATTCTCTCAGAAAAGGACCAGGAGTCTAGTGGTTCATCCAAATCTCCAGGCTTTCACCCAATCCTCCGACTTAGTGGCCAAGAGCAGCCACAAATTGCCACCCCAGCTCCTACACAACAGATAAAATTGTATAAGAATTCTTTTTATCAGATATTTTCCAATCAAGAGAGCTAAAAATAGAACCAACGGAGGACACAATGACAGGGAAAGCAAAGCTGCCAGCTACTGTTCACTCCTATGTTAAGTCTCTGAGAGCTGATCTTGGAACTCATCGATCTCCCCATGGAATCCCCTGACAGCATGTCCACAGATGCCTTGTCCCTAGAGAATAGTGAGAAGAGCTGTGAGTTCAGAGATCTACCCACTCTCGGAAAACCAAGTCCCACTGAGTGAAGGGAAGTGAGAAAAAGAACAGAGACATGAAGTGGGCAGGGCAGATATTATGTTCTATCCATGCCCTGGTAGTCAACTCCATCCCTCTACCACCCTTTTCTTCTCTAACCACCAAATAGTGAGGCCTCTGCCCTTTGACTCTGAAAGTTAAGGAAACAGTGGGTCAAAAGATGAGAACCCAGGTCATACTAGCTAGTCTTCCATCATTCTCCAAGAATAATCCTTAGCAAAACTCCCTAAGAAAGTATATCTTCATACTTTCCTGGGAACCAGGGTCAGAAATAGAGACATTATGAACTAAGTGCCAATGGAAAATACCCTAAGTTTGTGGAGGAGAGAGAATCTTAGAAACCCAAATTGTATGGAATTTGTCTCCCCTTACCTAACCTTCACAGCACTCTCCTTCACACCCTCATCTTTACTTCTGTTCACAAAATCAGCCAGCCAAACTTCCAGGACAGCCTGCTGCTGTCACACCAGAATAACTGTTTCCTCCTGCAGGGTGCCCTCCTACTGCCAGGTTAACTGTGGTTCTCTTTATTTGAATGTTGAAGACCGCATTGTGAAGAGACATGAAGCTGTTTGGCTCCTTCTTCCTGGGCACACATAGCCAGACCTCACTCATTAGCTCCTTTGTAGTTAGGCATGGCCATGAAACTGAACTGCAACCAACGAGTTGTGAGGAATCTACGCCACTCACAAGTCTGACCCATGAGCTATCCTACACAGCAATCATTTCACTTGTCCCATGTACCAGTCTGAGACAGCAGACATCACAACCTCGGAAATCACCAGCCTTGGCAGAGATGGCAAAGCCACAAAATAGAAGGGGACAGGGTCCTGAATCACACACAACCAGCAATCATGGATCCAAAGCACCATTTAGGAGCTGGGAATGTGGTTAGGTAACAGAGAGAATGCTTAGCATGTGTGGGACTCTACAAAAACAAGGAAACATCCTCTGGGGCTATTACATATGAAATAAATGTGTATTATATTTGAGACAAACGTTTGTTCCTCAAGCTTGTTTGTTACAGCAGTGGCTCCACCTTGATCTTCACCTTCTTTTCAAGGTGCCTATAATGGAGGTCATGTACTGTCCTGTGCCACTGTTCACTAACAGTCCCCTGGGAATTTTTGCTCCCAAAACACTATACAGATGATATGAAAGAACCTGCCCCCTTTTGATAATAAAACTAAACTAAACATCAGGCTCTAAACAAAATAATCTATGAAGTTAAACTGACTCTATCTCACAATATTTTGGCCATGTGGTACACATTGACTGTTTATCTTTCTGACCCAAAATATTTTTGGAAGTTGAGATAACCAATTAACCCAATTAATTATTGGTACAGAATTGTAAGGAGTAAAATCAAACTCTTATCACAGGAATCATAGCAGATCGTCAACAAATAGAAACAATTGTCATTACTATTTCTAATGACTACTTGCTGTCTGACTGCACCCTTTATGTATAGAGCACATAATATAAATATGTTTCTATGACTTCACAACTATTGCAGTGATTAACCTTCATGAAAAGTTCGTAAGCTGGAAAGGTTGCATTATGTACTTTTAATTACACGCATGTCATTGGGATGTCACACTGCGAGTTCCATATGTCTAATTAGTAGTGGTATGCCCATACTTAATGGTGACTGTTATACACTGAAGAGGGCTGGCTGTGCTTAGAGCCAGTTTTGTTATTCCCTGTGACTTCAAAATTATATATGGGGGGATCAAATCTATAAATATTTCTCTAGAACCTATAAAAATGATCTACACCAAACAGGCTCTCAACAAAAGCAGTTAATAAAGTAAGTCCTCTCTGATAGATATGGAGTGTGGTTCTGGTCATCTGGATTGGACAGTTGCTGTCAGTGCTACATAACAAATATGTCTGAGAGAGGCCATAGACGCCAAGTTGACGGATAGCAGCCAACAACTCCAGAACCCCCCACAGTGTTCTCATGGCACCATACCCCACCACCATCAAAACACTAATGTCAAGATAAGCCAGTTTCCACCTGTACCTAATTATAGGCTGTTCAGGTTTATCCCACAAAGTAGTTATGAAGATCAAATTCCATGCTAGATTCAAACTGTTATTCATATGCAGAGGGATATAACTAATATTACAAAAGTCACTGCTGTCATCAGTATTGCTGCGGTTTATCTTTTCCCTTCGTTGGCTGGGAGATCTTATGTCACAGACTTTCCCTGCTAAAGGCATAGTCGTGAATTTAAATATGATTAAGAAATAATTTTATATTACATGTTACATAAATACAAATATATTGCATAAAAACAAATACATTTATTACTGAGTTGACTGCTGCTTGGAAACACACCCATGCATGACTCATTTCTTTAAAAATTCCATAATAAAACACTTCATTTCATTCAAGATATGACTGTACCACACACAAGCAAGGTTAGCAGGTGATGAATCAAATTTCACTTTCTCAACATTGTTTCAGCATTGAGTGGACTCATAAGCAGCCATGGAAATGAAAAGCAGGAATTGGGAGGGAACGTAGAGCGAGAGCCCAGATAAGAAAAATAGGTTGAAACTAAGCTTTGACGAAACTGGAGGAAATGTAGTTCATTTAATCTGTACATAAATCATTTGTCCTGATTACATCTCAGTTGGGAACTCCAGCCCATAAAATGGTGTCTCTAATATTCAGGTCAGGGCGGTTCTTCCACCAGTTAAACTTCTCTGGAAACACTCTGATAGTGACAGACACACCCAGAGACATGTCTTCAAGGAGCTTCCAAATCCTGCCCGGTTGATACAGGAAATCAACCATCACAGTGCCTTTGTTTTTAACAAGCACCAAAGGAGCTGTGTCTGAGTCTCTTTCTCTCTCTTGATCTTCCACGCGCTCTCACTCACTCCCATGAGAAGATACAGAAAGACAGCAGCCATCTGTAAGACCGGGAAGTAAGTTACTGCCAGGAAACAAACCAGCCAGCACCTTGGTCTTGGACTCAACTCTATAAGTATGAAATGCATGTTTCTCCTTCTGCTGTACAGTGCTCTGTGACAGCGGATCAGCTAAGACACTCTAAGACACCCTAAAGTTAGAACCAGATCTGAACTCTAGTTTAAAAATACATGCCAAACGAAAGTACAGCAGAATGTCTGAAGAAGGTGTCCCCAATGCCGTCTGTTAAAAGCCAGCACTCACTGTGCTTTAGTACTTTCACTCCGAAGAATGATCAGAAATTAATTGGTAACCATGCCAGTCTACTCAAAACTGTACAACAAATAACCAAGATTGCTTGATGTGAAGGGTAGCATTTGAGAGGCTACCTCACTCAAAAGAGTCTCTGGAGCCAACAGTACTTGGCACCTAAGCCAGCCTTAAAAAAAACAAACAAAAAAAAAAAAAAAACTGATTTCCTATTTTTTTTCCCCAAATTGAACTTTCCACCGAGTGGGGAGTTAGAACTTCAGAACTCCTAGATGTTCCTCGGATGCAACTTGTAAGCCAAGACTGCACCAGGAGCTGGTGAAGGGGAAGGAAATCTGTAAGAGACAAATGAGAAGAGGGAAAAGAAGACAGATGAGGGTAACAGCCTACTTCTCCCTTTCCTAGAGAGGAAGGAATCTGCTCTTGGCTTGAGTTAGACTGCTAAAGCTATTATTTATAGCTTCCAGTCTCCCGAATCAGTGATACTATTCACAAGGGAAGGTTACCAGAAGCAGGGAGTGTCACCGGGGGCTGGGGAGGCCTTACGATAGCAGATGGTGGCCACGGGAGCTGTGGCAGCAGCCAAGAGCTCCATCGAAGTGGATTCGAGTCTGCGGCAGGGCATCTGTTTCCACGCTAGGGCTGAGCCTGAAAAATCTGCTGATGCCAGTCTTCCCTCACCAACCACGACAGTGGCCAGCTCAGCATCCAAGACCCAATGGCCCTTCAGGCAGGATGCACTGAGCTGAGGCAGAAAATTGGGATTTCTTCTCCCTGCCTCTTTAAAGGAATACCCTAAGGTCGCTTCTATAACTAGCAATTTGAACTGAATCCCTACTTGAGCACTGAGCAGGAAAAGCATGTGAATCCGTGAACTCCTCACTGTGTCAGTTTGAAAGTTACTGGAGTAAGAAAGAAGCCCGCCCCACCCCGTGCCCTTACCTGTACACCCCAATGAATAAGTGGCAACTCCATCTGCCTGCCGCTCCACGCACTCAGTGCTAGGGACAGTAGGCATTTCTAAGAAGCCATTAAAGAAAAAGAACTTAGCAAGCACGCTTTGCATTTTGAGCCTCTGCAGAGCCCATCTGCAGGAGGCAGATATTGCGGGTCACAAAATCTCATTGTTTTAGATGTGTGTATAGTTAAGAAACCAAGCCATGTGTTTGGAATTTCTAGGTTATGAAGGTCACACAATCAGAGTGTTTTTTAAATTGTTTCTTGAAATTATAATTACATCATTTTCCTCTTGCAAATCCTTTCTCCAAGCCTTCCTGTATGCCCTTATCTTACTTTCTTTCAAACTCATGACTTCTTTTTACATTGTTATTATATATGCATATGTATTACAAAACATAAATACAATCTGCCCCCCCCTTATAAGGTTAGCTGTATGTATGGTTTCAGCGCTGCCCACTGGGTGTTGACTGAATAGCCAGTTGACAGGCTCTTCCCTGGGCTCTCCTCCCACTCTCAGCATTCCTTAGTTCCCAGGGTATTTTTTGTAACAAACTGCCTGACCCATCATTTCATTTCCCATGCATTGACTCATCTTGCTCTTCAGCTCCTGCAGCTCCACAGTAGGTTTGAGATGCTTGTCAGTATTCAGGCATCTGTACTGGCCTGTCCTTGGGGTTCTGACAGGGTACACCCTCAGCTGCAGCCACTAAGAGCACCACCTGTGCACATTCACTGTGTTCCCTTTTAAAAGGGCCCTGCCCACCTCCCATCTCTCCCTCTTGCTCTCTCCCTCTCCCTCCCTCTGTCTCTCCTCTCTCCCTCTCTCCCCCTCTCTCTTTCTCTCTCTCTCTCTCTCTCTCTCTCTCTGCTCCTCCTGTCCCTGGACTCTGGTCTCCCCCCTCCCTTCTCCTTTTTATAATCCCTTTTCCTAATTTAAAAAGATTAAAAAAAAAAAAAAAACCCTCTGCTTGAACCCTGTTAGAGGGCATCTTTCTCTCTCAAGTTGCTTTTCTTGAGTTACAACAATGTTGTTGGAAGGTAGGCTGTGAGGACAAAAAGCCTGAGTGTAAAATTGTAGATTTCAGGTAAACTCTACTGTCCCAAAACACGAGGAGCCTTTAGCACCATGTCTGTCCAAACAGGAAGGCCAGCCCGCGACACCACATCAGGCTGAGTGATTTTTACTGAGCAGCTGTATGCAAAAGCCCTATGACAAAGAGGGAAATGTTCAGAAAGTGGCGATACAGAAGCCCCCAACTCCTGTCTTGGTATCTGTCACATAGTCACCTGGTCTGTTTTCCTAACAAACAAATAGAAAAAGATGGAAATATTCTGATACTCTGACCTCCTTGTTCGTTCTCGGGGGGGGGGGGGCAGCTCCTGCCACACTGAGTCCTCTCACTTCCTTCCTAAACAATGTGCTCTCGGCACCCTTTGCTCCACTCTAGAAGTGGGTGGCGAACAAACAGGAAGCCCCTGTGCCAGTCAGGGTAGCAGACAAGCAGAGCTCTGGGCATGCGTACCCAGGCACTGGGCCACCATGGACAAACACAGCCTTATATGGGGGCACCGTGTGAGACCATGAACAGGGCTCTATGTGCCTTTAGCAATTGAGCAGAGATCCTCGGCCACCTTCCATTGCTGATGAAAACACTATCCTGAGGAGAGAGAGTACAAGGGCTCCAGAATGACACTGGGCAGAGCCAGCGTTGGAATCCATGTCTCCTAAAAACTCCCTACTTCCGCTCCCCACCTCTTCTTGTGCAAGAGGAGAGAGAGAAAGAAGATATGTAATCGTGGGAAAGCTGGCCGATGCCCAGCCTAAGGCTTCTCTGAACCAGGAACTATGCGACTTTATCTGTCCTGACCACAGGCCTCCCAAAGCATCTGGCCTGCTACACCAAAGACAGCCCTGTTTGCACAGGTGCAGGCTGAATGGTCTGGAGTGGGAACAAAGCTCAATTAACTCTCTAAATACAGAGGTGGGATCTTCTAGCTAAATCTCTCTGCAGTTCAGACAGCCTGTTGCTGCAATGCAACAATGAGGAAACTTGTAAAAGGGAAATTGTGGTCCAGCATTCAAAGCCCACAGTCAGAGCAGCAGTGTTGAGTGCTTCAAAACTGTGACATCTGCAGACAAGGCCCACGCCCATCCTCCCACCCATGAGTCAAAGATGTAAAAGATTTCTCTGCTGATGACAGACACAATTCACACTAATTGAAGATGGGGTCTCACTAGGTTTGTTTGTTTTTTTTTTCAAGTAAAGCACTCTTTTTAATTAATTTTTATTTAAATTAAGAGCAATCTTATTTTACATACCAATCACAGTTCCCTCTCCCTCCAGTCCTCCAATCCCCCGCCCCCCAACCCCCATCCACCCCCATCCACTCCTCTGGGAGAGTGAGGCTTCCTATGGGGGATCGTCAAAGTCTGTCCTATCATTTTGGGCCCTTCTCCCTGTATCTAGACTGAGAGAGAATCCCTCCATAGGCAATGGGCTCCCAAAGCCCATTTGTGCACTAGGGATAAATACTGGCTCCACTGCCAGAGGCCCCATAGACTGCCCAAATCCCCCAACTGACACCCATGTTCAGGGGGCCTGGTTTGGTCCTATGCTGGCTCCCCAGCTGTCAGTCTGGAGTCCGTGAGCTCACGCTTACTCAGGTCAGCTGTTTCTGTGGGTTCCCCCAGCATGACCCCTTTGCTCATTACTCCTCCCTCTCTACAACTGGATTCCAGGAGTTTGGCTCAGTGCTTAGTGTCTGCTTCTGCTTCCATCAGCTACTGTGTGAAGGCTCTATGATGAAACATAAGGTAGTTATCAATCTCATTATAGCACTCTTTAACACTTGCTATGGTTTGGATCTTCTGTGTTCCTCAAGGGCCTGTGTGTCGTAACTTAATCCTCAGGATTTATTGAAGGTGGTGGAACCTTTAAATGATGGAGCTTGTCTAGCAGGGCCTAGGGTCACTGGAGTGTATCTTTAAGAAAGATAATGGGAAGCGAGAGAGTTTCTTCCTCTTTCTCTTCTCCTTCTTCCTCTTCTACTCTCCCTCCTCTTTCCTCTCCCTCCTCCTGTCCTGTCAATGAGGTCAGCCATTTTGCTTTGCTGTGTAGTCCCCACCGTTATGTGTCGCCTCACCACAGAACCAAAGAAACAGGATCAAGCAGTTATGGACTGGAATGCCAAAAACTGGGAGCAAAAACAAGCTTAGCTTTTTTTTTTTTTTTTCTCCAGGCAAGATCCCATGTATCCTAGGCTGGCTTTAAACTTGCTGTGTGTCTGAGAACGATCTTAAACAACTAGTCCTTTATGCAGATATTACAGACATGGGTTATCACACTGGGTTTGTGTAGAGCTGGGGATCAAACAGGGCTTTACACATGCTATCTACCAACTGAACTAAGCCCCCAGCCCCTTTATTTTCTTTATAAGTTGATTATCTTCAGGGCACAAGCTAGCTGACTGACATGCCAGACACCTCTAGCACATCAGAGGACATGTTGTTACTCCCACCACACAGATGAGAAGGGGACATTAGGAATGCCAGCTGTGTGTTTGGACCTCACGTCTGGTAACAGAGCTGTGATCGGTTCTGGGCATGGCTCTGGATCTGCAGTCTATCTGGTGTGCTGTTCCTTCCACCATCTCTGCTACAGCTGCTCAAAGCACATTTGACAGCCTTGTATCTCCTTCCCTTGGGGAAAAAAAGAAAAAGAAAAAGAAACAAACAAAAGACAGCAATTCCAGTGCCACTACCCACCTTACACTCACCTTGACCTTGGAGACCCAAAGTCAGCAAAACGAGTCTATCATCATTGTTCCCCTAAATTACTAACCAAAGGTGAACTGCCTCCTTAGTGGATGCTTCCTAGAGGTTCAGTTCATGATCCAGGCACAGATTCCGTTTGTAATGTGCAACCCGAACTAGCCAGTAGCAGGTTGATTTCTGTTTATGGAATACCTATATACTTAAGTGTGTATCAGTCCACCTATTTAAATTATAATCCTAGAATAGAAGCATATACTCTTTAGATTTTGGTTCAGTATAAAACAGTCACTCAGCATTAGACACCTAATGGACATATGATTTTTACAAGGAAGAAAATAATGATGATGGTGGTGGTGCTGCTGATGGTGATGATGATGATATAAAGAACGTACACTAGAAAAGCACCCAGAGTGCTTTACTGAAATTGCCCATAGGCAATGTCGAACAGAGAGTTGTTGTAGGAGGTCACTCAGGAGATAGAGCCAGCAGGTTCCCTATGAACTGGCATCCTCTGGCAGTAGCTGATAAAGGGATCAAGTGGCAGGAGACGTTCAGTGGCCTCAGAAAGCAACTGCTTCAGGGAGAAGTATCTGTAAACAAAGAGAAGCATCCTTCTTCCCACACCAGGAAACAAGAAGCTCTGAGTCATAATTTACCAAGCTCAGAGCCAAATTGGCAGGCAGGAGGAAAAAATCCACACAACCTTCCCAGTGGGGTGACGGACGGCTGGTTCAATGATGACATCCTGAGCATAGCACCAGCTGGGGGAGGGGTAGCTGGAGAACTGGCACAGAGAGCCTGTTCACCAAATGAGTCACAGTATGGATGCCCCTGCCAGGAGTGCAAGTTCCTGGTCCCATTGTCAAGCCTAAAGAGCATGGATAGTGTGGCAGCTCAGGACCTCACTCACTAAATAATAAGTCATACCTTGTTGTGATATATTATTTATGATTTATTAAAGCTTGACTAAAGATTCAGAAAAGCAAAGTCAGCCACGAGTCATAGAAGCCAGGCACACACCTTTAATCTCAGCGGCTAAAAACTAGAAGTTGGTGGTGTACACCTTTAATTCTAGGACTCAGGATTAAGAGATAGATGGATCTCTGTGAGTCCAAGGCCACCCAGATCTACACAAGAGTGAATCATTCTAAAGAGAATTGTAGCTCACACCATTAATCCCAACATTAGGGAAGTATATAAGACAGAAGCAAAGTCTCAGAGAGGCATCCATTCTCCAGCCACACTGAGGAGAGGCAGCAGTTTGAGACTTGGTGAAGAGCTTGTGTGTGGATCATCCCTTTCAGCCTAAGCTAGAGGTAAGAGTTAGTGCTTGGCTGCTTTGCTTTTCTGATATTCAGCTTGAAGCTGGAATCCCAATATCAGTCTCTTGGTTATTTATTTATTCATGTTACAGTACCTGGTCTAAGAATGAAATGAAGAAGCAGTGAGCATAAAAATTACCAGATACATTTGCATACCAATATGTGACCACCTCAGAAGGCACTTGGGCGTGAGAATACCTTTTAAAATACTTAGAAACTTTCTATCAAGATTATTCTCTACGTAACACAAAAATTTGGTTTCTAAAGGAATCAGGTAGACATAAGTGGTGTGAATAAAGACTACAAATAACTGATGGAGTGCAGAGTCCATATGTCTATCCATATACTAGACTATTATGATAAATCTTTCCGCCAAAAGCTGCCTGAGAGCCCCACTACCACGTGTAAGCTTTTCGCCAGCAGCCCGCCCGAGTTAGGCCCAAATGAATGAATACACAGAAACTTGTATTAGGTACAATGCTGCTTGGCCAATGACTAGGATTCTCATCTGTTAGCTCAGTCTCAATTATCATACATCTATATATTTTATAAAACTTATCGGGCACCTTATTGGTGTCCCTCCTTGCCGGTGGCTCACATCCTGCCTCTTGTGGAGGAGAACGGAAAAAGGGGCCCTTCCTGTTTCTCCTTTGCTTAAATATGAGTCTCCTTGCTATGTCATTTCCTGTCTGGGTCATCACTTCTCTACTACATTTCCCAGAATCCTCTTTGACTCCTAGTCCCGTCTACTTGCTGTCTCATTGGCCAAACAGTATTTTATTTAACAATCAATAAGATAAACATACACAGTACATTCCCCATCACCAGACTGCCAGCCATTGCCCTCCTTCCGACTTGCACTTAGGACACTTTTTTTTTTGCAGTCATGGTTTGCTGAGTGCTTTTAGTGAGAATAAGTAAGGCTTTGAAGTAATAGCACAGAAAATTTATAAATTGGAAGTCTATTTTTACTTTTAAAATAATTTTACACTTACAAGCCATTGGAGGTCAATAGCTTCTAGTCTTTAAAGAAATGATTTTGGAAAAGAAGTCTACCTTAGTTACAAATGCTTTCTAAACTCTTCGGAAACGGGGCTCGGGAATCAATCCACACACTCATATTTCAACTCTCTTGTCATGTTTTTAATATCTTATTCCATAGCTCACAGGGACGAGACTTGGAAAAGCATAAAATACACTTTCTGAATCATAGAACTCTATTGTGTTTTAATTGAAGGGAGGGTGGCACGTAAGTTGCCGTATGGGATGGCAGTATGGAAAGATGCATGATCGTTACAAACATCATTTCTCAGGATGTGGTATTGCAACAGATTAGCACACTCATGCCACTCACTGCATGAGCTTAAATAAATGGCATAGGCTTGTGATAAATACAGATTGCTGTCTTTTATATGAGGGTACACATTAGTGATGATGCTATTATCTCTGCATTTGAGGTCAAGTGAAAAGATTAGTGTGCCATATTTGAAGATGGATCATGCATGCTTATTTCTGGCACTCACATCCAAATAATTTCCAGGTGCCTCCCATGGTCTTTAGTACCCAGAGGATGGCAGCCTATATCCACACTGCAGTTCTATCTTTTCTAATTTTCTGATTGAAAGGCTGCTTAATTGTCTGTTCTGTGCCTGATGCTGCTCTCTGTAGAGCGGGGATGGTAATGTGTCCTACTAAAAGGGTTTGGCAAGCTTCATGGAAAGCATTTGGAATAGTGTCTAGCATACAGTAAAGTCTACAAAAGCATTAGCTCTTTGTATGACAAGGACATTTTCACATCGGTATCCCTATTTCCACTTCTCAGCTCTTACTGCTTCCCTCAGTAGACTCAACAAACAAGATGCAATGCAGGGGTTCCTGTTCCTGTCATATCCCCCTTGCTCGGTTCAGTTCAGACTGATTATCCACTCTTCATGGCTTATACTATTCAGTAAACATTTCAGTCATAGAACCCACAATAGATTTGCTTTACTTATGTTTCCATGTAGTGGGAAATTTCCTTTGCTTAGAAAACACCTTGATGGATAAAAATCTGGCAGGAAAGATGGGTCCCAAAGATTCTGGTCATTAAGAAAAAAATAAACAAAGAGAGAGCTAACTCTTCGTTGTGAGAGGTAAACATGTATTTTGGCATTGGGGTAAGCACTGGAAACCAAGATGGGGAAAAGTAACTAAGCAACCTAAAAAAATATTTAGCTTGCATTTAAAGATGATCAATGGGGAATTCCTGGTGGTTGGGGCTGAAGAACATTTAAGATGGAAATAAGGACAATTGATGCTCAAATTGTTGGCATTTCTAAAATGTGAAAATCAGCTAAGCCTGATGCATGGGCAAAAGGCTTGCAGTTTGTGGCATGTGGAAGAAACCAAGGGAGTGTGGGACACTCAAGCTTCCTGTCTGTTGCTTCGATAGAACAGCCTGACCAAAAGCATCTTTGGAGAAGAGAGAGTTTATTTGGCTTACAAATTCAGGCTACTGCCATCACTGAGGAGGAGTTAAGGCAGGAACTCTAGCAGCCAGTCACATGGCATGTGACATCCATAGTTAAGAGCAGAGTGGAACAGGTGCTACATGACGCTCATCTGGGGCTCCTGGTCAGCTAGGTTTCCTTAGTGTTGAGTACTTCAGAGCCAGGCCATTGAATAGGTATGCCTACAACCAGGATGCATCTTCCCACCTGAACCATCTGGTCAAGAAAATCCCACAAGCCAATCGGATCTAGATAATTCCTCAGTTGTGACGCTTTCCTCAGATGATTCTAGGTTGAGGCAAGTTGACATTTAAAACCAAGTTCCATGCAGAGATGAAGAAAAGGAAGGCCTTTGTTTGAAAACCAAAATTATGTTTAAGTTTTAACTACTATGCTTTGAAGATCCATAAAACAAAATTGCCTCTGACCTGCAAGACTCTTGCCCAAGGACAAATTGTTCCTGAAATATTGGAGGCTATTGTTTATGGGAAATAACAAGTCACATGTTTTCACTTCCCTAAACAAGTTTGTTTGACCCAAATGCACATCCAACTACACTGGATGTGCTTGATTGTATGTGGGTGGGAGGTTCGCAGGCAGGAAATACGTCAGGGATGCACACGTGCCCATGATTGGATGTAAGCCACAGGCACATAGACAAGAAGTACATATGTATGTATGCTTGCCCCTGATTACACTTTGAGCCCCTGCTGCTATGACTCGGAGCCATTTCCTGAGAACGTAGGTATAGATCTGCTCAGAGCCCATCCACCTGGCCAGTGTGTAGTTAAAACTTGCTTCAAATTTGACTTTAAGTTGCGGTGGTAGTAGTCTTATTCTCTACTGATGGCATTAACATTTTTGGAGGCCCCAGTGAGACTAAGACCACCCACCCAAATTCTAACGCTGGTCCTTCACTCCAGAACTCTGGGCCTGAGAGGACACTTCAGAAGGCACATGCCTTGAGATGTTCCAAGGCACTGAGGCTGCCTTCAGTCCGTGGAGTGTCAGAGTGAATTTCTATTCTGAGAAATGCAGCAAGCATCTACAGAGGCCTCCAGATGAGTCATAGTCTGGTTCTGTTTTATAGGACCCCCATCTGGGATGTGGAGGGGGGCTTGGCAGTACCCCAATATTCTCCCATCCAGGGAAAATAGCAAGACATCACCCACCCACCTGGTTCTGGTTGATTGGAAAGTTTTGTCTATCTTGTTGGAAAGTTTTGTCTATCTGTTTCTCAAGAAAGTCTGTCTGCCTATTTTCTTGGAAAGTTTTGTCTGTCTGTGTTTTCTGGTGTTTACCTAAATGTTGTTTAAACATGGTGCTGAGATAAAAATGAGTCAGATAATTTTGCTGTCTCTTTGCACTAGCAAACAGTCGCCACTGCTGCCATGACTGCTTCTATGGCCAGTGTTAGTGTTCAAGCACCTGTACTGGCCTGTCCTTGGGGTTCTGACAGGATATGACCTCAGCTGCAGCCACTAAGAGCACCTCGAACATATTCACTATGTTCTCTTTTTAAAAGGGCCCTGCCTAACTCTCCTCTCCTCTCTCTCTCTCTCTCTCTCTCTCTCTCTCTCTCTCTCTCTCTCTCTTTTTCTCTCTCTGCCCCTCTTTCCTCTCTCCTGCTGTCCTGGGAAGCCAGTTCCCCGCTTCCACTTTTTGTGATCCTTTTCCATAATAAAAAGCCCCTCTGCTTGAACCCTGTCACATGGCATCTTTCTCTGAGCGCTGCTTTTCTTAAAATACAACAGCCAGGGCTTTTAGAATTTATCTCTGAGCTCTCTGGACAGTGGATTCAGAGTAGAAAGAATTCAGATGTCTTTGGGGTATGATAAAATTAAAGTTGTTTTAATGGTGTTCCACTTTATTGGAAAGCTGGCTCTAGAATTGGGTTATGGCTCTTCATTCTCTAGACCCACACATATTAAAAGTTTCCTCTATGCCCTGTGTCAGTAGAGCCAACTGACACTGACAAGGAAAAGAAAACAAAGCAAAATAGGCACAAAAAAAAATAGACTTGATTTATGTGAATATTCTGTACCCCAGGATTTATGTTTATTTTATTGGATATGGTTTAAAATCCATAAAATCCATGAAAAAAGTTAACCTCAAATTATTAATACTGGAAGTTGATAATTAAAAATCTATGCATAGATAAGCTTAAAGGAACCATGTGTCATGATTCCATTTTGGGATGTAAGCAAAACATGGATTGCCACCATCTTCAGACAGCCATATAACTGGTCACTATCTTTGCTAGGATTGGAGAGGGCAGAAGCCATGTGACTTCACCATCTTTGGGCAGTCATTGGACTGCCCAAAGTCATTGGACTGTCAGATGGCTGACAGTCATCTTCGTTAGGGCTGTAGAAGATGGATGTCATGTGACTCACTGTCATGTCCATTAAAGGTGACCTCGTAGAGTAGGCTTACCAAGGAGACAACAGGTCCCCAATATATTTTGGATTAGGGAAGATTCTGTATGATAATTCTTTTCCTGTAAACAAGGTTTGTGACAGATAGGATTTAAAAACAATGCTTGTTTAGTAAGGTATTAAAGCTGCTCCTCTTTGCTTTCATATGCAAGAATGTACCTTGACTGGCAGTCGTACTGCCAGTCACCCAGGTGGTACTGTGTTTAAGGGGTCATGAGAACAGCTGAGACTTGCCAATGTGTGGCAGCACTAGAGTTCCTAGAGAAAGCCCAGTTGCAATGGTGGGCCTTAGCATCTTGGGAAATCCTGGTGCCCTGTGATAGTCACCAGAAGCACCAGCCACTGTGAAATGCAGCAGGCTGGGATCTGGAAGGAAGAGTATGTTTATGCTGCTGAGGGCGGGGTCAAAGAGGCGATTCAAGCCCCTCAGAAAAATCCAAAGGATTATGAATGAATCCCAGATATTAAGCATTGAAATGTTTGCACTGTTGGAGCTTGGTTTTGCCTTATGCAGCTTGTGGTTGTGCCCTGTTTTCTCCTTTTGAAGTATAAAAAAAAATTTTTAAAAAGTACTTTATTGTTTTCATCTTCTTTTTTTTATTTAAATTAGAAACAAGCTTCTTTTACATGTCAATCTCAGATCCCTCTCCCCTGCCCCCCACCGGCCCCCTATCTCATCCCCTTTCTGCTCCCCAGGGAGAGTCAGGCCTTCCATGTGGGATCTTCACAGTCTGTCACATCATCTGGAGCAGGGCCTAGGCCCTCCCCTGTGTGTCTAGGCTGAGAATCTATGTGGAGAGGGCTCCCAAACTCCATTTGAGTACTAGGGATAAATACTGATCCACTACCAGTGGCCCCATAGATTGTCCAGACATCCAAACTGACCTCCTCATTCAGGGGGTCTGGAACAGTCCTATGCTGGTTTCTCAGTTATCAGTCTGGGGTCTATGAGCTCCCCCTTGTTCAGGTCAGCTGTTTCTGTGGGTTTCTCCAGCCTGGTCTTGACCCCTTTGCTCATCACTCCTCCCTCTCTGAAACTGGATTCCAGAGTTCAGCTCAGTGTTTAGCTGTGGTTGTCTGTTTCTGCTTCCATAAGGTAGTCATCAATTTCATTGTCAGAGAAGGGCATTTAAGGTAGCCTGGTACTTTTTTTTTTTTTTTTTTTTGATATTTCAGGAGCACACAGACTTTCTAAGAGGAAAACTTTAAGTTTAAAAGTGTAAAATTTTTAAGAGGAAATTTTGGAGTTTTACAGAAAATTTAGGTTAAAAAAGTGGATTTTTTAAGGAATGGCATTTAAAATATTAAATTTACAAGCCTATGGACATTTTAAGTTTAGAAAATTTTCATATCATTGATATTTGATCTTAAAAATAAATAAAAGGCTAAAAATTAGAGCCACAGCTATGAGCACAAAATACTAAACACTAGACACTGAGATATTTCTACCTAAGCAATCTGGAAAAGGGCTCAGAGCAGCTTCTCAACCTATGGCCCATGATCCTTTGGAGGTTGGAAAATCTTTTTACAGGGGGAATCTAGGACCATCTGCATGCTTGCTGTTTGCATTATGATTCATAACAGTGGCAAAATTGCATTTGTAAAATAGCAACAGAAATGACTTTGCGGTAGGGGAGTGTGTGGAAAGGTGGATGCACTGTGAAGGTTGAGAAGCACTGGCTTAGAGAATGTCCTTACCTAAGGTCTAGTCACGCTTGACGATGCATGTCTAGCCTTTTCCTTGTCTTTGCTAACTTTGTTAAGCTTAAGCTGTTTTGACAAACTGAGTCACATACGGAACTGTTATATTCTGTAATAGTGCACTATTAAAGGATCAGGAAAGTTTCCAGGCTCTCTGTGGACAGTGTTTATGAGTTACAAGTTTTATTTTGATAATGAAAGGAACTTGAGTTCAGAAATTGTTACTTTTTAAGGCTCAAGACAAGATAGGGCTCTAAAGACCTAATCTTATAAAAACTTACAATTGTAAACTGTTAAAAATAATTAGGACATGCAAATTAATAGTTATCTTATCAATGATCAAATGCTTTAATATGTTCAGAACTATAATTGTAGTCCTGCTAACCACTGATGTAATTAATTATAGGAAAGAGCTTTATTTAACTTCTTATATGTGTTTTCAAGGTTAAGTCTAGGTTTCTTTAGCTCAGATACACTTAATAGGCAATGTTCTCAAACTTGTCAGAGATCTAGTGGTGGCATTTAAAATGTTTAATGTAAAAAGCTTACTGTGACAGAGACCTCCAGCTCCTAGCAGTGACCCTGAAGGTCCCCAAATAAGATCACAGAGAACTACCACGACTCCACCTAGAATGTGGTAATGGGCAGGGCTGTCCCACTGCTGAATCTGCCACCAGGACCCAGTCCAAAGTGTGGACAAGCAGGACAGTGGAAAGTTGATCACCCCACTTTGCCTAGACAAAGTAAGGTCAGTCCCCCACATGGTCCTCCTCATCAGGGAAGTCTCTTACTTTCTGGGTCTGGTGGCCAAAGACTGGTGCTATCCTAGAACCTCTGCCCCAGGAGTCTAGGATGACTGTCTGGGTAGTGGACTTGTCTCTGTCATTTCAACTGATGCTCAGGGCATTTGGATTATACTTTCTGGTATAATTTATCCTTCTCAGATCTCCAATGGTATTGATGGCCAGGCTAACTATAGCTTTGTCAGCTTAGCAGCATCAAGCCACCAGGTTCTTCTCCAAGGCTGCAGCCACCCTGTTAGTTCATTTCATATGTAAAAACTAGGCTTTCCTTTTTCTAGAGCTACTAGGTCACCTGTTTAGAGAAAATAGACAGATTCGCCTTGCTAACAGACTTCAGATTAAAAGATAAACAGATTTCAGATGTAACTTCCCACTAAAGGAACAAGTTTTGTAATGACCGTTCTCAGTAATAAATACTACTTGATAACTTGATATATCCTCTCTGGGTACCATTAATCTGGTGGTTATTAGATCCCAGTATAAACAGGTACCCATTACAGAGTCAAGCATTTGACTCAGGATGCAAGTCAAGGGGGAATGTAAAATGTAATGTAAAAGTTACATTTTAAGTTTTAATTACTATGCCTAAGAGATCCATGAAACAAAACTGCCTCTGATCTTCAAGCCTTTGCCCAAGGACAGATAGTTCCTGAAACGCGGGAGGCTATTGCTTATGGGAAACAAGTCACATGTTTCCACTCCCCTAAACAAGTTTGTTTGACCCAACTGTACATCCAACTACACTGGGTGTGCTTGATCACGTGGGCAGGAGGTACACAGGCTGGAAATAAGTCAAGATGTATGCTTGCCCCTGATTGAACCTGATGGGAAATACTTTAAGTTCCTTCAAACAGTGACTTGGGGCCATTTCCTAGGAACTCAGTTTGGACCTGGCCAGAGCCCATCCACTTGGCCAGTATTTATTTAATGCTTGCTTCAAGTTTTACTTTAAACTCTGGCAGTGGTCTTATTCTTTACCAGTGGGATTAACACTTGAACAATGAGGCATAATTATAGGTATACAAGTATTGAAGGGCATTACAGCTTGTAGTAGAATGAAATAAACATTTGGCTAATGTTTGCTTCCAGGACTTTCTCCAACTGTCCTCCTCCCAAACCTGCTTTGGATGACATCTCTCAGAGCATACCCAGAAGCTCCCTTCTGGAGCTTTCCTCTCAGCCAGACACGCCCAACAAAAGGCTTCAAAGTGCAGGTCCCTTTAGCCTCTGAAACCCCGGAAGCTGGCCCTGCGCATTGGTGCTATCAACTCAATGTTATCAAAGCACATGTCATACTTGAAAGAAAGTGTCTTTATGAAACTCAGTTTTATGTACACCAGTCAAGAAAGTTAAAAAATAAAAGTAGCCCAGTTTTGGAAATAACATCAGGTGGTGTGTTTTCCCTCTAAGAATTCTGACGGGGACTATGGCGGGGACAAGAAAGCCTGAGTAAAAACACTAACTCCATTTTTGACAAAAGGGTACTTAGCGGCTGAACCATGGGTGAGAGGGTGGGCGCAGTGCAGTCTGTGGACACAGAGCATGCGTCAAACCTTGCTTGCCCCTATTATCAGCTCACCATTGAGTCTTCTGCCCTGCTCTTCAGTCACACAATCCTTCCCTTTTCAGGCAGTCATCACCTGTCAGAGTCGTCTGTTGATCCCAAACTCATTGCCCTGTTGTCTATCTGTCTACTCTTTTCATGGAGCCTTGTCTTATGACACCTCTACTGAGCCAGGGTCATTACTCCCATTTTACAGATGAGAAGCCTGTTGAGGCAACTGAGCTCTTACAAGGGCTAAAGGAAAGACTTGGAATTTGAACTGGGGCAGACGTACTCCTGAGACAGAGCTCTTAACCACTAGACAGTGGCTTAGACACCTTCATTTCATAGAGCAAACTTGATTATCATGTCTCTAGAAAGAGCGAATTCTAAGAAACTGTAAGGAAATTTTCGCAGAACACTTTCCTTTAACATGGAGAATGACTCAACAGAAGGGAATCTACCAATACTTCCCTGTCTCTGACTGCAGAATGGAAGTAGAATAGCAACGCTGTACTCCTACCCTTCTTGCAAGACGTTAGCATATAGAGGAGAGCAGAGAACTAGCCACCTCTCTGTGGCAAAGAACTTCACATGGAACCATCTCATCCCATAAATTCAAAGCAAAGAACCATAGTCTCCTTCCTCTCTACAGTTCCATGTTGTAAGCAGCACTTTCCGAGAGAATCGTAAGAGTGAGGGATAGATGGATATTCACAGCCTAGAAATAAGTTGTTTCTGTCAGTCTTGGGATAGTTTTCAGAACCCTTTATGGAATCCAAAGTCCATTCTTACAAAAAATGACATAGTGTTTGCACATTCCCTGCACACATCTTCCTGTTTACTTAAATCACCTCTAGATAACTTATTATATCTAATAAGATGTGTCAGTAAACAGTTGCCACACTGTGTGCTTAGAAAATAGTGATAGGAATTAAAGCCTGCACATGCTCAAATTAGGCATGTTTTTTTGCAAAAACAAAATCCAAATTTGAATTAATCCAGGAAGATATGTATGTATGTATATATGTATGTATGTACATGAATTTATACATACATACATACATACATACGTGCGTGCGTGCTTGCGCGTATGTGTGATATTCTTTTCTCCAAATGTTTATAACAAGAAGCTATGAGGGCAGGATAAAAATATTTCTTTTTTATTTTTTAAAACCATCTTTAAACCAATCCCAGTTCCCCCTCCCTCCTCTCCTCCCATTGGTCCCACCTTTCCCCATTGCCACCCCTTAACTCCTCCACCTCCCCCATCTGTGGGCTCCTCAGAGAGGGTGAGGCCTCCCATAGGGAGTCAACAAAGTCTGTCACATCAACTTGAGGCAGAACCAAGGCCCTTCCCCCTGTATCTTTGCTGAGCAAGGTATTCCTCCATAGGGAGGTATACCAAAAGGCCAGTTCATACACTAGGGATAAATTCTGGTCCTACTGCCAGTGACCCCATAAACTCTCGAGCCACACAACTGTCACCTGCATTCAGAGGGCCTAGTTCAGTCCTATGCGGGTTCCCCAGCTGTCTGTCCTGAGTCAGTGAGCTCCCACTCGCTTGGATCTGTTGTAATTTTTAAAAGTTGTGAGTGAGGGAAAGATGCCATGGGTGGAGGGATTTTTTTATTAGGGGAAAGTGAATGGGAAAGGCGGGAGGGGAGACCTGCCTCTGGGAATAGGAGTACAAGAAGAGAAGAGAGAAACAGAGAGAGAGGGAGGGAGGGAAAAAAAGAGACAGAGAGATAGATAGCAGAGAAAGAGAGGGGATGGGAGGTGGACAGGGCGCTTTTAAAGGGAACATAGTGAATGTGCACAGGTGGTGCTCTTAGTGACTGCAGCTGAGGGCTTACCCTGTCAGAACCCCAAGGACAGGCCACAGATGCCTGGATACTAACAGGGCCAGCTGTTTCTGTGTTATTTTCCCACTGTAGTCTTGACCCCTTTGCTCATATAATCACTCCTTTCTCTCTTCTACTGGACTCCAGGAGCTTGGCCCAGTGCTTAGCTGTAGACCTCTGCATCTGCCTCCCATCAGTTACTGGATGAAGGTTCTATGATGACAATTAAGGTAGTCACCAATCTGATGAAAGGGGAAGGCCAGTTCAGGCACCCTCTCCACTATTGCTTACAGAATTAGCTGGGGTCATCCTTGTGGATTCCTGGGAATTGCCCTAGTGTCAGGTTTTTTACTAACTCCATAATGGCTCCCTCAATCAAGATATCACCTTCCTTACTCTGCCTCTCTGTCCTTCCCCCAACTTTTCCATCCCATTCCCTCATGTTCTCCTCCCAGTCCCTCTTCCCCTCCCACCCTCCCGCACCCCCACCCCCATGCTCCTGATTTACTCAGGAGATCTCATCTATTTCCCCTTCCCAGAGGAATCCATGTATGTCTCTCTTAGGGTCCTCCTTGTTACCTAGCTTCTCTGGGGTTATAGACTGTAGGCTAGTTATCCTTTGCTTTATGTCTAATATCCACTTATAAGTGAGTACATACCGTGTTTGTCTTTCTGGATCTGGGTTACTTCACTAAGGATTTTTTTTTTTTCTAGTTCCATACATTTGCCTGTGAATTTCAAATTGTCATTGTTTTTTGTAGGGGAAGCTGTAGCCACGCCTACTTAGGGACAAGCAGGAAATTGCTCTCTTCTTTCTTCTTTTCTCTGTGGAGATGCTGAACAGTCGAGACACAGGAAGCCAGAGGAGTAAGAGGTCCCTGGAGCTTTCTCCAGTAAGATTAGACCACATGGAAATACATGGATTTATAGAAAATGGGTTAATATTTAAGACTGAGCTAGCAAATAAGAAACCTTAGCCAGTTGACCAACAGTTTCATAAATAATAGTGTTTATGTGTTCATTTGGGACTGAAGCAGCTCTGGGACTAGGCTGCTGGGAAGAATGCTTATTACATGAGCCCTCTGTCAGTTGTGGGGTTGGTAATGATATTTTCCCATCTGTGGGATGCCATTTTGTCTTTCTGACTATGTCCTTTATCTTACCAAAACTTCTCAATTTCCTGAGATCCCATTTACTAATTGTTGCTCTCAGTGTCTGTGCTACTAGTGCTATATGTAGGAAGAAATTTCCTGTGCCAGTGCATTCAAGGCTACCTCCCACTTTCTCTTCTATGAGGTTCAGTGTGGATGGATTTATGTTGAGGTCTTTGATCAATTTGGACTTGAGTTTTGTGCATGGGAAAAGACATGGATCTATCTGCAGTCTTCTACATGTGTACATCCTAGTCTCGATGTCGACATGCTAGTATCATTTGTTGAAGATGCTTTCTTTTTTACATTTTAAAATTTTAGCTTCTTTGTCAAAAATCAGGTGTTATACGTATGTTAATTAATATCAGGGTCTCCAATTCAATTCCATTGGTCTACCTGTCTGTTTTTGTGTCAGTACCAAACTGTTTCATTACTATAATTCTACAATAGAGCTTCAAGTCGGGGATGGTAATGCCTCTGGAAGTTCCTTTATTGTACAGAATTGTTTTAGCTATCATGGGTTTTTTGTCTTTCCATATGAAGTTGAGTATTGTTCTTCCAAGGTCTGTGAAGAATTGTGCTGGGATTTTCATGGAGATTGCATTGAATCTGTAGACTGTAAATGTTTATAAAAAGAAGCTATATGGGCAGGATAAAATTTTTCAGTGATCCTAGTCAAACACATTTTTTGTTCTTCCTTTTTTTTGTTCACCCAAGGACAATATTTTATGTTCATCTGTGTTTGGTTTTCTTTTCTCACCAGAAATACATTTTTTATTTGTAACAATGTTTCCAAGGTAAGAGTTCAATTGACCGTGTGAGTCAAGGTTCTCCAGAAAAATTAGGATGAATAGGATTATATAGGAATGTATGGAGATGTTTGTATATTTATGTATTTATGTATTTATTTACTTATTTATTTCTTTATCTCATACAACATGGAGGCTGAGATTTAGTTTGAATCCAAAGATCTGAGACTCCAAGGAACCAATGATGATGAAAGCTTAAAGGGGAAGGAAGGTACTGATGTCAGTTCTGGATTGGAAAAAGGTATGTCAGCAGAAGGTAGGAGAGAATGAATTCACTCTTCTGCCATCCTACCAAAAGCTGTCTACAGATTCAATGTGGTTTCCATAAAAACTTTAATGCAATTCTTCATGGAAATTGAAAACCTAATCTTTTGTTTAAATTAGAAACAAGATTGCTTTACATGTCAATCTCAGTTCCCTCTACCTCCCCTCCTCCCCTGCCACCCCACAACTAAAACCCTACCTATCACATATTCTTTCTGCTCCCCAGGGAAGGTGAGGCCTTCCATAGGGGGTCATCAGAGTCTATCATATCCTCTGGGATAGGGCCTAGGCCCACCCCCATGTGTCTTGGCTCAGGGAGTACCCCTCTATGTGGATTGGGCTCCCAAAGTCCACACCTATGCTAGGGATAAGTACTGAGCTACTACGAGAGGTCCCATAGATTTCTGAGGTCTCCTCACTGAAACCCACGTTCCTGGGGTCTGGATCAGTGCCATGCTGGTATCCCAGCTATCAGTCTGGGGACCAAGAGCTCCCCGTTGTTCAGGTCAGCTGTTTCTGTGGGTTTCACCAGCCTGGTCTGGACCCCTTTGCTCATCGCTTGTTCTTCTCTGCAACTGGATTCCAGCTCATCATTAGAAACAACACACACATACACATATGCACACAAACACACAAAACCACATGTTAGTCAAATCATTTTGAACAAAAAATAACTACTAAAGATATCACCATTCATAATTTAAGTTATATTAAAGAGCTATTATATTTATAAAAAAACAGTGCAGTACCAATTTTAAAACAGGCACACTGACCACTGAATAGAAGTGAAGACTCACATATAAGTCAATACACCGATAGCCACCTGAAATTTGACAAAGGAGTCAAAAACATACACTGGAGAAAACACAGGACTGTCAACAAATGGTGCAGGTTAAACTGGATAGCTATCTGTAGAGAAATGAAACTCAATCTTGATCTTCATCACTCTCCCTGAACAAAACGAAACTCCAAGAGGATCAAATGTTTCAACATAAGCTCTGATACCCTGAGTCTGGAAGAAGATAACATAGGGGATATGCTTGATCTTGCAGGCACAGGACAGGAGTGTCTCAACGTGACACTAGTAACAAAGACCACTGATTGACAAATGGTACCACATGAAACTCAAAAGCTCCTGATGGTTGATCTTGACTGTCCACTTTAAAAACTTTTACAATAATCTACTACACTCACATCTTGTGAGGGCATTTCTAGATGGGATAGATATCAGGCTGCAGCTTCCCCAGCCTTCCAGAGTGGACTCAATACCAGCAGTCCCAGGGATTTGCAAGCCTTAGGTGTCAGATTGGAACTGCTGGAGCATCCATACCCATGGACTGGAAGCCACCAGGTTCTCTGCTTCTTGAGCATGAAGCTGACCATTGTCAAACTGATCTATATGGACCTGTTTCTCTGGAGAACCCCGCCTACTACATTAAGCTACCTGCTTAATGGTCCAGTTGATGTCAAAAATTAATCACCCCTGTCAGATAAATAGTAAGATAATGACTATGCTAGGTTTTCAACGTTCAGAAAACCATGGCATTTTAAACACCCTATTCTTTGTCATTTTAACATGGATAACCGGAAGTTTTGTGCCTTCCATCTTCCAGTGCCTTCTGGAAGCAGATGCCACAACTTTCATTCTAGAAAATGTCTTAACTTTTCTCAAGACAGTGAGATAGATTATCTCTTCATGCTGCCTTGGCCATGAGAATCCTTCATGCTGATTTATTTGCAGGCCAACTCCTTTTGGATCCATATTAAACATAACTATCATTGGAACTGCTTAGAACTCTAGACTCAGTATGCTAGTTGTCATTTAATTGCCTGCCAGCTCTAAATTCACCCTTTTTGTCTGCTCTGGGCCCCTTAAATGTTTCCTTTGGCTTCTGGCACTGTCAGCCTGTCTATAATGAGCTCAGAAGAGGCATCGTAGAGAACAGAATTGTGTCCTGGCTCTGGTGCCAGCCTGGGCAGCCTCCTGCAAGGCTCACAGCTTGTCCAGGATCCTCCTACAGCATGGGGTGGGGGATTTCCTAGGCCTCAGCACCTGCTACAGAGGCAGCCTCCCCAGTCTGGCTCCTACAGTGCACTGCAGTAAATAGGACCCAGCAGGGGGAGCTTAACCCCCACCCTCACCAAGACGATTTGTAACAGAGTTCCCCTAATGGGACACCTTCCTGTGAACAGATTTCCCCAATACCCTAGAGGGCAGATTTCCAGAAAGTTCCTGGGGGCTAAATTCAAGATAATTTTGCCAACACAGCATCCTGGGAACTTTTTTATCATCCAGCTGCATCCTCTCCAAGCAGGTCTGGATCTGTGCCTCAGATCCACTGAGCATATGTGCAGTGTCTATTGCCTTCCTACCCTACCTATGCAAATATGGCGTACCCATCAACTCAACCACATTTAAATTTTCAATTTCAGTGTTTTGTGGTAGATATACCTTCTTAAGTTTTCCATAAATGTGTTTGTAGAATTCAAAGACAGTTAGTTAATAGAATACTAGCCACAAGTGAAGGCTGAGCCTTGTTAACTTGCTGCACACCAATCCCAGATCAGAAGCGGGTGTGACGAAGTAAAGCAGGTATTCCTGATAAGACTAATGAAGCTGATGAGCCTACACCTAGGTTAGACTTCTCCTGCAACTGAGAAGGGACCCTTCGCAGTCCAAGTGTGAGCATAAAGAACCACAAGACTTTAGAGATTGCCAAATCAAATGCACTTTCTTAAAAGGTTCCAGAAATCCATATTGCCTGCCCAGACTGGGAGTGAATTCAGGAGACAGTAAACGCAAACATGGACGGCTATAGATGGTGATGAGCTCTAACGAGGCAGACTGGAGAGTTTCAGGCTGGAGAACACGAGCGGAGAATGACAATTTCAGACTAAAATAGAAGAGGCTGATGAGCACCACGCTGATTAAGCAGGAAGGTCTCAGCTCAAGTTCCCAGGGCTGCCTCAAACTGAAAATGTTCCAATTAGTCACGCGTTCCCTCACCACTGCCCAGAGCACTGAGGGCTGTGGTGGCATGGATGTGATGACAGGAGGGCAGGCTCTGGTCTGGAATCCCAAGTCCACTGAGAACTAGTTATGTACTCGGAGCAGCCCTTTTACTGGAGTCTCTACCCACAGCAAGAGCCCAGGCTGTCTGTCGCCTGGTGAAAAGCTACACTGAGTAGGAATTTCCCATGACAGTGCTGGACTCACAAGTGGACTCACCTTCTCACCTGCATTAATGAGTTGGCTAGGACCACTATAACAAAGACCAATAGAATGATAGAAATCTATTGCCTCTAGAGGCCAAAGACCAGAACCTATGCCACAGCCACTCAGAATCCATAGAGAAAGCATGCATCCTGGTTTCCCACAGCTCCTGACATCCACAGACGGTTCTGAGCTTGTAAAATAACATGCAGTGCATGTTACCATCTTCATAAGGCATTTCCCTCTACCTCCTCGCTTCATGTCTCTGTGCCTGCTATGTCTACGTCCAAACTTACCTTTCTGTAAGGGCGCCGGTAATGTTGACTTATAGCCCATTAGCCCCATGATAACCTGACTAACTCTCTGAAAGATGGAGCCTCATTCTGAAGTATTAGATGTTCCATTTTCTTTTGGTGGGAAAAGACTCAGTGCAATCCATAGCATACCTCCTTGGTTTGCTGCCAAGAACATCCTTCCTCCACAGTGAACAATCAGTTCACTTAGAATACAGTTTCTACCTTATCAGTTTCCAGAATACATGAAAGGTTTGCATGCTATGAATGTCTAGACAGTGCATAGGTACATGTTTACCAGCCCTCTATCCTTCTCTGATCTCTGATCTTTGGTGACAACCTTCAGTCTCTCAACACCACCACCACCCCCTTCTAGCCTGGTGTGGCCACTCCCTGTACCCATGGCATACCCACCTCTTGCTCTCTCTTCTTAATCTGATTCCTGAATTTGAAGACACATTGCACTGAAATCCCTAAACATTCACTAAACAGCAGAAATCTCGACAAAATGGGAGAACCTGAGAGATGGCTGTACAGTTCACATCTGAACCTGAAGCCAAAGTCCTTGCCTGCCAAGCAAAAACTTGGCAAAGGAAGCACATTTTCCTAGGGGCTGCTTCCTGTGGATTGCAAGGGTAGGCCCCAGTGCTAGAGAAGCAGGCTGCCTGGGCATATCAGACCACAAGAAACAAAGCAGTGCTGTGCAGGCAGGTATACACAGACGTGTGGGAGAAAGATTAGGAAATTGAAGTAAGTCCCATGTTCTTGTCACAAGCTAAAGGTCCTGCAAAAAACAGAACCAGAAAGCACTGTCACTCATATTCTCTTTCTGTGTATGTCTGTGTGTGTGTGTGTGTGTGTGTGTGTGTGTGTGTGTGTGTGTGTGTCTGTCTGTCTGTCTGTCTGTCTGTCTGTCTGTCTTTCTCTGTATCTCTATACATATCTCTGTGTCTCTTTCTGCCTCTGTCTCTACTCCCACCACCACCACCCTCTTTAAACACTTTAGGGGGACAGACACAGACAAACAAGCCTTTCCACATGCTTCAGAAAAATGTCCCCACACTGACAGTCCTGTGCTGGCCCTCGGCGATGAGAGTGAACAATAACCCTAGTTTAGTCATCATCCTGAAAGCCACACAGCAGCTCATAGTCACATCGTTGGGATCGTTCTCCTGAAAAAGAAATCTATTTCCCAAGACGACTGACAAAAGCAATATATGTCTTGGGAAGGAAGGAGCACACTGCATCCTTAGCACCCAGTTACATTTTCATGCACTTTGGCAGATTATATTAACTGGTAGTCACCTTCAATGACTGCCCCGAGGGGACAATAATCCAGCCACGGTAAGGTTTGTTTTGGTTTTTGTTATAACCTTGGAGCTGTGCAAATCCCTGGACATCAATGTGATATGAATCTGCCACTACAGAATGGAAACAAAATAATACCTAGACCATCACACTGATAGGAAAATTACTGCATCTGAGGTGCAACCTCCCAGTAAATCCTGCCTTATTACTATTATGGATATTAATGACCAAAAACATGCAAAGTTGTAGGAGACAAAAGTCTGGAGAAGAAAAAGCTCTTCATAGAAAGTTAGGGGAGGGGCCAAGGAGGAAACAGGTGGGGATGGGGACAAAAAGGAACAGAAAGCTTCCTCTTTTTTATAAACATCCGAGGCACAGGGCATGTTCCAGGGTCTGCCAACTCTAAACTCTGGAGAACATTTTTCTTCTAGACTGATCAACATCCATTCTTCTAACATCTTGGCTGAGGGCAACGTGGCATGATAAAATGTAGGCAACGGATCAGGAGGACACCTCTGTGAACCAGAAAGCAACTTTGTCCTGGAATCTGAACCTGAACCAGATAACTAGGAAGCACGTGGCCCTGTAAAGTGGGTGTCCTGGATTCCTTATGTGGCCCACGAGACACCATACTACCTAGAGCAGCAGCAAGTTCTGGAACAAGTTTCCTAAAGTAGGATACAGGTGGTTTAGGAGGGAGAATTCAAATGGGTTTCTGGGTTAAGCAGACTTAAACCAATTTCTGTACAATAATTTCCTCCAAACTTTCAATATGTATAAATTCATTATGAATCTCCAGGTGTGGATACTGTGTGACCTGTTTCCCAAGTGTTTTTAACAAAGCCTGCAGAGACTGGGGTCATTCTAGAAACGTCTGGGGTTGTAGAGGGATCATGCAATTGTCTTCTAGAATAAGCCAGCTAGCTGGGATTTATGAGCCCTCAGTTTCTTCAGCTGACAAATGAAGACATTTAATCGGGTGTTCTTACCAAACTTCACATTGAAGGCATTGTGACGAGCTGATGAATGTCATACACCACCATCTCATAGTGAGTGATGTGTCCACAAAATGCTGAAGAGTCTAAATCCCAAACTATAAGGTGTTCTGAAAGCCTTCCACATCTAGAGTGGTGAAAACGCCTGAGCTACATGGGAGAAAGCAGCAGTCACCCGTGGCTACTGAAGTGTCTCTTGTAAGCCCAACTCTTTCCTGCTCTCAGTCTACGTATTTCACCTGCCCCCTTCACATGTAAGCATGCCATCCGAGTGTGACCCGTTAGATTGCCTCATACCTTGGCCACAGTGAAGAGATCAGAGAGAGGCATGGTGTTGATGAAAACCTTCTGTTGGCTATATGCTAGAGCTTAGGGTAGATGGAAGGAAGGGATGGGACAGGAAGAGAGAGGGCGGGACCAGCTAAGGAAATCTTTCCACAGTGGCTACTAAACTAGCAGAATAAAAGCCTGAAGTCATAGTGGCCATCTTTGTCTTAAGGAAGAAAACGCTTCCTGGGGACACCGGTTGGATCATCCCAGAAGTCTGTGTTTTCCTTATGGAACCAGTAAGTATTCTCTCCTGTTTAAGCTAACTTGCAACTGGGATTGTCATGTAATTCAATATTGTTTGTAATTCAAATAAAAAATAAATAAATAAAAGAAAAAAACTAACTTGCAACTGCAAAATGCTGAATAATTCAGATATCAACCTTGGGATTCCTGGGGCTGGGAGGCTCAATTAAAAGGCTCCCACTGAATGCTGAATCCACATTCAATAGCAACCAATACCAGGAGGACAGCAGTGATGACTTGCATCACTGAGACCTGGTCCAACCTGATTGCAGCCCCTAACAGCTGAGTGCCAGAAAGACCTCAGAGACCTCAGATAATTTCCTCCACCTGCTCCCTGCTGCCTGAAATGCCATCACTGAGCATCTGGGATCTTGACAGGGGGTAGCAGAAAGGTGCAGAGGGAGTCGTGGGACCTTTCCAGAGTGTAATGGAAGCTATCAATTCTCTCCTTTGAAAAACAAGCAAAAATTGTTTGCATGTGTCTTCAGGAGTTTACAGACCTCCTAGACGCTAAAATCTACTCTTTTGGGACACTGTTCCTCGTTGTTATAGAGAAGAATTGTTAGAGTTTTAACAGGGAATCCCTGGTCCTGCAAAGATACCGAGTGAAAAAGAAAGTCACTTGGCATCAGAAGGGAAAGGAGGGGACACCACCAACGTTAAAGATCCTGACGATTAAACAATGTTTTCAGCTCATTAGACTGGGAGTCAGTATAAGTAGAGTCCTGTCAGTCAGATCTGGAATTAATAGGTCGACTAAGGGTTTTATTTGTTTAAATTCTTAACCGAACAGAGAGAGAGAACAGTTATCAGTTTTTCACATCTCATCCTAAGGAACATATTTCAGCGAAAGGAGTGTCCAGGGCATATCAATAAAAGTAGAAG
Organism: Cricetulus griseus; assembly: GCF_003668045.3. Taxonomy (NCBI): domain Eukaryota; kingdom Metazoa; phylum Chordata; class Mammalia; order Rodentia; family Cricetidae; genus Cricetulus; species Cricetulus griseus. Next base: position 254,580,395 of record NW_023276807.1, read on the forward strand.
AGAAAGTTGTAACAACAGATGTCCCCTAAGTCTGGCTTTCCCCAGTTCTACATGGTGGGAGAACTCACTTCTCTAAAAAGCCAGTTATCCTAAACTCTGAAACATTTGGCTAAGTAATGGTTCTTCCCAATAGGTTTTCTAAATTAAAATTTAAAGCAGTCAAGGTCTCTCATCTCAGCCACAAACTATGTTCATCATTGACCTTCACCAGAAAAGTCAAAGATGTGATTTGGCACATACTTGCCCATTTTTCTTCCCTCCCTCACCTTAACTGTTCCAATCATGGTCGGCAGGGACCCTGAGCCTCTCTGGTCTTGCCTAACTCTCTAAGTCCTAAACATCCTAGCAAAAAATGTCTAAACATGGGGTGAGCAGCTGCACCCCAGCTCCTGGCCACTATCATCCCACTGGGCCAGAGTCTGGCATGTTTTTCTTTTGTCCTCTAAGACTTCATCTCTAGGGTTCCACATCAGAGATTCCAGGTGAATCTCTGGAAGATGCATGGTACAAGCCAGGGCTCCCTGCCAAGAATAAGGCCTGTCTCCTGTGGGCCTATTTCAGTCTCAGACTGAAACATATCATAGTTTATGTTTGTCCGACTTGCCCAGGGCCTGGAAAGTGCTTTTCTTTATCTCTCGGCTTGTTTGTTTGTCATTCTTCAGAACCTGGAGGGGAAGCAATACATTAAGTCTGCTCCATGGCAACTGTGTCCCTCTTGTTCCAATGGAGCCCAGGCAATCATCATTACCAGCGTGCAGGGGCATCGAGAAATCCAGGCCGGGTGCTCAAGTTCATTTCAAAGGTGCTGGGGAGTAAGAAATTTCCCCAATGTTTCTTGCCACAAACCTTCAGAAAATAAAATGTTTTTTCTATAATATAATATTTTTTATAATAAACAAGATTTTTTTATGTTTAAGGAAAAATTTTATTTAAACTAGTTGAAATCTACTCCATTCTGTATCAAAAGTTTTTTAGTATCAAAATCATTCAGTTTAGCATATGCTAATAGGAAGCCCATTAAAACTTAAATGTGTTTGGCAGAGGCCCTACACCATCTTTTCACACTGACACAGGCACACAGAGAGGGCCTGGGTACCCTTATCTGTTTTATAAGTGAGCATATACCCTGGCCCAGCCAGGGGTGAGGACTTGACTACATTAGTATCCCCCAAGGAGGATTAAAAAGTGCACACAGTTTCTGTTTGGTATCTGCCCTGTCCTCACACTTTCTCATACTTGAAAGTTTCTCTTTGTTGTCTGTTCGCAGATCCCATCTTCATGTTGATTTCTGGCTGTCCAAAACTCTCACTGCAGCAGCCTCAAACACTGTCCAGGTCAAATGACTCTGGCCTTCCCTGAATGGCAGTTATAAGCCCATGCTGTGAAAACCGACCAGCTCCATCTTTTCAAAACAGTTCAGTGCCATGAAGATGCCAGGCACCATCTGGCATCTTGCTGTTGCCTCTCCCTAGCAACTGCTCCCACAGCTTGTCTCTGCTTCCCTAGTTACAGTGCTCCCAATCTTAGTGCACCTCTGACACACCCCACTGATTTGAAGCTTTCCCCCTGAAACCCTAGACCATCTCAAATCTCAGACTGTCGGGTCCAGAGTATTTGAGGCAAACACCCCCCAGTGCTCATACTTTAGCATTAAGCAATTTGAACAATCAGTCCCATAGAGCTCAGTCTTGAACACATATTTGAAACTTCTGGAAGTCTTTAAAAGCTGTTAATCCCACCCAAATACTAGGCCCTGAAATTATGATTTATTTTCCTAGGGTAAAGCAACATTTTTAAAGCTATAAACCTGATCCAAAGGACCTGTCTAAGTTTCAAATCACTAAGCTAACCTAAGCAACTTCACTGTGTTGAAACCCCATCCAACATGCAAAAAAAATAATTCCTTATTCAGCAATGCCTTAGCAGCCACAAATACTTTGTAAAAAAAAGTACAGCAAGTTACTCTAGACAACTAATTTATTTAGATTGTTTTTAGCTTTCCAGTCTTCACTAAAACATATTTTATAATGAAATTTCATGAAAACAATTCTGATTATTTTTTTATCTTCCAGGAAACCTCCAAGAAACTATACCGATGCCTTTGCATGTACACTGTGTCTGTGTCCCTCCCTGGTTGAGTACTGTACTCCTTTAGAAATTGTAGTTCTTCCACGCCTCCAAAGTACTATCTAAACCCCAAAATAGTCAGTTATATAATAAGAATGTCATTAACCATGTATTATTTTCAATTAAATCTGCACAGTTTTTCATGTAGTCCTCCATTTCTCCCTGTTGCACGGGAGGCCTAGGCACTGTCAGCTCATTATTAAAGCCAAACCTATCGAGTCACAAGCTGCAGCAAGCAAGCAGAAGGCAAGAGAGAAGTAGCACCCAGGAAACTTGGGGTTGAATCTGAGCGCCAGCGTATCTTCTAAGACTTTCCCTACATGGTGCTACCTCTACCCTTCACTAAATACCCCATCATGGGAACTGGTCCACATCCAAGCGTCCAGTGCCATGCTCTCCCCACCCCAAGCCACTCCCGTCCTCTCTACCTGCAGGTAGAATGCCCATTTCTTAAAATCACAAGAGAGCCTGCCCTTTCTGCAGCCTCCCAGTTCAGTGGTCCCACATGCTTTTAATTGTGTGTCATTTTTCTACACACGTATGCTAGTTAAGGCCACTTGCGCCTTGTTTTTTGATTCTCTCTGCCCATAGCCTTCCGTGTAAATCCCTCCTCCTGAGCTCCCATCCACCCCCATCTCATCTCCCACACCAGTCCATCCCTCAGCTGACTTTCTCCCTGCTGGGGCACTTTTCCCGTAATAGATTCCATAAACAGAGGGTGTTTGGCTTTGACTTGGATCTCTGATGGCAAACCATATAACACATAAAACTTTTAAGTCTGAGTCTAGACACTAGTAAAAAAATTTACAACCTCTAAGCTTCACTGGCATTAAAACTTTCAATTTGTTTCTCACTGAGTTGCAGAATAACATACTGCATAAACAGATCTAGACTATAGCCACTAGAGAAAATAAATGTCAAAGATGAGAGTAAGACATGATAGTAGGCATCACCACGCAAGGTACCCAAACTCAGGTCATATCCTTATTTCTAAAGGCTACTTACTCATCCAGTTCTTATTTGTTTTCCTTACTCGTATTGTAATCCTTATAATCCTTAGTTACCTCGCCAATGGCTGTCACTGGTCAAAATTCACTAGCCACTAACTGCAGGTCTATGTTGTGCATAAAAAGTGAAGGGCAGAAAAAAAGGAAATAAAGGCTTCCATAGTAGGTTTCCACCATCAGTATGCAGACAACCCCATAACCCATTCCACTGCACTCCTGGCTAGAGCAATCCCATACATTGCAACTTGAATATTTAGCAGTATATTTTTGAACTTCCTTTTAGTGGTTTCATGGGCTTCATAAATGTTTATTGACATTAACTGTGTGTCCTTCACTAGGTCTAGAAATATGAAAATGATCAGCATACCATCCCTATAGGAGAAACCATATAGGGATACCTACCCAAGCAGCAGTAGCCCTGCCCAAACCGGCCCATATGAGCATGTGCAACAGACACTTCCTCCCTGAGCCAAGCTTGCCACTATGACTGGAGACTGCTGACAAAAAGACACCTTACCTGAGATGCCAATAAGGAAAGGACAACACAGCAGAGTCAGCCGTCTGAGCCAATGGGACCTTGGCAGGGGGTATAAAGGCAGGCCTAACTTCCTTAATAAATGAGTCTGCAGCAAGCTCTGTTACTCACTGACTCCCAGTGCCTATATTGTTGGTGCTGTATCTTCTCACTCCTCCCCAAAGAGGAGTCCTAGCAGGGTCACCGACAACACATCCCCACCTTAAAGCTGCTTAGTCCCAGTGGGACAGTACCTTAAAGATTATTTTAGCATAGTGTGGAAAGTACAGGACTCACATACCATATGCTAACACTAGAGTTCCACAGATTATGTAATGTATTAAAAGACCATAAGGAAGGGCTGACCAACTCAACTAACAGCAAACAAAGAATGCCTACTAGAAGAAGCTGAATTCAAATAGGCAATTAACTGAGAGGAGTGAAAGACTAATTGATACTTAGGTTAAGAGGAAACATTGAAGACAGGGAATGAGTCACAATATTGTAAGTAGAAGGAGACTATAGGGTCCTGCATTGAAAAAGACACAAGTAACACATGGTAAGGATTCTTCCATAGAAGTGGGACCTTCTGCTAGTTGCTAATATTGGCTACAAAAGTCCTAAACTTTATCCTAAAGGCCAAAACAGCATTTCTAGGTTTGGAAAAATAGTGTAATATTTACGGTCAAATATAAGAAGTAAGAACAGCTTTGATCCTCCAAGAACCATGACTGCATTACTTCTGTATTCTGTGAATTTATGTTTCTCTTTGGTTGATGAATAAAACTGTTTTGGACAACGAACAGGTGGGAAATCCAAACAAGGATAGAGAAATGTAGCAGGTGGGGTCAGGGAGATGCCATGTAGTTACCAAGGAAGCAAGAGAACTGGGTGTCACTGGTAAGTCAAGACCATGTGGAGATACACAGATTAATAGAAATAGGTTACTAATTAAGAGAGAACTAGCCAGTAAGATGCCTGAGCCACTGGCCAAACAGTTTATAATTAATATAAGCCTCTGTGTGTTTATTTGGCACTAAATGGCTACAGAACCAGGTGGGACAGAAACTTCCATCTATAATATTAAATGCAATGGAATTTTAGTCAACATCTCTATGTTGACACAGCTTCAACTATTCCATGGGTCATCTTTACTGATGGGGCTGGAGGAAATAATATCTGAGGTAAATCCTTTCAGGCCGTGAGTCTGTCTTTTTATTCCCAATGTGCAGGCAAATAACAGATCTATTCCATGTAACTGTCCTGTATATTAGGATAAATGCCACAGTGTTACCAAGGTTTACTAGCAAAATAAAAAGAGTAAAAGTTTTGATTTGTATTTCCCTGCTGGCTAAGGATTTTGAGCACTTTCTTAAGTGTCTTTCAGCCATTTTAGATTCCTCTGTTGAGAATTCTCTATTTATTTCTGCACCCCTTTTTAATTTCATTTGTTTGGTGTTTTGTTGGTTAGCATCTTAAGTTCATTGTATATTTTAGATATTAGCCCTCTGTCAGATGTGGGGTTGGTGAATATCTTCTCCCATTCTGTGGGCTGCCATTTTTGTCTTAGTGACGGTGTCCTTTGACTTACAGAAGCTTCTCAGTTTTAGGAGGTCCCATTTATTAATTGTAGGTCTCAATGTCTATGCTACTGGTGTTATGTTCAGGAAGCAGTCTCCTGTACCAATTCGTTCAAGGGTATCTTCCACTTTCGCTTCTAAGAGGTTCAGTGTAGCTAGATTTATGTTGAGGTCTTTGATCCATTTGGACTTAAGTTGTGTGCATGATGATAGATATGGATCTATCTGCAATCGTCTATATGTCCAAATCCAGTTATGCCAACACCATTTGTTGAAGATGCTTTCTTTTTTCCATTGTATAACTTTAGCTTCTTTGTCAAAAATCAAATGTTCATAGGTGTGTGGGTTAATATCAGGGTTTTCAGTTCAATTCCATTGGTCAACCTGTCTATTTTTGTGCCAATACCAAGTTTTTTTCAAGACTATTGCTCTATAAGAGAGCTTGAAGTCAGGGATGGTGATGCCTCCAGAAGTTCCTTTATTGTACAGGGTTGTTTTGACTATCCTGGGTTCTTTGTTTTTCCATATAAAGTTGAGCATTGTTCTTTCAAGGTCTGTGAAGAACTGTGTTGGGATTTTGATGGGGATTGCATTGAATCTGTAGATTGCTTTTGGCAAGATTGCGATTTTTACTATGTTGATCCTACCTATTCAAGAGCATGGGAGATCTTTACATTTTCTGGTATCTTCTTTAATTTTTCTTTAAAGACTCAAAGTTCTTACTGTACAGGTCTTTCACTTTTTGGTTAGCGTTACCCCAAGATTTTATGCTTGTGGATATTGTGAAGGGTGATGTTTCTCTTATTTCTTTCTCATTGCGTTTATTATCTATATATAGTAGGGCTACTCTGAGATACCATCTTACACCGGCCAGGATGGCTAAAATCAAAAACACCAATGACCATCTATGCTGGAGAGGATGTGGAGAAAAAGGAACACTCCTCAGTTGTTGGTGGGAGTACAAACTTGTAAGAAATCAGTATGGTGGTTTCTCGGGAAAATGGGAATCAGTCTACTTCAAGATCCAGCAATTCCTCTCTTGGGCATATACCCAAAGAATGAACATTCAAACAACAAGGACATCTGTTCAACTATGTTCATAGCAGCATTGTTTGTAATAGCCAGAATCTGGAAGCAACCTAGATGCCCCTCAACTGAAGAATGGATAGAGAAAATGTTGTACATTTACACAATGGAGTACTACTCAGCGGAAAAGAGCAATGGAATCTTGAAATTCACAGGCAAATGGATGGAACTAGAAGAAACCATCCTGAGTGATGTAACCCAGACACAAAAAGACAAACATGATATGTACTCACTCATATATGAATTTTCGACATAGAGCAAAGGATTACCAGCCTACAATCCTCATCACCAAAGGAACTAGGAAACAAGAAGGACTCTAAGAGAAGAATGCATGGACCCTGGACAAGGGGAAGGGGCAGAATCTCCTGAGCATGAGGGTAGGGGAGAGGGAGCTGGGAGAATGAGAAGGGGAGAAGAGTGGGGGAGAGGAGGAAATGGAGGACCAGGAAGGTTGATTTGGGGGAAGAATAGAGGAGAGAAGGATGAGAGATACTGTAACAGAGGGAGCCATTATAGGTTCGAGGAGAGATCTGGCACTAGGGAAATTTCCAGAGATCTACAAGGATGACACGAACTGACAATCTAGGCAATAGTGGAGAGGCTACCCTAAATGCCCTTCCCCTATAATGAGACTGATGACTGCCTTATATGCCAGACTAGAGCTCTCATCCAGTGGCTGATGGAAGCAGAGGCAGACACCCACAGATATACACTGAACTGAACTCTGGAACCCAGTTGCAGAGAGGGAGGAGTGAAGAGCAAAGAGGCTGGGACCAGGCAGGTGAAACCCACAGAAACAGATGGCCTGAAGAAGAGGGACCCCAGACTGATGTCTGGGAGGCCAGCACGGGACCGACCCAGACCCCTCCTGATCATGGATGTCAATGAGGAGGCCTTGGCACTCTATGGGGACCCTGGTAGTGGATCAGTATTTATACCTGTTGTAAGAAGGGACTTTGGGAGCCCATCCCACATGGAGGGCTGCTCTCTCATCCTGGACACAGGATGATATGACAGACTCTAGGGAACCCCAAGGAGGGGCTTACCCTCCTTGGGGAGCAGAGGGGGATGAGGTGGGGGATTGGGGAGGAGGGGAAGGAGATGGAGAAGGGATTGACATGTGATGCAGCCTTGTTTCTAATTTGAACTAATAAAAAATAATCCCTTGGGGGAAAACAAAAAGAGTAAAAGTTCCATGCAATTGAAGACCAGCTGAGAGTGCAGACTGCTTCTTCTTTATCCTGGGTAACTTCTTTACCCAACAAACTATACTTTTTCTCCAAATATATCCCGCTCATGTTGAGTAAATTTGTTTGTCTCTGCAGGAATTTAACATTAAATTATCATTTGAGGAAAAAAACAATGATAATGAGACTGACGTTAAGGAGCTAAGTGTGATAAAGCATAATAATTTAAGAAGAAAATGTGAGGAAGAGAAGTAGTGAAGAGACTAGGCATGACAAAACTTCCCACTTGCTAGAGAGGAGACTAGGGCTAGGACATTCATTTATTTGAAGGATTCGGTCCTCCTGCCTTATAATATTGTTGACAACCTTCTTTGGGCTAACTTACATATGGTTATGACTTACATTTAGCTATGCTTGTCCTCAAAGACTCAAGGGCTAGAAGCTCGGGCTCTCCTGCTCTAATGGTACCAGGTGTAGGACCTTTAAGAGTTGAGGCCTACCAAGAAATCCATACTGGCCACTCTCCCTGGGTATTTGTCTCATCATGAGATCTCCCCCGCCTTGCACAAGTGCCACCACTGTGATGTCACTTTCCATGGGGTGCTCACCAAAGCTGACCCATGCCGACTGTGAGACAAATAAACCTTGATAAGCACACAGTCTCGAGTATGCCCTTCTCTACCTCCTAAAAGATGGAATTGCAGGACAGCCATGCCTGTCTGAATCTTACCTGGGTTCTGGGATTGAGCCTAGTCCTCACACTTGTAAGACCAGGCTTTACACTGAGCCATTTCCCCCAGCACATATTAATGTTTTTCCATGTGCATAGCCCAAATTATTCCTGACTGATAGAGTATGCATTGTTCTTAAGACTCCCAGGAGACAAGAGTCATGAGTGTCTGTATCGTATTTGCCCACCCATGGCTCATTTCTTCTCCAAGGGTAAGTATAGATCTTTCTGTGAACAGCCGACCATCTTTTTCCAAAAGAACTGAGTTCAGGAAATACCTAAGGAGCACTTCTTTCCATAACTTTCTCAGGCTAGCTCAAAAACCTTGATCTCACCTCTGGCAATACATTCTTAGGGCATCCCGGGAAGCCTTATCTAGACAACCAGTGGATTTGTATTCCCTAAACTAATATCGCATGCTCATGCCAGCCCCTCTACACAGTGTGAAGGTATTTATCTTCCCATTGGCTGTTGAACTTTTATCTCTATACCTCATCAGCTTTATAATCTTTGTCAGTTTTTCCATCTCCAACAGATCTCAACCCATCCAGTTTTCTGCCCTTGCCTGCTTTAACTGATACATTATTTCTTTGGTATACTCTGTAGATTTGCCAACGCTATGCCATTTGCAAGCCAATTTTCCAAGTAGTGTTTCCAGTTGTCAGTTTGTATTGTTGTTTAAATAATCAAACTTCATTTAAACAAATATATTTACATATTTTAACTGTCATAGACTTGTTTAAGATAGTTCTTCTACAGACCCAAAATTATTTATTCATTTTACTAAAAAGAAAAGATTAAAACTTGTAATAAGTGATTGGTATTTTTTGATAAAAATCAGTCTATGTCCTGAAGTATATTTGTCTGTTGACTGCAACATGTTGGCTACATGACTGCAACATGCAGTCATGTTGGCTAAGTAATTGTATCAGCAAATAGTTTCTATATAAGACTGAAAATAAACTCATCCTGCAACTCGGAAAAAAGATAGATTTGTTGACCTGAGGAAGACAGTGAGTTGACTAGTGTTTGAAAAAACTGTTGGGGGTGATACAGAACCTGTCATATTTTCTGCTTCAGGAACTACTAACATAAACACTGGGAAGGCTATTATGGGGTGTTCCAGCTGTCTGCTACCAGATGAGGTTTTTGAGATTGTGAGCAGAAGGAATGGCAAACACCATTGTGTGTTTAATAATCCATATAGACTCCAGTACCAAGCTCACTCCTGACAGAGTTCAAACTTGGTGGCACAGGGAGTTCTTGCAAGTCACTGTGGCTCAGGAGAAGGTCATGCAACTAAAAAGGAATTACATGGACTATGAAGGAATAGATTATGAGAGGATGTCATTTTTTACAGGTTCATTATAAGGGCTGGCAGGATGGGTCAGCAGGGAAAGGTGACTGCCAGCAAGCCTAATGGTCTGAGTTTAGTCCCTCAGATCCACATAGTAGAAGAGAAGCAATTCCAGTCTGTTGTCCTCTGACCTCCATGCCCAAGCCATGGTTCACAAACATCTACATATGTGTGCTGCATGCATGAGCACACACACACACACACACACACACACACACACACACACAATTTATAAGTGCAATATATTTAAAATGTATTGTAAGCTGAAAATGTAAGGGCTGTACTGACAAAGTAAAAGTATATAAATCACCTAAATTTCTATCTAGAAATTATTCAGGTCACAATGTCACAAAAAAATAAGACTTTTCTGGCAAATACATACACACATAATTCCAGGAAAATCAGAAAATCTTCTTGGAGAATTATTGTCAAGTATTGTTATAGTAACAATAAAATTCATTTGCAATCAACGGCTCAATAATACACCAAGAATGAAGGATCCATACATGTGATTCAATTAATCCGCTAGTCACCCCCTGAGACAAACAGCAGGGAGGCAGTTGTGGGCTCTTGCTCTCACCCAGCCCATTGAGCAAATAACTTAACAACTCTGTATCCACATCAATAAAATGGAGAAAACATCTAACCTAGAGGATCATTGAAATAAGGGCGAAATTAGTTGCTACTTACACAGTCCTTAGAACAGGCTAGACCACTAGTAAATGGTATTCAGGTGAATGACAAGCAGTGGCAGCTGTGTAACTAACTTCCCAGTCATAGAAGGAGCCTTGGGAGCCTCTGGTTGAACCTCTTGCCTCACACTGGAGGAGTCTCCCAACACCCTGACACTATGAGAGGGAGGAACGGTTCTTCTTCGTAACCTAATATTGAATTCTAAACCTGAAAATACAACAGTAGCTTGTCCCATAGTTTAAAGCACTATTCTCCTTCCCTCCCTCCATCCCTCCTTCCTTCCCTCCTCTCTCTCTCTCTCTGTCTCTCTCTCTCTTTCTCTCTGTCTCTCTCTCTCTTTTTCTCTCTCTGTCTCTCTCTGTCTCTCTCTGTCTCTCTCTCTGTCTCTCTCTCTCTCTCTCTCTCTCTCTCTCTCTCTCTCTGCACTACAGCTATGACTGCCTCCGTTCACTCCATTATGTGGTCTGTGTGAAGTACCTGGCTGCCACTCATCTTCTGGACCCTTGACTTCTATTAACTGAGGCTCAAAATTGCATTCCCATATTTTGGTATCCATGTCATTCAGCCGCTTTATACTTAGCTGGGGGTTAACAAAGCTGGCCTCTTAATCTGCCAAAGCCAGAGAACTCAGCTCTGTGCTTCTCCTGACATTTATAAGTTTAAGCTATAAAAAAGTACGTTTATCCCATTAACTAGTACCCCTTGATTATTAATCAGGATAAGTGTGTTTGTCAAATCTGATTTAGTTCCACCAAATCAAATTTTAAATGCTCTAGAGGAAATTGTGGTTTTTTTTTTCTTAGTAGAAATCATATGATGAAAATTTTGCAAGGCAAATAACTATCCAATTGATTTTTTAATGTAACTATCGTTTAGCATATTAAATTTGCCTAAAGCACCAGTACAAATATATTAAGCTTTAGATAATAATAGTGTATTATGCTATTACAGCAGATATGCCTTCCTGTATTTTGATTAGGCTAATACAAAAATTAGTTTATTTTCCATGAATGTACTGAAATCAAAGGATTAGTGTGACGAAGAGTCAGAAGGTCACACGACAATGAAGAAGCTATATACATATCTAAAATTCCCATAAAATATAACCCTCATATGAAAAAGTTGATCTTTTGTTTTTAGGTTCCCTCATTTTTATATAAGTGAAGTAACACATACATATATATATATATATATGACAAATAGGAGCATTTTATATTTTTTTCAGTTTCCATTGAATTTGTTCCCACAATTAGCCACTCTAAGGGCTTATCACATAGAACCTCTAGCAAAACTGGTCCCAAATTGTTTCTGTTTATTCAACCCCATTGCACCTAATACTGCCACTCACAGAGTTGCATCAACCCTACATTCCTACACTCAACTATATCCACACTTCAAACTAATGTTGACAAAGGAGGTGTCTAACCAGTTCTTAAATTGGTCTTGATAAGACAACCAATTTCCAGTGTCCCTGCATGAGCTTTGGGAGCCTGAGCTGAGCTGCGTCTTTCCCCAATGCTACCCTACCCTCTAACTGTGCAAGCACACTGTTCTTGGCCTTCTAACTCAGTTTCTGGTAGATCCTTCATGTTCCTTCACCAAGATTGAATCTTTTCCTACATACATTCACTCACCTGGGGCTCAAACACCTTTGCCAAACTATTATGAAATCTTTGTTACTCCATTTCTGCCTGGGTTCTGCTATAGATCAAAGAGACCCCTAGTGCCGTCAAGCTGTCTCCCACTAGACTCTCAAGTCTAACATCCTACCAAACTCCCACCAGCCTGGAGACTGCATGCAAGTTTACTTTGCTTCCTTTACAGATAGAACTAGTAATACCAAAAGAATAACTTGAGGAGATGTGAAGACCGTGTGTAGGGAACATCTCAAGCATGAAAGGCATCTCAAACAAATGAGGACAAATTCTATTGCTGGCTAAGAATGTTGCAAACATGAGTCTCTTTCCAGGTGTCTAATAATTTACAGACTTAATGTAAGCATGTGTTACCTAGAAGTAAAATATATGTGGAGAGCTAAGATAATTCACAAAAAGAAGCATGTTCAGACAGTTTGCTGAATTGGATATTTTAAAATAGCATAAAGTCACATCTTTCATAGAAGTATCAAGTTTATCAGTAGAGAGGAGGAGACCACAAAAGAGTTACTAGTATATGTAAAGACATACAATGTACAAGACATCACTCATGAGCAAGAAATAAAGATTCAGCAATGTATACTCAATACATAAATAAACTAGTAGGAGGAAAATATTTGAACTTTTACTGAACATTTCCTGTTGAAACAAGCTTTATAGATATTTTTAACAAAATCACAGAGCACAAGGGACTGCACTGTACAAGGACATCTGACTTATAAGGGGAGAGTTTTTAAAACTTAAAAATAATAAAAATCATTTTTCAACAAAGAAAAAGACTAATACTCTAACATTAAGGTAAGGAAAATTAAAACATTAATCACCAACTAGGAAATTTTTCATGATAAGTGTTAGATAAATTGTTTTGTGGAATGCACATGCTCATATTACGAGTATATATGTGTGACTGTACACATGTGTGTATGTTACAGGTCAATATGAGAAACAACCACCTGGTTCTTTGAGACAAGATCTCTCAAGAGAGCACAGGACTCACCAATTAGGTTACGCTTTCAGCTTCTGCCCCCCCCCACACACACACACCCTCAGGCCTGGGATAGTAAATTCATTACCATGTCCACTTTTTTACATAAGCACTGGGAATTGGACTCAGGTCCTCCTGCTTGCTTGCATAGCAATTATTTTGCTATGGCTGAGTCATCTCCCCAGGCTGAGATACATAGTTATAACCCTTAATATAGGAATAGCATTTACAAATTCATTAGGATACACAAAGACCATAACAATTACAGAGATAAAGTACATATTTACAGATAATCCTTAAAAAGAAGAAATAAAATACACTTTAAAAGGTCAAGCCTAGTTCTTCAAGAAATTCATATTTAAAACAACAAGGAGGTAATTCAAGGAATCATAAAAACCTGAAACGAGTTTGCAAGAATTTCAGAGTAAGGCAAACGAATTTTAATACAAACTCTTATTATTTCTACCTCTGTATGTTTTAGCAAGTTGTTTAATTCCTCTAAGCCCATTGTTAATTTATATGAAGTTAATAATAGAAATGTACTGGGTTGCTTTGAATGCTAAATGAGATAATCAGTGTTGAGCACAGTGTTCAACATGTGATAAGTGCTCAATATGTGTTAGCCACACAGTCCATATGAAGGACTTGTGCAAAAAACATTTCGGACTGTGTTAGTAAGTGACTGTAACTAGCATCCTACCTGTACTGACAATACTACAGGAAAGAGATGAACACCATTGCTGATATAATTTTCTCTTCTTTTGTTCACTCTGCCCTAAAAATAATAAGCTATGCAATAGATAGGCAGAGAAGATGGATAGATGATAGATAGGGACCAGGCAAACTGAAACAAAACAATTGTATAACCTAAGCATGTAGTAGACTGTTCCATCTATGTTTACATAAGTACATCCTATCATGCACCAACAACAAAATCACAAGTGGTGCCTTTCTTAGGACTGTATTGAGGAGCCATCTAAACCCATTAAAACTTTTTGGCATCCATACACTTGTCAAAGAAATTTTCTAAACAAAACTCAGGTGTGGAAGGCTGACGGTTGCATGTATTCAGGCTTAGTGTTTTACACACAAGTAGATGTGAATTGAATTATATGATGAGGAAGAGCAGATACTGTCTAAAGAGATGTTGTAGCAATAGAACATAAACTCTATGTAGGCAGGGGAGTGGAGAAGCCCAGGTAGGTGATGAAAAGAAAGTAATGTGATCTACGATCTGGAGAGCCAATCAAGTCACAGATAAATGTTCATGTAAGAGACTATGTCCAGAGAACTAATGCCTAAGCCTGATCTCAATGATAAAGATGAGGACAGGTATAGAAGATGACTGTGTAAGTAGAAGAATGTTTTAAGTAGAAGGAAGCATAAATGAGCAAAGGCCTGTGATGCCTGTCACAAGCAAGGGTCAAAGATGCCCAGTATATGTCTCAAAAAAATGATAGAAGTATTGGGTTCATTTAAGATGGAACAAGGGCAATTCCTCTAAAATCAGAGACAAGACAAGGCTGTCCACTCTCCATACCTCTTCAATATTGTCCTTGAAGTTCTAGCTAGAGCAATAAGACAACAAAAGGAGATCAAGGGAATACAAATCTGAAAGGAAGAAGTCAAACTCTCACTATTTGCAGATGATATGATAGTCTACATTAGCGGCCCAAAAAACTCTACCAGGGAACTCCTACAGCTGATAAACAACTTCAGCAAAGTGGCAGGATACGAGATTAACTCAAAAGAAAATCTGTAGCCCTACTATATACCGATGACACATTGGTAGAGAAAGAAATCAGAGAAACATCACCCTTTACAATTGCCACAAACAACATAAAATACCTTGGGGTAACTAACACTAACCAAAAAAGTGAAAGACCTGTACTGTAAAAATTTTAACTCTCTAAAGAAAGAAATTAAAGAAGATACCAGAAAATGGAAAGATCTCCCATGCTCTTGAATAGGCAGGATCAACATAGTAAAAATGGCAATCTTGCCTAAAGCAATCTACAGATTCAATGCAATCCCCATCAAAATCACAACACAATTCTTCGATGATCTTGAAAAAACAATTCTCAACTTTATATGGAGAAACAAAATACCCAGGATAGCCAAAAAAATCCCTGTACAATAGAGGAACTTCTGGAGGCATCACCATCCCTGACTTCAAGCTTTATTACAGAGCTATAGTCCTGAAAACAGCTTGGTATTGGCACAAAAATAGACCAATGGAATGGAGTTGAAAACCTGATATTAACCCACATGCCTATGAACACATGTTTTTTGACAAACAATCCAAATATATACGCTGGAACAAAGAGAACATCTTCAACAAATGGTGCTGGCATAACTGGATGCAGACTTGAAGAAGACTACAGATAGACCCAAGCCTTTCATCCTGCACAAAACTTAAGTCAAAATGGATCAAAGACCTCAACATAAACCCAGCCACACTAAATCTATTAGAAGATAAATTGGAAAATACCCTTGAATTAATTGGTACAGGAGACTGCTTCCTGAACATAACACCAGTAGCACAGACACTGAGATCAACTATTGATAAATGGGACCTAATGAAACTGAGAAGCTTCTGTAAGGCAAAGGACACAGTCAGCAAGACAAAAATGGCAGCCTACAGACTGGGAAAAGATCTTCACCAATCCCACATCTGACAGAGGGCTGATCTCCAAAATATACAAAGAACTCAAGAAGCCAGTCCCCAAAACACCAAATAATCCAATTAAAAAGTGGGGTACAGAACTAAATAGATAATTCTCAATAGAAGGATCTAAAATGGCTGAAAGATACATAAGAAAGTGTTCAACATCCTTAGCCATCAGGGAAATGCAAATCAAAACAACTCTGAGATACCATCTTACACCTGTCAGAATGGCTAAAATCAAAAACACCAATGACAGTTTATGCTGGAGAGGATGTGGAGAAAGGGGAACACTTCTCCACTGCTGGTGGGAGTGCCAACTAGTACAGCCACTTTGGAAATCAGTATGGCCACTCCTCAGGAAAATGGGAATCAGTCTACCACAAGATCCAGCAATTCCACTCCTAGGCATATACCCAAAAGAAGCACATTCATACAACAAAGACATCTGTTCAATGATGTTCATAGCAGCACTATGTGTAATAGGCAGAAACTAGAAGCAGCCTAGATGCCCCTCAACCAAAGAATGGATAGAGAGAATGTGGTACATTTACACAATGGAGTACTAGTCAGCAGAAAAAAAATGGAATCTTGAAATTTGCAGGAAAAATGGATGGAACTAGAAGAAACCATTCTGAACGAGGTAACCCAATCACAAAAAGACAAACATGATATGTACTCACTCATATGTGGATTTTAGAATAGAGTAAAAGATTACCAGCCTACAATCCACACTGCCAGAGAAACTAGTAAACAAGGAGGACCCTAAAAGAGACAAACATTGTCCCCTGGAGAAAGGGAAAGGGTCATGATCCCCTGAGCAAATTTAAGAGCATGGGAAGGGGAGAGGGAGCTATGAGAATGAGAAGGAAAGAAGACCCAAGGATGCAGAGGTCATGAGGGAGCAGAAAGGTTGAGTCAGATGTAGATTAAAAGAAAGAATATGTGATAGGTAGGGTTTTAGTTGGGAGGGTTGTAGGGGAGGAAGGGAGCGAGAAGGGAACTGGGAATGTCATGTAATTCAATCTTGTTTCTAATTTAAATTAAAAAATGATAAAAAAAGATGGAGCAAGGGCTCTGCCCTCCATCTGCCACCTGAGAGCCTTCATCCAGTTGGAAGCATAAACAGGCACCCACAGCTAAGCACTGAACCATACTACTGGAATGCAGTTGTGGAGAGGGAGGAGGAATGAGTAAAGAAGCCAAGATGGTGCTGGAGAAACCTGCAGAAACAGTTGACCTGACCTAGTGAGAGCATGGAGACCCTAGTCATAAAGCTTGGAAAACAGCATTGGACCAAACCAAGCCCTCTAAATGTGGGTGCCAACTAAGAGGCCAAGACCTCTAACAGTAGAGCCAGTGTTTATCCCTAGAGCACAAATGGACTTTGGGAGCCCATTCCCTAAGAAGGGATACTATTGCAGCCCAGATACAGCAAGGAGGGCCTAGGCCCTACCCCAAATTATATGACAGACTTTGAAGGTCCACTGTGAAGGACCTCACTATCTCTGGGGAGGATGGAAGGGCAAGGGATGGGGGGATGGATGTGTAAATATGAGCGCCTCTAATAAAGAAAGAAAGAAATAGATGGAGCAAGGCAGGGAAAAGAAACATGAGCCCTCCTTAATAAGTCCATTTTTAAGATTTAGGAAAGACAGATAAGGAAATTTCTTAGTTTAAATCTTATGTTTATTTCTACAACCACAATATTTTCCTTACCAAGTAAAATTATGAAGCATAGTTCATGCTTATGGCAGTACCCATTCAACCATATGGCACCATGGCTTGAATTTTCAGGGATATATATATCAGCACTAATGAAACAGAATCCATCCTAGATTTGCCTTTAGTGTGGTGAAAAATGAACTTGGGAGGGAACTACTAAATCTTAAAATGGAAAAAATGTGACCCTCCCTTGTGATATATTTACTTCACTAGATTAAAAGGTTCTATCCAGATCAATCCTAGAACCAAAAAGAAAATGGTGGGTGAAAAATGGAGACAGACTGTACAATAGTGACCAGGAACTACAATGAATTTGTAGAATGAGAGAGAGAGAGAGAGAGAGAGAGAGAGAGTGTGTGTGTGTGTGTGTGTGTGTGTGTGTGTGTGTGTGTGTGTGTGTGTAGGCCAGGGGCTAAACCAATTGCTTTCTACTTACTTTGTGGACCAGTGCCTCTTTCTCAGCTCAAATGGACTGGGTGACCTGTGACTGGTGGAGATCCCCCGACTCTGACTCTCCCTTCCCAGCACTATACTTACAGACATGCAACACTCTGTCTGTCTATTTTGTGGGTGGTAGGGATTTGAAAACAGGTCCTCATGCTTGCAAAGCAAGCATTTTATCCACTTAGCCATCTCCTTGGTCCCAGAATGTTTTAATCTCAGAGAGTGGAACAGGAAAATTCCAATCTCCTGCAGCCTTGCTGGTAGGCACTCCAGTTCAACTCACCAATTCCAGGATGTTTTTGAAATAATGAATATATAAAAAGTGACATTCTGCTGGGTTCTCATTCATTTGATTAAATAATCTTGAAATTAACTATTAACTCACTGTTTGGGAAGCCACTTGTTTGAACCAAGGAGAAACTCATCATGGTTGATATGTTGGTAGATGTTTCCCATTGCACAATCCACTTGCATTTTTCAAATTATTGACCACACTCTAAGAAGAAAAACTTTGAATGAGACATTATAGTTGAGACAAAATATATGGAAGAAATGATCAATGACTTGTTGACAAATAATTTGTCCTACAAAGGGAAATTTTACACATCTTGTGCTTTTATTTCTTGGAACACTCCACAATTTTCAGCATTGTAAAACCACATACTCTGTGGAATCTCCAATGAGAATACAGAAGAGCAACTGTGATTATCTGTAGATACTGGAAATGTGCCAATCAGCCTCTTAGGCCCAGGATTCTTAGAAAGAAATCAATATTTAATTAAACATTTTCTCTAAAAGACAGGTCATCTGAACAAAATATAAGCAGGGAAACATAAAAATCAAGTACAATAATCAAGTACAAAAATCAATAACTCTAAAAATTTTTAAAATATAATAGTAGCTTAATAGTTAAGGACCTGGAGACCTTAACAAAGTCAAATTTGCTATCATTGCTTGAGGTGAGTTTCAGTTCTAAAACCACAATTAATAAATTATGTAAAACAATAGAGGAAAAACAGGACTCACAAACAAACAATGTATTTTCTGTAAGCACAAGTGTTCAAGTCATACAGATGCCATAAAAACAGTTTATTTCTAACAACTCAAAAGTACACCATGTTTTCTTCACATTAAAATTTGGGAGTGGGGAAATGAGTAATTTTTTCTGTCAGCGTCAAAGAGTGGGAGAGTCAGGGCAAACAAAAAAAAACACATATGGGCATATAGCAATATAATTTCAGAATTATATACAAACAGAAGCAGAACACAATACATTACATTACATTACATAAAGATTTATTATATGTGAAACCACATCACCTAGTGTTCCAAGAATTAACTAGATGCTTTCAATGTTTCCAGAAGAAATGATCTTCACTGCAGAGTAAGAAAGATAATCATAAGAACACTACTATTTTCTCTGTCTCGGGTCTCTAGAATAAATAAACGGGATGGTTGTTCGACTTGACACTGTAACAGCTAAGCCATTGCAGAGCTCTGTAACCCCCGCCTTCATTTGACAGCCTAAGCTCTGAGACTTACTCTGGAATACTTGTTGACCAAAATATTTCATGAACTGCTCCTGGAATTGTTCACAAGAAATAATGAAACCCACTGCACTGAGTAGTTTTTCTCTTTAGAATGCCAGAGTGGAATCCTGCAACCTTTGATTAAATAGCAGTCTCTCCGGAGATAAATTTAGCAATGATAATTTGACCAGGAAAATCTTTTTTCTGGTGCGATATGTTAGAAGAGACACAAGGCCCTAAAGCATCCATTTGTCCTTTCCCTCCCCCAGGTGACAGTCTAGGGAGTTTATCTACCTTTCTTCTTCACTGCAGCGTGAACTGAAGATAAGCTGCTCCCTCGTAGATAATCCTCTCTTGTGATTTTTTTTTGGTCCTGGTCTCTGTTCCTCCAAGATTTTTCTCTAGGAAGAAATTCTTCTTGCTTCAGGAAAACTGGTCATAAGATGACTCACACGAAGAAAGGGAGACTATGACTTGGCATATTTTTCCTTTAAAATTATTCATTCTCAAAGAGGATAAATCATTAAAACATGCCCAAAATATCAACAGATGTATCTGTTGATATTTTTTGACATTCATGAGTGAATCAAAGTAGAAAATAATAAAAGTTTAAGTCAAGAAAAGGAGAATAGAAAGTGCTGGAAGCCAGAGAAGACATGAGGGAAGTATCAACACAACTACCCACAAACAAATTTGTACTTCTATAAAAGTTCCAGATTCAGTGTGATGTTAATTCATATTGTTGGCCAAAATGACACCTTCGGTACATGCTGGGATAGAAAAAATTAAATAGTTTTGCCTCTGAACATGCAGTATGTTTCCAGAACTCAATGATGTTTCTCTCTCAGTCTTGGAACAAGATTGAATTTTTAACCAAAACTCTGCCTGAGAGAATCACAAGAATACAAAAGAGAGTTTGCACATCAGCTTTGGAGACAAGCGTTCATCAGCCTTAGCTACTCTCCTTCTTACCTGTGCCCACGCATCAGTGGGGCCTGTCCTGACCCCCTCCCTCAAAACCACTGAGATGAGGCTATCAGCTGGCACAACCATTCCTCAGAAACAGGAAGCTGGGGAGTCAGGTCTCAGCCAGAGCATGTGCTCCCAGGCACAACTGGGAATCTGTCACACAGGTGTGAACCCCTTTTCTGCAATAGCAGCTGCCCTTTCCAAGTCCAAAGCCAAGACTTCTTTTACCAAAGTCACTGAAAAGACAGGCTCAGAATAAAATTTAGAGGCAGACTGGATGGGGATTCTGTTTCTTGTTTCGAAGCTGAATTACATTTTATTTTCTAGGTGTCTCAATCAATGACTTCTTTATCATTAATTTTCACTTATGTGAACAATCAAGGGTTTCACTGACATTTGTGTGCATGTTTGTGATTGCTCCTTGCTTGTATTTGCCTCCTTTGTCTACCCTACTCTCCCTTGTCTCCACCTACCACCTTGTAGCCACAAAGTTTCCCTTCAAATTCATTTTGTGTTTGTAGAAGATGCAAGTATTTCTTCAAGACTGAGTATTTCTTAGAGATAGAAATACACCTAAAGCTGGGCATTGGTGGCTCACACCTTTAATCCCAGCACTCAGGAAACAGAGGCAGGCAGATTTCTGTGAGTTCAAGGCCAGCCTGGTTTCAAGAGCGAGTGCCAAGATAGGCTCCAAAGCTACAGAGAGAAACCCTGTCTCAAAAAACCAAAAAAAAAAATACATCTAAAAATCGGATAAAAATTTATATTTTGAATTTAAATCTAAGATTCAAAGAGGGTTTTTTCCATTTTTTTAACTTAACTTTAACCCAAAATCTGCAGGAAATATGAATGTAACACACACATGAGTACTAAACACATACAGTGTACACACATACACAAAGAAGAAACTGTAAGCTCATTCAGGAAAGCAAATGAAACATTAAATCAATAGCCATGCTACTCTTGGAGTCTAAAAGATATGAACGTGCAAAGACCTTTTTAACCTCATGAACTGAACGTGTGAATTATTCTTTAACTAAAAGTTACAGTCCAGTGAATTATTATGAGTTATTCTTATCATTGTACATCATCCAAATATTGTAGATGGACAGATACATACATACATACATACATACATACATACATACATACATACATACATAGATTTGATTATGTCACGTTTGCTAGGCTATTGAGATATGTGTACAAATACTTCACCTGTCTTTACTGATGAATTTCCTCTAAACCATATCTCAAACCCAATTACTGCTCCTTCTAAGTTTTAAAACACAATTCCAAGATCAACGTTTTTACTCATTATTTAAGCTAATTATTTAGATGTTTGTTCATGACATAAAACACCTCTAAGACAATACATGCTGACTGCTCACATGCTCATATACACAACCTCTTTCTTGCAATACTAATCATGATTCTCATCCTTACCTTTTGATAAGGCCCTCCAGATGGCCCAATAATTCTCTTCAAATTAACTCCAAGATCCCCCCCTTTCTAATTGCCAGCTGCCAGCAGGAGCTGTTTGTGGCAGCTGCTTCCCGCGTGGTCAGTTGCAGCATCCATTGCTTGGGCTTAGTTCTCAACACAGTCTTCAAGCTCTTCCTCTGCCTACCTGCTCTTAGTCACAACTGGCCCTGATTATCTATTCAGAAAGAGGAAAGGAAAAACATTAATAATTAAAAATACCATCATCAAATGATAATTACTTGTCACTTGTCTTCGAGAAACACAAATGGGAACTTCCGGCTAGCTAAAGGAGATATGTTTGTCCTCTTAAGCATACCTGTGCTCAGTGCCTGTTGGCACTGCTTTCACCCTGTGCATCTCCCTACCCCATTGCCCACTCCCTCAAATCTCACAGGAAATATGTAGTTCGGCGTTGTCTCTGATAGAAGTAATGAGTTGTCAGAGATTTGGGCTATCAAGATAAATTCTATTTTTCAATTACTTTAATAAATAATATAGCATATATGATTTTTAAGTGACTAGGAGTGCAGTGCAGATGAGGGATACAAGAAAAGAGAGACAGAAAGAGGCATGGAGGAATGGAGGGAGGGAGGAGAAGCACTTGTCACTTGTCTTCGAGAAACACAAATGGGAACTTCCGGCTAGCTAAAGGAGATATGTTTGTCCTCTTAAGCATACCTGTGCTCAGTGCCTGTTGGCACTGCTTTCACCCTGTGCATCTCCCTAACCCATTGCCCCCTCCCTCAAATATCACAGTGTCGCCTCCCAATCGCTTTCCCTAAGCCCAGCTGTTCCCACAGTATTTGTCTTCCACATTCTGCTGTGATTTCTTCATATGTAAATGTTCTGTAAATTTATTAAGGTGTATAGAATGCAACAGGCTGCATTTAAAATACAATGCACATGTTATCATATGTTGTATAATAACCATGTTTAATTCAACATGCTAAATGCATGGCTGTGTACTTTGATTACTGTTTCAAAGGAGGTAATGCCACACCTGCCATCTAAGAGGTTTCCAGTACCTATGACTGAACAAAGAAATGAATCAATTACTACAGATAAAAAGACCAAGTTATGTAAACTCTTGGTTAAAAATGAAACCTTTATGTCAGTTTCCTGGGCTCTAATGCCTTCTTTGACTCTGACCACCTGAATACACTTCACTACAGAGGACAAATTTTCCATAAGCATTAGGATGTTTTAATAAGAATCGTATGCTAGCTAAATTTATATGTCAACTTAGCTAGGCTATGATGCCCAGTTATTTGGTCAAATGACAATGTAGAGCTAACTATAGAGGCACAAAAATTCCTGAACCTAGGAAACCGAGGCAAGAGAGTTGAAAGGAGTGTGACGCCTTTTTGTACAAATAAAGAGTAGCAAGTCAACCTGGGCTACAGAATGAAATCCTGTCACACAGAGAGAACACCAACTCTTATCTGAATTTAAATTTTCAAGCCCTGCAAATTTCAAACTTTCTATTGTCCGCAAGTTAAATAAACCAATACCTTAAAATAAATATCTCTAGATAAGTGGCAGAAAAATAGGAGATACATGTAATATTTGACGTTATGCAGTGTGGATGGAAGTTTCTGTCCTGCCGCAGTTTAGTCCCAAATAATCACATAGAAGCTTATATTAATTATAAGCTTATATCAATCGGCCAATGGCTCAGGCTTCTTATTGGCTAGCTCTTGTAATTATTAGCCCATTTCTATTAATCTGTGCATCCCCATGGTCTTGAGGGATTACCAGAGAATGCCCAGATGTCCTACCTTCCGGGTAGCTACATAATCTCCCTGACTCCACCTCCTACCTTTCTCTATCCCTGTTTTAATTTCCAGCCTGTCCATTGGCTGAAATAGCTTTTTTCATAACCAATAAGAGAAGCAAATATATACACAGCAAACAAAAGGAAACCCCTATCATTGCAATAGTTACATTGTAAAATACTAGAAAATTTATAAATAGATAATCCTGTGCATAATACTGGCTCTGTTTCTCTGAAAATGCTAACCCCGATCTGAAAAGTAGGGAGCCCTGTTTAGGCAATAGTCAGGCTCCCCCAAAAACAGAAAGATGGGGTCAAGCTGGTGGCAACCACCATTATTCAAATTCCCACTTACAAATAAGGACCTCATCAGCAAGTGTCCAGGGCTGCTTCTCTCAGGACTCTTCATCAACATGGTTGTATTACTCTACCATTCCCCGGGAGATAGAGAGTCAGTGTGCTGGCTAATCTTATGTCAACTTGACACACAAATGAAAGTTATATGAAAGGAGGGAACCTCAATTGAGAAATGCCTCCATAAAATCCTACTATAAGCTGGGCGGTGGTGGTGCACGCCTTTAATCCCAGCACTCGGGAGGCAGAGGCAGGCAGACCACTGTGAATTCAAGGCCACCCTGGTTTACAGAGCAAATTCCAGGACAACCTCCAAAGAAATACACAGAAACTCTGTCTCAAAAAGAAAATCAAAAATCCTACTATAAAGCATTTTCTTAACTACTGATTGATAGGAGACAACCCAGCCCATTGTGGGTGGTGCTATCCCTAGGCTGGTGGTCCTGCCTTCTGTAAGAAAGCAGCTGAACAAACCATGAGGAGCAAGACAGTAAGCAGAATTTATTGATAGCCTCTGTATCAGCTCCTGCCCTGTTTGAGTTCCTGTCCTGACTTCCTTTAATGATGAACTGTGATATAGAAACATAAGCCAAATAAACCCTTTTCTCCCCAACTTGCTTTTGGGACACGTGTTTTGTTGCAGCAATAGAAACTCTAACAAAGACAGTGAGTCCTCATTTATTTGTTCATTCTCTGCCTGTGTCTTCTACTTAGTCATGGCTCCTGCTTATCTTCTGCCTCTCTGCTTCCTCCTAACTCTGAGAAAGACAACACTACTCCTTAACTTTTCCTTAAGCAATCTTTCAGCTTCAACACCTATGGTTTGTGTCTTCCTTATTACAATAGCTCACACTCAACTGTGAAAGACAATCGAGTTGTAAAACTCATCATTTCAGGCCACATGGTCCAGACCTTGAGCACACAGACCCAAAATAATGAGCTGAAATTTGGTATGGATGTCACAAATGCCAAGTTCAGCCATCTGAGGAACTTTCCTCATATGGGGGCCGAAAAGGTTTCCTCAGAAGAATCTGTTGAGTACCTGATGATGTCACAAAAGAGGAAAAATGCTATTTGTAGGAAAAAGGAGAAGTCACAAGCTGATGACCAGCATAAGAACCCTCAGTACACCCCCATGGAGGAAGCAGTTGCAACCTTCAGTGGCAGTAGTAGCAAGGGATTCTTTGATCTCTACTCAGTCCCTTCAGGGATGACTTTAGAGCTCTTTGGTTGCAATAGGAATGGGAATTGGAATGAAGATTCTGACAGTATGCATAGTGCTAATAAAAAATGCAATTGCATGGCACTGACAGCACTCAAGATGTTAGTGAGTCCTATTATTTTTACACCATTATATTAGAGAGCATGCAGAAATGCTAATTAATTATTTCTTATGGCATATTCCACTGTACCACAGAGTGGTTGAAGATTTAGCTCTGTGGTAGAGTGCTTGCCTAGCAAGTACAAGGTCCTGGGTTCAGTCTTCAACTCTGGGAGGAAAAAAAAACTATGTCACAGACTTTCTAACCTCTTTTAAATTCAGTTCTCTAATGTTATGTGAAATTGCAAATAGACTTTATATAATCACAGTAGGGACAGGGCTATCTATCCCTCCATGTTCAGGTAGTATTGCCTGACTAAATCACGGCAATAGCATTTCTGAATACATGGATTTTACAGAGACTGAGACGAACCATCCAATGTAGTGATCACTTCTCATCTGTGAAGATATGTATGTATGTATGTATGTATGTATGTATGTATGTATGTTTGTATTTAGAGAGAGAGATGGACTTGAAGTTTTCCGCTACACTAGCCACATAGCTACAGCAAATGCTATTCCATTTGACAGTGCACATGCAGAACATTTATGTCATCACAGAAAGTGATTAATGGACATGGACAGCATTCCGTCCAACTTGTTGAACAGTGCCAGTGCAGCATGCAAACTGGGATGTTGAGGGTGAAGTATATGGAGCATGATCTTTACCAGAGTTATCCTCATGGAAATACAACCTAAGATTTCTAGGAAGATACTTGCAGCAAGAGTTGCCACAAAAAGGATGTTGGAGTCCCTTTCCTCAGACATCTTTCATCTTTAAAGAAAGATCTGCAGCCTAGCCTGGCTGTGAACTCACTGTGTAGCTGAGATGACCTAGGACTTTTGATTACTCACTTCCACTATGCACCACTACACTTGTGTAATGCAGGGAGTCAAATTCCTGGTCAATTATTTTCCCAACTGAGTGACATGACCAGCCCAGACACTGAATTTTTGAAGAAGCTGTTTTATTTCCTAGAAAATAAAATGAACACACTGGATGACATATCCACAGGACCTTGCTGGGGCCAGCACACAGCATCATGAGAAAGGTATGCCTGGATACTGAGGTACAAGTAAGATGCAAAATTTAACAATTCCTTATAAGACGACCACTCAGAGAATTGGTGATTTTCTAGATAAATTCTACAAGCCCCTGAGAAAGAAATCATGTGGCTAGGAAAGAAAGGAAAATGCTGAGGGAAGAACCATGGATTCCATCCAGAGTGCAGAAATCCTTCTTTCAAAGGCAGCAGCACTATCAAATAGTCTTAAGAATGTGGACCATGGTGTTCAGGACTGTGGATGCTAGTGACGTAATTACCACAAAGAAAAACAGGCTACAACCATTGCAGGAAGTGGAATAAAGAAGAGGACTTGACATCTAATAGTAGTAATCGCCAAACTATGATTTCCCTGCTTGACAGTTACAAGGACAGATAATCCAGAACCTTATTGAAGCCAGAAAGGACAAGAGGCGATGCTGGGAGGCATACCTGTGCATACCTGAGCTCAGGTTCTCACTTGTCTTGTTTGGTCAACAATGTTAGGAATTTTGTTATTTCCTTTTATCAGAGTAGGAAACACAAGTAATTGTAGACTAAAGGAGCATTTAGCTTCATTTTATTGTTTACAGCCAAATCCTTTTACTGTTGAATTAGAAACAGAGTGGTCTTTGGTCCATGTGTACATAGATTCCACTTAGTCTCTGCTGAGTCCAGCTTATGTTATTGTCCAAATGTTCACCCTTCCACAAACTGGGGGCCTGGCTTGATGACTATATAACAAGGTCTCCATCCCATAATACTCTTTTCTGAGTGTGTTCCAAAACACCAAGGGCATGGTGTCCTGTTTTTCAGATGCTGCTGCTTTTACTGCCACTCCACATCCAGGAAATGTCACCTTGGATGGAAGGCATTACTTCACCAAGTTGACATGGTGACCATTTTCAAAACTGTTCCGTGATGATGCCATTTTCAACCTCCCGGTACTGTTCAGATTCAATACTACTGTCAATTTATTTAGCAGAGTCTCTTCCTGCCTTTCCTTCCTCAAGATTCTTTTCCTGTTTGCCTTTCTATCTTCTTATCTCTTGTCTGTTTTTCTACATTTACTACAACGTGTGCCTTCTATTTATGGTATTTTTTCTCCACACATTCAATTTGTCTGTCATGTTTTAAATGACTATTTTTGAGTAAATGATAGCATTTCACAGACAACTGCTGGTAGAATAAGCAAAACCTGGTACCTAACCTTTCATCTAACCTCAAATATAGTATATTGGACTTTAGTCTGGTGGGTTAAAATTTCCAGTGCCTTTCTGAAGTGTCTGGAAAGCAGGAGTCTGCTGGTAGGTATATGCTACTGACCACCTTCAAGGAAGAGGTTAGAGTTGAGGACAACACTTGATTTATAATGTGGACTGATTTCCATGGCATAAATTCCCTCATTTCAGATCATTCATGCTGGCAACATGACCTCAGCCAGTTCACAAGATGTGTAAAAATGCAACAGTTGTCTGTTTTGAACCAATGTAATCCAGTTCTAGCAGGGCACTGCGAAAACTTTTACAGAAATATGAAAAGCAACATTCTATGGGACAAGTTATATAACAGAAAAGTGTCTTAATTATTTTAATTCTGTTTTCTTTTGAAAATAAAATAAGGTCATATCTGAAAGAACAGCATGTACGAGTTTATTTGGTAACTGAAAAAATTAGTAGGAGCTCTTTCTCAAACATAAAAACGCCAAAAGGAGGTGCACTAACTTAGCTCTGTTGCTCTTTCCACTCCTCCAAAGATTAATCCCAAATCAAAACAAACAAACAAAAAAGGTTCTCATGCAAGATTAGAACTCCAGTCTCTATGATCACCACAGAAGAGCCAGTCCAGAAGCTGGAAATCATTCGTTTGCTGAGACTGAGCTTGAGGTGGAAAGCATAAAAACATAAAAATATCAGACACTCTCAGAGCTCTCGATGATTTACTAGCCATCGAGAAATCCTTTGACATTCAGGGAAAGTTATGAGGATGCCTATTGTCTCTCTGTGCTAAGAGATTGCAGAAATCCTAAGGGTTGCATTTGACAGCAGCAGTTTTCATAGATCAAAGTATTGCTACTATTCAAAACCAACTTAAAGCTCTGTTTAGTTCTAGTGGGTTAATACCAAATAGAAAGTAAAGCAAGTTAGAAGCAGAAATCCTATTGAGGAATAAATGATTTAACACCAGTCAGGTCACTCCAAATGCTTCCATCAAATGCAGTATTCTACACACAGTTCACTGGTTACAGACACCCAGTGGAGGACAAAATGAATGTTTTCTGGAGAATGATCAGCAAACACTACATTACCTTCATACCTGAAATACTTAGACTAAAACAAAAACAGTGAACGTGGATAATTTATTGATTTTAAATGTATTAAGTTTATTTCATGACAGTAGGGTGATGGTGGTGCATGCCTTTAATCCCAGAACTCAGAAGACAGAGATAGGTGGATCTCCATGAGTTTGAGGCTAGCCTGGTCTACAAAATGAGTTCTATGATAGCCAGGGATACACAGAGAAACCCTGTCTCAAAAAACCAATAAAAAAAGATATCATGTTAGTCTTAAACACGTGTGCCATATCTTTAACACATGTGCCAAGAATTATCTTCTGTTTTCTGATAAACAACCACACTAAAGTATGGTCTAGATAGACTGGGAAACTCTTGGGAGGAAATAAACAAAGAGATTTCCTTTAAAATATGAATAAAAATGGAGGACATCATGTTAATTGACATAAGTCAGCTACAAAAAGATGAATCCCATGTGATCTCATTTACATGTGGAATTGAAATAGTCGGATTCACAAATATTGAAAAGAAAATAATTGCTATCAGAGACATTGAGGGGTGAGGAAGATTTGGATTGAAAATGTCATTAGATTGGAGGAAGGGGACAGACAAGACACTCTGTGTAAAAGCACTCACCACACAAGCCTAGTGACCTGAGTTTGAGCACTGGTACCCATGGTGGAAAAGGAAAATGAGCTCCCACAAGTTATCCTCTGGCCTCCACACAGGCTAAGCCTGTATACTCACATAAACATCAAACATGACACATATACACATGCATACACACATACACAATGATGATGAATTAAATTTTTAAGATGAAATAATAAACTCTAGAGATCTACTTACAGCATGGTGATTATAGCTAATACCAATGTATTGTGCACTTCAAATCACTTAGAAAGTATATTTTAAGTGTTCTCATCAAAAAATAAGCATCTCAGACAACACATATGTTAATTTTGTCAATGTAGGCATCCCACAATAGGCATTTCAAAACATCATGTTGTACATATTAAATATATGTGTTTTTTGGAAGGCCTCACCCTCCCTGGGGAGCAGAAAGGGTATGGGATAGGTAGGGTGTTAGTGGGGGGCAGCGGAGGAGGGGAGGGAGAGGAAACTGGGATTGACATGCAAAACAATCTTGTTTCTAATTTAAATAAAAATGGAAAAAATTAATGTATGTGATTTTGATTGGTCAGTTTAAAAATAAGTTACCTAAAATTTTAAAAGTAAAAGTGATTTTGTAAAATTTTACAGATAGCTAGATTACAAATAAAATAGAACTTGCTTTTATAAATTGAGGTGTCATTTTTGGAAGTTGGTCATATTTATTAAACTAGAAACTACACTGATATGCTGGGATAGTTTTATATCATCTTATACAAAAGGAGGGAGCCTCAACTGAGAAATGCCCCCATAAACCCAGGCTGTACAAAAGCCTGTAGGGCATTTTCTTTATCAGTGATAGATATTGGAGAGCCTGACCCATTGTGGGTGGGTCACCCTGGGCTGGTGGTTGTAGGTGCTATAAGAAAAAAGGATTAGCAAGCCACAAGGAGCAAGCCAGGACTCAGCACCCCTCCATAGCCTCTGCATCAGCTCCTACCTCCAGGTTACTGGCCAGTTTGAGTTCCTGCCTTGGTTTCCTTCAATGGACTGTGACTCAGAGACTCGAGATATGTAAACCAAATAAACCTTTTTCTCCCCAACTTCATTTTTGGTCATGGTGTTTCATTATAGTAATAATGACGTCAGTAAGAAAGCAGACTAATTTACTTCATCTTTTTACAGACCTATGATATGGATACTATGACACATATTTTACAAATTAAAAAACTAAAATTATTTATAGTCACATACCTAAACATGGCAGCCCAAGCTTGAGTCCACACATGACCAAAACAGCCATGTTTAGCCAAAGTACTGCTCAACCCAAAACCTTCCTTATTGTCTTTGCCTGTCCATTCCACTGATACAAACCTAGCTCACAATAATAAGCCCGGGCATAAACAACTACAGCAAGAGATTAGAAAAGGTATAAAATTCATCAGTTGAAGAATGTTGAATGACCTATTCATGCAACAGTATTTCACTATCTAAAATAAATTTGTGAGTGGGAGACAAGCTAAAAGAAATAACATCAATACATTATCTCTGTGGATCTAGATAGTATATCATTTCTGCTTTTCATTCTGAATCTTTTTTGTGTGTTTTAGAAACATAAGTATGAGAAAGGGTAATTTTTAATTCAACAGCATCATGGACTTATAGTAATATTGTGACTTCCTGTTAAAGCTGTGCCAAAGAAAAACAGCTAGAATAATTTAAGAAACATAATTGATTTAACATCAGATAAGGAAATTATGGTGACTGTGATTTAATGTTCAAGAACATGAGCAGAGAATGCCACAGCTGGGACTGTCCTGGCTTCAGGTGAGGATGGGGAGAATTCTCTGTAGAACAGGGAAGTGGTCCAGCTCAGCTTCATCATACCTCCTCTACCCCTCCAAGTCTCTCCAAAGATGTCCTTGTGGGAGCATCCCCTCATCTCTGTTCCCCTTTAACTCTGTAACTTTTCTTCTTGCTCTGACAAACCTGACAAAAGCATCTTAAGAACAGGAGGATCTGTCTGGGCCTGTGGTTCCCAGGGATTTCTGTCCACCACTGTCGGTACTCCACAACAGGGAGATTGTATAACAGATCTCATGTCACTGCTACAAAAGCAAGACTAGAGCCAAAGCAGGGATATGCTTTTCAAAAACCCCTCCTCCACTTCCCTAATTCTCCCTGCTGGCTTCACCCCTTAAAAGGTTTCATAGCCTCCCAAAACATCACCATTATCTAAGGACCAACTGTTTAAATATATGAGCCTGAAGGAGACATTTCACATTCAAGCTATAATACTTACCATAACCAAGTCTGCTGAATTTCCTTAATTTCCCTCCCTCAACTCCACAGAAAAACACCCTTACAACTGATATCAATATTCTCTCTGCCGTCAAATCCATTGTTACATTAGATCCTTGTGCTATATGAATGATCTTTTAGCTACAAGTGATTCTTTGAACATCTCTTTTCCTTGACTCTCTTGACACACTGGGTACAAACACACTGTGGGTTGTGTCTGCAACAAACATCGCCTGCTCCCTTGCTAACACAGCACCAGGTGTGGGACAGTCCCAAGGAAATGGGTCTCCCTGTACTTCACTGTAATTAGCTTAAGATTCTCATACAATTAGCCAGGTACTGGCCAATGTGACCCCAGGATAAGCTCCTCCCACTACTCAATTCATGCAAACTGGAGTTCGGTTTTTGATGTTTGGCACTGTGACAGATGTTTTGTGATAAAGAGAAGGGAGTTTCCAGAAGGTAAGGCAGAGAGAGCCTGTGCAAGAAAATGCTGAAATCCCCAACCCTGACAGCATCACCCCAGACTTCCTGTGTGTGTTCTCCTAATGTTTAAAGCACTCATAGTGAGCAACAGGTCCTAGAAATCAAAGATATCAAAGGTGGTGGCATTGGCATGTGCTTTCTTCCTGGCTTCTCTGCCCCGCCTACATGATCTGAGGCACTTCAATGAACTCTGCCGTGCTTTGCATGTTAGTGCTCTTGAATTTTGTCATTGACTAGCTTCCTGTCTTAATTTTCTAATGCCACACATACATTTATAGACATATGTATGTCCACTATGAGACAGATTCTCTTTTGGGTCCCAGAACTATGTATACTGATGAGGTAGACAACTGGGGCCCCTAAACAAGAGAAAGAAAAAGGATTGGTATATAATATTTTAGTTACTTTCCTGTTGCTGTGATGGAAGACCATAAACAAAAGCAACTTATGGAAGAAAGAAATTTTGGGTTTATGACTCCGTGGGGACTAGAGCCCATTATGGCAAAGAGGCACAGCAGCTGAGAGATGAGTCTCAACATCACACAAGGTGAGCAGACAGTGGGATGAGACTATAGCACCTTAAAGCCACCTGTAGTGGCATCTTGTTCAGCAAGTGGACTTGGGGTGGTGGCTCTACCTTAGCCTGACTAGCTCAGTCAGTAGAGCATGGGACTCTTAATCCCAGGGCCATGGGTTCAAACCCCATGTTGGGCACCAAATGAGGATGGGTTTAAGAAAGTCCACAAATACCCAGATAAAGGATTAATAGTTATTTACTTAGGGAGCACTCACACAATGATGGTAAATAACTGCCAAGGTCTTCCTGGCCCTGTAGATGCAGCCTCTGCCCTTCAGGATGCTCTGACCACAACCCAAGAGACCATGAGCCAGCCCCTCCTCTTCCTTATAAGGGGCCACATCCGCACACCTGAAGACATGCCCTAAGGTGTGGCCACCACCCCAAGTCCACTGGTGGAACAAAAAGCCACTACAGCCACCTCCAGGAATGTACTTCCTCTAGAAAGGCCACCAACTCCTAAACCTTTAGGAACAGTGCCACCAACTGGGAACCAAGTATTCAGATGCCTGAGCCTATCGGGGACATCTCTCATTTGAGTCATCACATATCATCTCTATAGGCTCTTGGAGTGGGGGGAGAAGGAGTTGATTGAATATTTCCATGCCTTTGGTGCTCTCTTTTGTAAAGGCACCCAGTTTTCCCCTTTTCTTTCTCATTTTGACTTACTGGTGATGTTTGTTCAGCCATCACCCCTCTTGTTCTATTCTCTGCTCGTGTACGGCATTGAATAAAACATCCGGTGAAGTTATATAGATCCAGAATGTTCTTTGAAAATGGACTTACTTTATCTTCAGCGAGTTTTAGAGAGGTATATCCTTCTAAGGATTTGTGGTTTTAAATGCGTTAACATAATGTTTTATGAAATACATGGGGTAAAACCGACCTCTTTCTCTTTGTATAGCTTTGTTCCCATCACACACATTAGTCACAGTATCTTTTGTCACATATGGTTCTAGATACTCTCTCATTTCTGCTGTGAGTTCTTTGTTAACTCATTGGTAATTTAAAATTTTCTTTCTTGTTCTTACATGATTTAATATTTCTGAGTATTGTTGCTAATGATTTATATCTTAATTACATATGCAATAAGCAAACATTTCTATATTATTTCAATACATTTAAAATTGTAGGGTTTTCATTATGATCCAGAATGTGTCCCTTTCCATACAACATATATTATTTTTATCATGTTTCCCTCCCCCAACTCCTCCCAGAACGACCTTCCCACCTCCCTATCACATAATTTGTTCCCTCTCTCTCTCCCTCTCTCTCTCCCTTTCCTACTCCCTCATTCTCTGTCTTTCTCTTCTCTCTTTCTCTCTGTCTCCCCTCCCTTCGCCCTCTCTCTCTCTCTCACACACACACACACTCAAAGGAAAGATTGTAAGAGCCAGAGCTGACAAATAACTACAAGGAAGCAGTGTCTTCCAGACACAGCAGAACTGATGCCCATGTGAACTTCAGAGACTGTGGCAACACTCACGAGATCTGAGACCTGCACAGGCCCAAGCCAGATGGAGTTCCAGAACTGAGAGGAAACTGGAAACGGGTCCCACCCTTAGACAAAAAGCTAGTTGCAAGTGATACCATCTGCCAAAGAAAAAATCTGTTTTCTCCCATGGAGTGTCACTAGGTGTTTAATAACCACAGTCCAGGGCAGGCCCCAGGCCCAAGCCAGCACAAAATTAACTCCATGTTTGTTGCAATTTTTGCTTTGTTTTGGCATTTATTGTCTCATCAGTCCTTTGCTTGTTTGACACACACACACACACACACACACACACACACACACACACACACCTTTTTTTTTTTTTGAGGCAAGGTCAAGGCTGGCTTGTAACTCTCCATTCTCCAGCCTGTCTCCTGAGTGCTGGAGTTACCAGTATGCACCAGTGCTACAGTCCCATTCGTTCTAAAAAGGAACATTCCCAGCAGCTACTGTGTGTTATATACGGGATCATTAGATGACATCTGCTGCATGCTGTTCAGACTTTCTCTTATTAATTTTTTATTATGAAGACAAGTATGCTAAGTCAGCTGTGATTTGTTTATTTCACTTCACAATTTTATAATTTTGCTTTGTTTATTTTGAAGTTGTGTTTGTTATTAGGGCCTCCCGTTCACTAAACATGTTGGGTTTTCTCCCAAGAAATGCTTTTGCCCTTAAACCTATTATTTAAATAAATTAATCTAGCTACATCTACTTTCTTCTGCCTGTCTTGTCTTCTTCCAATGCCTTTAATTCCAATCTTTATCATTTCTACTGCTTTTTGAACAACTGCATAAGCCGACTACCACTGAAATGCTCTAATTACAGTTTTGCTTTCCAAAATAAGATTATTCACTTCGCAAAAGAAACAAGAAACAGAACAGCCACTTGGGAAATGGGAGCTTGTGGTTTTGAAGATGATCGGTTTGCTATGGTGAGCTCAGTCCCTTCTCTAACGATCAGTTCTTGTTTTCTACTGGGCTTTGTTAGATAAACATACCTGTGTAGGCAGATGCCAAAGCAGGAAGGCAGAAATGGTTCCTGAGGAAGTGTTGGGGACAATTGAAAGAAAATGGCCCCCATAGGGAGTGGCATTATTAGGAGGAGGACTTCGTTGAAGTGGGTATAGCCTTGTTGCAGGAAGTGCATCACTGAAGGGGTGGGTTTTGAGGTTTCTTTTGCTCTTTACTCTCGGTGTGACACACAGTTGCCTCTGCTGCCTGTGGACCCGGATGTGGAAACTCTCAGCTCCTATTCCAGCACCATGTCTGTCTGCATGCACACAGTCAGGATGATAATGGGCTAAACCTCCGGAACTATAAGCCAGACACAATTAAATGTTTTCCTTTGTAGGAGTTGCCATGGTCATGGTGTCTCTCCATAGCAATGGAAACCCCAACTAAGACAGCTGGGAAGCAACTCTGAGTGTGGAAAGGGTGTGGCAAACCCAAGTTCCCATAAGAGCCCAACAATCAGCAAAGCAATTAGCGAAGCAGAAATGAGCCATGGGCGTCACTTGCTCTTTTACAAAGTCGCAGTCAAAGGGTTCATAAGCCATGATTTATCCTTCTATAGGCACTATCTTATTACTGAAAAATCTTTATTTTATTTACATTACAACTGCAATTTCCCCTCCCTCCTCTTCTCCCATTCCTTCCCCATACCTCCCCCCCCCCCCCCCCATCCACTCCTGTGTTTCTGTTCAGAAAGGGGCAGGCCTTCCATGGGTATCAACAAAGAAAGCATGGAATATTAAGTTGCAGTCAGACTAAGCACCTCCCCTTGTTTTAGTCTGGGTAATCAAATCCGGTTTGAGGAATAGATTCCCAAGAGCCAACCAAAGTGTTAGGGACAGCCCCTGCTCCCATTGTTCGGAGTCCCACAAATAGACCAAGCTACACAACTGTCATACATGTAGAGAGATGTTAGGTTTGTCCCATGTAGGTTCCCTGGCTGTTGGTTCAGACTCTGCTAGTTCCTGGGAGCCAGGTTAGTTGTTTCTGTGGGTTTTCTTGTGATTTCCTTGTCCCCCTGACCAATCTTTACCTACTGGGATATTACCATACATTTTAAGAAGAAACCTGGATTTAGATTTGAGTGGAAGACAACAAAGTTTGACATATTTGTCCCTAATTCTTTTGTTAATCCTGTGCAAGTCAAATAAATCATGTGTGCCCTGCATTTGTAAAGCCTACACTCCCCTGGCAAATCATGGAAAGGGCTCTACACAGCACTGAGAGGAAGATGGTTGTAGCTTTTCTATCCCTCCTCAACCTGCCAAATGCTACTGTAACCCACTCCTCACTGAAGTCCTCCTGAGAAACGTTAAATGCAAAGGTTTCTAGGATCCTTGGGCTGGTTGACTCCCACAAACAGCATGATGAATGGATTCTCTAGAGGCGGAAATGGAAAATAGTATATAATAAGACTAAGCTCTGCAATGGGGAAGCACCAAAAATTACTACCAAAATAAAGCTCAAACTTGTCTGGGTCCCTATTGACAGGGCTCTGCCAACAGCCAAATCTGAGCTAACTTCAGCAGCCTCTGCCCAGGTTACTGCAGTCTGGAAGCCACCTTGCTCCACTTCTGTTCAGTTTGTGCCTTATCCCTCCTGAGAAAACTAAGGAGAGAAAAAAAGAGATGAAAAATTGCAAATACATCTGTATGCATATGAGCACACACACCCCTGCACACACAGGTGTTCCCAGACAGGCAAACAGATATACACACACAGGCACAGACATGTACACATACACAAGAATATGTGCAATCTTTCATTCTTCTGCTCATTTGTTTTATATTAACTTTTTAATGTGAGATCGCACCAGGGAACCCTTAGAATATTTCTCTTCACCAAGAGAAGGTGATTCAATGACTGCCTAAACAGCAAGCTATTGGAAGGGAGACACCCACCACTCACAAGTCACTTGTAAGTGCAGCTATATATGCTATCTTATGTAGTACCCAAAACAGAACCACTTGCCAAGATCAGAGTTAATAAGCTTTGGTGCCAGGATTCAAAACTAAGACTCCTGCATTGCAGTCTTACATTTTCAGCCAGCATTACCATCTCTGGCTATCAATCAGATGAGAAACTTGGCTCCAACAGCCTGATTCTGAGATAGTTGACATTCTGACCAACCATGAGGCCTGGGAGGGACAATATAGAGTAATAAAGGACAGAGTCAGGGCTGGGTTAAGGGTCTCACGGCATGGTCCAAGGAGGGACCACTGCAGGGATGCAAGAAAGTGAGATGCTAAATTTTGTGTATACACACACACACACACACACACACACACACACACATACACACACACACACACACACACCACAGAATGCCCCATCTTCCCCACAACTGAATCTCTCCTTCACCACTTCCTCTCCTCTAAACAAATTTAAGGCACTCCTTGCTGTCTCTGAACATAAGGCATTTTATTCCAGTGTAAACGAAGTGTGTGCACATGGCGGGGAGGGGGGAGGGGGGGCCTGTAACTGGCAATGGACCCCAGAGTTTCATATATGCTAGATGATCACTCTATCACTGAGTCACAACTGTAGCCCTAAAAACTACTTCTATTCTCATTTTCCATCTCATATCCATAACACCACAACTATTTTTAATATATTTCAACCTTTGTATTTACTTATCCACCTAGATCAGTGGTTCTCAACCTTCCTAATGTTGTGACCCTTTAATACAGTTCCTCATGTTGTAGTGAACCAATCATAGATTATTTTTGTTGCTACTTAATAACTATGATTTTGCTACTGCTATGAATCATAATGTAAATATCTGATATGCAGGATGGTCTTAGACGACCTCTATTAAAGGGTCATTCGACCTAACAGGGTCTCAACTCATGGATTGAGAACCAGTGGCCGAGATCTTCTTAGTTTATTAAATAGTCCATATATGTTTACCAGCTAAAGAAAACATACTACATACATGGATTAGAACACTGTGGCAGAAAAATAGTTTGTCTTCAGTCATCATAATTTCAATTAACAAAATGCTGCTAACATACGTTTAAAAATATGGCTACATAAGACACACATCTCTGTCAAGAACTTTGGCGTGTTATTTGGTCATATGCCACCAGCATTGAACTAGTTGGACAATAAAACTAAGTGGTTTCTTTAGATAAGAAAGCAAGTAAATTAGTGACAGAAGATTTTCATTCCTAATGTGTACAATATAGAATTCTCGGGGAGTTTAGATGAAAATGAAATCCATAATTCATATGGCATCTCTCCATTCAATTCTCAGGTTGTCATTTCAGAGAACCTTGTAATTGGTCATCAGCATTTTCATCATCAAGTGTTCATTTTAAAAATACAAATTATACTTGAATAAGATCAGCATCTCTAATCTAAAACTATTTTAGTGCCAGCATGCCACCAAAGATGGAAAATTCCACACCTAACTTCAAGAGGTAAGTTACTATCCAAACACAGGTATATAGGAAGTATTGAATAAAATTGTTTTTAGACTATGTATAGAAGGAATATATGGAACATAAATAAATTTCATGTTATCCCACTCACAAAATTTCTCATTATGCATATGCAAACCAAAACCAAAAACATTCTAAATCTGAACCACTTCAACATTTCTGTTCTCTGCTGTTTTAGATAGGGATACATGTCATGAAAATCCATGTTCCAACAAGATACCATGTGACCTTCTAGACTTGGTACTGAGGCTTAAAGGCTCTTTCTCAAATAAACAGTTTCTCCTTCCACCCTGACCTCAGATTTATCCTTTCCCAGGTTTTTCATGTCCCTAAAAATCATCTACCACTTGTGCCTTGGGATGAATTATGGAAGGAGGGGAGACAGGTTCAAAAATAGTAAATGCCCAGGTACCTGTCCACAAACAAAAGTAAGCTTGAGCCAGACTTATAACCACAAAAATCAATTATTGGAATTCTCAGAGGGGGAAAAGATCTGTTTTCCAACTGAATGATAAAAGTTCTGCCTTTCCCATGAAGGAAGACTTGTCTTGTGAAAAACCAGTGATTATAAAAATAGTTACCTATCTCTGTTTTTAATGTAAAACTTCAAAAAGTACATTTGTGAAGAGTATTTTATTAAATCTCTAGCAAAAAAAAAAATTCTTCCCTAGTTTCCAGGACCTTTAGCTAGAACTAAAATGCCATTGGGTTTTCCAAAACATTTCACTGGGCACCTGTGTAAAAATTGGTTACCCTGAGAGTCCCATTATGCTCAATGACAGCCATCGTACAGGGTCACATAACTTACTAGCTGGCCCTA
Organism: Cricetulus griseus; assembly: GCF_003668045.3. Taxonomy (NCBI): domain Eukaryota; kingdom Metazoa; phylum Chordata; class Mammalia; order Rodentia; family Cricetidae; genus Cricetulus; species Cricetulus griseus. Next base: position 254,619,662 of record NW_023276807.1, read on the forward strand.
GTGGATCATGTCCAATAACAGCAAAGGAGGTCAGAAAGTTGGGATACTGTGACTTCTGGCAGGGTTCCACTAAGAACTAAACAGGATCGGGACATCTTGCTTGTGTCTTCCCGCTTTAGGCCAGAGTCACAGTGATCTGTAACTCACTGTTATGGCTTATTTTTGGTTTTTTGGTTCTTTTGAGACAGGTTCTTTGGGTAGCCCTGGCTGTCCTTGAACAAGCTCTGTAGACGTGTAGACCATGCTGGCCACTAACTCACAAAGATCGGTTTGCCTTTGCCTCCCACATTCTGGGATTAAAGGTGTGCTCTCCCACTGCCCAGCTGCACTAAGGTATCTTATAGCACACTGTTTTATGTTGATAAAAATACATACTCTAATCAATAGAAACTGGAAAAAGAAGCAAGATGGTGAAATGAAATGATAAGTAAGAATATTCTGCTTCCTAGATTCTTGAGTCATCTGTTACTACCTCACAGGTTTTGCCTCATAGGTGAGGACCATTTTTGTGATTGTTTTATCATTCTGATTTTTTTATTTCTTTTATTTTTGAGATATATGTAATTGTATCATTTTCCCCTTCCTTTCCTCCCACCAAATCTTCCCATATATTCCTGTTTGCTCTCATTCAAATTCTTAGCCTCTTTTTCCATTAACTGTTGTTACATGAATATGTATACATATTCCAAAAATACATATATACAGCCTTGATGGGGATGTCCTTTTGTATGCTGTGAATATATGTCTCTCTTATTGGTTGATGGATAAGACTGTTTTGGCCAATGGACAGTCAGATTTAGCCAGGTGGGGAATCCAAACAGGCATAGAGAAAGGTATTGGTGGAGTCAGGGAGACGCCATGTAGCTACCAAGGAAGCAAGAGGCCTGAGCATCACCTGTAAGCCAAGATCAGGTGGAGATACACAGATTAACAGAAATGGGTAATAATTAAGAGAGAGCTAGCCAATAAGAAACCTGAGCCATTGGCCAAACAGTTTAAAATTAATATAAAACTCTGTGTGTTTATTTGGGACTAAGTAAATGGCTTTAGGACCCAGCGGGATAGAAACTTCTGTCTACACAGCCTTTCCATCCTATATAATGTGACTCATATTTATTTTAGCAGATCAAATGATCCTACATCTCATGGGTACCACAGCTTTGCGAAAACAGCAAAAACTTGGGTAGCATGAATCAAAAAAGATTGGAAAGTCATTCCAACCAAAAGCAATGTAACTACTAAACTAACACTAAGAAACTAGAATCATGGATTCTATAAAGTGCTCATTCAAGAACTGTGGAATAGACCCTTTCTGACTGTCTTGGCTTTCTATGATTGCTGTGACAAGCTACCATGAGTTTGGTGACTTACAACAACAGAAATTCTCTTTCACTGGACCCAGATGACAGTTATGCAGAGTCATTCTCACTGCACGAGACTGAAGTATCACAGTGCCATATTCCCAAGTCCATCCCTTCTGCAGATTCTGGTGGCTGCTGTTCCTTAGTTACATCCATGTCTCTCTCCTGTCTACCCCACAGGCACCTGCCCTTTTCCTATTCTGTCTGTTCTCAAGTCTCCTTCTTCCTCCCCTGAGAGCACGTTAGTGATGGTGAGGAAAGGGAAAGCTCGTTCTGATGGGCGTGTTTGTGTTAATAAATGTGGAGGACTCTAGAATGCCCAATGAGCCAAACCTCTGGGCAACTGTGAAAGATGATCTACGTTACCTTAATTGATGTGAGATACCCCATCTTAATTGTGGGTGTGACAATTCTTGGCCAGTAATATCCTTAATATATAAATACAACCTGCTCAGTCTTGCATCTAGCCTGTGTAAAATGGAGAAAGCAAGCTTAACTCCAGCAAGCAAACTCACTCCTCTGTTTTCTGATTGTGGATGAAATGGGACTCATTGCTTCAAGGACCTGCTACCTTGACTTCCCTGCCACGATTATTCAACTAAAAATTAAAAAAAAATCTCTTCTCAAGTTGTTTTGATCCAATAGTGTTATCACAGCTACAGGAAAAGAAATTAAGATACCTGGATAACAAGGGACAATCTCACATTGCAAAATACTTAAATTGATCACCATCTGCAAAAATATTTTCTTAACAATCCAAGAATTAGAATGAAAATCTTCTGGGGAAAGAACCTTTTTTTCAGCATATCACATAGACCTAAGACTGGTGTAGGGAGAAACCCTGATTATAGGTATCACTGACCACACCCGCTTGGACATGGTCACAGTTACATAACAAGGGTTTAAGAAGGAGGGAGGTGGTGCTCTCTCGCTTGGCTGAGCTGACTGGGAAGCATTTCTGGGTCTGTCCTGCTCAGGTGCAAACCTGGTCAGCGATACCTATAATCAGGGTTTCTCCCTACAGACCAGGTTCAAGAGGTTGTATGTAGAATGCAAGCAAATGAAGTGATGGAAAGAAACCCGAAGCCTTCCACAGGCCTGCCTCATGTCATGGCTGGGTGATGGCAGATGCTGGTAGAGTCTGCTCAAGGGCTCCTCACAATGCTTGCAAATTAACGGATTACCTGCCTTCAAGGCAATCACCGACTAATTAAGCATCTGATCCCCTTGCTGCTTCCCTAATAATAAAGATATTTACCATGAGATGGGGCAATAATTTTTTTACCTGACACTCAAGTAAGATGAACATGTTCTCTGATTGTACAACAAGGATTTTTATAAAAGCATGTTAGCTCCCAAATTACCTGGAGACCACTTCTTTTAAAGTGTGCATGAGAACTGTGTCAGAGAGACAGATAGTTACAAATTGGAAGGCAGAATTTATTTCAAAAAGTCAAGTGACACTCTGGGAACTATCTGGCCAGATTCTGGATTCCTGGGGCTTAGCTCTCAGCTGCTAAGGTATGCAAATGCTCCATCCAGGGCCCAGCTGCTGTGTGCAGAAATGTGCTGATGGAACTAAATTGGGATTCTAGAGAACACAAATCAAATTGTAAGCAAAATTACCGAAATACACGAGCCCTCCTTTGAAGCATTATGGGCCAAGCAAAGAAAAATGACTAATGAGTAATAACACACAGTCCTGACAGGAATCATAAGCTGGGAAGGAAGTTGCATGTAAAATAATAATAAAGAATATTAAATTGTCATGAGGCCCTGTTGGAGACAAATGAAATCAGAACAGATTCTCAGCACCAATCATTTACTCACTCCCCTTTGAAAGTGTCCCAGGAATCTGCAGACAAGGCATGCTTTCGCTTGTGTTGCCTTCCTGTTAGAAATGAACGCTTGCTAAGATCTGGAAACTGCAGATAAGGGGAGGCCATGAAAGAAAAAGGCTGGGAGAGGCATACAGGTTCATTGTGTACTCAGAACCCAGGTGGAAAAACAGGCTACCTTAACCCACTCCATATAAACAAAGCAGAGTGATTTATTCTATGAGAGACATCCTTAGTTTGCTGGCTTTGCATTTCTTCTTTTATAATATTGTTCTCTTTAAATATATAGCTGATGCTGAGGTGATAAACAGTCAGAAAAGTGCTCACCAAGCAAGCATGAGGATCTGAGTTCTTTCTCAGAACCCACATAAAAGTCCAAGCATGATGACAGGAATATATAACCCATCAGTGAAGAGACAGAGACAGGCAGATCTCTGGGGCTCACTGGACAGCCAGCCTAACCTCATCCTTGATTTCCAAGTTGATGAAAGACCTGTCTCAAACAAAATGAACAACTGTTAAAGAGCAACGTCCAAGGTTGACATCTGGCTCTTACCACACACCCACTCACGTGAGCACACACACAGATACACATACATGCAGACACAGATACACACGTGTGAACACACACACAAATTCATGTATGTATACATACAATCATATACATGTGCACATAAATAAATACTTTAAATAAGAGGTAATATTTAATTTTAGGGTTAATGCATCTTAATTTCAAAAGTAGAACCTCAGTGGTTTAATTTGGAGACTCTGAATGTTTAACTCCAAAGTACCCATCACAAAAAAAGGTGACATTGATTCTTCAGAGCTCATCTTTGGGAGTTAAGTTGAGAAATTCCCACCAGTCTAACCTCAGCCTTTTGGATATGTACTTGCTACTAAAATCCACTGCACTTCCAGAACACAAAAAGCATCTAGATTAGGAAGGCAACTCATAGCACCTCATCTCTTCATCCTAGAATTTGTTGACCTACAATAGCATTTCTCAAATCTAGCTGCTCACGAGAAACACTTGGAAAGGTTTACAAACTTACTAGAAGTCTAATACCCACCTGCCCGCTTGGATAGAATTGATTTGTGGTAAAGCTAGGGTAGCCATGTTTCTCCTTGGCCTTTAAGTGACTATTATGTGTAAGTGGAGTAAGAACCATCCTGGCTTCTCACACTTCATTACTCCTGTACCCAAGCCCAGAATATGCCATCTGTATATGGTGTCTTCACTGACTCTTGTCTGCTGGAAGTTGTGGATCTGGCTTGCTGTTCTCTTGATAAAACACATTGCCTGGCTGTGGTCATTTGAAAGAAAACACCTCCCAGAGGAAGTAGCACTATTAGGAGATGCGGCCTTGTTGGAGGAAGTGTGTCACTGTGGAGACAGGCTTTAAAGTCTCAAGTATGCTCAAGTCATGCCCAGTGAAACAGTTCACTTCCTATTGCCAACTTATCAAGATGTGGACTCTCAGTTCTAGCCCATGTCTGCCTGCATACCCCCATGTCCCATCATGATTATAATGAACTAAATCTCGGAAACTGTAAGCCACCCCATTAAACATTTTCTTTCATAAGAGTTGCTATGGTCATACTGTCTGTTCACAGCAAGAGAAACCCTAAGACAGAAGTTAGAACCAGGGACTGGGGTATTGCTGTGATAGGCCTGACCATGCTTTTGTTTGAAGGACTATGGACCTTGGGACTGTGGATTAGAAAATCGGTTGAATGTTTTAGTGCCACATAATGAGCCATACTAGTAGGAACATGGAAGACATGCTGCTGAGTGTGACTTGAACTGTAGGGGTATGGCTCAAGAGGTTTCAGAGGGAAGAATATTAATATGTGACCTCGGAGAATGTGGCTGCCATTTGCCCTTGTCCAAAGACTACATCTGAGGCTAAAGTGAAGGGCTCCAGATTAATTCCACTGGCAGAGGAAATCTCAAAGCAGCCCAGTGTAGACTCTGTTGTGTGGTTATTAGTGGTAACTCTAATGAAGATTTATAATGAAAAGGAAAGCTGCAAGGTAGTACAAAATGCAAAATAGGAGAAAAGTTCAGCCTTTTATGTCGGACCACCAGCCCACAAATAACAAGAAGACTCATTAATCATGATAAGCTGGGTCATGCAGATGAAAGAGCTCTTTAACTTAAATTAACACATTTATAATAATTTATTCCATCACGTGGTGTCTCTTTTCAGTACCTCCTGTTTCCTCTCTGTGTCACCTGTCTTCTGTGCACCTAGCCTCTCCTCTTCAAAACTCCCTGGAAATCTTGTCTATACCTCCTGCCTAGCTATTGGCCATTCAGCTTTATATTGCACCAATTACAGCAAATATATCATCACACAGTGTACAAATATCCCACAACAGAAAAACAGCATCAAGAAGTGGAATAGGGCTAAGAAGATAAACAGATTAGGAAAAGGAATAAAGGGAGTGGTGACCTCAAGGAAAGATCCCACCCAGCTAAATTTCAAACTTTCAAAAAGGAATTAGAGAAAAGCTTAGAGCTGGGTGTGCACCTTCCCAGCACTGGAAAGGCAGAGGCTAACAGATCTCTGAGTTTGAAACCAGCCTGGTCTACAGAGCAAGCTCCAGAACAGCAAGGTTTAGGCAGTGAAGGAAACCATGGGAAACAGAAAGCTGGTGAAGATGTAACTGAATGAGGGGACCATGATCCAGCCCCAGAAAGCCACAGAACTTTGTAGCTTCAGCCATGTGGTTCTTGCTTTAGAGCAAAGGATAGAAGAAATGAATTATGGAATTTGCCTCCACAATTAAGGAAACCACTGAGACCAGCAAATGTATCAGGGGTGTCTCTGAATGGAGGCCTAAAGAGGCCACTTCGTGAAGCTGTGAAGTTAAAGCCTGGAATGGAGACCTCAAGATGTTGGCGATGCCAGAGCCATGGGATACCTGATGAGAAGAGCCCAAGAAAAAGAAGTATGTTGCAGTCAACAAAGCCGAAAGGAGCTGTGTCCCGCGCGCGCGCTGTATGATGGAGAATGCAGGAAACGGCTCCCTACAGAGCTGGAGTTCTGAAGAGCACTTTGACGTCAGACATGGAAATGCAAGGTTTGGAGTTTGTCCAGCTGGTTTTTGGTCTTGCTTTGTTCTGCTATCTCCCCACTATGCTTCCTTCCCTGGGTTTTTGGGATGGTAATATTTATCTTGTATCATTATATGTTGGAAGTATGTGATCTGCTTTTCCATTTTGATTTTACAGGGGATTACAGTTAAGAGATTGCCATATGTCTCAGAAGAGACTTTGAATTTAGATTTTTAAATAAGTTTGAGACTGAAGACTATGAGGACTTTTGAAGTTGAACTGGATGCATTTTTGCATTATATGAGTGCATGCCTTTGGGCAGCCAGGGAGTAGAATGTGGAGATTTGAAAGAAAATGGTCCCTAAAGAGAGTGGTACTATTAGGAGGTATGGCTTTGTTGGAGTAGGTATGCCCCTTTAGAGGAAGTGTGTCACTGTGGGAATAAGCTTTGAGATCTCCTTTGTTCAAGCTACACTCATTGTGGTAGACAGCTCACTTCCTGTAGCTAATAGAATAAGACATATGACTCTCAGGTCCTTCCCCAACACTATGTCTGCCTGCATGCTGCCGTGTCCCTCCATGACGATAATGGACTGCACCTCTGAAAATGTAAGCCACCCCAGTTAAACATTTTCTTTTGTAAGAGTTACCATGGTCATGGTCTCTCTTTATAGCAATAAAAACCCTAAGGACAGTGGCCAAACTTCCATTCAACTCTTTTTATGTTCTAACTTCATCGGCTAATCCCAATACAGCACTGGCTACATTTCCAACATGACAAAAAAGCTGAGATGTAGGACTTACAAGGACAAAATATTTCATTCGGCTAAAGTTTCCTGTAGGTGATCACATGATCCAACTGCTTTAGGACTTTAGGTGGAGAAGCTCATCATGGTACAAGCTTGTGGGAAGCCTGATCACTTCCTGATGATCAGGGAGCAAAAACAGAGGGCAACAAAAGCCAGAGTCCTAAGAGTCCTTTCAATGATGCAATGGTATTCCTGCAATGGCCTAACTTCCTTCTACTAAGCCCCACCTCCCAAAGGTTCCACCCTCACCAACAGCGCCACCATCTGGTGACCTGGCCTTTAACATGGCTACAGGGGAAACTTCCAAACTCTAGCACCTACTATCATTATATTTTTTAAAAAAGCCTTCGTGAGAGTATTCTTCTGTCGTAATATATTATTTATGATTTATTAAAGCTTGCCTGAGGATTCAGAAAGCAAAGTCAGCCACAAGCCATAAAAGTCAACTACACACATTTAATCCCAGCAGCCAGAAGCTAGGAGGTGGTGTCACACATCTTTAATCCTGGGACTCAGGATTATTAGATAGACAGATCTCTGTGAGTCTAAGGCCACCCAGATCTACACAAGACTGAATCAGTCTAACAGAGAATTACAGCTCACACCTTTAATCCCAACATTAGGGAAGTATATAAGACAGAAGCAAGGTCTCAGTAAGAGGCATCCATTCTCCAACCACACTGAGGAGAGGTTATAGTCTGAGGCTTGGTGAAGAACTCATGTGTGGACCAGCCCATTCAGCCTAAGGTAGGGGTAAGAAACTAGTGGCCTCCGGGTGTTGGTGGCACACTCCTTTAATCCCAGCACTCGGGAGGCAGAGGCAGGTGGATCTCTGTGAGTTCGAGACCATCCTGGTCTACAAGAGCTAGTTCCAGGACAGCCTCCAAAGCCACAGAGAAACCCTGTCTCGAAAAAAACCAAAAACAAACCCCCCAAAAAAAAGAAGAAGAAGAAGAAGCTAGTGGCCAGCTTCTTTGCTTTTCTGATCTTCAGCTTGAATTTGAACCCCAATATCAGTCTCGGGGTCTTTTGTTAATTGGTTTATATTCCCCCATACTAACCCATCTCACATTTGCAAGTCAGATCCTCCATTACATTCAATAAATACCTCAGCATAATGCCTTATCATGACTATCCCTACATTCTGCTTTTCACAGAACTTCAGCACTGTACAACTGTCACCATTTACAGCCAAATTAGTCTGCTTTCTATGTATTCAAAGGGATTTAGCAGAATCTCTAGTCTCTGCCTATTAAGTCACACTGGCACGTGCCCTTAAGTTTTGACAAGCAAAGATAACTACAGACACTGCCAATTATTCCAAGATACTGAAGAAGAAATGGACCCATACCCCAATGACAGTTCTGAATGGATATCAGACAGCCCCAAAGTACTTTGATAAGATTGGTTTCTATCAGATGCAGACAGAAAGAGAGAGATTGGACCTTTACTTCTACAAGGCCACACCTACTCCAAAAAGCCCATACCTTCTAATCCTTCTAGTCCTTCTCAAGCAGTTATACTCCCTGGTGACTAGGCATTCAAATTTATGAGCCTACGGGGCCATTCTCATTTAAACAAGCACAAAGTCTGTGGAATTTCAATCTAAGCTAAAATGATGTATTTGAAATCTCCTTAAGATTACCTTAAGATTACAGAAGGAGGGTGGACAGTAGATACCAGGTAGACTCTAACAAGAGGAAGAGCTTCTAGTGTTCTACGGTACAGTAAAATAATTGTACTCAGACAAGAATTTACTGTATATTTCAAAATAGATAGTAGAGAAGATTCTGAAAGTTCTGAATATGGTGAAATGATAGATATTTGAAATGATATGCTAATTATCCAGATCTTGTTATAATACACTGTATTAAAATGTCACACTGTATCTCATAAATATTATGTGTCAGGTAAAATTAAAATATATATTTAAAAATATTCCAACTGTGATTTCTCCATTACACACATTTAATTCATAAGCACTGGGCTTATGCCATAAATAATGAAAACATTAAATTAATTTATAAAGCACAGTAGTGTTAGGGGGAAAACAAAGACCAGGAATTTCTTATCCTTAGAAATGCTAAGTTGATCTCACTGGCTCCTATCACTCATTTTCACCCCAGTGAATAATTGTTCAGTTCTTCGTCTGCCTTGTGAAATGTGAGTATAATGTACTTGCAAAGCTTTTTGAAATTGTAAATTGGAGAATTTTATTTAAATTCAATTTGAGTACTGTGTCTTAATTATCTGAGCAAGTGGAAAAGAACAAAACACCAAAAATAGGAAATTTAAACAATGTAGATTAAAATACATACTGATATGTGTATATTCTTAATCTTTCAGGAATTAGAAAGTTGCCAAAATTATACTATTTTCTGGCTTAAAACTCTCCCAAATGATTAATTTCCATCATACTGGACCACTATGTCACTGTCTTAGCACTACTACGTGGGTAACTTTCCATGATGCTTTACCATCTAAGTGCTTTACTTTTATAATTTTCTTAATTCTTAGTGTTGTTGCTATTAAATCTACACTAAAAGGTTATGCAGTTATGTTTACCACCAAGGTAAACCATTATGCCCTCAGTGATATTGTGCCCTGCTAGCTTTATTTTAGTTCGTATGATTAAGAAACAGGTAGCCCACTCAACAAGAGTGAAATCATTCCTGGTACTAGAAACCTAGCCAACTACTCATTGCTACTAAAATGATGGGTCTTGGAGAACTGACAACTACCATTTTACTCAATAGCACAATCCCTAACTACATTCTAAATATTTGTTCTTATACCCACAGGTAAGGTCTCTCCCTTCATCAGTGAAATGTCTCAGACAGAAACCATTACAGAAAACGGAAACTGACCAAAGCACAGAGAACAAATGACCAGGTGGTGCCCATCCCCAACTGATATATCGACAATACAACTCCTGAATCTAAGGCTCTGGGAACAGCATGGAAGAGGCGGTAGAAAAATTGCCAGAGACAGAGGAACAGGAAGTTTGCTGTGAGATTTTTTTTCTCTTAAAAATGTCAGAGAAACTGCCCATGATGTCCTATCAACATGGCTGCCTACATAAGACCCCAACAAGGATAACACAATAGACATGCTAATACTCAAAGGGGAGATTTCATGGAATCTCAAACCTAAACAAAGAACTATAGGCAACTAAGCAATTCTGAGAGCAAGAGCAACAGTCTTCCCAGGGAAGAGCTCCAAAATCGATTATACAATACCAAGTGGCCATCCCTGAAATCAGACATGCAGGTAACCATATAGAGACTGAGCAGGTTGTATTTACATATTCAGGAATATATACATTTATATATATATGTGTGTGTGTGTGTGTGTGTGTGTGTGTGTGTGTATGTGTGTGTATAAATGCATGTGTACATATACATATGTATTATATATATATATGTTTGTGTGTTTATATGTGTGTGATAACAATGAAAGAAATAGAGGCTATGAATTTGAGAGAGCAAGGGTTGGAAGGAGGGAAAGTGTGGGGAAAATCATGTGAATACCCCTTAAATTTAAAAAATCATAAGGTTTATCATTTTTACTATTTGAATACATAGTTCTGTGGCAAATATAAATGTATATTATTGTATCACATTCACCAACACCTTTCATCTCCACGAGTTTTCCATTTTTCACCAACATCAACACTTTGTTTTTGTTTTTGTTTTTGTTTTTGTTTTTGCAGACAGTATGCTGTGCAGTTGAAGCCGACCTTCCTTCATCTCCAGAATACAGGGGTTACAGTGTGGATACCACACTCAGCTTGTGCAGTGCTGGGGACCAAATCTAAGACCTAGTACTTCTAAGGTAAGCACTCTGCCAACTTAGCTACATCCCCACCCCCCAATATCAATCTTCTTACAGATCACTTCTGATAAATATTAAGTTGATTCCATATAACTTTTATTAAGGTAAATGCAAACTCTCAAAACTGGTTTTTTAAGAACAGAGTTTATATGCATTAAGCTTTCTCATCCTACACAGGCAACCTTCTTTTTTTCAGTTAGGTTTTATACATTTTCACTGTTTGGTACTTGACTAACTACATTCTTCCTCTGCTTGCCTTTATCAGACCCAGGGAACTTATGGCCATGAACTTCTGGCAGTCTCGAACAGCAGCTGGAGTGTAGGGCGTGGGTGAAGCTAGGATTTTTCTATCTATAAAACTGAAACCTTTTAATAAATATACTTCATTTGCTTTAAAAAAATGTTCTGCCTTTGAACAAAGGATATTAAGTCAAAGCAGGCTCTTTGGTTATTTGTTTTTGTTTTGCTTTATTTTGTTCCAGAAGCATTCTGCTTTTAGACTAAACCATTTTTAACAAACACAAGATGGTACCTACTAAGGAAAACAGTGTTTTTCCAACACTTTAATAATACTGTTTACTTTAGCTTCCCATCATCCTAACTTGATTAATAAGGTTTACTTTAACTGTTCGTGACTCCTGAGGAATATAGAAACTGACCTGGTACACAAAAAAAGTTCTTTGAGTTTCCAAATAAAGAAATAAATATTAATCAGACTACTACAAAAGTACAAACTTTGGAATTAGAAAAAAAATACTTCTAAGGGTTTTTTTGGTTGTTTGATTGTTTGTTTTTACATGCTAGGATCTCAAATGTTCTTACTTTCTGGAAGAAAGTGGATGCTAATGGTGACAGTCACTAAATTTACCTCCAAAGTCAATTGCCTTCTCAGAACTTCACCCCATAAACTTTGAGCCCTGATGTTAAAACTGTCCTATAAGGAAGGCTGGAGATTTAGCTCAGAGGTAGAATACATAAGGTCATGAGTTCAATCCCCAGTAGAAACAAAATTTTTAAATTTAAACAAAAATTTTAAAAATACAGAAAATAGACTTCTCCCAGTCCACAGGCTGGGGTAAGCTCTATGTGGGGAAAAGGTGGTTTCATTCTGAGACCACATCTCGTGGGTGGCCACCCGTCTCCCGAAGTACCCATGACTCTTCTTCCCTGGCTCAAGGACAGCTCTGGTCTCTCTTACTCTTCTTGAAAGGATACCAATCCTAACTGATCCAAGTGCCAGCATGACCCCTCTTAACAGTAATTACTTCCATAAGGGCACTTCAAATGCAGTTCCTTTGGAGACGCAGGGCTTCGGGCTCTTACTGCAAATATCTTCTTAACGAAGAAGTCACTAATAGATTCAACACCTGTTCTTAGGTCCTCAAAGAAAAGTGTATAAACACAAATATCAAAGGATTCAAGCCTTGCTCACCCCAAGTTGACTCAAACTAGAATTAGCTATATGAGTATAATAACATACAACTCTTGAGAATTCTTTTAAAATACAGAGAAGGAAGGAGACAGTACATGTCCAAGGAATAATTTTTACAAAATAATGTAATGAAGTCCAACTACTGGTGTGTGCTTTAAGCACTTTTTTTGAGACAGGGTCCCCCTATGAAACCCAAACTCATCTTGGACTCTGGACCCATCTGTTTCTGCCTTCTAGGTGTTGGCAAACCAAGCATGCACTGGCAGGCACAGTTACTCACTATTCAAGTGTTGCATCCCCAATGCTAGAGGCCACAACTCTAACATCTCCTCTATGGTATTAGGTCACAGAAAAAGAAAAAAGAAGAAACTATACATTGAACATGCATAGTTCTGAGCAGAGAGAAAAGCTTTTCCCAGCAGGGCATTTGGAACCACACACTCCAGCATTGCAGGAAGGACATGTTTCTTCCTTACTCTTCCTGAACTCTGTTGCTGAGCTTTTCAAATTTGTACCAAATCACAGCCCCAGGAAAGCCTATGCTGGGCTGCCAGTGGGCTTGCCTTCCTCACAAGGTGGAGACATTGTCCAGCACTTTCTGTTTTAGCCAGAAGTTCACTGACTATTCAGAAAAAAACACCACATACCTCAGTTAGTCCAGCACAGACCTCTGTGACTGTCAAGTCAGGTGTAAGGACAGTCCTTTTTGGGTATTTGCTGATGAATCTGCAAAGATAATATCTCAGGTGTATATGGGCACATACAAGTAGAAAGACTTTTTCTGCTACTGTAATTTTCTAAGGAGAGGTAGTTACATTTTCTGTTATTTTTTTCTCCCTGATACATTGAAAAATGAGTTAATTAATATAAACATTCATTTAACCACAAATGTTTAGTGGTGATCTATGAAGTCTCTGAACTGTTGAGCCCTGGGGCAAAATAAAGAAATAGGTGCCTATTCCCATTTTGTAAGTGGGAAAATAGATGTCAAGGATAAGTGAATAGCAAGGCAACAGCATAAAGTAGAAGCAAGAAATGTCAGGTGCCATTGAGACCAAATTCAGTTTAATTTTCACTCAAAACTGCGTGCTTTTCATTCTCTGTTTTCCAGAAAAGAAAGGCCAGGGCAGAACAAGAAACAGTTTGCATGCCCTTTCTTTCTATATACAAAGACATTAGAATTCTCTTACCTTGGATTCTATTTCCCTGCATCTACCCAGCAAGGGAAATAGAGCAGAAATACATTAATAAATAGTAAATAGCAAGAGTGACAGTTACATTAACAAAAAAGAACTAATTTTAAAATGTATTGCTAGCATGCTTCATCTTTTCCACTTTGAAGACAAGAAGGAAAAGCCAGTCTTTTCCAGGAGTAGTAGTACATACCTATATTGCTGTCACTCAGGGGGCTGAGGCAGGAGGATTGCCTGCTTAAGGTCCATCTAAAATACATAACTTTAGCCTGATTGGGGGTTTGTGTGTGTGTGTGTGTGTGTGTGTGTGTGTGTGTGTGTGTGTGTGTGTGTGTGATGTATGTGTGTGTTGGATAGTTTTATGTCAACTTGACACAAGCTAGAGTTATCTGAAAGGAGGGAACCACAATTTAGAAAATACCTTCTAGCTGTAGGCCATTTTCTTAATTAGTGATTGATGAGTGAGAGCCAAGGGCATGGTGGGTGGTGCCATCTCTGGGCTGTTGGTCCTGAGTTCTATAAGAAAGCAGGCTGAGAAGTCATGACAAGCAAGCCAGTAAGCAGCACCCCTCCATGGCCTCTGCATCAGCTCCTGCCTCCAGGTTCCTGCCCCGTTTGCATTCCTGTCCTGGCTTCCTCTAATGATGGACTACAATGTTGAAGTGTAAGCCAAGTATACCCTGTCCTTCCCAACTTGCTTTTTGATTATGGTGTTTTGTTGCAGCAATAGAAACCCTAACTAAACTATAGTGGATATACATAATAAGCAAAAAAAGTCACTGTTAGTAAAGGTTGAAATGAATACATTTAATAGAATTGTGAAAGCCAAACTAATGTTCACCAAACTCCAAGGTGTATGGAGCAGAGATTCAAAATTTTCTATAATTTCTGATAGTTATAATTGGTCCCTAAATTTGCCTACTTCTTAGTCAATTTGAAAATTCCTGAAAAGAGATAGCTAGGTATCTGTGTTAGTTTGAATAAGTTGGAGGAAGGGTAAATACGATCAAATACATTTCTCAAAGAACTAATTTTATAAGAAACTCTATTTCTCTTGAATAATTAGATTGGTTCACCCAAACAGGGTATGACCAACATTATTGCAAGCAGTTCTCATGCATATAAAACTGTCTAATCGGAAAGACTCCAAAGAAAGATGAATAAAACCTCACACCACACTTTGGCCAGATGATTTGCATGTATCTTATTGTGACCCCTAACATGAACTCCTGTAATCATCTCTTCAGTGGCCTCTGGTTTCTTTTGCACTCAGCCCCACATGTGGAATTACATGCGTAATTTCACACAGATTACTACACCCTTGCTTAAAATTCTTCAATAAATCCTAAGAACAATAATGCAGATCCTTTACTAGGCTAAATAAGGCTGAATCTTACTAGCTCTGACTGGCTCAGACTGGCTGAGACTGGCTCCTCCTCCCTCCATATTTTTCATTGGTGGTAGTTGTTTTGTGGGTTGTTTTAGTCTGGGTCTTTGTCTTATTTTGTTTGTGTTTATTGAGTTATGTCAGTCAAGAGTTGTGAGAGAATTTTCTGCATGTGTGTGTGTTGTCTTTCAAATGTATATGGGGGCATGTTTGTGCATGAGCATATGGGGACCAGAGTTGAGATCAGGTGTCTTCCTGGATTGTTCTCCACTTGATTTTCTGGGACAAGGTCTCTTGTTGAACCTGCAACTCACCAATATGGCTAGTCAAGCTAACAAGCTGGCCCCCAGGAGCTCATGTCACTACTTCCTGGGCACTGTTGCTGGAGTTTCTTGTCCTGCCAGGTCCCTCTGCCCTTCAGCCCCAAATAAACACACAGGGACTTATATTAATTATGAAACTGTTGGCCAATGGCTAGGGCTTCTTATTGGCTAGCTCTGTCTTAATTATTAACCCAATTTTATAAATCTATGTATTTCCACATGGTCTTGGCTTACCAGAGAATGTCCGGACCTGTTACTCCTTTGGTGGCTACATGGCATCTCTTCCCGGTATCTCTCCATCTACCTTTCCCAGAATTCTCCTCGTCTCCTAATCCTGCCTATCTTCCTGTCTCTATTGGCCAAACAGTGTTTTATTCATCAACCAATAAGAGAAACATGTAGGGGATGCTGTAGCCACTCCTGCAAGGGCGTGGTCAGGGTGATGTAGAGTGAGGGATACTTACGTGGCAGCTGCTTTCACTTTCATCTTTGGTTTGCTCTATGGACTGCTGCCCTGCCACCTGGCTAGGTCACTCTGTAAGTAAGGTTTTTCCCTATTAAATCCCCTGGTGTTTTACCTGACTCTGTATTGGTAATTTCCCACATTAGAAACATATATACAGAAGGACATCCCCCATCAGGGCACCAAGATGACAGACAACCATTGTGGGCCTACTGGAAATCCAGACCCCAGTTACACCTTGAGTCATTACTTTCTTTTTTGTTTTGTTTATATTTTGGGTAATAATAGGATGGGTGCTGTAGTGATGATTGTGATTATTGTGGTGGTGGAGGGTCATGGTAGTGACAGTATTGTTGGTAGGACTGATAGTAATGACAGTGATATTATCAGTGGTGGTGGTGATGGTGGTGATGATGATGCTGTCAAGGGTAGTGGTATCGGTAGAAACGGTGCTGATGCTGATGAGGTGTGGTAATAGCAATGTTATTACTGGAAGTGGTGATGATGGTAGTACTGGGTTTTTTAGATCAAGCTTCAGCAAGAAAGCTATTTCATAGAACTAGCTCTTGTCTTTCTGCACAAGCCAGCCTGCACTTAACAGGTCTTCTTCCTCTTTCCTTACTATCCTTCCTCTTCTTCACCTTTTATCCTTCAGCAAGATAAAATGTGTAGGGTTTTAATTTTTTCTTATATATCTCTCTTTCTGACTTCTGTAGTTGTTCCACTATCTTAATGATAAATGTTCAAGTTACTTTATCATGGTATTGTTTATATATTATTCATTTGGGGTTCCTGTCAAATTGGCTCAGTCTGGTCCATGCTGTACACTCAGGGGATTTTCAATGAATGGCTACAACTGGAGGGAAACCTTCAGGAGCCAATTGAAGAGTTAGTGGCCTAAAATGGCTTTACAGACCTTTCTAAATGCCAGAATTTGCCAATTTTAGGAAATCTGCAAATGGCTAGGTACATTTTGGCCTAAAAGGACTTAAGTCATGTACATGCATACACTTCTAAAAAGCCAAATATCAGGGCTGGAGAGATGGCTCAAGATTAAGAGCACTCGCTGCGCCCGGCCCCTCCCAGCTCCCCCGGCGACGGCTGCTTCCTGGTCCCCGAGGCAGCCGTGGCCGAAGATCAACCTCAGGTCGAACTGTTGGAACTGTTCGTGAAGGCTGGCAGTGATGGGGCCAAGATTGGGAACTGCCCCTTCTCCCAGAGGCTGTTCGTGGTACTCTGGCTCAAGGGAGTCACCTTCAACGTCACCACCGTGGACACCAAAAGATGGACAGAGACAGTTCAGAAACTTTGCCCAGGAGGACAACTCCCATTCCTGCTGTATGGCACCGAAGTACACACAGACACCAACAAGATGGAGGAATTCCTGGAAGCTGTGCTGTGCCCTCCCAGGTACCCAAAGCTGGCTGCTCTGAACCCTGAGTCCAACACCTCAGGGCTGGACATATTTGCCAAGTTTTGGGCCTACATCAAGAACTCAAACCCAGCACTCAATGACAACCTAGAGAAGGGACTCCTGAAAGCTCTGAAGGTTCTAGTTAACTACTTGACATCCCCCCTCCCGGAAGAAGTGGATGACACCAGCGCTGAAGATGAGGGCATCTCGCAGAGGAAGCTTCTGGATGGCAATGAGCTCACCCTGGCTGACTGTAACCTGCTGCCAAAGCTTCACATCGTACAGGTGGTTTTTTAAAAAATACAGAGGCTTCACCATTCCAGAGGCATTCCGTGGAGTGCATCGGTACTTAAGCAATGCTTGTGCTCGGGAAGAGTTCGCCTCCACCTGTCTGGACGACGAGGAGATAGAGCTGGCCTATGAGCAAGCGGCCAAGGCCCTGAAATGAGCACCTCTTAGAGGCTCCTTCACCCACTCTGTGCTCGCCATAGAGGCTCTGGGAGGCTACCGAATGGACACACTCCAGAACAGCCAGTGGTCAGGAAATCCGGGGTACATGTGTGGGGCTGGGGGAGGAATGGGGGAAAGGATAGGCGACAAGGGTGAGATTTTTGTTGCGGGGTGGGGTGGGTAGGCCAGCGTATTTCGGTAATAAAATACAGAATTGAAAAAAAAAAAAAAAGAGCACTTGCTGCTGTTCAAGAGGACCCGGGTTCAGTCACCACATCAGGTGGCTCACAACTGCATGTAACTCCACTTCCAGGTCATCTGATGTCCTTTCTGGACTCCAAAGGTACTTCTCCAGATACTGTTTCTATCTTCTAGTGATTTCACATTTGTCTTCAGGGTTTGAAGATTTTCACTGTAAAAGATGTATGCCTCCTTGATTAGCTTGATTCTTAGGTAGGTGTGTATGTATCTATGTATGAGTGTATAAGTGACTGGGAATTGGATGCTGTATGATTTCTTGGCAAGAAATATTTGGTACATATGAAAGCTACATACTTGTTACAGCTTGATTCTGTATCCAGTTTTTTGTTTTTGTTTTGCTGCAAGCATTTGTCAGATCAAAGGGTTTACCAGTGGAATCTTCAGGGTCTTCTAAGAATAGAATATCTGAAAATAGAAGTAATTTCACTTCTTCCTGCCCTGTTTTCACTTTTATTGCTCTTGATTTATTGCACTAGCTAGAATTTCAAACACTATATTGAATCAAGAGGGACTGGAGAGATGGCTCACCGGATAAAAACACTAGGTACTCTTATGGAGAAGCCTTTGCAGTTCCCACCATTCACTCGGTGGCACACAACCACCTGTAACAGAAGTTCCAGGTAATCCAACAACCTCTTTTGGTCTCTGCAGGAACTGCATGCACATGGCGCACTTACCTACACACCGGCAAAATATTTACACAAATCAATAAACTTTTTAAAAAGAGTATAGGTAGGCATCCTTTGATTTATGAGTTTACATGCCAACAAGCCCATACTAGTTTGAAAACATGGTAACTTTTTTTAAAAGTGGACTTAGGTAATAGCTATAACTAAGGAACATAATGGCTTGGCAACACCATGCTCTGCAGAGGATTGGTGTTGCCATTATCATCAGGCACTGGACTGAGATGTGTACATCACTGTCAACTGCTCAGTATGACAGACAGTATCATACCACACAAAGCTAATCTGGAGAAGAAAAATCAAAATTCTAAGTTAGGTTTCCAATAAATATGTATATACTGAATGCTTTTGTATAATCCAAAGTTTAAAAATCTTAAGTTAAATGGTCATAAGTCAGAGAACTGAATTTTAAGTCCCTAAGAAGGGGGGAAAATGACCCTCAACTGAAGAATGGATAGAGAAAATGTGGTACATTTATACAATGGAGTACTACTCAGCAGAAAAAAAGCAATGGAATCTTTAAATTCGCAGGCCAATGGTTGGAACTAGAAGAAACCATCCTGAGTGAGGTAACCCAGTCACAAAAAGACAAACATGGTATGTACTCACTCATATATGAATTTTAGACATAGAGCAAAGGATTACCAGCCTACAATCCTCTTCACCAAAGAAATTAGGAAACATGAAGTACTTTAGGAGATAAATGCATGGACCCCAGGAATGGGAAGGGGCAGGAACTCCTGTGATAATTGGGAGCATGAGGGTAGGGGAGAGGGAGCTGGCAGAATGAGAGCAGGAGGAGGAAATGGAGGAGCAGAAATATTGAGTTGGGGGAAGAATAGAGGAGAGCAGGATGAGAGATACCATATCAGAGGGAGCCATTATAGGTCCAAGAAGCGATGTGGCACTAGGGAGATTTCCAGAGATCTACAAGGATGACACGAACAGACAATCCAGGCAATGGTGGAGAGGATAACTTAAATGCCCTTCTCCTAAAATGAGATTGATGACTACTTTTTATGCCATCCTAGAGCCCTCATCCAGCAGCTGATGGAAGCAGAGACAGACATCCACAGATATACACTGAACTGAACTCTGGAACTTAGTTGCAGAGAGGAAGGAATGAAGATCAAAGGGGCCAGTACCAGGTTGGGAAACCCACAGAAACAGCTGGCCTGAACAAGGGGGAACACATTGACCCCAGATGCTGTCTGGGAGGCCAGCACAGAACTGATCCAGACCCCTGAACATGAATATCAATGAGGAGACCTCTGTACTCTAGGGGGCCCCTGGTAGTGGATTAGTATTTTTCCCTGGTGTAAGAAGGGACTTTGAGAGCCCATCCCACGTGAAGGGATGCACTCTTGCCCTGGACACATGGAGAAGGGCCTAGGCCCAGCCCAGTATGATGTGGTGGACTTTGGGGAGCCCCCGTTGAGGGCCCTACTCTGCCTGGGGAGTGGAGGGTGGATGGGGTGGGGGGTAGGTCGGTGTAGGGTAGGAGGGGTGAAGGTGAGGGAAGGGAGAGGGAGAAGGGATTGACATGTAAAACAAGCTTGTTCCTAATTTGAACTAATAAAAAAGAAGAAGGGGGGAAAAACTCTGTAGACCTTAGTCCTTCTTTGTATTAACATCACTTCATTTAAAAATAAAAACTAGAAACATATTTTCATGCTCATAAAAATATGTTAAAATAAGATTCTTTGGAGCAGGGAAAGTTCCTCGACTTAACTACATGTCAATAAATGACAAATTAAAAGCTGCAGCCCATCTGGACAGGAGCACATCGTCAAGAACATCATGGAACGATCAGAAAGAGAAACAGATCAGTGCCACATGTCCGTGTGTCACAGGAAACAAGAGGGATAGCTTGGAGGAGGCAGCACTGCAGAAAGGAGAAGGGGGTACAAAATACTAATATTTCACGTGTCGAAGAAACCCTGTATGTTGTCTCTGGGAGAAGCTAGGGGTTAGAAAAGGGAGATGTCTTCTTTCCTACTACATTCTTGCAGTGCCAAAGGTTTTTGTCGTTTCTATGACGGTTTTAAAAATAAATCATGTGTGTTTATCTATACAAAACAAAAGCTACCCACAGGAAGTACAGGCAAAAGAGGAAGGGCGAAACCTGGCTCGCACTATCCACCTTGCTCACAGCTTCCTGGCTATAACCCAGCTTCTGTAATTTCCTAGTCTGGGTGGCACTGGGCCCTCTTTGGAAAGTAGACACTTCAAAGTCTGGAGACAGTGCTGCAAACAGTCCTCTCAGCAGACAGACAACTGTTCCTATCAACACTCCCAGGACCTCACCTTCTTTGTGAACTGTACTTTCACCTCAGGCAAATCTTGCAACATCTACTACCTTGTCCCTTCACACTTAAAGTGGGCATTTATACCATCTTCCCTTACACAACTGTGGCTGCAAAGACTGAAATTAATGAAATGGTTTGTGAAAGACTTCTCTTCTGCAATGACTATCAGATTGCCTTGACGCATTCTTGACAATAAAATGAGAAAAGAGACTATCACAGCCTGGTGAGATCTACTGGCCTGAGACCATTGCTCACCGTCCGTCAGTCAGTCCCACAGTGGTGGAAGGCATTGCTCACTGTCCATCAGTCTGTCCCACAGCAGTGTGGAAGGAAGTATTCACAGTATTCCCAACACTCCTTAAAAGAAATTAGAACGTTATTCCAGCCAATCCATACCCATGAGCCAAAGGGAGTAATTAAAGGAGTGAATGTTTTATTCTTTAGTGTTTAATAGAATACATAACAAGTCACATAATCAATGATTCATTACTTCACACACAGCAGGGAAACCAGTATTGAGCATTTCCATTATACAACCGGTTGTGAATAGATAAAACAAAACAAAGCATTTTGGATGGATGAAAGCAATTTCAAAGTTTGAGCACCTCTGAAATGACTTCATCCGTGTGTTTTTGTTTTCTTTTTAATGCAGAGGGTCTTTTATTCATGTTTATTTATGTTTCATTAGAAAAGTCTGATATTTTGATATTTTCCATGTCCCCTTAGATTTTTAAGAAACAGCTCAAAGATATGTATCACCTAGCAAATAACATTTTCAACATTTCAGAATCCAAATAAGTATTACAAACAGGAAATTTGCAAATGCCCAGAAAATTTAATTTACATGTTCAAAATTTATAGCCACGATGAATATGTCAATGCTTTGTCATCAAATGGATACCAACAGTGGCGATAAGTGAACGTGTACCATTTGTATTCGAGAGTTATACCAAAGTTTACCTGGTTATAAAGACAGTTGTATAACAGTTTGCATTACAATTAATGTCTGCACATTTTAAATAAACAAAGTGGCTTGAGAAAAATTACAAAATACTTTAAATAGCAAGTATTCTTGGTCAGCTAGTCCATCCTCCCACCAAGCAACAGTATACTCTAGGTGTATCTCCTGCTAGGATTCTTCCATCTTTGTTTAATGGGGCCAGGAAAGAATCTAAACCCTCATGTATTCAGACCTTGAGACTTGTACTGTCCAAACCTGTCCCAAAGAAAAGTTGAGTGCAACATAACTTCTTTATGGCTATGTGAAAACTAGAGACTCTGGGAATAAGAATACTTACTGCACTTTCTTCATTACTCAAGAGACAGATTGGAGTTATCCAAAATATTCAGATTGTAAGTGATTTGTAGTGGTGAAAAACATAATCAAAATTGCAAGCAAAGTCTTGACTAAGATTTTATCAATAAAAATACCAAATTTACTATTTTTAAAATATGTCAATTTTACAGCACTTGTAATTAAGACTGTAAAAGAAATTCTTAAGGAATTCACTTTCTTCACTTAGTATTTTTTGAAATATCTGCATTATAATTTATTTTCATATAGGAATACAAAAATGATTTGAATATTTGATTGGAATTTACCATAATTTGAAGAGTTAAAAAATTATCAAAGCTTCGTCATACATGGCTTTGATTTAATAACAGCATTCCATGGAAACTATAATAAAAATTAGAATATGTTATAAGCACTGCCAGTTTTCTCTGTGTATTGGCACATTATATATTTCCTCAGAGAAGCAGTAGGTATACGTACATTAAAAAGATATATATGATTCTGCTTTTAAAAAGAAGACAATTTGGGCTAGCATTATCACTTTGCTGTTAATTGAAAAACCTAAATAAGAAACGCTAGAATAAAAACAGTATTAAAAGGGAGAAATTTTCTCACACCTTCAAGGAATATTTTCCTCTACATGTCTGAAAATTTAGAATGAATGTGGTTCATAATCCACATGAATTAAAAAACAAACAATACATGAAACATCTTATCCACAAGCATGGAACATGGCACCTATTGTTTTCCAACCACAATGACTGTCAACACTTCTTTATAAAAATTAGTTATTAAATCTAATGTCATTCCATTATTTATCAGCATCAACATATGCAAATGCTCTGAGATGGATTAATGCAGCCATGATTATTTAAATAGCTTACAACATTCTCCCAGGTCATTTCAAAGATATTTTTGAGAGTCTTAATCTATTTGGTACACTAATCAAATTCACAGGTGCTAACCAATACTTGAAAACATTTTGTAAGCCTTAAGGGTTTCTTCTAAAGCCCAAAGCCCAGCAGGAGGAAAGTACCCATGCAAGGTGACCCTGATTGAATCATACTATGTTCCTGTCATAGAATAAGGTGACTACTCAAACCTCACTTTGAGCTTAAAAAAAAAAAAGTACAAAGTTTTCGTGCATTGGCATCAGCAGCAGAGGGCACAGTCACTTTCCAGGGAAAGAGGCCCATGTACTGTTCCTAACACTAAGTTCTCAGTCTTCAAAATTACAGACCAGCCAGGGTGTGGTGAGAAGCACAAAAGGATGCCTATGTGTTATCGAGACAACTGAATAGTTTTCCAAGATACGATTCATACGGCTTGAGTGCAGACAAAACTTCAGCAGTCTCTCATGATTTGACGAGAGGGATCAGAACTTTCATCTTGCCATCTGTCAGCATATTTTGGTCTGTCCTAGAGATGTTCTTGATCGTGCATTTCTTTGTTAAGCTATCTAACAGAGTACCATGACATGAGAAATCTTTGACCAGTGAGTGACAGTCCTAAGTCATTTCGGGCTTGAAACAAAGGTTCCGATCCATTACCTGATCCACTGTCTAAAATTGAGCTCAACACTGAAGTTAAAGCAACTTCTTGGATCCCTGCTTCCTTTCTTTAAAAGGGCAGACTTTGTACATACACTTAACTTTTCTTTAAAAAAAATAGTAAATAACAGAAAATACTTAAATCTCACC
The DNA here is from genome assembly GCF_003668045.3 of Cricetulus griseus. Lineage (NCBI taxonomy): Eukaryota > Metazoa > Chordata > Mammalia > Rodentia > Cricetidae > Cricetulus > Cricetulus griseus. The sequence continues at coordinate 254,643,477 of NW_023276807.1, forward strand.
AATTAAAATGAAGACATTATTGGATTAAAGATATGGATAGCTTGAATACAGGTAGACAGTTAACTGTATACAACTAACACCCTACAAAAATGTATGGCGAAAACCCAGCCTCATAGTTATGAATGTTTTCCTGACCCAAGTTCACAGGCAAGGATATAAGAAACTCACCAAAACATGTAGCTTTTGTATATACACCAACAAATGCAAGTTACCCGGGGTAAATATAGTAAATTGTATAGCATTAGTAGATGAATTAAAAAACTAAATGATTCGTGTAAAATGTTTATATATGGTATGTACAGATTGGATCACATGAGTCTGGGGATAAAACTGTCCCAATTCATAACATCTGCCATGGACACAGTGAAGTGCAGTACAGTTCATTTCAAAGCGAAGGAAAATTAGTACTAATTGAAACACTTGAAACGACCTTTACAAAATCTTTGAAAACATATTTCAGAGAAAGATAGTGAAACAAACACACACAAAAAGGCTTCTTCATCATCACAGATAATTCAAAGGATGCCTCTCAGCAGGAAGCATACGGATTCACCTCCCTGTGGGTGTGGTGTCCACAGGCTACATGCTAGGAATTCACTCTGTGTGAGAGTAAAGGCATAGGGTCGTCTCCTGTTGCTGCTGCATTTACCTAAAACTCCACGTTATTGCTCAGCTCACACTGAAGTATGTATTAGCCTTCATTTAAGAACATTTCACTTCACAGCTGTCTACAGAGGGGCGGCTCCCGGTGCTTAGTTTATCTTCAGCTCTGTCACAGAAAAAAGTCCACCAAACGTCGAACAAACACAAGAAAGAAATGGCGTTGTTCGTGTTTTCAGAACTGCCCAGAAGTCCATACTTGCTGGGCTCGGGGTAAAAAACAGTAATTTAAAAATAATAATAAGAGATCTTAAGTCTAAGTAGCTAAAATCAAACTTACTTTACTTAAGTAAATGGGCTATAAAATGAGGAAATATAATCAACAAGAAAACAAACCACTAAAAACTCTACTAGGTAACTCTTTGGTTAGGTTATACAAGTGTTAGTAACTTAAAAGTTTAGGACTCAAAATAGCTTGATAAACTTCTAGCTGAAACTGGGCTTTTACTAATCTTGATAAAAATCTAAGTTTACACGTACTGTTTCCTATATTTTAAATGTGCAAGTACTCAAATGAATGGCACAAACTTCCAAATAATAAATGAGTACATCCTCTCCTCCCTTCCCGCCCCTCCTCCCCTTCTTTCTCCCTCCCCAACCCTCCCACTAGTCCTAGACCTAAGGGCTATATGATCCTACCCTGTAACCCTTTACTGTAACTGCCAGGTGACTTCCTGCAGCGCTGGGGGCCTGGGTAGCCTTACCTCCTGCTCCATGCTCCTCGCCTGTAAGTGGTGCCTTAGCCAATAAAACCTAAGGCTCCGGCAAATACTGGCAAGGAAAGGCGCCTCGGCAGGCAGAAGGATCGCTTTCTACAATTTTAAGCCACGGGAGATCTATTGTGTGGGGAAAACAGGAACCTCCCGTTACCAGTACTAGGATTTACTTCTATCTGTAACTTTAAAAAAAAAAAAATCACTTTATTTACAGCCTCTGAACTGCCTCCATGGGGTCTAAATCCCAGCATTACAGTCTTCCATACAGGCTTCTAAAACTTTTATCTCCCTAATGAAGCTCAAGTCTGTAATAACCTTTTGAAACACTGTCTCCACACAGAACTCTCAGTTCTCATCTCTGAAACCTCTATCGACTTGAGACGACAAAGACTCTTCTGCCCTGCACGCTGGACACCGTCCCATCGGGTTCTGAACAATTCAGTCATTGCCAGGTACTTGGTGACTTTGCGGTCACACTGCCCCACTAGGTCTCCACTCAAGTACAATCTGGGGGGAGGGTGGTTGGAGGCCAGGAGTAGAGGAAGCATAGGTGAAGAAGGGCTACGTGTGAGCACTCTCGGTGAGCAGGGTCCAAAGAAGACGAAGAAGCCCAGAAGATTTGTGGCTGCGATTCTCAAGGGAGCTGACCGGTCTGGGTGAGCTACTGGGGCGGGGGGGGGGGAGCCCGGGGCACGAGGGGAAGGGGGCTAGGGCATCTGTAACCCTGTCCCCCCCGCCCCAGCGTGGAGGAAGGGAAGCGGGCTCAGGAGTGGCACGGGGTCTGGGGAGCTCACTCCCTGCAGAAGACGTACTCGGTGTAGCTGGTCCAGATCTTGTCCTCGCTCTGGTCGGTGCTGCCCGCAAAGGCGCAGGTGCCGGTGGAGCTGCACGCCACCATGTGGAAGCCCGACTCGGACAGCTTATCGAAGGCCTGCTCTAGGAAGTTGAACTTGAGGTAATAGCGCGAGGTGTAGCGCTCCGGGGGCCGGTCTGGGTCCCGGCTCTCATTCAGAGTGTCCCCAAACACCTCCTTGGCCAGCGACGTCTTGCCGCACACGGTGATGCGCGCCACCCGCCGGAACTTGGCGTCCGCCTGGGCGTCGCGCCCGATGGTGTAGGAGCCGCGGTAGCCGATGGTGATGTAGCCGGAGCGCCGGCTGCCGTCCAAAGACTGGGACGGCGTGAGCAGGGGACCCGCCGCGCCCCCGGACGGGCTGCGGCTAGCCAGCTCCAGCGTGGGCGACGGCGCCCCGGCCGAGGCGCCCTCCTGCGGCGGCTCCGTCTCCGGGTAGCCCAGCGGCAGCAGCTCGTCGCCCAGCGAGCCCTCCTTGTGAACCCCGCGGCGCGAGTGCGGCGGCGGTGGCCCGGGACCCGGCTGCTGGGGCGCCCCGAGGCGACGCACGAGCTCCGGCAGCTCGAAGTACTCGGCCTCGCGCTGCAGCCGGCTGCGCTCCGGGAAGTAGTCGGGCAGCACGAGCTGCAAGTCCCGCAGGTAATCCAGGATGTAGCGGAAGAGGAAGCCGTCCCGATCCAGAAAGAAGCGGCCTTTGCTGTCCCGGGCCAGCTCCTGCGGCTGCTGCTGCGTGAACATACGCCAGAGCAGCGAGTCGGGCACCGACACCACGGTGCAGCGCCGGGTCACATACACCTGCCCCCCCACGTTCAGCTCCACGATGTCCGGGAAGAGCGGCGGCTCGGCCGAGGACGACGACGAGCCGCTGCCACCCCCGCCTCCACCCCCGTTGGGTAATCCTCGGGTGCTGTCCGCCAGAGCCATGGCCAAAGAGGTGGCCCGGGATGGGCCAGTGACAAGGGAGCGGGGTCGCGATCGGGAGCTGCAGCGGCTTTTAGCCCGGGAGCCCCGCGCTCAGGCGGCCGCCGCCACCGAGAGCCGCGCCGTGCGAGCGCGCAGCTGTGCGCCCACGAGAGCCCCGGTGCGCTGCGCCCGCCTCGCCCGCGCGCTCCAGGCGAGTGGCGGGTCGCGGCCCGCGCGCCGCTTAAGTAGAGGCCGCCCGCTCGGCGCCGCTGCGCGCAGGAGGCGTGGGCGGCTGCGGAGCGCTGAGCTCGCTCCCGGGCGGGGAGGGCTGGGAGAGGCTTGGGGAGGGCGGGAGGGCTGGGGAGGGCGGGGAGGGCTCGGGGGAGGGGGAGGAGGAGCGGGGAATGGATTTGCATGCTAAACGCTGACGCGGCTCCGGGCTGCAGGCTCCACCCTGACCCGCGCGCTCCGGGGGGCGACCCGACTGTCACCGCCCGCCCACCGGTGCCGCACCCCGACCCAGCTCTCCTTCCTCTTTCGCAGCGGGTCAGAGCCTCGGGTGCTTCCCCACAAGGTTGTCCTCTAAAGCGATCATCTTGGGTCCCCTTCTCGGCCGATCCCCAGCCCGCAGCAGGGGACTCCAGAAGGGGTCGGAAACTTTCTGGCAGAGTGGGGAAGGCTTGGTAGCCTGCGGCCTAGCGCCCTCTAGACTAACCCGCTTCGAACTGTGCAGAGCGCTGCGGTAGAGGATCCCCAGGAGGCTGGAAGTTCTGGAGAGAGAGACATCTGGGGGACGTCGGGGTCACTCCAACCCCAGAGCACCCAAAGGTTTTCACGTGACTGCAAAATAGCCAAAAAAAAAAAAAAAAAAAAAAAAAACCCTAGAAACCACACGCAAATGCCTCACGAGGATGCTATGATAGTTTACTTTGAGAGTGCATAAACTCTTTGGTCAGGAAACCTCAACATAGTACTGCAGTGAGCAGAGACGGCTAGGAGAGGAAGTGGGGTGGGCGAAAGGTGGGGCTTATTGCGTCCCCACGAAGGCCACCAAGCGCTTTCGAAAGCGGAATGTGAGGCCTCGGGTTGCTTTCAGCCATCTGTGAATCGCACCAGAAAATTCCACTGTAAGGCAGTTTTTAGTAATATTTTATTTCTCCCCTTAAAAATTTAATGCACATATACAAGAAGTCTGCTTTCTGCCCCTGCACAGCTATTCTGGAGGTCCAGGAGCACTTATTTCCGGTCTTGCCTGCTTTCTCTTCTGTGCTTAACAAGACAATGCACCAGAGAAGCGGATGTGGACGTTTGAAGGCCCTTTAGGTCCCTCCCTGGTCTCTACAGCCTCCTACTTCCTGCACTTTTGCAGTCATGAGCAAATTGCAGGCCACAGAACTACTACTCTGCCAGGAAGCCTTCCCTGGTCTCCGGAGGAATGAGACAGCTTGCTCTCTTCAAGTGTCCGTCTTTGCACTCGGCTCATTCTGAAATCCCAGATTTGCGAGTGGTTATGAGGTTGTTGGTTTGGGTAATACATAGGTAAGGGATTCCAGAAGATGGTGGTAGAGGAGAGTCTCAGAAACCACGAGGTTAATAAACGCTGTTCTGTGCTCAGTGTCAGGCTGTGAGGAGTTCCAGGCTGAAGAACAGCCAAGGCTCCTTGAAGGCAGCCATGAGGACTGGGGATCTGAACAGTTATCAGATCCCTTTGAAGGACAGGCTGTCAATCCCAATAAGCCAGGAAAGATCTTTGTTCTTGATAATGATATTTAAACCCTTTGCTCAACCGTCTGTGGAGCTTGATAGTCTTCTCACGGATGCCTGTCATTTTCACTTCTGAAATGTTTATGTCTGCCGAACAATTATTGCACTTGTGTCAGTGAGCTGAAATAAGATCACGCCCCAGACCAGGCTGCTTAATTCAAGCACGGATTTTTGGTACTGAATGTATTCTACCGTTTTTGTACTGTTCTTTTGGATAAACGATAGTTGACCCAAGAGTTCCAAATCCCAACACAGAATCTGTTACGTCCACATCTGGGGCCTGACAAAACTGCCTCTTTTCCGTAAACCGTGGCACAATTGTGTCGTTACTTTTGTCCATTGTTTCCGTAGATTCTGTCAGGTCTCCCTTCAAGATCCTCTTGCTTTAGGGATTTCACCACCTCTGTGCCTGCCTTCTGGACCACACCAGCGTCTCCTCGCGCTTGGATCTCTGCCTGGGCCTTTGAACTGCTTCCATCCCAGACCCATCAGTCTCTTATCACTAGAACAAAAGGAGGGTCCAGTCAGATCCTGCATCAGGGATGTCACTCTGCTCAGAGCCCTACAGTGCTTCCCCTGCTCACACAAGAGCAAAACCAAAGTCATTCCAGTGACCTGAAAGACTGCGCGCTTCTGTCTGACCCTTCTCTGGCCCATCACCCAACACTCCACAAAGAACGCGCTGGGTTTGACCACACAGACTCCTGGCCTTTCTGTTCTCTTTGCCTAAATGGCCCATCCTCCCCCCACACCGTGTGCAGCTCTTCTTACCTTCCCGGAAGCCCTTCTCCATCACTCTGTATGATGACGCCCAGCTGTCTTATGGCAGCCTCCCCTTCCCTGCCTTCTTTGTTGGAAGTCTCTTTCCCTGTGTCATAACGTAAGATCCAAAGAATTTAGGGATGTTGGCCAGCTTCATTCATTACTATATCCCTAATATTTAGAACACAGCTGGGGTTTTATAATTATCGTATAAATATTTTGCTCATTCACTTATCCCATCAATATTCATCCAAGGTCTACCACTGTGTTCCAGGGAGTGCGTTAGAAAATAGTCACTGCCCTCTTAGAGTTTATAGTACACACACACACACACACACAGAGAGAGAGAGAGAGAGAGAGAGAGAGAGAGAGAGAGAGAGAGAGAGAGAGAGAGAGAGAGAGAGAGTTCAGGTAGTAATGAACATCACAGAACAACAATTCATGAAATGAATAAATGAGTAAATGTGAGGATAACACCTTGTGTTTCTGGGAACAGTGTCTCTGTGGAAATGATAATGGAACTGAAAAGAGAAAACTGTAGAACATTCTAGCATGGTAACATTGTAGGCATATGTTAAACAAGTCCAAGGGGCCTGGGCGGGGAATGAGTTTATCTCGAAGCACAGATTTTTGCACTGTGCCATCCACTTGTATCCTGTAAACACCAAAGTGTCCTTGACACAGTCACTGACTACACCCGGAAAGTGAGAGGTGCTGTGTGCCTACAACCGGCTGCAGACAGGCATTGTTCTTTACCTCTTGAGATGACACATTCATCCACTGCAAGCCACTTCCCACAGAAGAGCCCCTGGCATTTCCTATGTGTATGACAGACATTAAGGGGTTAAATGGAGACTTAAGATCTATCAGCCTGGTAAGTTGTGTGGGTAGGGGAAGGGGGTCATAACCCTTTAGAGCATCCAGGATGTTAAATATACCAAATTGGATGGAAATCCAGAAAGAGTTCGGCAAGAATCCTCCCTATGTTTAGGTTCAGCCCATTCTCCTGTGGTGGACACATCGATGATCACTGGTCTTTCCATGTGACCCTTTGCACTTTCCTAAGTAAAAGAGAGCACACCTTGCAAGAACTTGGACCTGGAAACTAAAGTATAAGGTATAAGAAGCGTTTCTAGCCTACAATCTTTTCTTATGCCTACTTACCACCTGCTTTTCCAATCTGTGATCACCACCCCCACCTCACCCCGCCAAAGCACTTAGAAAATACTCTGCAATGATTCTGAGGGAAGGGACATTAGGGGAAATACAAAGCTAAAGGGAAAGGATAACTGGAGCGAAATGAAGTGAGTGCCTCCGAGGACTGAATGAATTTAATATGTGTGAAAATGATCTGTAAGCTGTAAAGCACCATTCAAGTGTCAGAATCACTATTTTCCACCACTTATCATGGTGCCCGAAAAGTTTGCTCAATAAATACTGAATGAATGAATGAATGAATGAATGAATGAATGGATGGATGGATGAATGGCAGGGACATTAAAATGGATGCTTGAGGGAAGAGCAGGACAGCCAGAACCGGAAACTGTCCTGAACAAATGTTTGGTGCATTATCACCATCCCAATATGTGTAAATGTCTCTTCTGTGAAAATCATTGACTTTAACATTCAGAGAGAGAAAAGAATTGGGTGCAAGAATTAATTAAATGGCATTTGGTTTAAGTAAATTAGGAAACATTGATCTTAATTAAGATTTGCTTAAATACACCAATATGTAATCTTCAAAGGGAGGGGTATTATGTGGGAGACATTGCCAAGTCACTAGAATACAAAGATTACCCCCAACATTATAACTTTATTGCTGTGGGCTGGTGATTTTAGATCTAATATTTTATATCTAAGAGAACCATACAGGGTTTGGTCTTTGCAAACAATATTTAAAAAAATTTCCACATACATTAGTATAATAGTGAGTATTTGATTAGCCCTCACACATGTCAGCCCTGTTTCTATGGCAATGCAGACATGAAGTCATTGAATTGCCACAGAAGCTCTTTTATATGATAGCATTATGATAGCCCAGTTTGGGGATAAGAAAGTAAAACAGAGAGGTTCATTTGCTGTCCCTGGATCACACAGCATGTAAATAATTGCACTGGTATTTGAACCCAGGAGTCTGGATTTTCCAACTGCATCTCACAGCCTCTTGACTGGGTGTTTTGTTCATATTTAGCTGCAGTTTCTATTATTTTGCCACTTCATAGAAAAGAAACTCAAGGCAAAGGGAGGTCAGGTAACTTGGAATGAAATCTTAGTGCAACTCCACACTGCTGCTGGGGACAGTAATGGTATTGGTGACAGATTCTAAAGCCTGTGGTTGATGCCCTACACTGTGGTTTCCAGTGTAGCTCCTGTGGAAGGATGGGATTACAAGTTAGGTCCTTGGCTGTCATCCCTTCTACCCCCAAAACAGAACTCCTCGGTTAGGATTCTCTAGGTCCACAGACAGAGGAGATAGAGGTAGAGGAGAGACACCGTTGTCCCTACTCTGCCCTCTATGACAATGAACGTGATTTATTTCTGGTGCTCTAATCTATCACCGCAGTCTGCGAAGCCCTGGACTCTGGGAGTGTTTGTTTGGTTTTATTCTGATCTCATTAACTCTAGACAAGGATAAAGTGGGTCTGTGAAACTGCTGAGATCCAGGTTCTGGTCTTCAAATGCAAGCAGTATCCACTGCTCTTCTGGGATTCATAAAACTGAACAGATGCATTTGACTTGTGGCTTTAAATATCAAACTTGGCACTGGAATAACTGAACACACACCTACCACACACACACACACACACACACACACACACACACACACACACTTGCACACATACACTGTGATTCCAGATTTTCAGACCAAGTCCTTTCATGTTTTCAGTGCCTTCCTGTGGTCAGGTTCATGTATGTTCACAACAGTTTTGGGAGGGGTCATCCAGCCTGAACTACAAATGAGGAAAACAATCTTCCAAGGCTCAGGTGAGTTAAGGCACCCTTCAAGTAACATCAGAACACAAACCTCTTCTAGAGCTAAGGTCAAGCCCTGACTTCACTTTTGTTGTATGTTGGTTTGTTTTGTCTGGTTTTATAGTCATTCTATGGTGTTGGATTTTACCCAGACAATGCTTTTAAGTATAGTATGTGTTTTGACTGTATTCACCCCTGAACCTTCCCCCTCGCTCACTTCTCCTGTCCCTGAAGTCTCCTAGTCCCCATCTATTTTCATGTCACATATCTATTAGCAATTTTATATATTAAAAAAAATCTACAATTCACTAATGAGAGCCAACATGTGTGTGATATTTGTCTTCCTGAGTCTGATTTATTTCATTTAAGTGGATGGTATCCAGTTGCCAGACTCCATCTTTAGTGCTTGGTACACCCCTCAACAGCCATGCCAAATCTCACGATTGAATGACACTCAAAACAGTCACCCTGGAGTCCACCCATATTTGGGAGAAGCTGGAATTACATCTGGTTAGGACATTCCTTCAAACGCATTTTACACACAAATGCTGTGCAGTTGCTTGATACTCGGTGCTGTGTAGAGTTGATCTCTTTTTATAAGATTCTAAACCAGGGCACCTCACTGCAAAACAGACCCGCATGGCCCAAAATAAACTAGGACAAAGGCAATTCCGTGAGTCTGAAGCCAAGGTGATGATTATCAGGTAGTCAGTCACCTTTTGACATTGGGCTTTAGAGATCCCTGGAGTTTCTCTAACATGCTGAATAAGACCGAGTTTAAGTTACTCAAAAAAGAAAGATGAAGGGCTGATTCGACTGCCGAGATTTTAATATGTGGTTCCAGAAAGTCTGCATATTTCATTGTGAGGTTTGGATAAGAAGCCAAGCCACTGGCTAGACTATAATGGTTAACATTTTATGTAATTGTACAATCATTTGTTTGGTATAATTATGGATGGAAAAATCCTTTCCCCAAATTGCTTTCCAGTTACTACAGAAATGTGCCATAATGTTTTACAGTGAAAGAAATGGCCTTAAAGGATGTTAAACCTTCAATTTATATTATTCAGTGTGACTTACTCTAAGAAAACGTGGATTTTTTTTTTTTTTTACAGTCAGATATGGGCAACATAAGCATGTCCTTTGAGTTCTGCAGCCTTGTATTCTTCTCTTGACTTCATTTAAAATCTAAAATATCAAGAAAATTGGCTTAAATGTTCTCAACTATGTTACATGTTAAATTTGAACAAAAACATTTATCTTACCCAACTAATGAGATAACACTTGTTTCATTCTACAGTATCTGACTCATGAAGACAACATCAGGAGCCTTCACAACCCAAAGACAATGGCATTCTCTCTGCCTAATCTGGTAGCCTTGGCCAGGAAATGACAAAGAATTAAGCTTAGAGGTAGCAAAAGTACCCTCCAAACAACTGTGGTATTTTCACATTACACACAAGTTGCCATGGCTCCAAAGAGAAGGAACACACAGGCACATTGCAAAGGAAACTAATTTTTGACAGCTGCAGCAAATGTTACTGGACAGAAGCCATCAATGCAGGAGAGTTTTAGGCCACCTTCACGTGTATTCAACAACGGAGTACATGCAATGTACCCAGTCTGCTTGAAGTCCTTGATGGACCACCATGAGTCCTTGACCCATAAAAAGAATATTAGGCAAAGCCGATGGCTCAGTGTTTGCTACCTACCCTGACAATCTTAGTTTGATCACCAGAAGCCATGTGCCAGAAGGAAAAGAACTAACTCCCAAAAGTTGACTTCTGACAGCCATATGCATGCCTTGGTGCAATGTCTAAAACATCCTGCCCCCTCATACAAAGGTGAGAACGTAGCAAAATCAGAGGCCACCAAGAATTCCATGTGTAACATGTAGTTATCATAGGGAATGAAGCTACCTCCCTGTAAGCCAGGGATGGGACATCTGACTCAAGACTGTGAGTTCATTAAGCCAATGCAGTGTAGTGCCTGCATAATAACACACATACAATGCTACTAAATATATCATATTTATGTACAACACATACTGCACACAATGGCATATTTGCCTTTATTTTTGTACACCAGTGTGGTGGGTGCACATGGACTAATTCACATATGTGTTTGGTATGTGTACATATGTTCATGTGTGTGCAGAAGTGCATACACGTGTATATGTGAGTATCTTCCTCTATCTTGCCTCGACTTATTTTTTTTGAAGTATAGTCTCACTGGACCTGGAGCTCACTAATTGGCTAGACTAACTGGCCAGAAAGCTCCAGGGATTCCCCCATCTCTGCACCCTCAGCACCAGGGTTGTAGGTTTGCACCACGATCATGCCCAGCTTTTTATGTGGGTGGCGGGATCCGAATTCAAGTCCGAGTGCTTGCATAGCAAGCACTTTGTGGGCGAAGCCGTCTCCCCAGCTCTATCTACAATGGCTTCTAAGCTGTGGGAATTATTCAAATCAAGCCTCTAACAGATCAAACCAAGCCTTTAATAAATCAAAACTGAGGCACAGGAAGGGCTCTAGCGGGCCTCAGTGCAGCAAACACAGGCCCCAGTATAGCAAACTAAGGTGGAGCAAGGCAAACATGGCAGGCAGGTTTTGCCCTTTTCCTCTCCCTTGATAAAAACTGTTACATTCCTGAAGCTAGCCCAAGGTCTATTCCCTTATTTGGGCACTGACTCATTCCTGAGACAAAACACCAAGGTCCAAGAATCAAAATTCATTATTTGGCCAATCAGGATTTCCAGTTCATCCTAGCTCAGACTCCCCTACCCTTTCCCCTTAAAAATCCCACTCCTACCCACTGCCTTTGGCTTTTCTCGCTTGTGCTTACTGCCCCTGCCACCACCCTCCAGCCTCCCTCCCTCCCCACTGCTTTCCGCTGCAGGCTAATAAATCTGCTGTGTGCTGAGAATTTGGTATCTGGGTATGTCCTGCACCCACTGGGGGCGGGGCCGATCTCTCTTTCACACACAGTTACAGAAACACCATGACCGAGAAGCAACACCCCTTCGCTGACATTTATTGTAAACATAATCTCAGAGACGTTTTTGCCAGGCAAAGGATGGAAATAGTAAATGACAACTCCCCACTTTCTGGGGCAGTCTTTCTGAAAGCCTAAACACGCTTTAAGGAATAAACATTAATTTTTTAAAAGTTAAAGTAGCCAGATTTCTCATCAGCCCTCTACCCGTTGGCGCTGGGGCCACGGAGACTAGTGCTGCACATTCACGTGCTTGTAAATATTTCATCACAGAGGTGGAGACGTGTGTGCTACGGACAGAAACAGGAAGCTTTTATTTCAGAAATTGTCGCTGCCACTGCAATGCCATAATCTAGAAGTCCCTATCAGCGTCCTCCTTCTTACTCCTCCAGTAACCCGTGCTAAGCTGATCCCAGGATTCAGGGATGCTCCCACGGTCCTTGTGTTGAGCGGCTCTTGTCTGGGAGGCACAGTGTAATCGCTTAGATCGAGTGCAGGTTCTGTGTGGGTGCTGGAGTCACGGCTGTATCTCAGGCAGACAGGCTTCCCACTGGGGAGAAGTTGCAGACACTAGACACACTTCACAACAGTTTATGATAGTGTATTTTGCAAGCAACACACAGGGGTTGAAGAAATACACCTGTCTGTTTAAGAAAATAACCTCATTTTGTTCATTTTTTCCTTTTGTCACATCGAATTTGCCTGATGATGATGATGCTGATGCTGATGTGAAGTTATGAATGCGTGTTCATTCATCCTGCTTAATCTGCATATCTTTAAAGCATTTATGTTGTCACTTATTGATCGGTGCAGGTTTCAGATAAGCTCTGCCTATTTTTTTTTATTTGACAGTACTATTTTTGGCTCTATTTTTGGTAGCAGTTTCAAATAATTATCCTGGACTGCTCCATCAGAGCTCTTGCAGAAGTCTCAATACACACCAGCATGCACTGGGGCTTCCAGTGCTCCAAGCAATGCTTCAAATGCTCAGTGGAGAACCCTGAACTCCCTCTCGGTGCCACAGGGAAGGCGATGAAAACACCTCCCATGCCGGAACATCAAAAGACGCTTGGTTTTTCCTCCAGCTGTGTTCTCAGATACTCAGGAGAAGCTAAAAGTTGGGTTTCCCTGAGGGAGTGGGCCAAGGGGTAGACAAGGGAGTAATTAAAATGATGGAACACCGTCTAGCTGTGCGGGAAGGAGGGCAGAACGTGGCTTTCTCAAAATAGTACTTAGAGACATCAGATTACTCTTGGATATTCTTTCCTCCTCAAAGGAGGAGTTCAGGGAGCCACTAGGGCATCCTGTGGGGTTTCTAGCCAAGAGGAGATAAGGGAAGGATCCTGTCCACCCGCAGCCTTCTCTGTCTATTTCCGGGCCCTGTTAGCCTCCTTTATTAGGAATACATGTCTGCATCCCGCAGCTTAGAGTCTGCCGTGAGAGCAAAGCCTTTTCAGCTGCTCTGGGTTAATCAATACTCCTTTCACTTAAATTCTCTTCCGACCTTCAAAAGTAACTTTTGTTGGTGGCTTGTACTCCTGTTTGTGTGAAAGAGGTCGGATTGCTAGACCTGACCATTACAGTATTTCTATTTCTGTCTGCCTGATGATAAATTTCTTACTTCCAGGGTTCTAATTAAAAGCGGGGCCTTGCTCCTGATGTTACAGAAGACCTTAACTGGAAAACTGGACTCAAACCAAAAACCAAGTGTTGGTTCTATCCCTCCCTTACTATTGATGCAACTACAATGAGTGGAACTAGATGTCACCGCGCATGACCATGGCATGTGCTGACACCCAGGAGGAAAACATATAGTGCCTATCTGTCCTGTAATTACCATCTAAGACTGTCGTACTAATCTCAACAGCTAAAACTTAGTTAAGCGGCCCCGTCACGTGGTCATATGACACAATTATCTATCAAGGTAGGGACAATATCCTTGGAGGAATGAGAGGCAAAGAACAGAAAAGTCACTGTCAGATTCAGCTACACATCTAGTGGCAGTGGAATATTTTCATCTATTTAAATTTAAGGTATGTAAAAACCACCCAAAGATCCATACATTCCTACCAGTCATCACACCCAAGTGAAAAGTGATCCTACCAGCAATAACTGTGTTTAAAATTTCTCTTTGCACATCCTTCCGGCTCTCTTCCCTGCTAGCCACACTGCATTCTTTTCTGTTGCTATAACAAAACAAACTAGACCAAGTATTAATAAGAAGGGAGGGTTGTTCTGGCTAGCTTCATGTCAACTTGACAAAAGCTAAAGTCCTCTGAGAGAAGGGAACCTCAACTAAGAAATTACCTCCATAAAAATCAGGCTGTAGGCTAGCCTATAGGTGTTTTCTTAATTAACGATTGGTGGGGAATGACCCCAGCCCATGGTGAGTGGTGCTACTCCTGGGTTCTAAAAGAAAGCAGGCTGAGCAGGGGAAGCAAAACTGGAAAGCAGCACCTCTGCAAGACCTCTGCATCAGCTCCTGCCCTGAGGCCTCCAGGTTCCTACCCTGAATTCCTGTCATGGCTTTCCTGGGTGTTGAATTTATAAGCTGTAAGGCAAAATTAATCCTTTGCTCCCCAAGTTGCTTATGGTTGTGACCAAAATATATTCATCACCCCAGTAGAAACCCTAATAGTGGGTGTGTATTTCGAGCTCTGAGGGGTGGGGGAGGAAACGAAGCCTAAGGTTGCTCAATCCCCTCTCTTTGGCCTCTGCTAAGGAGCCCATGGCTGCTTTATACATCAGAGTCACCAGGAAGAAAATAGCTTCAGGTGGAAGAAGGCAACCGCTAGGGATGGCCTTGAGCTTCGGCAGCTCACTCTGATGAGGAATCACCTGCGGTCAGTGACCCACTGGTTTCTAAAAGTCTCAAGCCTCTTACTATCACTACACCTGGGACTAAACCTCTAGCACAGGAACCCTGGGGAACAAACCACATTCAAACACATGGCATTGCCTTACCCTACACTTGAAGTTTCCATAAATAGGTCGTTTCATTTCGTTTTTTGTATCTGAAAAAAAAAATGATCTTGTTCAATAAAAGTTTACTAGTATGCTTTGTTAACTGGTTTCAATTTTTAGATAACAAGTTACGAAACTTTCTATTTTTGATCATATTTTTAAGCCATTGGGGAGAGAAATTTTAAAGTTTCAGCATTTAGGGTCTGAATTTTAAATCATGTTCCTTGGCAAAAATGTATAAATTTCTTCCCAAATGTACCCAGTGGACATAAATATGAAAGTGTTTTTTGTTTTCTTTGTGTTCAGAAATGTTCACCATGAATTCGTAACAGAGAGGCACAGAGATGCCTCCAAGCAAGTTAAACAGAGGTCACCATTGCTCGGGTGCTTCTAAACTATTTTGAGTGTTTGTGAGGAACAACAAACAGATTCTCCACACATTCATCCTTCATAATTGGATGTTGTAGCATTAGTAGTACCCTTGGATGATATGTTATAACAAATAACTTAGGGTTATGTGTTTTACTATCCGAAAAACAATATTATTTAGGTTATGCCACCCTTTTAAGAAGAGATTATGGGCATGTTAACTGTCTTCGGTTTTGTCAGTTTTTTGTTTTGTTTTGTTTTGTTTGATATTGTAAGTTAATTACAACATTTCTCCCTTTCTTTTTTTCTCCCCCTCTGAACTCTCCCAGGAACCACTCCCACTGTCCTTCAAATTCATGGCCTCTTTTTTCACGAATTATTATTGTATTCATATATGTATTTGTATATACATGTGTTTCTAAATACAACCTGTTAAGTCATTATACTGTTACTTTCATGTGTTATGTAGTCTTCACCTCTAATCAAGGAAACTTGTCTTTGCAACAGACTGAGACCACTACAAAAAACAACAACCAATCAAACTACAGAGCTGTGGAGTCCAGTCCCAATAGGTGCACCTGTAAGACACTCCCTCACCGAAGGCTTGTAGATGTCACAGAAAGATTATAAATCCAGAGGTTCAGGGAGTGTGTCACAAGATCATGTCTCCTAGCAACTGTCTTCTTACAGGCAATTACAGTGCAATTACAAGCCATTGGCTTTCTTAGGTCATTCATTTGTCTATAAAAAATGAAAATAAAATAAAACCACTACAACATCTGAGATGCTGATCTCTAGTTTTCTAAAGAGAATGGTAGAGGGCAGCTATAATTTCACTTTCTACAAAGTATTGAGCTCTTGGTCAGCCACTCTCCAAATGCTGCATGGCTGTAATGATGGTTAAATAACCAAGATGAAGTCATATCTTATGTTTTTAGTAAAAGCCAAAGAGAAAAGGCTAGGTTTTTTGTGCTCTCATTACTTGAGGCTTAAATCATACGCCATGGAGGAAGAGTGCCACCTCGTGGTATGAGCTATTAACTACAACCACCAGGGAGCCAAAGGAAAGTAAACTGTTTCAATCACGATCTGGGTGGGGTTAGTGTGACAGCTATTTATCATGTAGGCTGCTTACTCAGTGCTAACTCACTTTTTGCGCTTGCCCACTTCCAGATAAAAATGTGCACAGGAATTCAGAAAAGAACTCGGATTCCCCAAGTATTTCCAGGTGCAAGAACTGCGCCTGAGGAAATGCGCTCCTGGAAGGCTCTCTTGAGCGAAGGGGTTGCTCTCCAGATTTCACTGGAATATTGCAATTTGGAAGTAAGCAGCTACTCCAAGGTTCTTTTGTCCGAGTGGCAGAGGCCAAGCATATAGCAGTACTCTGTATATGTTAGACCTGCACTAAGTTAATAAGTGAGCATCTTTAAACTTTTATATTAGAAACTAGTTAATTAGATTGTTTCGAATATTGTTTACATTAAGAGTGGTAAGTATTTTTTACTGTACCATTAACGGGTTAAAAAAACATGTGGCATCTGTCCTGATATGAAGAGACAAAACTAAAATTTGATTATACCTGCAACTATTTTATTAGCACATGCTTGTACACACACACACACACACACACACACACACAGAGAGAGAGAGAGAGAGAGAGAGAGAGAGAGAGAGAGAGAGATCTTTCCCTTTCTCAAAATTACATAAATCAGAACCTTAATCTGAAAAGACAGTTGCTGACAAAACACACCCTTCAAATACGCTACTGACACGCTTATCCCATGCCCCGCCCCCTCCCCAGGACAAGGAAGGATGCTACTCTATCTGAAAGACCCCTGCCCCTTAGCCCTCTCTTTCTCAAGTTTGCCTCTTCCTCCGGTTGGTGGTCGGTGGCTGATGGGGCGTGCAGCAGATGCCTCCGCTCCTGCGCCTCCCCGATCCCCACCCCCGCCGGCTTCCACTTCCCCCGCCGCCACACGCCCGGCCGGCCGCCGGTTCCCTCCAAAGCTGGTCCACCCCGGCGGGGCCCGCGCCCCCTGCCCGACTGCCTGGCACCGCGCCCCGGGGCTGGGGCCGAGCGAGGAGCCCACGAGGCGGCCAGAGGGCGAGCACCAGGTGGGCCGGCCTGAGGGCGAGCACCAGATGAGCCAGCCCGGGGCCCTGCCCCCGCGCCCCCGCCCGATGGGGAACACTCCGTCCCAAGGTCTCCGTCCCAAGGTCAGCTATCTGGACGCGGAGGGGGAATTGAGTCTGTTGTAACAGACACCAGACCTTGAGAATATGCTGATCTGGAATGGCTCTGTGCCTCATTTGAACCATCCAATAGAAATGACTCTGTATCTCACCTCATTTGAATGACTCTGTATTTCACCTCATTTGAATAACTCTGTACTGCGCCTCATTTGAATTATCCAATAGAATCTCTGCTTCTCGCTTCTGTATTGCGCTTTCTGCTATATAAGGACCCCTCTCCCTTGGCTCGGGGTGCTTGGCCTCACAGAAGCTAAGTCGCCCCGGGTACCCGTGTATCCAATAAAGCTCTTGCTATTTGCATCCAAGTTCGTGGTCTCGCTGATTCCTGGGTACGGGTCTCCTTCTACGAAAGTACCTCTTCGGGGGTCTTTCATATCCATCACCAGATCCTTCAATCCAAGCAGCTCAACTCCCAGACTTAAGCTTGGCCTTTAGCTTAGACTTGTTCCCAACTAGCCCATATAACTTAAATTAAACAGTTTATATTAGTCTATGTTCTGTCACATGGCTCTTTACCTCTTCTCCATTCTGTATGTCTCCCTGGCATCTCCCTGCACATCTAGATTCTAACCCCAAGTTCTTCTCTCTCCCGGGAAGTCCTGCCTATTCCCTCCTGCCTAGCTATTGGCCAGTCAGCTTTTTATTAAACCAATCAGGTACCACGGACAGGCAAGGTAAAACAACAACACATCTTCACACAATGTGATCAAATATCCCACAACACAGGGGTGAAACAGCAATGAAGAATGAGCCCTGTGTGCTTTATTTCAGGTTTCCTTCTCCTCCCTAGCACACCCCTCAGCCAGCTGCTTATCTGGCACCCAGTCAAGAAGGAATGACTGGCAAATGGAAGTGGAACTCCTGCTGCCACCCCCTTAGTCTTGGGGAAGAGGCAGGTGCCTTGGCATCTGTGGCATTCTTCTGAGATGCTACAGTGTGAAAGAACAGAATGGAACTGTGAGCCGTGAGGAAAAATTGCAATAGGGCAGCAACACAGGGATTCCTGGGCACCCAAGAAGGGACTGTAACGAGACTTGTGGAATTAGCAGGCCCCAAAGGGCCAGGCAGTCATGAAAAGTGATTGTACAGCAGTGTGGTCTACATAACAAGTCCATACATATTACATATATAGTATGACCCCTCATCAGGAGCCATCCCTAAGTCCACACATCAGCAGATGTCAGTAGGAGACACAACAAGCTTCCATTCCCATCACACTCTGACTGACGCTCAGGAGTTCAGAATCCAAAGGAAAATGTATGAGCAACCACTGTTATGAATGAGCTCAGCCAGAAGAGATGAGATTCGGCTCCTTAGGTGAAATGAGTGGCGCCAGCACTCTCAAGATTTATCCCTGAGGATGGAAAACAAGTCAGCAGCTACAGCACATTCTGAAATCTAAGCAGCTGACATCACAGTGCCCTATTTTATTTAATGTTTCAATTTAAATGGAGTTACATCACTCCTCCTTTCTCCTTTCTAGCCCCCCATTTGTCCTCCCTTGGGTTCTTCCCATGCTCTCCCACTTTCCAGTAAATGGCCTCTTTTTTTATTATGCCTGTTACATAACATTTTTGTATATACGTCCATGTATATGCACAACTTTATAGTGATAGCATTTGCCATTTGTGTGCATATGGTTTCTAAGGCTGGCACTCTGCTTTGGACAACCTATAAGGGGGCTCATCCCTTGGAGAGGATAGTTCTCCTTCCCCCAGTGGTCAGTAGTTGCCTGTAGTTCTTTGCTCCACCCCGCCCCCCGGCATCAAAGAAGCTTCTCTTGACAGCAAATAGAGACCATCACAGAGAACCACAGCTGGACACAACGATGCTGGGAAACCCAGCCCCGATGAATACATCTACATCACAGCTCCTGTGCTTCAGGGAACATCATGGAAGAGGGGGCAGAAAGACTGTAAGAGCCAGAAGACCAGGAAGTCTGCCGTGAAACAGCCTCCTACGGCTGCATAAGCAAGAACGGAACAGTAACAATGTCCGTGGACACGCTAATGTAGAAGGGGAAGTTTATGGTGGGGTCCCACTTACAAAGAAGTATGTGTTATCCTGGTGTTCACAAAATCCTCAAGGAAATCGCAGTGGCTCTCCTCCTCCCGGACCCACAGCCTGTGCTGCGTCACAGAGCCACACAGCATGAAGGCGGGGAAGGGAAAGGGGGCACACCTTAATCTGCAGAGCGATACATACATTGCTTTAGCCATGCCTGCTTATGTGTACCTAGCCGGAGAAGGTGAGGTG
Source organism: Cricetulus griseus (assembly GCF_003668045.3). Lineage (NCBI taxonomy): Eukaryota > Metazoa > Chordata > Mammalia > Rodentia > Cricetidae > Cricetulus > Cricetulus griseus. The sequence continues at coordinate 254,662,944 of NW_023276807.1, forward strand.
TGTATAGAAGCACTACACAGGCAGTAAGGATTGCTAATTACCATAAAGGTAAGGTAAACGATGCACGTGTCTCTTATTGCCGGATTTACAGCCAATCCACAAATCTCCAACTCCAACAGAGATATCCCTAAATCCCTGCCCCAAAGGCATCTGCCCCCTCTACACTTCACATCCCACAATGCTTAAACTTCAACAACTGTTCCTTCTCTTCCGTGTCTGGTCACCTTATCAGAAACCTAAGAGCCAGGATGAACTATCCTCTCCCCGGGGCTCCACACTCCATCACCTAAGAGCCAGGATGAACTATCCTCTCCCCCGCGACTCCACACTCCATCACCTAAGAGCCAGGATGAACTATCCTCTCC